>NC_134105.1:90271785-90889107 GCF_040939455.1 Microcebus murinus
GAATATATCATCACACCTGGCTGTTTTTTAAATTTTTTGTAGAGACTAAGTCCCACTATGTTGCCCAATCTGGTCTTGAACTCTTGGCCTCAAATGATCCTCCGACGTTGGTCTCCCAAAGTGCTGGGATTACAGGTGTAAGGCACCATGCCTAGCCTCGCCCCTGTATTTTAAAACATAATAAAGTAACTGTTTAACAGTATAGTACCAGCAGTACTTTTTTGGTTCTGTTGCCCAGGCTGGAGTGCAATGACAAGATCATAGCTCACTATAGCCTCAAACTCCTGGGCTCAAGTGATCCTCCTACTTTAGCCTCCTGGTAACTGGGACTGTAGGCATACACTGCCGAGTCTGGCTGTTAGCAGCAATATTGATGACAATTTTTAACGTGCCCACATCCTTTCATAATAAGTGTACTTTTAGTTATGGATTTATACTTATATTTGAAAAATAATAATGATACTTTACATTTGTGTGTTTGCCCAGAATTTTCACATAATTTTATTTACTCTTTGTAACTTTGTAAGGTTAAATAACTTTCATGGAAGTTTGATTTTTCTTTTAAGTTCTTATCTTTTCTCTTGTTTTTTTTTTTTTCCTCACTCCAGACAGTTCAGTTTGTTCAGGGAATTTTTGTTG
Source organism: Microcebus murinus (assembly GCF_040939455.1). Taxonomy (NCBI): domain Eukaryota; kingdom Metazoa; phylum Chordata; class Mammalia; order Primates; family Cheirogaleidae; genus Microcebus; species Microcebus murinus. The sequence goes on from NC_134105.1 coordinate 90,272,425, forward strand.
AAAAATATGACCCAACGATAGAAGATTCCTACAGAAAGGTAAAATGTGAAACTTGCATACACATGCTTACAAGTAGTTCCTTATGTCTTTAAAACTTGATCATCCATGGAATTGTTTTTTAAAAATAGTTTTGAGAAATGATATGAATGTTTTGCATCTATTTTTTAAAGTTTCACTTTGATAAAATGTTTCTTATAGAATACTGCTTAGGTATCAGAGTTTCATGTTCTGTTATTGACTAGTAATTTCTTCTTTAATGTATATATTTTCCTGGTGGGGAATTTTTTAATATAGAAAAAATTACATTAAAATTTAATATACATATTTTTACATAAATTACATAAAATGTACTATTTATGTTAACAGTATAGGCATATTCTCAACTGTTTGTTAACAAAAATTAAGATAACCTCTATGCTTGAAGTTACCCAGTGACTGAAAGTTTTGACTTCGTTTAGTTATATAATAACTAAAGATACTTCACATTTAAACTACAAAAATTTAGAATTAGATCCTGTGTGATACTATAATGGGAGACATACCATACATTTGTCAAAACCCATTGAATGTATAATACCCAAAGCAAACCCTGATGTAAACTATGGACTTCAGTGATAATGATATGTCATTGTAGGTTCATTAGTTCTAACAAATGTACCACTCTGGTACAAAATGTTAACAGTGGGAGGACATTGTGCATGTGGGAACAGGGAGTCTCTGACTCTGTACCTTCCCCTCAATTTTAATGTAAACCTAAAACTGCCTTAATAAATAAAGTCTATTTAAAAGGGAAAAAATTAGATAATTAGTCTTGACAAAAAATAATATCCTAGGCCGGGCGTGGTGGCTCACGCCTGTAATCCTAGCACTTTGGGAGGCCGAGGCGGGCGGATTGCTCAAGGTCAGGAGTTCAAAACCAGCCTGAGCGAGACCCCGTCTCTACCAAAAATAGAAATAAATTAATTGACCAACTAAAAATATATATACAAAAAATTAGCCGGGCATGGTGGTGCATGCCTGTAGTCCCAACTACTCGGGAGGCTGAGGCAGTAGGATCGCTGAGCCCCGGAGATTGAGGTTGCTGTGAGCCAAGCTGACGCCACGGCACTCACTCTAGCCTGGGCAACAAAGTGAGACTCTGTCTCAAAAAAAAAAAAATAAATAATATCCTGTTTAATTGTAAGACTAGATTATGGAAAATTTTTATTTTTTTATTATTATTTCATTTATTTATTTATTTTTTTGAAACAGAGTCTCACTTTATTGCCCAGGCTTGAGTGAGTGCCATGGCATCAGCCTAGCTCACAGCAGCCTCAAACTCCTGGGCTCAAGCGATCCTCCTGCCTCAGCCTCCCGAGTAGCTGGGACTACAGGCCTGTGCCACCATGCCCAGCTAATTTTTTTCTATATATATTAGTTGGCCAATTAATTTCTTTCTATTTATAATAGAGACGGGGTCTCGCTCTTGCTCAGGCTGGTTTCGAACTCCTGACCTCAAGCAATCTGCCTGCCTCGTCCTCCCAGAGTGCTAGGATTACAGGCATGAGCCACTGCGCCTGGCCTGTGGAAAATTTTTATGATTTTATTTTCTAGTATATTAGGAGGAAAAACACAGTGCTATAAAAGACTAGTAGCCAATGACATGCCAAAAAAATAATAATAATAAAAATTAAACCTGCCTTTAATAGGAACAAATTGCTTTTTTAGATGTTTTTTAGAATTTATCTTTAAGTGTTTTAACTTTAGTTGAATTAATTTAGTTTATCAAGCAGTACTGGCAAAGCAATTTCACTGTCTTCAAATTGGACACAATACTGTGCTCAAGAGACACGGAGAAAGTATAGATGTAATTCATATTCATTGAACACACCATTACAGATTTTGCAGGTTACCACACTTGTCCCATAGTGATGGGGTGATGAGTTTATAGCAACACTAGTGATGCTCCTCAATCTCTGATCTGACGCAGAAGCAGAGTTTAAAATAGTCCTTAGATCAACACATTTATTTTTAGAAGACAATATTGCTTTATTGAAATTTCCCAAAAATAAGTTGCTAGTTAAACCTTTAACTGCATAGATCTGTGCCTAGAATGCTTTTCTTAGTCCCTTCTTTTTTTTTTTTTTTTTTTTTTTTGAGACAGAGTCTCACTTTGTTGCCCAGGCTAGAGTGAGTGCCATGGCGTCAGCCTAGCTCACAGCAACCTCAAACTCCTGGGCTCAGGCGATCCTCCTGTCTCAGCCTCCCAAGTAGCTGGGACTACAGGCATGTGCCACCATGCCCGGCTAATTTTTTGTATATATATTTTTGGTTGTCCAATTAATTTCTTTCTATTTTTAGTAGAGACGGGGTCTTGCTCAGGCTGGTTTTGAACTCCTGACCTCGAGCAATCCACCCGCCTCAGCCTCCCAGAGTGCTAGGATTACAGGCGTGAGCCACCGCGCCCGGCTTCTTAGTCCCTTCTTTATTAAAAGTTTTCCACACGGTTGATAGATGATACTTTCTTCAGGCCAACCTTCTCTTCTTTTATAAGACAGTGGGCAAATGAAATTCAATGTATAAAATTTCACCTTTTACACAGAGCTTTTCTTAAAGACTTATGTACTGTTGATTGTGTAAGGATTGTATAAGTTCAGTGCTATTTATTTTTAGCATTTTAGCATTTCTATGTTTCCTTATGTCTTAAATTCAGATTTTCCTGTATATTACATTTTGTGCATATTTTAGTAAAATTTTAACAGTTTGAATGTGGTAAAGTGGCAAAATTTTCTTTACCCTAAAATCTTCTTGTGTACATTTTGAGCCACTTAATATTTTTGTGCCTTGTTTTCTCTGAAGATAATATAAATATACATATTTATATACTTTTTTTCCTATTAGAACTATGAGTATACTTGTTTATTACAGTTTTTCTTAAATTCCAAAAGATGACCTTTTGCCTTTTAGTAAGAACAAATAAAAATCATTACAGTAGTCAGAAGATCTCTAAACTCAGCATTAACCATCCTGGCTTCTATAGTATTAATAGACTGCTTGAGACCCCTGTTCTTTATTGTGGTACCAAGTTTACTCCTAGCCAGTACAGCAAACTGCTGGAGAAAGGCTTTGTGGTTACTAATAGGTACGTTGAGTGAAGAGGTGGGAGGAAAACAGAATGACATTTTGACGTTACTTTATTTTTTCTTTTTTCACCCCCACAGCAAGTCGAAGTAGATTGCCAACAGTGTATGCTCGAAATCCTGGATACAGCAGGGACAGTAAGGATGTTTTATCTTTTTTTGATAGAATTTAATTTGTGAGCAGGTTTTGTCATGTGAATAATTCTTCTGAGTAAAAGTAATCATTCTGGTTAAGAACAAATTCTCTGAATGTAAGTCTTAAATTTTCTGTATGTGTTTCACACTTCGTCTCTTAAAAAAAAATTCTATATGTGTGAAATACACTGTGATATATTTAATGCTCAGTTATCATAGTCAAATTGTATATTGAGTTCATGTGCAAAATCTGGTGTTGGGTTTCTTCTCCCTGTATTGAGGTAAGGATTATGCTATCGGTTCTTTAAAAAAAAAGTTATTTTAAATCTAGAATTTTAGTTAATATAGGTATTTCTGTGGGTTTAAATAAGATTTTTGTCTCTTGGCAACACAGTCATTCATTTTTATAAAGGTTATTTTTCCTTTCAGTAGCATTTTGACGTTGACATCTTCAAGGGGGCTGGGAATAGACACATGTTTTCTTTTTGTTGTTTTTTTTTTTTCTTCCGCATGGTCACGTTTATTGAAGGCATGAGGGGCACAAGGGGGCCCTGGGTGTCTGGGGGGAGGCCCGGCATCAGCATCGGCCTGAACGGTGGCCCAGCAGGTGGGGACAGGGGCTCCACAACCTGGGTTTACTTGAAAGTGTGACTCTCAGCTCCACCCCGCCCGAAGCCTTTGGGCCCGAACATGGCAGAGTAGCAAAGTTGCAATAGGGCTTGCCTTCATGCTCGGCGTGACCCCCGGAGGTGAGCGTCTTCCCACATTTCTCACACTTCAGGCAGGGCCGATGCCAGTCCTTGCCCAGAGAGGTCACCCGCTCAGCGAAGTACACCTCCTTGTCGCACTTGGGGCACTTGGGCATGGTGGCGCCGGGTCCGGGTCTGAGGCTGCAGCTGGGCAGGAGAGGCTGTTGGCGGGAGACTCTGTTTTGTTTTGTTTTTTGAGACAGAGTCTCACTCTGTTGCCCGGGCTAGAGTGCCGTGGCGTCAGCCTAGCTCACAGTAACCTCCAACTCCACTCCTGGGCTCAAGCAATCCTTCTGCCTCAGCCTCCCGAGTAGCTGGGACTACAGGCATACGCCACCATGCCTGGCTAATTTTTGGTATATGTATTTTTAGTTGGTCAATTGATTTCTTTCTATTTTTAGTAGAGACGGGTCTCACTCAGGCTGGTTTTGAACTCCCGACCTAGAGCAATCCGCCTGCCTCTGCCTCCCAGAGTGCTAGGATAACAGGCGTGAGCCACCACACCAGGCTAGACACATGCTTTCTGAGGAAGGCAAAATCTTTAAGATTATTTTGAGCCTCATTTTTCCCATCTTTAATTGAATATAATGGCAGTACATCATAGGGTACTTACAATGATCAAATGAAATAATGATTATAAACCACTTAGCACAGTGTCTGTTACATAGCATGGAATCTGTATATTTGCTTTTATTCATTAATACCATCACCTTTATAATTTCTTTCTTAGTTTTTTGGGGAGACAGAGTCTTGCTTTGTTTTCCAGGATGGTCTCATACTCCTGGGCTCAAGCGATCCTCCTACTTCAGCCTCTCAAGTAGCTGGGACTACAGGCACATACCACCACACCCAGCCTCCCTTTTTAATTTTGTTTTATTAATAACTGATGATTTATACCTATACTCCCATGCAAAATATATATACATTAAGCAATTTTTGCTTTACTTTTCCTTTTTTTTCTTTATACACATAGACTTTATGCGTTAGGCAATTCCCAACTTTAAAATGGATGGTATTCTTAAATATTAGAAGTTGAATAAATTCAGCACAAATTTTTTCACTATAATTTTGTAAATGATGAGAAAGTTTGACATAGTTCAAAACAAGCATGTAAGCAGACTGGAGCAATTATACCAATATAGTACTAATTACACTATATTTTTCTACTTTTTTTTGGTGGGAAAATAAATCTTGATTCCAATGAGAAGCTTTGGATCACTGGAACTACATATTTCTTGTATCAGCTGAATCAAGATATCTCTCCATCTTACTATCCCAACCCTGAATTTTCCTAGCTTCTGAATCAATGAAATTTCCCTTTGTTTTGAGAAACCCCAATAGCTAAAAAAAATATGTTCTATTTCTTTTCACCACCTCTATAGTGTGAAGGCATTCTTTCTTCTTCCCCCGTCCAGATTATAAGGAAGTTCTTCTCTACTGCCAAGATCTTTCCTTTGTGCTCTCCAAAATCATGTGTATGTCCCATCCTAGCACTCAGCAAATGGTGTTACAACTGCCTGTTTGCTTGACTGTGTCCCCAGTGCCTTGCATAAAACTTGGAAAGTAGCTGATGCTCATTAATCTTGTCCCAGATCACGCCTTACTTCTTAAAGGTTTTTGTTCATTCTCTCCAACACTGCTTCAGTCAAAATTCTTGGTGATTTTACTATCCAAATAGAATCTATATGGATATCATAGGTGATACCTGGCCTGTCAGTTCCTTGGTCTCCACTGTATTACCTCCCTAATCTCATTTCCAAGTATCTCAGTCTCCACTCACCACGTGTTTATCTGTCTCAGTTCGTTTATTGTAACATCTTTTTATTATCCCTCATATTTTCTGCCTCTTCTGCACATAGCTTCAAGTCTACAATCTGTCATTCATAATCATTCCCTTGTGTATGTCCTCAACTCTCTTGATTTTTCAGCAACTTTTGATTTAATCACTATTCTGAACTGTAAAACCTTTATTCAATCCAGGAAACAACACTTGCCTGGTTTTTGCCCTGTTTCATTGGTTACTTCTAAGTCACCTTTCCTAATTCCTCTTTATCTCCCCAGCCTCTTAATGTTGGATAACCTCAGGGTTTAATACTTGGACTTCTCTTTTCTAACAACACTTCTTTGGAGTTCTTTTTTAGTAGGATAGTTTTAAATACAATCTGTATGCTGATATATACTAAATTTATAACTCCATCCCTGAGTTCTTTTCTCAACTTCAGACTCTATATATCTAACTGCCTGTTCAATATCTCATCTTGTTTATGTATCTAGTAAGCACCTCAAACATAACATGTCCAGACTGAACTCCTGATGTCCCTTCCATGACCAGGTCTGTTCAGAGTCTTTCCCATCTCAGTAAATAGTACCCTTTTAGTTGGTTATGCTTAAAACCTTGGAGTCATCTTTGACTCTCTCTTTTGTTAAATTCTGTGTGTCCAGACTCTCAGCAAATCCTATGGGTTTACCTTCAAAACTTAATACCATCACTAGAATCTTAGGACATTGTCTTGATCTAAATAATTGTTAAATAATAATAATCTAAATAATAATTATCTCTGACATCTTTCACTGGATTATTTCAGTAATTTTGAAACTGGTCCCCTGCTTCTGTTCTTGACCTCCTTCAGACTGTTCTCAATACAATAACCACAGTAATTCCATTTAAATATAAGTCATGTCATGTCTTCCTCATCTTAAATTATGCATTCAGCTCAGAGTAAAAGCCCATGTCTTTATTACATTTGCCTTTAAGGTCCAAATGATAATCATGCTCTTCTCTGGCCCCACTTCCTGTACTCACTCACTAGTTAACACTGTTTCAGTGAATGTGGCCTCTTTATGGCTTCTCATATACTTTAGACATGTTTCCCCTCTGCACCTTTGTACTTGCTGTTCCCACTGTCTGGGATAGTCTTTCTCCATATGACCATAGAAGTTACTCCCTCACCTCCTTCAGATCCTTACTCAGGTATTACCTATGAGATCTTCCCTGACCACAGTCTTTTAAAATATAACTTTCTATTCCTACCCTTAAAAGAAATTCCCTATCCCCCCTGCTTTGTTTTTCTCTGTAACATTTATTACCATCTGGCATACTTTCATTTTGTTTGTCTCCATGTATACTCCTCCAGGGCAGAGATTTTTGCCTCTCATGTTCACCAGTATATTCCTAGTGCTTCACCAATGTCTGACACATAGAGGGTCCTCAGTTGATATTTGTCGAATGGATAAATCTTGCAGAATGTCCTTAAGAAGGAGGTTGGCATTCTCCATAGGTGACCAGCCATGGCAGTTCTGTAAGGGCTATTCTTGAATTGGATTTTTAAAACTCAGGTTGCCTAATATGTTTATTTTTTTTATTTAATAAGAAGCAGAGACTATGATCTCAAGAGAACATGATGGGGATAATATGGCCAGGCGCGGTAGCTCACGCCTGTATTCTTAGCACTCTGGGAGGCTGAGGCAGGAGGATCATTTGAGCTCAGGAGTTCTAGACCAGCCTGAGCAAGAGCAAGACCCCGTCTGTACTAAAAATAGAAAGAAATTAGCAGGACAACTAAAAATATATAGAGAAAAAATTAGCTGGGCATGGTCGTGCATGCCTGTAGTCCCAGCTACTCAGGAGGCTGAGGCAGAAGGATCACTTGAGCCTAGGAGTTTGAGGTTGCTGTGAGCTAGGCTGATGCCACAGTACTCTAGCCCGGGCAGTAGAGTAATACTCTGTCTCAAAAAAAAAAAAAAGATGGGAATTATATTGCTAGTATTTGTAACACTAAAATTATATTTGCAAGTGAATTCATTTATTATATAATTAAGCATTTGAACAGTGGCAAAATATAACTGGTTACCATAATGATGCTATCCTGGAATATACAAAGTTTATAAATGAAAGCTCTCAGAAACCTCCAGTTTTTACTTCTTTCCCAGAAAATGCACTGGCAGCAGCATAGAAAGCTCAGCTATATTCCTGTAGCACACCAAAAGACTAGGATTTAAAGCTAGGGAAATGACTGAGTGGTAGCATAGCTGACTCCCTGGAATACAAAAGGAGTGCATCAGCCAAAATGGAGCAGCTGGCACTGGATGTAATAGACAAATAGAGGTAGTGTGATTATGGAGAGCCAGTAACCCAAGGCACCAAAAACTTAAGAAACCTTGTGGATTTAGGCCTTATATTATGTTTGTGCACCCAAAGATGCAAAGATCCAAAGCAAAGACTCAACATATATACATTTTTAATTTTCTACCATGTGTGCTTTCTTTATACTATATATAAAATTCCAAAACATTTTTAAATAAGTTTTTTCTTATATTAATATCTGTAGTTCTATAGTAATGACTATAGAGGAAATGGACCAAATGACCAAATAAGAGGAAATGGGCCTAAAATTAAAATAGAAATAATTTTATAGTTCAGTGTTGGGTTTATACTTCAGATTGTTTTCACTTGGGCAGTGGTTGTGTCATTAGTTTGCAAATAAAATTAATTAGGATCAAGACTAATTAGGATGTGTATATAAAAAAAGAATTATGTGCAGTTCTGCTAAATTACACAAACGCAATTAAGATGGTTAGGAATTCCTTCTAATTCTACAGTTCATTATCATTTTTTCTAGTTACCTCATAGTTGCTAGAAACTATGTAGTATGTCTTATGTTTTCTGTCATGACAACATGTAATAAAAAAGTAGTAGCTCACTTGTGATTATTGTTTTAAATTGTTCCAGTATACATTCAAGAAATTTACATGTTTATAATTGCATATTTTTTAATTATAGGAGCAATTTACAGCGATGAGGGATTTGTATATGAAGAATGGCCAAGGGTTTGCACTAGTATATTCTATTACAGCTCAATCCACATTTAACGACTTACAGGACCTGAGGGAACAGATTTTACGGGTTAAGGACACAGAAGATGTAAGTATTTTTCTCTCTATAAGACATGCTGCCATCTCTCTGTGGCCATACAAAAAGGTATCTTTTTTCACTATCAGAAGAGTATTTGAAAGATATCTACCACATCCCTAAAAGAGCCCTTGTAAACAAAAAAAAAAATTTAACTTTCAAAATTAACCTACAAATTATATGCTGAGATGTTTATAAAATGAGGACATGTGATAAAGTGTTTATTGTGCCATGTGACTAAAAAATGCAATTAGAGAAAAGGAGTCAGAGAATACTTCATAGAAAAAGTGGGATGCCAGCTCTGAAAGGTGGTAGTTATATCAGAAACAGTATTCAAAGAACATTATTAAGAGCCATAAAGGTATGTTCCTATTTGTAAAATTCTATTGATATAATATATTTTTATTTTTTACTTATATGTATTTTTTCTTTGAATTATGTTAAAGATTTTAATTAACTGGATTTTTTAAAATTTTCTTTTAGAATCTTATCTCATTGGCTGAATAACATTGTTTTTGTTGTTTTTTTTTCTTTTTGCAAAACAAAATGTATATTGTATACATTTATCTCAGTTTTGAACTATAGAGAGTTCCTTTCAGTTATATAAATTAGAATATAAAATTTTAGTTGTACCTTTCTGTTTTTGTGTATTCTTTCTAATTATTAATGGGAGCATATAAATCTGTTCAGAACCTTAACCTTGAGTAATATTGTAGGCAGAAGGGATTTTATACCATATGACTCATGACCAACTGCAACATAATGAATAATTTTCTTCCTTCCCATGACTAATTTATCCAAGAGAGTTCTGTTTTCATAGGCAATTATGTGCAAATTATTGAGCTCTGATAATTTTAATTCTTTCATCCCATGTAATTAGCTAGAAAAGATGGAGTTGTGAATGCCTAGTATGTTTAATCTAACTCACGATAATTGCTTATTTTAGGTCCACCATGTCTCTTAAATTCATTCTTTTTTATAGTGTCTGTCACCTCAAATAAGTGACTTTGTTCTCTGGATACCTTTTAACTAAGGAAATTAATACAGTTAGCTACCTGTTTTACTGGAAGTAGGGAGCTTTGGATGGATGTAGCCAAGTAACTATGGTATGGAGAAAAGGGGAAGACGTAGCTGCTTTGTGGCTTTATTTTTATCCTCCTTGTTTGATCCTCCTTAACATCTCACCTAAATAGGTCTTCAGATGTAGATGTCAAATATAGAAGTAGAACCTATTACAATGTTGGTCTTGCCACTACTTTTGCCACTACTGTGAGATGAAGCACTTAAACCAGTTAGGTCCAATGAGTTTATTTTCTGTATTGCAAGAGGTTCCTTTTCCTTCATATTTTTCTGATTGAAATTCAGTTATTAATAGTAGTCCACATGAGAATTTGAGGATTATATTCATAAAATAATTTAACATATGTATGTATTAATAGTAGGATCTCTTCCATATTTTTTAAATCTCTTCCCTCTCCTTCTACCTTCCCCTCAACACACATGCATACACTTTTTGTTAGCACTTGGTAAAGCTTACAGTCCTAACCTAATACATTTTAGCTGGTGGCAGGTAATTGCTTATTCATAAAAAGAGGCTAAGTAATGAGAATGCTCATTTTATGTTTTTTCCTTTCCACAGGTTCCAATGATTTTGGTTGGCAATAAATGTGACCTGGAAGATGAGCGAGTAGTTGGCAAAGAACAGGGCCAGAATTTAGCAAGACAGTGGTGTAACTGTGCCTTTTTAGAATCTTCTGCAAAGTCAAAGATCAACGTTAATGAGGTAACCTGCAGCTGCTGGGTAGCACAGACAAATGCCTTCCTAGTTTCCTTTTCTTTAAGTTAACAACCAGAATTTTTTCTTAAAAATTTTTTAAGCACTCTTGATTCTATCACTTGATAGAAAACACTAATTTATAGAAACCATATCTTAGCTTACATAAGGTTACTTTGATGGCTTTAATGAGGACACTTAAATTGACTCTATTGTCAAAGATGAAGTTAAAATTAAAGAATATGTATAAAGTCTTGCTAAGCTTGCTAAGTGATACGACTTAAAGTGGTGTGTGAAAACTGTTATATCACCTTTGTATCATGACAGTTATCTATCTAGATGTGTTATAAACAGATTGTAAAGTCAAGTAGGAAAATACAAAAATTGAAGTAGTTATTATAATAAACTGTTATGTACATAGGATTTCTTCCTTTGGGAGCCAGAGCACAATGTATTACATGTTTGTAGGAACCTGTGTGCTACTAAACCTTTTCTGGGTTGCAGTTTGCAGTGCAGCAGAGCTACTTTTTTATAGCAGTTTTGTTAAAGTCAACCCTTGATGTGAGGATTTATAAAATGAAAATAGAAAAACAATAAAATGAAATGCATTAGCCATCTTAAGAATCTTTACTTTTTTGGAAAACATACAAACTTCATACTCAACGTGAGTAATCTGTGTGAGTATGGACATGCATGTGGAATCCACACAGTCTTTTAGGCTTAATACCATGGGTGCACAAGACGCTTGCTTTCTTTTCTTTTTTCTTTTTTTTTTTTTTTTTAATTTTGTCCCTGAGTTAAGCACTCCACTATCTTGAAAACATAGCTTTGGACAGGAATACTTAGCAAGTAAGCTGCATGCCCAGGTATAAAGGACCAGTAATATACTGGGCCCCTAAAATATTAGTGCAATTCCCAACTATCCCCACCAGTCAAAACCTTAAAAGGTTCCCTTTTGTTAACTTTACCATAAGCCTTTTACTTTTTTTTTTTTTTTGAGACAGAGTCTCACTTTGTTGGCCGGGCTAGAGTGAGTGCCATGGCGTCAGCCTAGCTCACAGCAACCTCAAACTCCTGGGCTCAAGCAATCCTCCTGCCTCAGCCTCCTGAGTAGCTGGGACTACAGGCATGCACCACCATGCCTGGCTAATTTTTTTTTCTATATATATTAGTTGGCCAATTAATTTCTTTCTATTTATAGTAGAGACTGGGTCTCGCTCTTGCTCAGGCTGGTTTCAAACTCCTAACCTCAAGCAATCCGCCCGCCTCGGCCTCCCAGAGAGCTAGGATTACAGGCGTGAGCCACTGCACCCGGCCTACCATAAGCCTTTTAAAAAAACAAAACAGAAGGAGCTTCTTTCCTTCCTTTTCCTATACTCTTGCCTATGTACTTGCCATTTGTAGCATTGCAGGTAATCAGTCAGAATTCTGATCACTTTAAACATAGATGAGAGTAAGAATGGGTTAGATTATCAGAGTCCTGTGTTTTTGCTTACTGTTCCTCTCTGGCCTGTGTCTGTAGGTCATTCTTCCTTGATTAATAAACACCTGGCAGAAAAAAATGAATCTTGCTACAAATCCTGTATTTTACAAATAATCAAGAATGCCATAAATTGATCCTGAGAATAAAAAATAAAAGAATACCAAAGCTTACTTTTTTTTTTTTTTTTTTTTTTTTTTTTGAGACAGAGTCTCACTTGTTGCCCAGGTTATAGTAGTGAGTGCCGTGGCATCAGCCTAGCTCACAGCAACCTCAAACTCCTGGGCTCAAGTAATCCTTCTGCCTCAGCCTCCCGAGTAGCTGGGACTACAGGCATGTGCCACCATGCCCGGCTAATTATATATATATATTAGTTGGCCAATTAATTTCTATTTATAGTAGAGACAGGGTCTCACTCTTGCTCAGGCTGGTTTTGGACTCCTGACCTCGAGCAATCCACCTGCCTCAGCCTCCCAGAGTGCTAGGATTACAGGCGTGAGCCACTGCGCCTGGCCTCAAAGCTTACTTTTTTAAATGAGACCATGACAAGTACATAAAAACAAGAAATTTATAAATTTAATTTATTCGGCAAATACTTATTGAGTACTCTTGTCTGGCACCATGTTAAGCACCTGGTAACCAGACAGACAATATTCCTGCTGTAAAGAAGTTTACATCCAAGTGAGGGAACAAGTCCTGCTGAGATCTTCAACAACTATTAAAAAAGTGATTTTGACAAAGAACATATTAGGATTGGCGAATGTGCTTGGCTAGTGGAACAATGGTGTGAAATCACCGTCTGCAAGGTAGTTGACCTTAGGGATCTAATTTCTTTCTGTCCCCGTCCTTACCCTCACTGGTACCCACCCACCAAGTTCCGTCAGGCTCCTCTGGGGCTACATTGGGCCAGGGTCCGGTACATAGGATCTCTTCCTTTGAGAGCCAGAGGACAGAGCATTACGTGTTTGGGGGAACCTGTGTACTACTAAACCTTCTCTAGGTTGCAGTTTCCAGTGCTGCAGAGTTACTTTTTCATAGAAGTCTTGTTAAAGTCAACCCTTGACAATGAGGGTTTATAAAACAAAACTGGAAAAACAATAAAACAAAATGAAATGCATTAGCCACCTTAAGAATCTTTACTTTTTTAGAAAATACACAAACTTCATACTCAAAATTCTTGAGTATAATAATTTGATTTTCTTTTAATATTTCTCTTTTTATAGCTTGATATCCAGCTACTGGATTCCTTTTATAATTAATTGTTCCTCAGATCACTTATGTTTTGGAAATGTTTTTGTGATTTTTGAGTGCCCGAAGATAGAGGGATACTTTTACAAGAATCAGTTCTTAGCCTCAAATTTGAAAACAAATAAGGACATACTGTTTAACTAGAAAGACCTCTAATTCTCTGATATATATATATTTAAACTCTTATTCACACTACTTTTGCTATGTTCTAAAAGTAGCATATAGCTATACTAGAATCACATCAGGCTGGGTGCAGTGGCTCACGCCTGTAATCCAAACACTCTGGGAGGCCGAGACAGGCGGATTGCTTGAGGTCAGGAGTTTGAAACCAGCCTGAGCAAGAGCGAGACCCCCGTCTCTACTATAAATAGAAATTAATATATATAGAAAGAAAAATTAGCCGGGCATGGTGGCACATGCCTGTAGTCCCAGCTACTGGGGAGGCTGAGGCAGGAGGATTGCTTGAGTCCAGGAGATTGAGGTTGCTGTGAGCTAGGCTGATGCCATGGCACTCACTCTAGCCTGGGCAACAAAGTGAGACTCTGTCTCAAAAAAAAATAAAAAAAAAATAAATAGAATCACATCAGTGTTAAGGGTTAATTTGTTCTTTGCTGAGGCTGGAATAGTAATTGGAATCAAGACATCCCAATTTAGGAATGGGAGAGGGATTGAGAAACTCTATTCTGTGTTCCCTTTAGATTTTTCTATAGTTCAGAGAGATGAGGAAGAACCTAGGCTGGGGACTTTCAGCATTTCTAACCAAATATTATAGTTCGAACTTGCCCTCATCACTGAACCATCTGCTGCTGTGAGGTAGGCAATGTTTTCCAAAGAAATAATTTAGAATAATACTGCAAAAACCAGTTACCTTTCTGTATAGTACCAGAAACGGGAAGCTGGCTAGCATGAAGAAACTGAAATAGAAACTACATGAAATTTTGATCAACTTACTGTTTTAGTTTACATTTTTATTATTTTCCATATTATAACTTGTGCATTGAGCCTAGGGAACTAATGAGAGCTCATTCGTGGCTTATGCACATTGAGTTCCTAAAGGCTTCAGAGTTGTGAAACATCTTGGACTTTGGAGTTATGAAACAGAAACTACCATTTTGTTTATAAATTGTTTTCAGACTTTTCTTAGAAATAAGATAATAGGAAGTTAAATGGTTTGAAGAAGATGGGAGTGTGGAGGAGGAGGCAGAAAGAAAAGAATATAATCAATCACTTTTATAGGTTTTGAATATATAACATCATTCAGTATTTTTTTTCTTTTTGTTACAGTTAATTTAGTCTTATAATCTTTGGACCATTTAAAAAAGTAAATACATAATTGTTTATCATCTTACAGAAATATAATTGTTTATCATCTATCTTAAAATAAATGTAGACTAATAATTTTAAAATCTTTTACTTTTAAAATTAACAGTAAAAAATTTCTGTTTACCCTTCATCTAGATTCACCAGTTATTAACATTTTGCCACATTTTCAGAAGACATTTCTTTACCCCTATTTTAGTATATGTATCCTCATATCAAAGACATTCTTTACACATCCACAGCACAATTATTAGAATCAGAAAAATTAACATTGACACAATCCATGTGTAAATTCATATTTTGCCAATTGTCCCTATAATGCTCTGTAAAGCCAGTACATTTCTTACCCACTTTTGCAAAGCATTATTTATTCCAGATGAATAACAGTAAGGGGCTTCTGTGATACTTGTTTTTATCCCAGGTTATTAGTAAATGAGTGTTTACATTTCATAGCAAAGAACCATATTCAGCTGATCTATTTCATGTTTCAACACTTTAGCATACCTGTCACTGTGACACTGTTTATAAACAGATCAGAATTATTAAAATAAAATAATCTGCTTTAGGCAATTATTGTTTTTTTCTTTGATACTTTGAACTTTTTATCCAAAAATGAATTCAAAAAAATTTATTAACAGATATTATTTGTCACTTCAAATCTTAAGGATCAGCAGACTTTTTCTATTTTTTACTTTAACCAAAATTAACATCACCAAAAAGGGGGCAAACAAAAATCATGTTCTGGCCAGACGCAGTGGCTCACGCCTGTAATCCTAGCACTCTGGGAGGCTTAGGCGGGCGGATTGCTCGAGGTCAGGAGTTCGAAACCAGCCTGAGCAAGAGCGAGACCCAGTCTCTACTATAAATAGAAAGAAATTAATTGGCCAACTAATATATATAGAAAAAATTAGCTGAGCATGGTGGCGCATGCTTATAGTCCCAGCTACTCGGGAGGCTGAGGCAGCAGTATTGCCTGAGCCCAGGAGTTTGAGGTTGCTGTGAGCTAAGCTGATGCCACGGCACTCATTCTAGCCTGGACAACAAAGCGAGACTCTGTCTCAAAAAAAAAAAAAAAATCATGTTCTTCTGCATGTGATACCTGGAGAGAGAGACAGTGTCTATTTTGTCCTATTTTAGCAAAAAATGTATAACCTTAATCCAGTCATGACACAACATTAGACAAACCAAATGGAAATTCTATAATATTGCTAGCCATTATTTTTCAGAAATGACAATGTCCTTAAAGACAAAGGCCAAGGAACTGCTCCAGATTTACAAAGACTAAAGTGACAGGAAATAAAATGCAATGTATGATCCTAGATGGAACTTGTCCCTGGTGGGGAAAAGTGACTTATAATAACAATATTGGGGTAACTGACAAAATTGGAATTTGTACTGTACATCAGCAGTCCCCAACCCCTGAACTGCAGACTGGTACTGGTCCATGGCCTGTTATGGACTAGGCCACAGAGCTCTGCATCCCACCTCCCTGTTCCCATTTGTGAAAAAACTGTCTTCCATGAAACTTAGAAACTGGAGGGGAAAGGGTGCATAGCAGGAGGTGACCAGCGAAACAGCAAGCTAAGCCTCATAAGCTTCATCTGTATTCACAGCCACTCCCCATCGCTGGCATTACCACCTGAGCTTACCCCACCCCACCCCACCATCACTCCCCCCTGTCTTCCGTGAAACTGGTCCTTGGTGCCACAAAGGTAGATAATACCACTGCTGTAGATAATACAAAGTAATGTATCAATGCTTAATTGTCTTTAATGTGATAACTGTAATGTTCTACAACAGAATATGCTTGTTTTTAGGAAATACACACTCACGTATTAAGGCATTTGTAGTATGCAGACTACTCTCAGAGGGTTAAGAAAATAGAGTGTGAGTGTGTGGGTGTGCAAGGAGAGGAAAAAATGATAAAGTAAAAGTAGCAAAATGTTACTAAATGGTGAATCTGGGAAGAATACACAGAAATTCTTGGTGCTATTTTTTGCAGTTTTTCTATAAATTTGAAGTTTTCACTACCAATTTTTTTTTCTTAATTTGATATTGAATGTCTAAGAGCAAGTGTATTTTCTTCATTATGAATAGGTAAGTCCTTTATCCTGACTGAGAAAGTCAGTTGGGGCTTCTAAGAAACCTGACTGTAAAACAAAGCAGCAAAATCCAGAGCTAAGAGCAAAATGATATTTAACAGTGTTGTTTTGTGGAACAGGTTCTCAAAAGTTGGTTGAATAAGTACTTTTTTCTTGTTTTTACTTAGATATTTTATGACCTGGTCAGACAGATAAATAGAAAAACACCAGTGGAAAAGAAGAAGCCTAAAAAGAAATCATGTCTGCTGCTCTAGGCCCATAGTCAGCAGCAGCTCTGAGCCAGGTAAGATGGTAAAGGCCGAACAAATACCTTTCTCGTCCTCTTATTTTGAGTTTTTCCAAACTTTAACCACTTCCCATTTTACCTATTGCAGTCTTTCTAAGTATCTATAACTTATAAATGTGATATATAACTTGTAGATACATTTATCTATTGGATAACTTGCCCTCTTCCCATGAGATTCAAAGCTTTGAGGGCAAGAACCAAATCTGCTTTGCTCTCCACTGAGGCCCCAGTGCCTTCTAAAGAATGGATATTCAAATAATACTGGCTGAATGAACAGAATGCCTTCCTAGATGACTCCCAAATTCATCCTGAGTTGAAGTGAAACAGTGGTCCTTCTGAAGCAGAAAGACATAAGGACACATTTGATGAATTATCTCAAAGTGAACACTCTGATATGTATCAACAGTAGTCACTCCTCAGTGTAACCTCTGGCCTGATTTCTAACACCATACATTAGTGTTGCCTGTCTTTGAACTTTACATAAACAAAAACATGAAGTATTATTTTACTTCTTTCACTCAAAAATATTTTTTGAGAATTATGCATGTTGCATGTAGCAGTAGTTCATTTTTATTGTATGACTACACTAGCAATATATTTATATATTCTTCTATTGGTAGACATTTGGGTTCTTTTGGGTAATTAGTATGAATAATTCTGTGCACATTCTCATATATGTCTTTGCGCACGTGTGCATGCATTTCTGTTGAATATATGTCTAGGAATAGAATGGCCATATCTATACTATACAAATGGACAACTTTAGTAGATACAGCTAAAAAGGTTTTCATAGTGGTTGTATATGAGTTCCATATCCCCCTCAAAATTGGTATTGGTAGCCTTTAATTTGAGCCATTGGTGTCGATGTGTAGTTGTATATCATTGTAGGTTTGGTAGTTGTTTCTTCTCAGGTATGGGTCAACTTCTTTCATAGAAACATTTCATCTGTAGCCTTCTAAGTATTAAATAGTAGTTGACTTTAAGTACCACTTAAGTTTTCATTAAGTGGCCCCATTAGAGAGAAATTAGTGGCAGCATTTAAGCTGTCTATCAAGTGAAAGACCAGGCCCTATGGGGACTATTTATTTGTTTTTCTTTAATTATGTATTCAAATCCCCTGAACAGTTTCCATTTCATCAACTCCATAAATAATACCATAAAAGAATATTTTTATGGAGTGGATTTATGACATAATTTGATGTTAATTATATGAATATTACTAAACTCAGTCCAGTTAAAGGAAAGTAAACTGTTCCCACTTGAGAGATGATTACACTAACTCTTATTTAAGTCTCTTGGGTCCGTTTAGTAGATTATTTCTTCCGGAGCTCTAAATTAATCTGTGCTTCCTTAGAGATATGAATGAATATCCCTTCAGGGTAACAACTGAGTAATTATACCCCCTTTTTTAAAGGAAAAGTGGGCAGAAAGAAGAAAAGAGTATCGGGATTGTCTCTGATAGTAAGATTTAGGAAAGACAGCTTCTGACCAAACGGTTGCTTTAGGCCTGCTGTCCCCAACCCCCAGGCCTCAGACCAGTACCAATCCATGTGAGGCCTGTCAGGAACAGGGCTGCATTGCCACCTGAGCTGTGATATCCCCCACCTCTAATCCCATCCAGTCCCTGGTACCGAAAAGGTTGGGAACCACTACTTTAGGCCTTTAGCGAAATCTTGGTTTAATAACTTTGAATCATCAGTTCCCTGAAAGTGATTATTGTTAAGACTACTGGTGTTTGTGTGTGTTTAGGTAAGGGTGGAAAGGAAGGGAAAATGAGAACTCTTATAGTTGACTGCCTCATTGACACCATTACCTTGGCTGGCCCTAGTTTAATTTCCTATTCTCTTGGCTTTTGTTTAAAGAAAAAGGTGCCACCTCCTGGCCTATTGTGATTTTAAAATTTCATTCATACATACCCAACAGTGTGACAGTGTATTATGAGTTTTACCTTAGAGGAGATAAATCTTGACCTTGATCTAGAAAATAAGACTTTCATCCTGGTTACATAAATTCTTAGACCCTGATATGTAATTCAGCTTACAATATACTTAATAAGTCACCTGAGATCTCTGGATGTTTGATAATACCAAATAATAGATGACTTGGCAATCAGACTACTTTGCAGTGCATTTTATTGTGATTATAGACTAGAAATGCCATGTTCCTGTACTTTTAAAAGTGCTGAGATACAGGGTAGATTTAAATAGTAATTACAAACACTAAAGTAGGAGTATATGAACCTTCAGGGCAACTGATCTAGTCTGTAGCCTTTAGGCAAAATCGCATTGAAACATGTTAATCTCTTTTTTATATATCCCATATTTAAAGATCTCTGAGAGAAATTCATCATCAGTAATTCTTCATTTAACCTAATTCTCTTCTGTTGACATTAAGACTAACTGTGGGCTGGACGCGGTGGCTCACGCCTGGAATCCTAGCACTCTGGGAGGCCAAGGCAGGAAGATCGCTCAAGATCAGAAGTTCAAAACCAGCCTGAGCAAAAGGGAGACTCCCCCCCTCTCTACTAAAAATAGAAAGAAATTAATTGGCCAACTAAAAAGATATAGAAAAAATTAGCTGGGCATGGTGGTGCATGCCTGTAGTCCCAGTTACTCAAAAGGCTGAGGCAGAAGGATTGCTTGAGCCCAGGAGTTTGAGGTTGCTGTGAGCTAGGCTAACACCACGGCACTCTAGCCCAGGCAACAGAGTGAGACTCTGTCTCAAAAAAAAAAAAGAAAGAAAGAAAGAAAAGAAAACTGAGGAATAGCTAAGCTAATCAATTATAGACTTCCCTCCTGTGAACTCAGTCTTATATCTTTGATTATTTTTTAAATATTTTTAAAGGGAATTTAAAATAGCCCTGTTACCATAGCTGTTTGTTATAATTTAGTTCTCTAGTGATGATCAGCCAAAATCATTGTTTCTTTCTATATTATTGAATGTCTTTTTGTTTGCCACCATCTTCTGACATAAGAGATTAACCGTATATATATGTATATCCATATCTATTCAATGTTCTAGATTTCAGGAATGAAGAACTGTTGCCTAATTGGAAAGTGCCAGCATTCCAGACTTCAAAAAATAAATCTGAAGAGGCTTCTTCTGTTTTATATATTATGTGAAGAATTTAGATCTTATATTGGTTTGCACAAGTTCCCTGGAGAAAAAAAATTGCTCTGTGTATATCTCTTGGAAAATAAGACAATAGTATTTCTCCTTTGCAATAGCAGTTATAACAGATGTGAAAATAAATATACTTGACTCTAATATGATTATACAAAAGAGCATGGATGCATTTCAAATGTTAGATATTGCTACTATAATCAAATGATTTCATATTGACCTTTTTATCATGATTCTTCCCTGTCAAGCACTAAAAAAAGTTGAACCATTATACTTTATATCTGTAATGATATAGATTATGAAATTTCCCCTCAAACTCATTGCAGCAGATAACTTTTTTGAGTCATTGACTTCATTTTATATTTAAAAATTATGAAATATCATCTGTCATTATATTCTAATTAAAATTGTTTGTGCATAATGCTTTGGAAAAATGGGTCTTTTATAGGAAAAAAAACTGGGATAACTGATTTCTATGGCTTTCAAAGCTGAAATATATAATATACTAAACCAACTCTAATATTGCTTCTTGTGTTTTACTGTCAGATTAAATTACAGCTTTTATGGATGATTAAATTTTAGTACATTTTCATTTGGTTTGTGTGTTTTTGTTATTGTTTGTAGAATTAAGGCCTTTGTTTTATAATGACCACGTTGTTTTAAATGCAACAGTAGCTCCTTTCTGCCTGGTATCTGCAGAACACTTGGCTTTAAACTATACTAAGTAAACTGGTGATTTCTCTAGGAACAGACCTCAGCACTTTCTGTTCTAGATATATTTATTCCTACTATACAGTAAAATACATCAGACTACATAGAATAGTTTTGTATATTCTCTCTTGATCTTAAAGATTGTATCTTACTGAATAAAATATCCCACTGTGTATTATTTTTATATGTAAAAACATAAGTTTAATACTGTATCAGGGTTTAACTTTTACTATTTCAAATCTTCCACAGCTTGTAATTTCATCAAGGGAATTATTTTGCCATTGTTAATTTGTTGGGTATGAGCCCACCGTTGAAGTGTTAAATGTGAAAAATTTCAAACTTTTATAAGAGATTGAAGAATTTCTGAGAGAAGTGAGTGAAAGTTAAAACACATAAAAGGAATGTGTTAATTACTTTTGCTTTAACTATTTATGACATAGTATGGTGGTAGTAATATTGAAAGGATTGCTAAGTTAAAATTTTAGCTTCCTATATAGTGGTGCTTTTCTTTTTCTTCCCAGTTATTTCCATTTTTATAAAAGATAGGGCTTAATTAGGACATGGACCCAGGGTGATATTTTACTTATATAGATTCTGTAAAGAGAGTTAGAGCAAAAAGCTTGTCATCCAGTTAAGTGCTAGAAAAGGAAAAATAAAACAAGCAAACAAAAAACAAGCTTAGGAAATCCTGTGCCTTGTCCCCAAATATTAAGGAGCAGACCAGTCCTAGAAAGTCTAAATCATTGCTCAGGGATCTAGATACTATCTCATTGCAACTAGGTTATGAAGAAGTATTCATGCCTTGCTGAAATTTTCCGGGAGCATGGTCAGCCTGTCAGTTACTAAATTGAAATTTAAAAATCAAATGTAAGCTCTATCTAACCAACCTGGGAAATTGTTATTGTTTTGAAAAATTGGAAATTGTATTTTTTTGAGTTTCTAATAAACTTAGTTACCTAACACTTCCCTTCTGCTGATCTAGTTATGCATATGCATGGGATTGAGGGGCCAAAAATATAGCAAATTTTAAAAATAAGTGAAGCATCAGGGCCAGTTTGTCCAGGTCAGGGTGGCATATTTTATTTAAAGTCCTCTAAAAGTCATTCTGCTTTAAAACATCCTCACAAACATTTCCTTGGACTTAAAACTGTAGAATACATCTCACCAGTAAAATTTTCTAAATGTGACCTTGTTACATAGATTGTGTAGTTATTTACCAGATTAAGTAGAACATTAATAAGACTAACTCCAGGTTTCAGTGTGCTTGACTAGTAGCATAAACTCAGTGTCTTCTATTTTAGAATGTGATGGAGAAAGATGACTGTTATTAGATTCTTTTGTCACATCTTATACAGTCCACTTGGGTTAAAGGTGGAACCATCAAAAAAAAAATACCCTTTGGCACACAGTGGTATGCAGAGCAGAACCAGCTGAAATCCAAGATGTGCATTGCTATCTGAAGGAAATCTGTGGTTGCTGAGCAAGATGGAAAGGTATCCTGTTAGAAAATGAGAATATAGGTGTGTTTTTATATTATCCGGAGGTGAATTCCTTAATCTTGGTTCCAGAGGGCAGGGTGCCTGAAAATCATATGTATTTTTATAGCTGAAAAATCTAAAGTCTCTAGGATATTATATGAATCTCAGTTAATATCTAGGAACTGACAAATATCTAGGAACTGATAAATATCTAGGAACTGACCTATACCATATTAGTATTCATGGCTAAAGTATAATGGCTTTGGTTATATGAGTGACATGTAATTTAAAGAGGCTTGATGCCACAGTTGATAGTTTTGTTTTTTTCAACTAAAACACAAATGACTTTAATGGCTTGGTAATTCCCCCAAACAATCTAGTTTTAGAAATTAACAATAAATATATAATCTAAATATGATCTTATACTCCACCAGAGGGAGCTTCAGTATCAGTTAATACTTCTACAAGTATTGAAGTCTGTATTCAAGCCACCTATTCTATAGACACTGCATACTTCTCAAAGAGTTATAGAGGCTGTCCCTCCAGAGTTTACGCTCTAATAGGGCAGGGTAGATATACAAAAAATTCATCAAAGATATAAATAACACTTTAATGTACTGAAATGTGGCCACATGGTAGTTCTCTTAAGAATGTTTGGAGAAATATGGTTGTTGGTATGTAACTCTCTTCTCCCTACAACTGTGGACAAATCTGTGTTTGGCACCTTGATCTGCCATCATAAATGGCCACCTTTTACTCCTCAGTGAAAAAATCCACTTCTTTGAAGCTATAATGTACTTGGAAAAGTTAATTCTTAGGGAAAATACTGATCTTTATTTTATTACCAACTTTATTAAAATAGATTTGGAACTCTTTTTCTCTACATATGAGTAGTAATAAACCATTTTCTGGACATGGCCAATTTAAAATATATTGCTCCCTTATCCTTATAGGTACACATATATTTGTCAGTTCATGTGCCTTAGTTTTGTTTTAGGACAGAAAGAAATAAGGAATACCTTGGTATTTTCCTTTGTAAGCACTCACAGTAGAATGTTAGAAAACATAAAATATACTCTTACAAATTGTATGTTTGTTGAAACCAAAGTGTGAAGAAATTGTCAGGTATTTGGAGGAGGAAAATAACCTTTTCTCTAGTTTGAGTTTGCTTAATTAAGGTGCTAAATATGTGTTAAAATAGCCTCTCTTGAATCAGTTTCAAACTTAAAGGGGCAGAGTGGTTTGGATGCTTGTCCAGGATCTGGAAAGAGCCATCTTACGGGGAGAGAAATGAATGTCAGCTTTGAGGCAGTCTGACCACCCAGCTTTTAGCATGTATGTTCCCAAAAATGTAAAAAATGTAAGTTATGCTTGAAAATGTAGTTCAGACATTACATTAATCATGGATTTTTCTTACTGCAATTTCATCTTGAGATTGTTGAATGTGCAATCCATTTATTGCCCTGTCTAGCTTAAATATTCTTGTTGAGAACAGCTGGAGGCTTTGGGTACCTAGTTTTCTGGAAAGGCTACAAAGATTCTGTTTTGCAGACATTAACTGAGTTTTAAAAGAGAATTGGGGGATGCAAGGTCTTTGGGCTTGTTAAGCGGCCTCCTGTGGTTCTGGGCCCAAGGTGTGACATACATTTCCCACTAATTGCTTCTCTCAAGAAGCAAGAGATTGGCTGTTCCTCTTGAGGAAAAACCTTAATAAACCTTCCCATTCTAAACAGTGGTGTGACTCTTATTTCAAGCTATTGTTTTCAATGAGTTTTTTTAAAGATTCACCATGTTTAAGTTTTTGTGCTAAATGTCATAGGACATATAAAGCAGAACAGGACATGGTTCTTACAAGCCTATCAACAAATAATTATTGTGCTTTTGCTGTATGCCAGCTGCTGATCTGCATGCTGGTGTACAACAATGGACAATACAAACCAAGATCCTTCCCTTGTATTGTTTTTTTTTTTTTTTTTTTTTTGAGACAGAGTCTCGCTTGTTGTCCAGGCTAGAGTGAGTGCCGTGGCATCAGGCTAGCTCACAGCAATCTCAATCTCCTGGGCTCGAGCGATCCTTCCGCCTCAGCCTCCCGAGTAGCTGGGACTACAGGCATGCGCCACCATGCCCGGCTAATTTTATATATATATATATATATATATATATATATATATATATATATATATATATATATATATCAGTTAGCCAATTAATTTCTTTCTTTTTATAGTAGAGACGGGGTCTCGCTCTTACTCAGGCTGGTTTTGAACTCCTGACCTTGAGCAATCCTTGTATTGTTTTTATCTTTAGAAAATGGTAAAAATATGTGTGTGTGTGTGAGAGAGAGAGAGAGAGATATGAAGAGTTAAGCAGTGTGGAGCAGCAGGAGTTCTGGGCAGAGGGAATGTGGTGGTGATAGATTAAAGGTTTATGTCTCATTGGAGTTGATATTTGAGGAAGTATTTGAAGTGAGCAGCTCATGCACTTGCCCGGGGGAAAGAAGAGCCTTCCATGCAGTGGAAATCGTCTGTGCACATGCCGTAAGATGGACTTGTGCCTGGCATGTTAGAACACTCACAGGGAGGTCGATATGGCTGTAGCAGAGGGAGCATAGTAGTAGATAACAGAGAGGTGATGGGATTGGGTAATGGGGAACTTCAGTGTTTATTCTGTGTGGGGTCCATGGAAAGGACTTCAGCAAAGGATATAACATGATCAGACTCAACCACAGTAAACAGGACTGAAGCAGAAAGACCAGTTACGGGACTGAATCAAGTGAGAAATTGTGTTTTGGACTGCAGTGGTAGCCATGAAGTGGCTACTTTGTAGATATATATTGAAAGAGCCAGTAGGATTTACTGATACATGTAGAGTATGATAGGAGTCAAGGTTTTCAGCCAGTAATCAAGATAGTGACAGAGCAGGTTAAAAGGGGAATGGGGAGGAGTTCAATTCTGAACATACTAAATGTAAGAAGTATGTTAGATTCTATAGATTTACAGTAGGCAGTTGGATATGAGTCAAATTTAGGCGAAGAGGCCTAGACAGGAGATTTACATTTAATATATTAAAACATGAAGCTAGGTAGGATCACTAAGGTTGAGTGTGGATAGAAAAGAGGTCCCTGAGGGACTCCATCGTGAGGTTGGGAGATGAAGAGGAAAACATGGAGGTCACTGGTGACTTGATGGACTATCACTGGAAGGTGGGGGATGGTGTCTGGATGTAGGGAAAAGTGGGAAGAAAGACATTGGAGACATTGAGCATCGACTGCCCTATTAAGATGGGTGAAACAGTGGATGTTTGTGTGCTAATGGGAGGAAAACTGAGTACGCTAAATGGGTCCAACGTAGTCTACAGAAGCTGCCCGTATAGGAGCATGGGTGGCATATAGTTACAGGAACTGGTAGTTCATAAAGAACTAATAAAAAAAAAAAGCCCCATAAAGAAGTTTTAAGCAAAGTAGTGTGAGATAGAAGGGACAGATACTTTCTGTTATGGGAGATTTGAAATGGCTCAGAGGAGGAGAGTTTGAACTAGGCCTTTAAGAAAGGGTGAGATTTTCAACATGTGAGAGAGGAAGAGTATTATAGGCAGATGTCAGGGAAAAGCAAGTACAGAAAGCACAAATGATCAGGAAGTTACCAAGAGTCATTTGGTGTTGAATAATGTGGAAGGAAGGGGCTAAAGGAGTGTCCTGGGGCCATGTCATGGCCAGCCTTGGAACAAGAAGTTAACAGTGCAGCTACTGGACTGAATTAGGTGACTAGCTAGGACATAACAATCATCCAGGTGAGGCTTGGTGAGGGAAGGATGGAGAAATTTCATAACTGATTAGGATGAAAAGCACAGTATTATAAGGGTTACGCCCCGTGGATTCAAATGGTCCTCCCACTCTTTATTTCTCACTTCATTTCCTCCTTTCTCTAATGAAAATGATCTCTGGGGCCCATGGTTGTAATCACTCCCAGAGAGATGTTCAGTTTAGAAAGGAGCCAGCATTAATACTTTGGCACTCAAAGATGTTAGGACGGAAGAGAAAAATCTCTTCTTGCTCTGGATTCCTCTGCTTCACCTGATATGATTCTGTTCCCCTCAGACTTAAGCAGAGTGCCTGGCACCTACTGAGCATGCAAATATACTAGTTCCCTCCTCTCAACCTCCAGGTTTTCCATTCTGCTCTTCACAGCGTGAGACAGCAGCCCCTTCGGCCCTTCCTAGAAATCTACCATATTGTATTGCAAAGGCTTAGCGAGAGGGCTCTTTCCCTTACCACCCCTGCTAGGTGCTTTCTATCAAGATCCCATTGTCAAACCCTCTTGTGGGTGAAAGGAAGGACGTGAGCCACACTTTTGTAGCCCCTGTCAACCTTGCCCTTAGCGTCACTAATGTCTGTCTCTCCAGTTGCACAGATTGGGGAGTTAGAAGGATCAAGGGGCCACTAGGATCAAGGGGATGCTAAGCATACAGTCTTGAACTTGGATTAGTGGGACTAGGCACTGGGCCCTGGCTGTCTTCCTTGGGGAGGGGATACATTTAATGGAGAAGCTAAAAGGTATTTCATCCCTACACTCCCAGCAAGGTCCTGAGGCCCAGGCCAGAAGCTTTGGAATTCTTTAGAGCCTTGGAGTCATCGATGCAAAGTCTAACCCCTTATTTTCTGGGATTTGAATTGACTTAACAGATACAACCTCAGATCAGGGACTCTGACACCCGCTGAAATCTGTCTGGCCCAGTGCTGGCTGTGGTAACAGGTAACTTCCCGGGCCAGTGGTGTGTGAGTGCAAGTGGAGGCTCTGGGCTAAGACATGGAGTATGTCTGGGATGATGACACTCCCTTCGACACCGCTGCTCAGAGAGCCAAGTCTGCAGGGATTTCGCTTGCTATACTTACCCCACTGGGAAGAACCTCTTGCTTTTATTTGTTTTTTTAATGCCTGATACCCCACCCCCACCCCCTTTCCTGCCATGTCCACACAGATGACTATCCACATGCTGCCTTACTGGTGGTTCAGCCCCTGCTAGGGAGACAATGTCTGGAGTGTGGCCAGTGGTGGGGCTAGAGGTAGGGAGGGTGCTGAATACCCAACTTTCAACTTCCTTCCCCATTGCCCTGCCCTGCCCTGCCCCTCCCTCTGTAGTCACAATGAGGGGAGAAGAATCTAGCAGACTCAATGTCCCCAGTAGAGCCACCAGCATAGCAAGTTAGAAAAAATCCCAGAGTAGGGTAAGTCCAGAGCCAGATGTTGCCAAAAAGGACAAGGAGATGAGCCAGGTCAGGAAAGTGAGTAGAAAGGGATTGAGCAAGAAAAGGAAAAACATTGGAGGCTGGGATAAAGATTTCCTCTGGAATGGAAGTTGAGATCCACTTTGGACTGTGCAGGCATGGGAAAGAAGTGGCTGGGATCATCTGAAGGGCCTGAGCTCTGGGCGGCCCAATGACAGCATGACAATGGGGACAGGGAACCGGGTGGGAGTGGTGAGAATGAAGGCTCCCTAGATGGCCTGCACTGAAATAGAACTGGCCTGGGAAGGAGGGTGGAGAAGAAGCAAAAGCAACAGGCCAGACCGGGGACAAAGGAGACGGCATAACAGCTGGGTGGGGGCTCTGGGGACGGAGAGTTTTCCCTGCTCTCTTGAAAGTGACTTTGGCCACAGCTCCCTCTCTTGTGAGGGATGGGCTGAGGAGTATAGTGCAAAGTGGGCCTTGACCCAGGAGGCCTTGACTGCTGGTCCTACCTAAAGCAGGAGAAGCAGGAGGCTGGTTCAGCCCTGGGCTCACTCTGAGGAGAGGAGGTCACATCGGGGGAGCCCTCTGCTCTGTGCTAGAGATACGGAAATGAGTAACGAGAATAGTTGCCACCCTCACAATGTGAAAGGGAAGGTAACCATGCACTGAAGTGACTTGCAGAATAAGTACTGTGGTTTTGGGTAGAGGCACAGATAAGGCCTCTGAGAAGGGCTTCATAGAGGAGATGCCCTTTAAAACCACCTGGTGAAGGACAAGCAAGTTAGCCTGAGGCAGCGGGGGAACCAGATTCCCCTGGAAACAGCACATGCAAAGACCTAGTGGCATGGAAAAAAAAAAAAAAACTCAAGCTTGGAGCACTCAAAGTCACTCATCTTGGAGGATAAAGTGGGTAGTGAGAAGTACCCAGAAATGAGGCTGAGCAAATCAGTTTGGGGTCTAGTTGGGCAGGGCTGGGCCTTTAGAGCCTGGGGAAGGCAGGAAGAGAGTGACAATGAAGTCACCAGGCTCACAGACAGATCCTGCACTGGCTCCTCTGTGTCCTTGGGACCCCAGGCAGCATTTCCTTGAAGCTGCAAGCTACAGCCTCCAGGCGGGAAGAGGAGGTGAGGAAGGGGGCTGAGGGACAGGCTGGGCAAAAGCAATGTGCAGAGCTGGGAACAAGAAAACAAAGCCAGATTCTTCCCTTGGATGAGGACAGCTTCCCCTGCAAACCAACACCTGCTAGCAGCCTCAGATGGGGCGCCTGAGCCGCCTCTCCCTGGCCAACTGAAGGAAACTAGGAGTCGTCACATTCAGAGTGGAAAGGACTCAAAGAGGGGCAAGGCGGTCAGCCCAGAGCCAGGTCATGGTGGGGGGAGGCGAGGTAGGAACCCGAGAGGGCAGAGGTGTACAGCATGGGGGAGGTGGCTTTTGGCAGGGGTTCCTACACGTCCCTGGAAAGGCGCAGCCATGTTTAGGGATATGCCCAGAGGGCCATATAGAGGGTGAATAGAGTGTGTGAGCAGAAGCCAGGGACTGAGGGCAGCTGTGGCCTGGAACCTGGTATAGAGTCAAGTCCTGGTATAGAGTAGAGTTGATGATCCTGCCCTCTCCTCTCCCCAAGGCCTGGCCAGGATGCAGGGGAAAGTATAAAGTGACTGTGATTGTCCCCTGGTCAGATTAGTCTTGCCCCAAACTGTGTTTAGGGACACACTGCTGCTCCTCAGCACCCTCTCTGACCAGGAACACAGAAGGACTCTCTGGGAGCATTGGGAGGTGGGGGCACGGGCAGAAAGGAGGACCCCAGTGGGGGACAAGACTAAGAATGTGGCCTTTGTTTCAGGGGCATTGGCAAGGCTACCTGCGATCCTGTGGGGTGTGTGTGCTCCAGACCTAGGGGTGTGTGTCTAGCGCTCAGAGGTGGCGGGCAGGGTGCCGTGTCAGCACTGACGGAAGGGCAGAGGGCTGGGAAGTAAGTCCTCTGAGGCCATTTGGGAAGGAGGATTTCACTGTGCTGTTTTAAGGGTTGGGTAGAGGAGGCAAAAGGCAGGCAGGGGCATCCTAGTAATAGTACTAAGGGGATGACTGCAGTTGAAGCGTCTTACCCTACACCTCTCTAGCATGTCACCCCTCCTCTGGCAGCACCAGGCTGAGCCCCAAGACCACCTCTCATATGAGAGGGGCTTCACAGATGCCCCACCCCATCAGGAGGGAATGGATTTTAGGGGCATAGCCCCGGCACCTTTGGGCCATGAGCCCTGAGGATGGCGGGAGGCAGGAGGAAGGGACAGGTGCGGAGCCTGGCCCAGACTCCAGCGACTAAGGCCTTAAGGAGCACAGAGCAGACCAGAGGCCTAATTCTTCTCAAACCAGCAGGACCTGATTCCTTCAACTCTGCCCCTTGCCAGGAATTGGAGGGTGCTTAGGGCTGACTGTGAGGGAGAGCTAGGGTGCAGGGGTGGGAGTGCTCCCTAGAGCAGGTCCTCAGGCAAAGAGGCCTCAAGCACCGATTCTGCAGCTCAGCCTGCAGCTCAGCCGTGTGGCTGCCTTCCTCCCCCACAGCACGCATATATCATCCCTCCCGGAACAGGCAAGTTCGCCACGCAGCAAGTCACAGCCCATCTGGGTGATATTTTTATAATGTACAAAGACGTGTTCATACCTATTGTCTGCTCTCATCCTCCCTACAGCTCTGTGAGGTAATAAGGGTCAGTATAAATGTGTTAACAGAAGAGACCAAGGCTCAGAGAAAACACTTTTTTTTAGTACTTTTGCCTCAGGTCACATAGTTAGCGCCTGCACTGCAGGGGTGCTAGTCCGGTGTCTGCTGAGCTTCTGCTGTGATCCAGGCAGTGTGCCTGACCCCTAGGTACATGATGTCCTTTAACCCCACAGCAGCCCCGCATTATCCGCATTTCACAGATAAGAAAAGTGAGGCTCAGAAAGGTCAAGCAACATGCCGAAGCTTACACAGTGACGGAAATGGGTCTCCAATCCTGTCTGCTTGACTACAGATGTAGTGCTCACACCATGGGCTGGCGGAAGTGCCTTAACTGTGCTGGGTGGGGAAGTCACCTGAGATGGACTGACGGCTGCTCTGGAGAAGGCAGACAGGCCCCTGCTCCCCAAGAGACAGGCTATGTGCTCTCGCTCTTGTCCAGGCCATGCAGGAAAGGTTGGTGTGACCTGGGAAAGATGCAGGAGACTGTCCCTCACAAGGCCCTGGGGGAAGGTGAGGTGGGGGCAGAGCCAGGTCTCTATTCCTCAGGGCAAGTTTGGGTTCAGAGATCACCCTGAGGGATGGGGTGCAGAGGGGTGCCTGAAGGAGGGGGAAAAGAGAGATCCCAGTCCTGGTAAAGGACTGGGTCTGAAAGGTTGGAAAGAGAAAGGAAGGAGGGAGACCAGGCAGGCCTCATCAGCCATGCCCAGCAGGGACGGGTTCCTGCTATAGTTGGGGATCATCTACAGACACACTCTGGCCACAAAGAAGCAGTTGGAGCCCTCAGCAGATGCCTGGGCCAGTTAGGTGGCCCCAGTACCTGCCAGGGAAGTGGGCCAGGTGTGGGGTGGGGCTGCATGCCAGGCAGGGCAGCAAATGGGCTTTCAGCTTCTCTACATGTCCTAATTAACCATAACAGGAGTCCCAGAGGCAGAATTAAGCTGTCAGTTTCTTTCTGCTTACTTCCACTATCTCCTACCCACAGGCATTCCCATTGAGTCCAGAGGGGAGGGAAGTAAAGATTGGCGGGGAGGGGAAATGAATTACCATAACCTTTCATTAGCAAAGCATGACATAGTGGGTGGGGCCACATCAGCCCTCTCAAGACCCTGGCAAAATTCCTCCATCTGACAGTCACATGCCATTTGTCTGTGTAGGGACATGGATAATATGGGAGGACAGGGTTTTTGTTGTTCCTCTTGATTTGGCATTGGAGTGGGTATGGACAATTTGTGGGGTAGTATGAAAAGCACAAGGCTGGAAGTCATTTGGAACTGTTTCAATCCCAACTCTGCCATTCTGTGACCTTGAATGAGTTGCTTAACTTCTTTGAGCCTATCCATGTAAAATATTAATAAGAGTAACAGCAACCACTTTTAGGGTGTCATGAGAAGGAATTAAGAACACAAAAGTGAAGATGCCTGGCACCTGTGAATTACGTTGGCAGCAAACGTCACTTCCTAATTGTTTTGTTCTGGCCCAAGTTAAAATGAGTTTTTAGTCCCTTGAATCTCTTCTGGTTAACCAATGGTTAAAAATCTGCTTCTTTGTTTTCCTGGATCCTCTGGAGGTCAGCAACTGGGTCCCTTTCATTGCTCTGTTCCTTAGCATCGGGAGGTATTCATAAAAGTTTTGTTCCATCAATCTGAGCTGCTTTGACCAGTCCACAAAATAGATGAGTGCAGATGAATGGGCTTCTTGGCTTGGTTTCCTATAGAATTATTCCAGACTTGGAGCTGGTGTCATCTTGAATAATTGTCTGCATGGCTTCTCCACCACCCAGCAGCACACATTTCCTTCCTTACAAATCAGTGAGTAGGTGGAATCTTCACATGCACATTGTCCACACACACACACACACACACACACACACACACACACGCCATTACCACCACCACCACAACCAAAGGCAGCCACAGCCAACAAACATCCCTTCACCCAAGACCAAATGTCAGAGTTCTCTGGAGAGACAGGAGGGATTGGCAAGGGCTGGCTCTTCTAGAAAGAGCTAGCTCAGTAGGTAGGTAGAGAGGAAAGGACAGGAGTTGGCGAGTCAGATAACCCCCTGGTTCAAATCTTGGTTCTTTCATTTGCAAGCCAGCCCCATGTGGCCAGTTTAGGTGAGTGCTAAGAATTTCCACTGAGGTATCTGGAGAACAGTGCCTTCTAGAGTTGTTCTAAATTAGAGAGATGTGCACACTACCTGGCAAATAGCAAGTGCACAAAACAACAAAAATGAGCGCTTTCCCCACCAAAAACTCAACACCTACCACTTGACTGTGTGTGGATTTGAGGGTGACCCTAACCACCCTCAAATGGTCGCTGCGCACCTCCAACTCGAGCTCTAAGCCCACTCCCTCCCTCTCCGCCGCTGGGGGCCCAGGAAGCAGGCGGAAGAGCCTTTCTTGTTATTTTTCTCTTCTCCAATTTGCTATCAACGCTTAGAGGGCAGGAAGGCGTCTTGCCTCTAATTGCAGCTGTCACACCCAGTCATGCCGGAGGGCGCCCGGCCGGGAGGGCAGAGGGGAGAGGGCGTGTCCTCCCGCGCAGGCTCAGCCACACAGGGACCCGCTTTGTCTTTTCCCAGCCAGTGGGCGTTCCCTGCCGGAGCGGGGACGGCGGCTCGCGCAGCGCGGGCCGGGGCTGGCCCAGATCCGCCGGCGGCTCTCCTCGAGCCACGTGCCCAGAGCGGCTTTAGAAAAGCTGGGGCTGAACTGCCGCCCCCCGCTCCGCCCCTCCGCCCAGGCCGACTGCGGGGCGAGGGGGGAACCTGAGGCCAAGGGCAGCGCCTAGCGGGGAGGGGCCGCGGAAGGGAGCTAGGGGTGTACACAGGAGTGGGTATTCCTTCTGCGCTGGTCGTCTCCTCACCGGTGAATTTCCATGTTAACCTGCCCCGGGTGGGAATTCAGTGCAGGAGACAGGGCCTTGGGGAGGGGGCTCCAAGGACTGCGGGGGAGGAGCATAGGTAACTGCAGGGCTCGGCTTCCACTCTGCAGTCCGGCCTGCCCCGTTCCACCTCCTCCTGCCAACGGTGTTCCTGGACAGGCAGCAGATCTGGGCTTGTTTCCTTACATGGAACATGGGCTAACGCCCGCCCTGGGTGCCCACTCATTAGAAACATGAGACCATGTTTCTGAAAAGGCTTTCTCAAAAGTGCACAGTGCCACACCGATATCCTTCCTCCCCTGTGCATTTGGGGGGAGGTGAGGAATGCCAGGGGCTTCCCCGGCTGCTCCTTACACACTGCACTCATTCAGCTCTGCGCTCAGGGTCCAGGTCTGGGCTGAAACCTCAAAGGCAACTTAAAAAAAAAAAGGTGCGGTTTTGCCTCCCTGCTGCTCCAACTCGCAGGAGGGCTGGAGTTCAGTCCCTGTGCCTGGAGCAATGCCTTGCTGGGGAAGCAGACAGTTATAAGGTTAGGGCCACAGAGACAGGTCTTTACTGGGGGCCTTTCTGGGGAACCTGGGGCTCTGGTGCTCTTTTCCAGACAGAATGTTCAACTGAGGTGTTGGGGGGCAGTGGAGGAATGTCAGAGGGATTTCATGGTCTTCTCCTTCTGCCCTCCCCTACTCTCACCTCCAGCCCCAAAGTGAGCAACACACACACACACATTCATTCTCTCTCTCTCTCTCTCTCTCTCTCCAGGAACTCTTACCTCCCCACCCCACCAGCCAGCCCCTGAGACAGCCTCTCCCAACCACATTCCTTTCAGCCCTGTGCTGAGAACTCTGGCTTCTCCCTCCCTTCTAGGGAAAATGAACTTGGACTTGAGCTCTTGAAAGCCATCCTGCCTGCCCTCCCTCCTCTCCAGGGGCCTGGCCCTTTCAGGTCAGTCAACTTTCTGTCTCTAGGATTCAGACCCAAACAGCTGTGTTAATATCAAAGCCAGAGGGTGAGGGCTCCAGGGCCTTGGGGCAATTTGTGGAGGGATTTTCCCCTCGTCTGTGCTCCCCACTGCCTGGGAATCGGAAATGTCCAGAGCCCTTGGAATGGCTCCGCTTCTTGACCTTCTGGGAGCGTCCTGATCGGGGCTCAGGGACCACAGGTGTCACCCAGCCTGGTTTCTCCTTCAGCAGCCGGTCCCGGTCAGGCCGCACGCTACGCAAGAACTTCCTAAAGATGTTTGCTGTGAGGGCAAACCTGCGGCTCAGCTCCCGGGGCTGGCCTTTCTCTCCTTTGGGCTCGCCCGCCCCCCCAGTCTCACCTTTCTCCCCACCTTTCTCCAGTTCTGGCAGGTCTAGCCAGTTTCCCACCAGGTCCGCAAAAACGTTGTCCCCTAATACCAGAGGCTGTCGATTCCGGCCCCGGGACATCAATGTGGCCGTCCAGTCATCTGGTTCCACCTGCTCCGACCCCTGCTGGACACAGCTCTGGTGCAGCAGCTGTGTCCTGGGCAGGGGGGCTAACTCCCTCCCACAGACTCTCCTATGGGCCGGAAGCTTGCTGCTGCCAAGAGAAGGCTGACTGGAAGGAGGGCTGACCACGGGCCTAGCAGGACTTCTGCCGCCCTCCCATCGAGGGCGGTCGGGCTGTGTCCCAGGACTTTCAGGGCAGCCTGGCACAGGCCCCCCTCCAGAGATCTCCAGCTGTTCCAATGCTGTCTGCACCTGTAGGAGCTTCAGTTCTTGCAGCGCACCCATCATGCAGTTCATCTGATCCTGTAAGCCATCGCCCACCTCTTTCATTGACATCTGCAGGGGAGAGAGGAAGCACAGGGCCAGTGACCCATGGAGGGCAACAGGGAGGGCTGACGCTCACAGCCCTGAACCCAGATCCCCACCAAACCCACGCTTCCAGGGCCATCCAGCTTGCCACTAACCTCTCAACAGACTACTACAGTGCAAATCAGTGCTGGATAAAGGAAATAATACTAATGGCAAATAACTAGCTAAGGTAGGCACTGTCCTAAGCTATACATATAAGCTATATATATATATTTAATCTCTCCAACTACCCTACCGGTAGGTAGTGACTATTGTTGTTCCCATTTTATGGATGAGGGCATTTAGGCACATAAGTAACTTGCCCAAAGTTAGACAGTAAGAGGTAGAGCTGAGGTCATCCTGAAGGCACACGAAGTTGTAGGGACCATCCTTGTCCTTTTTTGTGTCTGAACCCTCTTCTTCTCTGAGCCTCCCTGAAATGATGATGGTGGCAATAACAATTTGTGAGCATTTACTATGTAGCAGGAATTGTGCTGAGGACTCTATGCACTTCATCTTATTTAATCTTTATTAAATGAGGTTGCTATAATTATTTTAAGTAATGAGTAAACTGTGGTAAGGGTAAAGTAAATTACCTAAGGTCACACATCTCAGAGAACTCAAACACAAGACTGTCTCACTCCAAAGGTTGTAGTCCTAACTACCAAATACAGGTTGAGCATCCCTAATCTGGAAATCCAAACTTTGAAATGCTCCAAAATCAAAAACTTTTGGAGCACTGACATGGTGGTTTTTTTAGAGACACTCTAGCTCTGTTGCCCAGGGTAGAGTGCAATGGTATCATCATAGCTCACTCCAACCTCAAACTCCTGGGCTCAAGTGATCCACCTTCCTTAGCCTCCTGAGTAGCTGGGACTACAGGCATGTGCCACTACAGCCAGATAATTTTTCTATTTTTCTGTAGAGATGGAGTCTATGTTGCCCACGCTGGTCTCGAACTTCTGGCCTCAAGTGATCCTCCTGCCTTGGCCTCCCAAAGAGCTGGGATTACAGGCATGAGCCACCATGCCCACCCCAACAAATTTCATGTTTGAACTTGGGTCCTATACCTTAAGACATCTCATTGCATAT
This sequence comes from Microcebus murinus, assembly GCF_040939455.1. Classification (NCBI taxonomy): domain Eukaryota; kingdom Metazoa; phylum Chordata; class Mammalia; order Primates; family Cheirogaleidae; genus Microcebus; species Microcebus murinus. The sequence continues at coordinate 90,308,600 of NC_134105.1, forward strand.
ATGCAAATACTCCAAAATCCAAAAACATCTGAAATCCAAAACACTTGCTCCAAATGCTTGGTCCCAAGCATTTCAGATAAGGGTTGTTCAAGCTGTGCTGCCTCCAGATGGCTGGGAAGTAGCTCTGGGTTTTAAGGCTGCTCTGTCCTCTATAGCAGTGATCCCCAACCTTTTTGACCAGGGACTGGTTTCATGGAAGACAATTTTTCCATGGACCGGGAGAGGTAGGGGTGGTTTCAGGATGATTCAAGTGCAAACCTCTCTGCTAATGATAATCTGTATTTGCAGCCATTCCCCAGCACTAACATCGCTACCTCATATCATCAGGCATTAGATTCATATAAGGGGCGTGTGCAACCTAGATCCCTCGCATGCGTGGTTTACAGTAGGGTTTGTACTCCTAGGAGAATCTGATGCCCCTGCTGATCTGACAGGAGGCAGAGGTTATGCAGGGCACTTATGCGATAGGGAGTGGTTGTAAATACAGATGAAGCTTTGCTTGGCTGTCCCCTGCTCACCTCCAGCTGTGTGGCCCAGTTCCTAGCAGGCCACTGACCCAAGCAGCCTGGGGGTTGGGGACTGCATCTCTATTGGGCAGTGGAGAAGGGTTGAAAGGGCATTAGGAGATGAGGAGGAGCTCAGATTCCCAAAGAGAAAGGGTAGGCATGGGGTTTCCTTTAATTGCTGTTCACATCTGACTGGTCAGGAGGGAGACAAGGCCAGGGAACTCCTATTTTCTGAAAACCCTTGCCCAGCTCTTCCCAGCCTGTCTCTCCCTCCCAAACACCTGTCCTCTCTCAGCTGCTCTCAGACTTGGCTCCAGCACTCTTCCTGCCTTCTCAGCCCAATTGCTGTGCTGCCTGGCCAAGTCAGAATGGGGATCCTGGGGGCCAGTTCTCCCAGCCCCTTTGTGAGTGTCTAAGGCCTGGATCCCATGTGCCAGCTGGAAGGGGTTGAGAGATTGACTTGGGTGAGAGCCGAATTTGGAGGCCGGGGAGGGGAGGCTGTGTCTGATAACATTCACAATATTCCCAGTCCCCGGGCCCAAGCTGCCTTGGTCCCGCCAGCTCCCTGCCCAGATCCTGATCAAGTTACCAACAGCAAACCTCATGTGCGGGGACCATCTGTTTCTTAAGCCCTCCAGAGAACCACGGGGTCATCTTACCTCCCAGGCTTGTCTTAATGCACAGAGCTAAGCCCAGAGGGTGGAGGGGTAGAGGGATCGGAAGGGCAGGCATGGAGGAGGCTCTGCAGGGCTCGGCTGGCAGCTGACCTCTCAGGCTTCTAGATGGAAACCTCCCCTGCCAACCCTGGCCCTGGCAGGGATGGGGGATCTGGGCCAGACTCCCCAGGAGCCAGCAGCACTAAAGGACAGTGGTGGACTGACTGTCCTGTGGGCAAGGAGGCCTTTGCTGAGGTGTGGGGACTGGCCACACGTTGTGCACTTTCCTCAAGACAGGGCGAGAAGTGGTGGTTCTAGGCCCTCACAGCCCTGGGGGTTGCCAGACTGCTCAGGCAAGTATACACCATTTGAGTGGCAGCAGCAGCAGCAGCAAGGGACACAGAGCCTGTGGGGTGGCTGCACATGTTGGTGACGGCCCCTCGCTCTGGCCTCTTTGCTTCTACCCTCCTGACCCCTTCCTTTCAGAATCACCCAGCTGCAGCCGGTAAGACCCAGAGCAGAGTCAGAGGAGACTCTAAGCCCCAAACCAAACTTGGTTCCTTCCTAGCAAGCTGCTTCTCCCTCTGACTTCCCTATTTTACTCCCCTCCCCCAGTGCCACTTTCCTTGTCATCCTTACCTGGAACCTCAGAGTCATTTTTGGCTTCTCCATTCAACCACCCCCGCTCCTATCCAACTTAATCTGTACTGTGTGAGATTCCTCCTCCCTCAAATGCCTTGCATCTTCCCATCCATCCCCTGCAACGGTGCAGAAGCTTCCTAGAAGGCTTCCGAGCCACCAGACACATGAGGGCTGATCAGTCTCCCCAGCACACACCACCTATCATCTCAACTTGTGACTCTCCTTCACCCAGACTCTATTTGATCCTGCAGTCAAGACCCTCCATGACAGAATTCTAACTTTGAACTCCAGACACAGCCCTTCTCCCTTAGATGTACCCACCATGCTCCTGCTAAAACCTCTTCTGTAATACTTAATATGCCCTTCCCCGTAGTGTGCTACTCATGCACTTGCTCATGTCCTCCAGGGGTTAAATGCTCAGTCACTCTTGACATTAACATTGAGCATCTACCGCTTAAGGGCAGGGACTGAGATCTGCACATTGTTATGTCACCCCAGAACCTTGCTAGCACTTGCACTTGGTACATACCCACAAAACATATACTGAGTACCACTGACAACCCCAGCATCCTTCCCCAGCTTGCTACCTTCACACAGTAACTCACCACACAGGGAGGAAGGTGCAGGGCGTTCCCCAAGGTTTCATGTCACCAAGAGGCAAGGAGTCTGAGCTGGCAGGCTTCCTCCCAGAAGGCTAAACACAGCCCAGGTCAGAGGCATTGGGAGGAATGAAATGACCCCATTCAATCTCTTCCAGTATGGAAAAATCCGTAAGAAATAATGCTGACATTTTGTACAGTTTTCCAGTGAGAATGAATGTGTGTGGTATGCATGAATTCAGGGCTGCCCATAAAACAGAGGCCCCATTTAAGTAAACAAGGGCTGAAACTGCTCCCATATGGAAAATAATATTCTGTATTGCTTAAGAACTTCAGTTCTGGAGACAAATGGAACAGAGTTCAAATCTCAGCACTGCCACATAGTAGCTGTGTGACCTGGGCCCATTATTTAAAGTCTCCGTTTTTCAATTTCTCCATTCTTTAAAATGGGAATAATAATAGTTCCTGCCTCATACAGCTAGATACACATAAGGTGAGGTAATGTGTATCTCTGCGTGGCACAAAGGAAGCATTTGGAGAATTTTGGCTGTTAATTTAAGACTTCCTGTGTACTTCCAGAACATTTCTTTCTTGGTGAAACTTAGCACATAGTAATGAGAGGATTCCATTCATCATGTCTGGTCTAATCAAGGAGAAATGCATCTCTTGTCCTGCCCCTTCCCCCACCCCTGTCCATGAAGGGGAAGGGGAGTGGAAAGAGAGGGATGGCCCTGAATCCACCACCCCCCACTCCCACACGAGCTCAGTTGGCCCAGCCAGACAGGGTGCTGACGCTGAAGGGCGAGAAGGCAGCTGCCAGGGGGATGAGATCGGAAGAAGGAAGCCGAGTCGTGGGAAACCGGGAGGCCAGGAGAGGGGGAAGCAGGAGCATCAGCTGGGTGTTGGCTGAGAGGGGAGCAGCAGGACAGTCTTTCCCAACTGACCCCAAGGGGGTGATGTCACCCGAGGAGGAAGAGCCAGAGGCCAAGCTGCTCTCTTGTCTAGAGCGTGGGACCTTCTTAGATCCCAGGACCTCCCTTGCCTCAGGAACTAAAGAGGGAAAGGAGGGGAAAGAGCAGTGCGGGCTGTGGAGCAAAGGACAGGACCATCTCAGAGAGAGAAAAATCCTGAAATGAACAACTAGAAATTAACAACTGGAAATCCTAGTTTCTAGGCAGTAGAGCGCTGAGTTCCTCTCTGGCCTCCTAATGTCTCAGAGTCTCAGGATCTTCCTCAGAACAGGGACCAAACCATACCCAACTTGCTCCTGGGAGTCAGCGGGAGAATTCACAAGAAGGTCTACTGGGTCCTGACGAGTTTGATCAGGGATGGATCTAACAGCCCCCTCCCTCTTCCCCACCGCGGGTCTCACACGCGCAGCTAACCCGCTCCACCCTCAGAGGGGAAGCCCTTAACAAGCATATCCCAGGGAAGGTCGGAGCAGTCCCTTCTGAGAAAGGCTGGGAAAGGTCTTGCCATCCCCCCTGTTGCCTCCACCCCACCCCACAGCCCATCTCCACCCACAGCGTCCCGTCCCCTGGGCCTCCCAAGATTTCATTCCGAACATTTTCTGCACGTCAAACTTTTCGCCTCTGGGGCTAGGGTGGAGACCAGCCCGGTGTCCCTGCTGTATTGGAGCCATGTGGCTGCAGGTGCCCTCCCGGTGTCTGTGAGGAGCCCCACACTAGTCTGGGGACCTGGCCTGCAGTCCCAGCCTCCTTCATGATTTTCACCGAGTCTACATATGGCCCAGTCTCCTATTTAATACTTTATTTAAATCTACTGTCTATGTAAATAAATGTATTTATAATGGAGCTTGTATGAAGTGTTTACCGCTTGCCATAGACAGATGGTGACTATAAATACATATGTGTACATTAAACTAAAAGTTTCCATCTGAGGATTGCGCGACATCATCCCGAGCTCCGAGGGTAGGAGCACTGATCTATCGCCTGAGGTCCCGAGGCCTATTGGTGAGAGGACTGGGCCCCCCCCCGGGCTGGCTGTCTTACTCCATGTCGTCATAATCCCTGACCTCTCAGCCCCATCCGACTGCTGTGGGAAGAAACCAGGACAGTCAGCAGGAAGTGCAAAGGGCAACTGCCACCACATGGAGAGGAAGAGCACGAAGTCCTTCCCTTACTCCCTTTCCACCGAAGGCTTCTCTTCACTGAATCATCTGAAGAAGGATGCCTGGGGCTGACAGGGAAGACGTGGCTGGGAAGCCAGATCCAGCCATCCTGGACCTCCAGCCCTGAGCCCTCGAGGGGGCAATGCGGGGTCAGCGGGCCACGGACAGCACCCTCCTCCTCCTCCGCACTGGCTGGGCCCTTCGTGGTGCGGGAGGAGTGGGGATGGCAAGTGTGACGCCAGCATCCTCGGCTCCCGTCCCAAGCCTCCCCATGCCCCTGGCTGATCCCACAGCTGCGCCCTCCATCCATCCATCTCACGCCCTCTCCCAGCTCAGCCAGCATCTTTTGACACAGGCTCCGGCTTTGCCCGTGGACCTGGCAGCGTGCCCTGCCTCACGTCCCCCCCCCCCCCAATCACTCACAGGATGCCACACTGTTCCTTTCAGTCCTGGGGAAGCTAGGAGGAGGCTCAGGGCCGGAAACGGGAAAAGCCTCGCTTTTGCCAAGTGGCCCATTCTCCAGCTCAGTGAATAGGGACCTCACAGCCCCGCACTCTTGGCTGGAACTCGCAACAGGAAGGTAAAGTGAAAACCATGCCAAGAGCGGTAGGAGGGAAGAGGGTAAAGAAAGGAGGACTGCAGGATGTGAAATGGATGAGCCCACTTTCCCAACGCAGCCATCCACTGGGGTCACATGCTCAGGCAAGAAGAGGCAGACAGCAGATGGAGAGGGGGCCCAACGTTGCCTCCTCGGGGAGCTGGCCTCTTAGCCTCAGCAAGCCCTCCTCCCTCCGGCCAGCTTTAGCTCCCCTCTACGCAGTCAATCAAATTCCTTGGGTAGCCAAGGGACCTTCTTTCTGCTGCAAGCCTCCATAATCTCTTGCCTAGACTCTTGTTATAACCTTCTAACTCATCCTTCTGCCTCAGTTTCCTCCCTCACCCCACCTGCACCCCATACCACCTCCTAGATCCCAGGGCACATCTCTGTGCCTCTCTCCAATGAACATAGAAAAAGTCAGAGTCTTTAGCATAACATTCAAGGCCCCCCTTAGTCTGCACTCAACAATTCTTTTAGCCCTGTTACCCACATTTTCTCTGCACATAACCTATGCTCTAGCCAAACTCAAGTTGGTCTGCAGACATCTCACTCCTTCAGCCTCTGTGCTCATGTTGTTTCATTCTGCCTGCCTAGAATGCTGTTTTTCCTCTGTCCCTATTTATCCCTCAAAGTCTAGCTCAAATGCTACCCCTTCCATGACACGAAGCTTTCCCTGATCTCCCAGTTGGAGGTTATTTCTCCCTTCTCAGAGCACTGAACCTGTGCCTCCTAAACAGCACAATCCTCTATTTCTGTACTAGAGGTTTGCATACATGTACTGGTTTAAGAGCATAAGCTCTGCAGCCAGATTGGCTGGTCTGAAACTTAGCTCCTCTACCTAGCAGCTCTGTGACCTTGGCCAAGTCACTTAACCTGCCTTGATTTTTCTCATTTATAAAATGAGAATAATGAAAGTACAACTTCTTCGTGTTGCTTTGACAATTAAATGGCATAATACATTATATGTCTGGCATATCAATGCTAACACCAATCAATGTTATTATCTCTTCTGTTAAATTGTGAGATCCCTGAAGGCAGGATCTGTGTCTGTATATATTTGTAACTGTAGCACTAGTGCCTGGTAAATACCTTAAACATAGTATGAACTCAATGAACATGCTCTGTGAATGAATGACTTATGCAAACCAGTCTAATTAATCCATTATCAAGAGTTTACCAAGTACCTACAACACGTCAGGTGCTGTGTTATGTATGAAGGGCATAGAGTTGGGAAGGCACTGGTATTGTCATTTAGTCTTCACAGTAGCTGTATAAAGTAGGTATTTTTAAACCTGATTTTAGAGATGAGGAAACCAAGACACAGAGAGGCTAATATGTTAGGGTTATACAGAGATAGGATTTGAGTTCAAGTTGGCCTGACCCCAAATCTTATGCTCCAAACACTTCCCACTGACCACATTGTCCGTCTAGGCCCAAAGGCCCCTTGCCCCTAGCGTTAAACATCAAGGAAGACTGCATTGTGAGATTCTTTGCAAAAGCCTTTTTTCGGCCTCAGGTAATTTACCCTTTTGCCCCAAGAGCTGAAAGCTACTCCTACTGGATCTCCTCTATGTCCTACGTTTCTTCTTATTTTGCCTTTAGGTCCTGGTCCTTACCCAATGCCACAACCTTCTGAACTTATGGCCACCAGAGGCTAGAGAAATGCCTTCTGGGAATACCAGGTTTTCCTCGGAGGACCTTCCCCAGCCTGATGGAAGTCCTCTGCTGCTTCCTCATGCCTCACCTAGGATGGACATTCCCAGAGATGACCTCCTCCAACCTCCCCTCCTCCAGGAAGCCTTCTCAGCCTGGCTGTAGTTCATGAGCCCTGATCACTCAGCCTGTATGCATTGCATTTGTTTTACACTGACCTGAACTCACAAAGAATGCCCTGTGAGCATCTTACATCTGCTTCCTCTGTGTGCCTCTGTCTACCCCATTTGTTGGAAGCCCACAAGGGAGCCATGTGCAAGGAACAGCTGGTCCCAAGGCCCTGTATTCAGGCAGGGCCCCTCTTTGCCCGTTGGAGTGGGGAAAGAGATGTGTTCCCTGCTGGGCTGTTGCAGCCCTGACCTTCTCATCCTAATGAAGAAGTGTGTCAGCTGCTGCTACTTCTCCTGCCACATTTCATCCCTGAAACCCGATCCCCTTCCCCTTGCAGACAGGAGGAAAGGGCCAGCGCTCTAGATATCAACCTAATTGAGCCAGGATCCCCAAGCTCTCAGCCTTCTCCTAGTACTTACTTGTTATAATGCAAATTTTCTGTTTCAGGGAATTGGGAAATTCTGCTACTTTGGTTTTCAGAATAGATTCTTCTTGTCTAGATTTTTCTGGGCCAATGATAGGGCCAGGATGCAGAAGGGGAGCACAAAACACCTTCAACAAAGAATTTCACAACCTACTAATGTTTCCTTTTCCCACAGTGTCTGTAGGACATTTGCTTCTTGAAAGCAACATGAAGGTAATTTAGTGAAATAAATAAATGTAGAACTTGACCAGTATTACATGAGGCCATTCCTGGGTACACATCAACTTAGGGCAGAGCCAGGCAACACGGAATTCTCCTGGGTGGCAAGGGAGATCCTGCCTGGGACGAACCATCTGCAGTGCAAACCCCTCACCCCCAGCTCACAATATAAACCAACTGTATGCCTTTCGAACCCCACTACAGACCTGGACTATAAACAAGCCAATACTTTCCTATCTCAGCCACAACCAAGCTGCACTGAATTCAATCCCTACAGTCTTTAGAGAAAGGCAGCTAAAGGGCTGACTGTGGGCTAACTCAGCTCTACTTCCTCCTTTGCTGCCATTGGGGATACTGAGGCACTGTGATTTGGCCCAGCTACCTAAGCATTGAGCCAAGGTGACAGAGTATGTGTGAAACTCTACTAGCTCTGCCTGTCCCTCTGCTCTGTCTCATCTCTGAGCAGGCTGGCACTGGGGAGGGGCGGGGCACCATGGGTGTGGGGGTGCAGAGCTCTCCCATCTGAGTGTCATTCTGGGACCCAGGCCAGGCATTTGGCTTCCTCTCCAAGAGAGTCAAAGGCTGAAGCTGCTCAGACAAAGGGCCAAATGAAAGCTAATGGGGAGCTTGGGGCCTTCAGCCTCTCCCCTTCCTCCTCCCAGGCACAGGGGGCTTAAGTGCTTGGCAGGAGAGGGTGCAAATCAAGATCTGGAGCTCAACTTAGTGAAGATTCTTATTTGCCTTTTTTATTCTCCTGGCATCCGCAGACTCTGTCTTCCTCCCTCACCACCTCCCACCTAGAGTGCTGCAAAAAATGCAAATCAGTAGGATTTTAAAATTCGAGCCCATGCCAGGAACACCCACAAACCCTCTATTAAGGCAGATCCTGAGGTGGGTGGTGTGGTCCCCAATTCCAAGCACAAAGGGGAGGATTCTATTAGATACTTTCTCAGCATGGGCCTTGGATCCCAGACATTATCTGTGAATATCTTGACCTTTCTTTCTGGTATTGGACACATGAATGGGAAAAATGAGAATTATTTATGTGTGGGCAGGGGCCAGCCATCCAAACTGACCTGAGAAGTATGTGAAAACTAGTATAGAAAGGGGCATTTATAAGTTCAGAAAAGCAGCAATGGATATTTCTGTCTTTCACTGAAGAAGTATTTATCTGAGTAACTTTTGCCTCTGAGTGTCACCACAAAAAGAGCCACAGAAGGGACTAAAGAAATGATCACTGATCTGAGAAGGCAGGCCCTAGAGTGGGATGACAGGGAAGAGTGGCAGGGCGACTTTGTCAGGAAGCATCAGTGAGCACACCTGCCACTTCAAGCTCCGCCCACCCTGCCCGGCAAGCTGGCCCCTAGCAGGGCCAAGTCCCCCCTAAAGCAGGAGTGTGGCCTTGCAGGCACGAGTGGGAAAGGCTGTCAGGGGATCTGAAAAGCCATGACCTGGCACTTTCTGGATCCAGGACTGCGGTTGTGCGCCTGGGTGCCCCTGGGTCTGAAAAGTAAGAAGAGGACAGGAGAAAATGTGAGACTGAGAATAGTCAAGTTCAAGACGGACAAACTAAAAGAGACAAAAAGTCAAAGAGGGAGGCAAAGACAGAGTGAGACTGGTTGAAGGGGAAATGGGCAGAGCAGAGAATGAGGTGCATGAGCATTATAACTGCCTGAATTCTGGTGGGTGAAGGAATAAGAAAGGCGGCAGGTGGCAGGGATGGGGGGGGCGGGTGGTATATGAAGTCAGTGAGACTCAACCTGGGCCTCCCTAACATAGCTTTAGCAGACACCACTCCTCTCACTTCAGCTTTTTGTTTGTTTGTTGTTTCTTTTTCCTCCCAGACTGAGCTACTTCTCTCAGCCTCTGCACCCCAGGGCCTCCGCACGCTCCCTGTGCACTCCCCAAGCTTAGACCTGACATCTGGCTGGGCCTCCGCAGCTCCCGCTCGCGATCTGCCAGGCAGCACCCCTCCTCCCGCGCAGGGCCCTCCCCCGTCATTACAGCTGCCAGCCCCCTCCCTGCTGGCAGACAAGCCCGGGCAGACAGCCGGCCAAGCCTGCCCCCGCAGCCGCGCCAGCTCTGCCAAGCCCGGCAAGGCTGGGGGCCCAGGGCGCCAGCAGCTCCCCTCGAGCGAGCGGTCCGGCTGACCTCCTGCCCCGGGCGGAGACCCGGCCCGCGCAGCCTCCTCCCGCGTCGCGCCTGCCCGCGCGCACCAGGATGCCCAGCGCAGCCCCCGCACCCGGCTCCCTAGGCCTGGGTGTCAGCGGCGCCGGAGTCTCGCTCCGTCTGTGTGTCTGTCAGCCTCTGGATGTTCCCTCTTTTCTACCTCGGTTTCTGTGTCACATTTCAGCTTGGTGTCTGGCTCTCTGTCTCTCTGTCACTTGGTCTGGTCTCCCCACAAATCTTTGCTCGAAGTTTTCTCGTGGCCCCTAATAAGGACAGGCCCTGCCCTCTGCTTGCTGGTCCGCGTCCTCTTCCCTCCTCTCAGGCTTTCCTCCTCCCGCACAAGTCCCGGCTCCACGCGTCTGGGCGGGGGCCAGGAACCGTCGGGGAGAAGCACCCCTCCCCGCCCCGGGCGCCAGCTGCGCTCTTACCAGCTCCTGTTTGAGGCGGCGCAAATAGCAGTCCATTTCCCTGCTCTCCTTCTTCATGCGCCCATTTGCCAGGCTCAGCTCTACAAGAGAGTCCCGGGTGGGAACCCTGTCCCCACTGAGAACTGCGCGCTCCGCGGGCTCTCAGCGCGGCTCGCAGCGCCAAGCCTTTGCTCGGAGCCCGGCTCAGAGCGGCTTCCCCGGCTGCTTGCGGAGCGTGGTCGCTGCTGGGGGCGGGGGAAAAAGCGGGCCCGCCAATCACAATTCAGAGGGGGGATGTCTTCAGCCAATGGGCAGAGCGGCCCGGGGGGCCGGGCTGGGCTGCTGCGGGCGGACCTCGCCGCTCTGTTTGCACAGAGCCCGGCTGCAGCCGCGCCGGGGCTGGCTGGGAGACCCCTGGTCCTGGCCTGCGCGGCGGGAGGCACCACGACTCCAGGCAACACACCACAGGACCCCATGTTCGCTTATAAAGGGCGCGCTTAGTTTTGGCGGTAGGGACTAGGCAGCGGTCTCAGCAAGAGGCATAGTGTCTGTCACTTTCCCCGAACTCTGATGAGGAAAGGAACACCCGCCAACCTCCCCAGAAGTCCCTTAGGAGCTCTGTTCTTTCCGAAGAGGACTCTGGGAGTGCGGCTCCACCTCATCTCCTAGAGGAGGGTCCTCCCAGCCCTCACCTCACCTGCGGAGCGGAGCAGCCGCGCGTTCCGTCCACGTACTTAACACAAAGCAGCGGAGGGGCTGTGCGCTCGGGCGAGGCTGTGGGTCCGGGGGTCCTGGACAAGACAGGCAGGGGCTCTCAACAACTCACAAGGGAGGAGGGGAGGGGAGACAGTCAGGGAAAGTGACCATCAACGCGATAACTTCAGATGGTGGTTGTTTATGAACACATAAAACGGGGTAATGGGATGGGGATGCTTTCAATGGCGTGGGCGGGGGTGGGGAGGGAGCTTTCTCCCCGCAGGACTCGGGCTTCAGTTGTCCTAACTGGCGCTCTGGCCTTCGGCGCAGAGCTTTCAGGTTGGGGAAGGGAGAGGGGACTGGAAGACGCTCGGATTTTATTCGACAGGCACGGCCCGGGCGCGGAGCTGTGCGGACTCCAGCCAGCCCTGAGGGATGGAGTCGCGGCCGACGGACTCGGGAGGGGCCGCAGGCCGGGCGGGGAGCTCCTCCCAGCCGCGCCCGGGCCCCGCCGCGCCGGCCTCCGCGCCCTCCGGCTGCAGTTGCCACCGCGCGCGGAGACGCCGCGCCCCTGGGCTGGGCCCGCCGCGGGCGGTGTCGCGGGCCCAGAGAGTAATTAGAGCAATTAGCAACGTGTAGTTTTTAAGGTAACTAACGTGGGAAAATTTGCCCCAGGCAGGAATTGGGGTTTCTGCGGGGACAAAAAGTATAAGGACGAGAGAGAAGGCGAGAAGGGAAAACGCTGCGGTCATTCCGATCTGTGTCAGCCAAGAGGGGAGAGGAGAATCTTTAGTAGAAGGAAAAGGTTTGCAGATTCCAGTTGAACGGCCTCTACTCTCCATTTAACCCCAAGTCCTCAATCACCACAGACCTTGCCCACACCTTTCAGCCTGGCCCTGAGTCCCGTTCGGGCGAAGCTGGGGCAGCGGGAGAGTATGGATAAAGAAAAGGGAGGCGCGGGTGGGACAGAACCCGGCCAGCCTCTCGCCAAGCCCTGCGGAGTGGGGCCCCGCCCGTCTGAGCAGCATCGCCCCCGACTTTACAGTTTCGAGAGTAAATTTTCCGAAAGACCCCTTTCCTTGGGACTCGCGGGGTTTTCAGAGTGGGAGCCACTCTTAAGACGGATGCGCGCTTTCCAGCCCAGCTGAACGAGTTCTGGAGTTGAATATTCTAGTATGGACAGAATGACCCGACCACTGACCGTCCACGGAAGGCCCCTTACATAGTGGTGAGAAACACCACAAAAGGGTTCCCAGTCTGTAGGGCCTTGCTTTGCTCGCTGTTAGCTCTCTGCCTAAACAGTGCCAGGCAGTAAGAAACTGTGACCAAACGTTTGTGGATCTGTGGTTGAAATAGTCTTTAGGGTCAAGTTTAAGCCCTAGTTTTCTCCATCTCTGAGACCTCATGGGCTGGAATCCACGTGAAAGTCAGGAGCTAGCTATGGTTACTACTCCAAAAGAAGCAGGCTGATCTCTTGGCAAGAACCTAGCACTGAGTGTTAAGGTCTTCTATACTGGTGACAACCAAGTATGACCTCACACAAATGCTTTTCTTTTATTGGACCTGTTTCCCTTGTTTATGGTTCATGTGAGTTTATGTGAGTCTAACACTTTATATTCTTTTTTAATAAATTATTTCAGCATATTATGGGGGTACAGATTTTAAGTTTTCAATAAATGCCTTTTCCCCCTCCTCCCAACACTTTATATTCTTTACAAAACTCTTTTCTGACAATGATCTGTGGAGTAGTCAGGCCCAGGAGAATGTTTACCCCATCTTACAGATGAAGAATATATTGTTAGCAAAGCCAGCTCACATTCCATCCATTTTTAAAGTAAAGGCAAGAAAAAAAAATCGATAACCATAATCTCAGTGCAAAGCTCAAAAGAGAGGTCCCAGACAAGTGAGAGGTGCTATTACTGTGTAGTTCCCACAGGACATTGGAGGACAATTACTGTCTAACTCTGAAGTCCTTTCATGGTACTGGGCCATTGCAACTTACTTGTCCCTTGCCCCCAAGAAGGCCAGGAGTGTGTGAGGGTCTCTCCCTCACCCTGTTTCTGAAGAGGTGGCTCTCATCTGGGCAGAGGAAGAGACAGAAATGGGGAAAGAGTTGTCTTTTTCTTTTCTTTTTTTTTAAAAGAGTTTAAGTGATACAGAATAAAACCTGTTGCCATGGTTATATAAATATGGGTAAATATTCCTGGGCCGAGGATGGGGGTTGGGGGACATGATTCATTTTTGGTAAAAAGGAATCAGATGGATCAGCCTCCTCCCTCCCACCTCCTGAACTCAGCCTGGAGGGAGGATGAGATTATCTCATTTGAAAATAAATAATAAAGAAATCAAAAGTCTTGAGATTGGCTGTGAACATACTTTCTCAAAGCTGTTGAGAGTGGGGATGAAGTCTTCAGAAGCTACCTGGGCATTGGCCAGGCTGGTGGCAGGCACTTTTCCTGAAGGAGAGGGTGTGGCTCTTGGAAACTGTGTCCAACGGTGTTAAACTCTTGGGATTTGATTGCCTAGCCTAGTCAGAGGGGTGGCCCTCTTTGTCCCATTGCCAGAGCCTGAAGGTCTTGGCACAGTTGGATGAGCTCAAAGGAAGAAGTAGAACCAGTTATGTCCCAAGAGAGCTCAGATCCTACACTGAACAATGGAAACACTGCCATTCTCCTGGCTCCAGGTCTTTGGCCCCCACCTGGAGATCCCCACCCACCAGGTCCTAGCCAGCTCTGGAAAAGGCAGTGTCCAACTTCACATCTCCACTAATAAGAGAAGAGCTAGAGAGCTCATCCTGATGTGAGGAAAGAAATACGGGGCCGCACGCAGTCTGGAAACCTCATCATAACACCACTCTCCTAAGGGTGAGGTCCATATCCCTATTGCCCTCATTCTTTGTCCCCTGTGGCTGCCAACAACCATTATCCCAATCCTCTTCCCCCCTCCCCTGATGCCTCCTGAGCATCAACAGGAAAGGCTGACCCTAGAGATAAATATGTGCTGTTGGAATGTGTTCCGATATCACTGCGGAACTGCTTCTCTCTAGGGAGAGGACTTGCCTGACTGCTGGCCCAGAGGTGCTGAGCAGAGACTGTGTACGTGTCTGTGTGTGAACACGTTGGGATGGTGGGGGGCGGGGGGACTGGACTGAGGCCCAGCTATTCTTGAAAGAATTAACTCCTAGCTTTTGTGACATCTGTCCACCTTAGACAAAGGACTGGCCTCATCTGCCCCTTATAATCCTAACACCAGGAGGGACTGCAGAGAGGATGAAGGGGTCCATGTGTTGGGAATGCCTCTTGGTTCCAAAAGAAACATTAATTTTGGATTTTAAAGAAAAGCCAATTACTTCTAATTGGGTAGAGGAATCAACAGCTCCATGATTTAGCCTCGTGTGGTGGTGGGTGCCTGTAGCCCCAGCTGCTTGGGAGGCTGAGGTAGAAAGATCACTTTAGCCCAGGAATCTGAGGTTGCAGTGAGCTACGGTTGTATAACTGCACTTCAGCCTGGGTGACAGAGCAAGACTCTATCTCTTAAAAAAAGCTCTGTAAGATTTGGGTGTCTTCAAACAGAGTGTCATCCTCCCCATTTATAGATGGAACAACTGATGTCCAAAGAGGTTGGTCTGTATAGTAACGGCACAGGGTCTCCCAGTTTCCAAGAAAGCAATTTTTCTACTATTTTACTCTGCAGAAATCAGGAGGTATATTATTTAAATGATGAAAGCTATTGAGGCAGTGAGTTCTGATAGCTCCACATCCACAGAATTGCCATCATTTTTATTCATAGTGCTAACTTAGACCACCACTATCACAACCTTAACTTCTTTGCAAAGTCACTGGGCTTCAAGATCAGACTATCAGTTATGCAGTTGCTAAAACTTTTTGGATGGGGACAGAAAGAAGGTGCTGGAGGAAGAAATAGCAGTATGGTATTTTGAGTAAACTTCATATATGAGTGCTCCCAGGAGTTCTCTCCTGAATAATTCAGTGAGAATTTTAAGTGCAAAATCAGATTAGTTCAAATGATGAACAAGTTAGTCTGTGGGTTGATACTCATCACTATATGGAATTATTTGCAGCTATGGGCTTGGCGCTTATGGTGCCTAAGCAAAGGTCTCATTGCTACTTGGGAAGCAAATATTTCCATTTTGCAAACATTTACTGGAAAAGCAAATATTTTTCAACTGCAAAGAATACCTGAAGAATGCCAGGGCACAACTAAGGGAAATACTCATGGTTTTTGTGCAAACTAATGCTGGTAGATGTGAACTATACCAAGAAGGAAAGTGGCTGTTCCCAGGATCTTTTTGGAGACATTCTGCAATGTCTGACTCCCTAGAGGCTTCCCTGTAACCTTACTATGGCCTGTAACTGAGAGCAAAGGCTCATTTTATTACATACTACTTGGCCATCTCCACTAGCTGTAAGCAAGGACTAGGGGGGGTTGGAAACCTGCCAGGGAGAGACTTGTTAGCAAGAAGGAAAGAAAAGCTACCTGCTTCTCCTCCTGAGGCCACGGGGTGAGGAGAAAAAGAGGTCACATCTCAGGTTTGGCTAACTGAACATTTGCTCTCACCAGCATGGCTCTTAAGCCTGCTTTGTTGTTTTGCAGGGGCCAGAGAACTCCCCTATCCCTGGTCAGATGTCACCTTGGAGTACAGTGGAGATTTCAGCCTGGAGACCCTGAGAGGAGCCAGGGTGACAGCTGTTTCCATGAGGGCTTTTGCTTGGCCAGAGAGAGGCAGGACCCTCTCCCTGGGGTTTTTGGGGGTGGTGCCAGAGTGGGCAGTGACTACCACTAGCAATAGTCTATACCAAGAGACAAATTCAAATTCCCAGCAAGGAAAGGCAATGAGGCCAAGAAACACTGTCACCACTTAACAAATGAAGATACATATTGGAGAATAGGAGCTGAACATGCAAAGGAGTTTGGGTTTCATTGCCCTCCCTCCTCCCTGGCACTGGACAGGTTTTCTTTGCTGTGATTATTCTCCATGAATCATCATCCACAGAAAGTGACTGAGGCAATAGAGAGTGAATAATGAATCCCCCAAATAGTCCTTTGTGTCTCTGCCTGTAGGGTTTTGGAAATAACTTACATTTTAATCTTTCTGACATAGAATCATAGAATTTGGGAGCTAAAAAGGACTTTATAGTTAATCAGGGCATTGTGGCCTTATGGAAAGACGGGAAGAGGAGATACGTGGGCTTGAACCTCTGTTCTATTACTAAGAATAGTCCTAACCTAACATATATTGAAGGCTTTCCTTGTGTCAGGCATTCATCTATTCTTCACAAACCCTGGGAGGTAAGTGCTATTCCTCCATTCTGCAGATGAGAACGGGAAGATGAGGAGACAGTAACTTGCCTCAACTGGCCCTGGCTCCAGAACCCGAATCCTCTCAGGCATTCCACTCCCTTACCATGTGGCTTTGGACAAGAATTTAACTTCTCTGGGCCTCAGTTTTCTCCTCTGTGATCTCTAAAGTTTTACAAACTCTAATAGTCTGCATTTGCTGCCTGAGCATGTGATTTTACAAGTCAGAAAATTGTAGCACAGACATGTTAAGTGACTCGCCTTAGGTCACCCAGGTTGGGAAGGGCAGAATCCACACAGGAATCCAGGCCCTGGGACCACTGCCCCAGGCAAAACCTCCTTCCCCTCCAACTCACTTTGGCAGTGTTTCTAGAGGAATCCAACTCCTTGACTTAGAGGAAACCTGTTGAATGATTTCAGATAGATAGATTAGAGATGTTGGGTTTGGGTGTGGCCAATCATAACAGCAAAGATGAGTTCAGGAGACTGGTGATATTTGTCTAAGCATCTCTGACCTATCTGTCTGTCTACCTTTTTCAGGTCATGAGCAGTGATCCAAACCCACATGGTAACCATAGAGAAAGAAAGGGCACGATGATACCATGCCTGGTGTGGCACATCTGTACTCTCCCTGGTGGTGTTTCCAGTTTGTCTTCAAGCAAATTTTACCACTGTGTGCCATCTCTCTCATCCAGCTTCCTCATACAGTTGTCCTCCTCTCTTCTCCTTCCCCTGTCCTTGGCTCCCTCTGTCCAGCGTCTGATCATTGGCTGCTATGCAGCCTGAGATACAATGAGGTTGGGAGGAGGCAGGGCCCAACAGCTGTGCTTTGGTCACCAGCGTACCACCTTTACAACAGCGTCCCCATCTCAGGGTCCTCCCTACTGAAAAAGAGATTGGAAAGGGGTGGATGTGTCAATACACACACCACTGGAGTGCATGTGAAGCGAGAACAAGGGCGTCCTGGGTGAGGCATCACTCTATCCATGAAGGTACTGTGTATCCATATACATGTGTGAGTGTGTGTGTGGCTCAGACACTCTGAAATGAGCTCTCACCCACTGGTGAGTGGAAAATTAGCTTTGGCAGGTGAGGAACTGGGTGACAGGTGAGGAAGCCAGCAGGGTATCGGTGTTATCCTTCTACAATTGCTGTTTGCTGGTATTGCTAACAATATCTCTCCCACCTCTACCCCTCCCCTGAACTGTAATTAGGTAGAGTGGAAATGACTTGGAAGGGCTCGGGCATGGGGGAGAGTGATATGAGGAAATTAGAATGGCCCTGGGACCCTTGGAAGCTCGCCATGTGTTTTGCAGGCAGCCCGCTCTAGGCCAGTTGGGAATTGGCATTTTCCTGATGGCCCATGAAGCAGGCTGTGCGGTTTACATTTCTAGTGGGTGGAAGAAAAGATGGTGCTCCAGGGACTAAATCCTAGGAAACTCTGCCATATGGCATAACGTTGGAGGCAGTGTATGCCAGGACTAGGGGGCAGGAAACCTAGGTTCTTGGACCCACTCTAGATTGGCCCTGTAATCTCAATGCCTTGGTTTCTCTAACTGTAAAGTGGGACAAACAATTCCACTGCTACCTGCCTATTGTGAAGGTAAAGAATGCAAAGGCCCTTTGAATTGTTGAGAGCCCTGTTCTAAATGTGAGGCCTGCCTGCCAAGGGAATCTGCCAAGCCTACTGGGAGGCAACAGTCTGCCTCTGCGTCAGTTTCCACAGCCTGTGCTCAGCCAGGCACTTAAGCATCTCGCATCCATAAATCTCATCTCCTATCTACAGTCAGCAAATAAGAAAAAGGGCAGGCTGATGCTCTGCTTCCGTCTGATCTTCTTACCAGCACCCCTCCCCCACCCCCACCCGAGGCGATGATCTTGCTGCCCTCCCTCATCTGCTGGGGCCTGTCAGTTTAATTTAACAAGGTTTCGGGAGAGGTTTGATTTAATCAAACCAGTTGCTGTATCCACCCTGCTCAGAGGTCCCTGAGTGTCACCATCGAAGCTCAGATTAGACAGTGACAATTACTTCTTCTTCCCTGGCTATTGCCTCCCCCTCCCTTTCTCTCCCTGGAGGGAATGAGAAGGCAGACCAATCTCCTGGGGCCTAAGAATAGATGCGGGAGGATCAAAGGAGGGAAAACAGGCTCTGGCCTGAGAAAGCCCCTCTCCGAGCCTTACATGGCCTTGTTTAAGGCTGCACAAAGCCCGAAGGGTGGGGGAATAGAAAATGTGAGTACAGATGCCTTGCAAAGGCTCCAGGCTGCCTGAGGACAGAGCTGTGCCATCACTGATGGCCCTAAGAGATAAAACCAATCTTCCTTATTGTCAGGAAACTAGGGTGGAGGATGGTGAAGGGGGTTATGTAGCTGCATGTTCTATACACACCAGATCACTGGCATGTACTTCCAGGTTCTCAATTTGGAGTCTGGGGGCTCCGGAGCAAAGAGACAGTAACAACAACAACAAGAAGGAGTGAGGCCCCGTCCATCTGAGATCCTGGGGCTCTGTTCTTGGCACAGAAGCAGTGACAGGAGGAGCTGCCACCTGAGTCAGGAGTTCAGAGGTCGATGTGTGGGCATCAGGTAACTGTGGTGTGTGTGTGTGTGTGTGTGTGTATGAATGTCGGTGGCTGAAGGAAAAGGAAAGGGGGTCTCTGGGGCAAAAACCTGAGGGTTTAGGGAATTCTGAATTTCAGAACAAATCTCCTTTCTTGTCATTTAACCCTTTCATTTCCCTCTCTTTCCAGGAAGTGGGTGCTCAGCACCTCTTACTCTCTTGAGCAGCCCACAGAAGAGAGACAAAGGCCTCTTGAATGGGAGCCCTCACTTAGGGTGAGGGAAATCCTTTTCCCATTTTCTCATTTGTGTCACATTCTTCCATTGGGCCAGCCAACTGACAGGTGCACCCCTCCCTGGGCCCCTTTCAGAGTCCTCTCCTGCCATTTGTCTCTCACTCAGATATCCAGCAGACACCACTATCCACCGGAGCTGAATATGATTAGCAAAAACCCTTCCTGACAGCTCCAAAGAGAATCCCTCAAATGCATATTCTATTGAGTGCATCTCATTGCAGCTGACAGCCGCTTTATCAATTAAATTCCACGTTCCCAGTCTTCAGATACGCCATGAACCTCTCTACCTAATAAATCACAGGCCCCCAGTTATTGTTAAGTGTCCCATCAGTCTCTAATAAACTCCCTGCCAAAAGGGGCAGGTTATTTATTATGCTGCCTGGACAAGAATGAATTGGGCCCCTTTCTCACAAGAAGAAGAGCAAACGTGCCCGAGAAGAGCAAATGTGCTGCCTTCCTCCCTAAATACTGAGGCAGTGGCATTAAATGGGGCAATTAATCAATGTGGGCCCTGGACAGAGGGGAGTCTGGTCTGGAGCATGAGGGAGGATCACCAGGGTTCTTTTCCAAAAGCCAGCCAGACAAATCCCCATGGCAGGAGGTGATGGCTATGCAGAGTGCAGGGGCTCAGGTTTTGCTACTTCTCCCTCTCTCCTAATTCCTGTCTGAAAAAGTACTGAAGATATGGTAACCCCATAAGCCAGGGGACACTTGTAAAATGGTTATTCTCCATGTTGGGAAGTAGCCAACTAGGGTTGAACAGGGTCGTGAAACAATACATTCTATCCAGAAGGGCAGGTGTTGTTTCTTAATAAACTTGATACAATTTGAATTTATGGATGGTGCTAGTCCACTGAGCAGATGCACTGAGGAATATAACAATGAAAATACCCCAGTCTAGGGAAAGGGACTCAGATGCACATGCTCAATCATGGTTTGCTGGATAAACAGCAGGTATATAGGTGTAGCACTGGTGCTTGGAAAGCACTGTACAGACACCTAAAGTCCCAGGAGCTATTAGGTATAAGAAACAGTGTATAAAGTGGGTCTTGTCATTACCTGCCTCAAATTAGGTCCCAAACTTAGGTGGCGCTCCAAGGTCTGGAAGTTAAGTTTCAAACTTCTCAGTTTTTAAAAATCTAGCTCCAATGTACATTGCCAGCTGTATTTCTCTTTATAACACTACCCCCACTTGGAAGAGCATAATATGCTCATTTTATATTCCTTATGGTGGCAACAAGGTGCTCCATAATGTGGGGCCAATATATCTCTGCATCCTCATTTTTTGGTAATTGCTGCCTTACTTGCTTCCGCTCACACTGAAGGACTTTACTTTCCTAAACTACTATGGGCTTTCATGCTTTCCCGCCTCTACACAAACTGTTCCCTTTGCCCAGAATATCTTTCTGAGACTGGTCTGTCTGGTGAGCTTTCCATCCACCCACACTGCCTGATGAACTCCTTATTCATTCTTCAGGATAAGCTCAGAATATTGGCCCCCACTGCTTCATAGGACTTGAGCGTTGTCTCCTGGTGCTGCTATCTTGGCAGAAGCGCTGGAATCTGGGGATTAGGTAACGAATGATCTTGGATGTGCAGTTTTTCTCATAATTCCATACACACTTTAAGCCACTTTGATTCATGGTGGGGATGAAGAGGGCACAGAGAAGAAAGCTATTGCTCTCTGAATACCAAAAGCTGTTTTTCTTCGATTTCTCAGAAGTTCTCACTCTCTCCCACGTGACAGCCACACTTTGAACAACTAAGGCCCTGAAAAATGTCAGTACTGCATATGATTTTATACCAGCTTGTGCTACTTGCATATTTCATGCTTGATCATTTCCCCAGCTGGGCTGTCAACTCTTTTAGGACAGGGGATAGAAAGAGCCTGGGCTTTGCTGTCAAATAGATCTGAGTTCCAATCCCATTTATGAGCTCTGTGACTTTGGACAGATTATTCTTCCTCTGAGGAGTTGCTTGAGGGCAGCATCTTCTTTAGCATCTGAGACACAGAAAGCTTTTAGGATAAAGTCCAGACACTAACCTGGCCTATAGCTCACCTCTCCTGCCTCATCGAAGCTCACTCTCCCATTTCCAATCTCTTAGAATGTGCTATGGTTTTCCTCATCTCCTCCTCCCCTGTCACAGGCTGACTTCTATTCATTCTTCAGATCTTAGCGTAGCTCTAACTTGAGAAGATGTGGCAGAAACCGTTAGTTGCCTCCAATGTCCTTTCCCCCTTCTTTTATAGTAATAGATCTTTTCTCCAATCAGTGTTTAGCTAGCTTGCGATTGTCCAGAAAAATAACTACATTTTCCAGATTTCCTTGCAGGTAGGTATGATTGGATGGCTAAGTTCTGGCCAATGAAATGCCAGCTAGGAGTGTATCAGCTTTAGAGAACAAGAGAACATTTCTTAAAAGGAGTGTTGGTGTTGGCATGATGACCTTTACTTCTCCTCCTCCTCCTTCTTCTTCTTCATTCTCCTTCTTCTTTTTTTTTTTTTTTTTTTTTTTGAGACAGAGTCTCGCTTTGTTGCCCAGGCTAGAGTGAGTGCCGTGGCGTCAGCCTAGCTCACAGCAACCTCAAACTCCTGGGCTCGAGTGATCCTTCTGCCTCAGCCTCCCGGGTAGCTGGGACTACAGGCATGCGCCACCATGCCCGGCTAATTTTTTTTTTTTATATATATATCAGTTGGCCAATTAATTTCTTTCTATTTATAGTAGAGACGGGGTCTCGCTTTCTTCTTTTTTTGAGACACAGTTTTGCTCTGCCACCCAGACTGGAGTGCAGTGGTGTGATCCTAGCTCACTGCAGCCTTGAACTCTTGGGCTTAAGTGATCCTCCTGTCTCAGCCTCCCGAGTAGCTGGGACTACAGGTGCATACCACCGTGGATGGCTAATTTTTAAAACATTTGTTGCAGAGATGAGGTATCACTATGTTTCCCAGGCTGGTCTTGAACTCGTGGGTTCAAGGGATCCCTCTGTCTTGGTCTCCCACAGTGCTGGGATTACAGGTGTGGGCCACCATGCCAGTCTTCTACTTTCTATTTTGAGTGTTCCTTCTTCTCACTGGCTAGAATGCAGACATGATGGCTGAAGCTAAAGCAACCATTTGGGGAACAAAATAGAAGCCTGGATACCTGGGAACTTTGTGGACCAGAGTGTTATATCAGTTCTACCCAAATTCTCCACAAAGGCAAAATGAACTTCTATCTTGGGGAAGTAAACTTCTATTTTGGGATCATATTTGCAATCAAACCTAATCCTGACTGCTAAGCCTTTCCTGGCACCCCACATCTGTGTTAGCTGGCCTCCTTGACTTCAGTAGCACCTCATACTTTACAGTGAATGAGGCCACATGTTGGTGTGCATTTTTCTCCTTGAGTACAGAGGCTCTGTTTATTTTGTTCCATCTTTGTATCTCTAGCATTTGTAGCATTTGGCTGATTTATAGTAGGTGTTCAGAAGATTTTTGTTGAAAGAATGAATAAAGATATATTTGTAGATTGAATGCAAATAATATTGCCTACCTTTTGTTGCTTTGAGGACCGAATAAGGAGAGTGGCTATAAAAGCTTAGTTTTCTTCTCTTCTTTCCACATCCCACTGATCCTCATACTCAAGGTGGACTACCTTAATCTCATGCCTTCATTTACATTGTTTTCCTTCCCTTTGGGCTCAGAAACCCCCAGTGCAAAATGACTGGACAGGAACATTTGAATCTCAACATGCATTGTGAGTCAAAGTCTCAGTCTCACCTCTTCTGTTCACAAGACTCTATCCCTCCTCCAGCTCCTGGTAGATGGAACAGCATAAACAAAGGCACTGAGGTGTTATAAGCCATGGAGCATTCATTAATAAGTTGGTGTAGTTTGGTCTTTTTGGAGGTAGGTGGGCTGCTCTGCCAAAGAAGCAGGGCTCCCATTGTGATTTATCCTGGGGAAGGCTGGGAGGCAGACACAATCCAGCCAATTTCTGTATGTGTTACTCTCACACCTTACCTATTTATTAAATCATCTGTTGCCTTTGTGTTTTATCTTTACAGCACTAAAAATTATGTCAACAACATTGTTACAATTTTTAACTAGTGAGAAAAAAATTTTATTGATTTGTATTCTTAGCCAGAGCAATACGATTTAGTTCCAATAATATTACCCCAATATTTTTTTCTGTAAAACATCACAAACAACAAATGCAATGATAGAATGCCTATAAAGCTATAAATGTTCTTTTCTGGAAAAGTAATTTTTTTGGTTTTCTTGGGGTGAGTGGCAGGTTCCTTAGCAGTGTCTGGTGTGAATGCTACAACAACCACTGTTGTGTGCAAGGAGACCCAGTACGAGATTTTTGAGGAAGATATCAGCCATTCAATATTTATTAGCTCCACCAAGTGCCTGGTGCTGGGCTGGAGAGCCTAGGATGACAAAATTCCTGTCCTTCAGAAGCTCATAGTTTATTTAATGTGAGGCAGACACATAAACAAGTAAATAAAACATGATAAGAGCTAGAGTAGAATTATTTATAGTGTGAAGTAGGACCCTGGGGTACTGAATAAAAAGGATGTCAAAAGGAACAGGATCTGAAGCTAGACCCAAACAACCTAAGATATCCACTTATAGATCACTGCAGCACCAACAGGGTGCATAGCTGGGATAGAGAAGAAACTCTGGGCAGGGAGATCATTCAGGTTTTCAAAATAGTTAGGATGACGAAGGGACCTAAAATAGGGCAGATGCTATGGAGACTGAAGAAGAGGAATGGATGAAATATTTGGAAGCAAAATTATCTGCGTTCAGTAAATTGTTAGAAAGGGGGGAAGGATAGAACGTGGAGCCAAGAATAATTTCCAGGTTTGTGGTCTGGGGATTAGGTGGGTGAACAAGGTGGGGCTACTAAGAAGAAGCCTGGGACCTTTATTTAGTTCCATCCCACTCTCCCATCAGTCTCTTTTCCTTCATATGGACGCTTGGCATTTTCTCAGTGTTTTGTAAATGTCTAAGCAAAATGCATCTTTAGGACTACCTTCTCATGAGATTATGATGCCAAAGCCCCTCCTACATCGTATGGAATCTGGACCATCACTGCATGTACGTGTGTGTAAATGGTGTAGGGGACAATCAATGACCAGGATTCTAATCTGAGGACAAAGTTGGGATTGGACGCAGAATATTTTTAGGTTGGAATTAGGAACAAGGGTGGGTTCCAGAAAAGAATATTTAAATTTGGCATTATGACTAAGACTTTGTTATAGGAGCTCATTCATTTCATAATTATTGAGCATTTCCTACGTGTTAGATTCTGTTTTTTTCTGCTAGTGATACAGCAGAGAACAAGACAGGATAGGTCCATGTCCTCATAGACTAGGGGAGACAGATGACAGACACATATAATTTCAGGTAGTTTTAAGTATCATAAAGGAAAATAAGGCAGAACAAATGGATAGAAAGTGATGGGAAAGGCCAGGGAGCGGACAGGATGGGGGAGCTGTCTTAGGGTGTTTAAGAAAGACCTCTTTGAAATCTCCTGTAAAGAAAAGTGTAAAGACTGCTTAGTGGACTACCCTGAAATGATGATGGGAGGATCAACACACAGAAGTCATGTTAAGTTTAAGATGCCTATTAGGCACCTCCACCTATTAGTGGAGATGTAGAGGAGGTAGAGAGAGATCTAAGACAGAGATGTGAACTTGACAGCTGTCAGTCCAGGTCCAAGTTCCAACTCAATTTACTTTTATCAGAGATCACCGTATGCCAGGGGGTACTGTGCTAGGGGCTGGGGACACGGAGATGAACAGAGCCATCCTGCAGACAGACAAACACCAGCCAACATGGTACTTCCGCAGGTCTTGCTATGCCCCGGGCGCTCTCTGCGAGCACAGAGGAGGCACCGAGTCGGGGTGCGGACCGAGAACTGCTCCGGAAGAGGTGACCGCGCAGCCGGACTGCCCGCGAACTCTGCGCCCGAGCGCGGAGGCGGGAGTGACGCACTGGACGCATCACAAAGAGAGCGTCGTGAGGGCGGCGGCCCGGCGCTCCAGGCAGGGCTGGGCGACCTTCTCTGAAGAGGGCCGGAAGGTGGGGCGGCGCCCCCACCGTGGGCCCGCGGCGCCCTCTGTAGGCCGCAGGCAGCGACACACCGGTAGCCTCACCTTTCCTCTCCTCCCTCTTCCTACCTTCCTCAGGCCACATTTTTTTTTTGCTGTTGTTAGTGTTCCGGATTCTCTCTCCGGAGGGACTTCCGTCCCTCCCCTCCACTTCCAGGCCAGGCGTGTTCGTGTCTTCGCAGAAGACTATCAATAAAGTTTTTCCTCTTCTCGCTCCCAGGCTCCCCGCCTCTTCTCAAGTACCGCGAGACCTGACGGCGCGGCTGCCATGGCGGCGGCGTTTGAACCCCCGGCGGCCTTAGCGGCGGTGGAGACTTCTATGCCGGCGGAAGGTGTGGCCGCGCAGGTCTCGGCCCCAGAGCCAACCCCTGGGCCGGTGCGGAGCCTGCGGACGGCTCACGACGTTAGCGGCCCGCGGACCCGCACAGGGGACGTATTACTGGCGGAGCCGGCAGACTTCGAGTCGCTGCTTCTCTCGCGGCCGGTGCTTGAGGGGCTGAAGGCGGCCGGCTTCGAGAGGCCCTCGCCCGTGCAGCTCAAGGCCATCCCACTGGGGCGCTGCGGGCTCGGTGAAGGCTGGGACCCCGGAGTGGTCGGGAGGACCCAAGGGAAGGGGCTGAGGGGCGGCGGCGGCCTGGTCCGCGTGGTAGCTGGGGAAGAGCCCGGCGTCGGCCGCCTCGGCTGGGCTTGGCGCCCTGGGGCAAGGCCCTGCACTCCTTCGTAATTCATTTGTAAAGCTAAGGCGCACTATTGAACTTGGAGATAGTTAGGGCCCTTCCCAGCACTGACAAGTGGTTCTAAGTTTGAGAAGATAAACGGTAGCGGTTCGGGGACCAGGCATGTTATTGGATATGGCCTCGTGCGTTTTTGATAATCAGCTAAAACTGAAGGTGCCTCTGGAGACCCTTTTAGTTTTCTGATTCCTTCTTGGTATTTAAGCCATTACTGGCTGGTGATTTTTTTTTTTCTTTTGCAGATTTAATCGTTCAGGCTAAATCTGGCACTGGGAAAACCTGTGTATTCTCCACCATTGCTTTGGACTCTCTTGTTCTTGAAAATTTAAGTACCCAGGTGAGTTAGGACCAGAGGACCCAAAGGAAGATGTGTTATGTGGATTTTACCACAGGTCAGATGAGATATCAGAGGTGGAAGTGAATTTGGAGAGTGATTGAGTTAAATCATGAAAAGTGTAAAAGCAAAGATAGATGTTGAGGTATTTGAGTGGTGGTGGTGTGGATAGTGACCAACGATACATTATTAGTGTTTGGAATTTTCTATTATTACTTTAAATAGAATAAGACTATGATGTGTGTCAGTTTTGTCATTATTTGAGAATACAGACGAATTCTTTTTTTTTTTTTTTGAGACAGAGTCTCACTTTGTTGCCCAGGCTAGAGTGAGTGCTGTGGCGTCAGCCTAGCTTACAGCAACCTCAAACTCCTGGGCTCAAGCAATCCTTCTGCCTCAGCCTCCCAAGTAGCTGTAACTATAGGCATGTGCCACCATGCCCAGCTAATTTTTTCTATATCTTTTTTGTTGGCCAATTAATTTCTTTCTATTTTTAGTAGAGACGGGGTCTCGCTCTTGCTCAGGGTAGTTTTGAACTCCTGACCTTGAGTGATCCTGCTGTCTCAGCCTCCCAGAGTGCTAGGATTATAAGTGTGAGCCACCGTGCCCGGCCCACATTTCTTTTTATATTACTAATTTTCAAGTTTTCATGTTCCATTTTTATTGAAAAAAAAAGAAAATAATTAAAAAATAACAAATTAGAAGGGATCGTTTTGTTTTTAAAGTTTTTATTTTATTTGTGTAATAAAACACCGTGGCCCCAAGGAAAAAAAGTTTTTTCTAATGTAGAAGTCAATGTGTTAAAGCTCTGTGATATATTTATCTTCTGTCTTTTAGGTTGTCTTGGAATATTTCTAAGATTGCCTTATCCAAATTAGCAGGAGATTTGGGTTTGGGGATCATTTCTTCAACAAAGATCTGTTTTGAGTCCATATTGCATATAAACAATATGCCAGACATCCGGGGATTCAAAGATGAATTAGATAGGATTCTAATTCATGATTTAGTAGTTATGGCAGACTTTATTTGAAGTTCTCAGTCACATGTATAACTAACTGATGATGAATCTTCAACAGTGGTTTTTTTTTTTTTTTTTTTTTTTTTGAGACAGAGTCTCACTTTGTTACCCAGGCTAGAGTGAGTGCAATGGCGTCAGCCTAGCTCACAGCAACCTCAAACTCCTGGGCTCAAGCGATCCTTCTGTCTCAGCCTCCCGAGTAGCTGGGACTACAGGCATGCACCACCATGCCCGGCTAATTTTTTCTATATATATTAGTTGGCCAATTAATTTCTTTCTGTTTATAGTAGAGACGGGGTCTCGCTCTTGCTCAGGCTGGTTTCGAACTCCTGACCTTGAGCAATCCGCCCGCCTCGGCCTCCCAGAGTGCTAGGATTACAGGCGTGAGCCACCGCGCCCGGCCCAACAGTGGTTTTTAACCTGGGATACCAATATTCATCATCTGGAAAGTTTTGAGTTCTAATATCTACCAAATTCTGAGTGATGGTGCACATAAGAAATCCTCTTAATTCTGAAGGACCTGGGCTAGATTAAGATGTATTTGAGTTTTTGGCTTCTGACAATTTGGCAGCACATCAAATGCGAAAACCCTGGAAAAATTCATATTTTTTATTTAAGATCTTTGTATGTCAGAGTTATCCACATTATCTTTTGCGTATGTATCAAAGTAATACTCATTTTTCAAAATTAGGAAAAGTCCGAAAAATTGAAGAGAGGAAGTATCAGAAAACAATCTATGGGTTGGGCGAGGCGGCTCACACCTATAATTCTAGCACTCTGGGAGGCCGAGGAGGTGGGAGGAGGTGGGCGGATCGCTCAAGGTCGGGAGTTTGAAACCAGCGTGAGCAAGAGCAAGACCCCGTCTCTACTAAAAATAGAAATTAATTGGACAACTAAAAATATATAGAAAAAATTAGTCAGGCATGGTGGCACATGCCTGTATTCCCAGCTACTCGGGAGGCTGAGGCAGGAGGATTGCTTGAGCCCAGGAGTTTGAGGTTGCTGTGAGCTAAGCTGACGCCACAGCACTGTAGCCTGGGCAACAGAATGAGACTCTGTCTCTCAAGAAAAAAAAAAAAAAGAAAAAAAACAATCTATAATCTCACTTAACTAGAGAGAAAATGCTATTAACAGTTTTGGCATATTTTCTCCTAGTCTTTTTTTTTTTAAGCCGTTTTCTTTTTGTAGTTGAGAATATATATCTTTACCTTCTTCTCTAGTAGTTATATTTAGTTATATTATAAAGTTTTTACCTGGTTCTCAAGGCCTTTTGTGATCTAGACCCTGTAGGTAGATCTCTGATCTCCTTTACTTTCCCTCTAATTCTGTCCAGCCACATGGTCTTCTTGCTGCTCCTCAAATACACTAAGAACGTTACCATCTTAAAGCCTTTGCATTTGCTGTTTCCTCTTCTTAAAAATGCCTTTCCAGGTGTTGCATAGCTAGCTCTACCCTATGCTATGCATGTAGGTGTGTGCTCAAATGTTACCTCCTTAGAGGGACTTTCTTGATCACCTCATTTAGAATGACTCCTTTCTTCTTTCCTTGTTTGTTTGTTTTTTTAATCATACTTTTCATTACCTGCCATTTGTTTTTGTTTTTTTGTGTATATTCTTATCTAAGAATGAAGGTGCCATGAGGGCAAAGACTGTACTCTTTTTTTTTTTTTTTTTTTTTTTTTTTGAGACAGAGTCTCGCTTTGTTGCCCAGGCTAGAGTGAGTGCCGTGGCGTCAGCCTAGCTCACAGCAACCTCAAACTCCTGGGCTCGAGCGATCCTTCTGCCTCAGCCTCCCTGGTAGCTGGGACTACAGGCATGTGCCACCATGCCCGGCTAATTTTTTTTATATATATATCAGTTGGCCAATTGATTTCTTTCTATTTATAGTAGAGACTGGGTCTCGCTCTTGCTCAGGCTGGTTTTGAACTCCTGACCTTGAGCAATCCGCCCGCCTCGGCCTCCCAAGAGCTAGGATTACAGGCGTGAGCCACAGCGCCCGGCCTAAGACTGTACTCTTAACAATTGATTCCCTAGGAACTAGTGTGTTGCCTAGCACATAGTAGGTTCTTAGCATTTGTTGAATGAATAAATGAATGAATGGAATATAGTCATCCCTCTGTATCTGCAGGTTCCGCATCCAAGGATTCAACTAACTGGATAGAAAATATTAGGGGGGGAAAAACAATGAAACAATAAAAAAATAAAAAATATAGCTGTTTACATAGTATTTACATTATATTAGATATTATAACTAAAAATATATGGGAGGATGCGCATAGGTTATATGTAAATATGCCATTTTATGTAAGGGACTTGAGCATCTGCTGATTTTGTTATCTGTGGGTGTCTTGGAACCAGTCTACTGAGGAACAACTGTATTTTCCCTTTTCAATAAAAGCTCATCATTTTAAATGAAATACAGTGCATTATATAATGAATGTACCAATCATATATTTATTCCTTTGACCCACTAAAAGTATATTTTACATTTTTTAGATTTTGATCTTGGCTCCTACAAGAGAGATTGCCGTACAGATACATTCTGTTATTACAGCTATTGGAATCAAAATGGAAGGCTTAGAGTGTCATGTCTTTATTGGAGGAACGCCGTTATCACAAGACAAAACCAGACTTAAAAAGTGTCATATTGCTGTTGGATCTCCTGGTAAGATAACAAAGGCTGTTGGTAACTGGAGCTTTTAAATAACTTAATGCTTTTAATATAATAATGAGGATAAGTAGAAGTTTTTGATAACTGATAATTATTTTGATTAGAAATGGAGAGCATTAAACCAATGAGATATAGGCACATGGCAGGATTACCAGTGGAATTTATGAAATCTCCAATCATAAGGATGTTTGAGAATGTACAGGAGATAGGCTTCTGAGAAGAGGAGAAATGAGATGATTTTCGGGAAGTCTTTCTTAGTCATAGGTTGGGATTATTCTTTGGGTTTTCTATTAATCTTTGAGTTGTGAATTACCTAGAATCTAGCATTTAGTGCCTTAGCACTCATGTCTTTTGATAGGAATGGTGTTTATTTTTCATACTTACTGGTGATGAAACATGAGAGAAAAATAATGGGTTTAACCAAGATCAGAACTCAAGATTTCTAATTTGTGGTTTAGTGTGTGAATACATAACAAAAGTTGAGTCAAGAAATTGAGCAGTACACCCTGTGAATAAGTAGAGTAACAACATTGGCTGAGGTTTGCACAAATGTGTCATAAATATTTCAATGTGTTTTTTTTCTGGAATTTAGGCAGAATTAAACAACTTATAGAACTTGACTACTTGAACCCAGGCAGTATACGTCTCTTTATTCTTGATGAAGCAGATAAGCTTTTAGAAGAAGGCAGCTTCCAGGAGCAAATTAAGTAAGAAAAATAAATAACTAACTTAACTATAAAAATGATGCCCCAAAGTACCTATCTTTAGCTTTTCCAGGTGGTGATTACTGTCCAAATAATTTCCATATATTTTTCTTCTATTTTGCAGTTGGATTTATTCTTCTTTGCCTGCCAGTAAACAGATGTTGGCAGTATCAGCCACTTATCCTGAATTTTTGGCTAATGCTTTGACAAAGTACATGAGAGATCCCACTTTTGTAAGGCTGAATTCCAGTGATCCAAGTCTAATAGGTGTGTACAGATTTTGGATACTTGGGTTTTGTGTGTGTGTGTGTGTGATTTTCTGGAACTTTCCCTTGCCTACTTGTCCATTGCTGTTTTGTAGTTGCCATTAGGCGATAGCAGATAGGTTTAACTGACAACTCTTGACTTCTTTGTAGGTTTGAAGCAATATTACAAAATTGTCAATTCATACCCTTTGGCCCATAAGATTTTTGAGGAAAAGGCTCAGCATTTACAGGAACTCTTCAGCAGAATTCCATTTAATCAAGCTTTAGTCTTTTCTAATTTGCACAGCAGGTAATGTAACTTAAAAGGTCATCTGGGGAATTTGTGAAATAAAAGAATAGGCATGGGGAAATATTGTAAAATTATAACCTTTTATGTTATTTTTCATAGAGCACAACATTTGGCTGATCTCCTTTCTTCTAAAGGCTTTCCTGCTGAGTGCATTTCAGGTAACTTCATCTCTTCCTTTAATCTTTGTTTAGTGTGCTGACTTGAAGCCTCCAAAGTCAGGAGACAGAAATAATACTTCATGAGTTGTCTTATGAGTGTGAGGTTATACTGAATCTTCAGAGTAAAGGAAATTTCAGGCTTACTTTTCATTGGAATATGAGCAATATTCTTGTATTTTTAAGGAGTAACTTGGTATATAGTAAAAAATTAGAAAACTAGTGTGCAAAGACAATTTTATTAGAATCTTTTTGAGTTATATCCACAAAGAACTTAATTCTATAAAACAAAGTTTGTCTTTGTTGTCCTAAGAGAAAAATATTTTGTTTCTTTACGTAATCATTGTTAAAATGCTAAGAATTACTAACTGAAATGACTGAAAATAACTAACTCAAATGACTGAATGTCTTGTGGAAGGCAAAAGTGATTCAGTTCTTGCCACAAAGTTAAATTATTATAACTGGCCTAATAAGAATGAAAGACTTATAGGAATTTTTTTGATCAGTGAGATCCTTTTTGGAGTTTGGAGTTTTCTTTGTGTCTCAGTTTTTAACCTGTCAGCTTGAGCTTGTTTAGTCATGATATATCATGAGATACTGGGGGGAGACTGTTTTCTAATGAACCAGTATTTTGACTGTAGATCATACTTCAACACCAAATTTATAAACAGTTGATTAAAGCAATTTTATTTTCCTAAGAATGGCTTGTTGTATTTCATATGTAACTTTGCAGATAGAATGTTATATCTATAGGCATAGCCTGGTCACCATTTAAAAATGATTTTTGAATTTTAAGTTCATTACCTAAACCATATTTTAAAAGATCCCCACTTTAGATCTTAACCCAGATTTGCACAGAAGGATAGAATTAATTCTAGATGGTGTATTTAAAGTGTTAAGACTGGGAGTTATGATTTTTGCTTTTTGTGGATTTGATAAATATGTATTAGCTTAGTTGTTTTTATGACTTTCTTTTTGGGTCTTTTCAGGCAACATGAATCAGAATCAGCGTCTTGATGCTATGGCTAAACTAAAGCAGTTTCATTGTAGAGTCCTCATTTCCACAGATTTGGTAAATTTCCTGTTCAGTTTGGGTGACTAATCCATCTTGACATATGTTCTATTATCATATGTACAGATTTCATCTATTATGTGGGTGTATCTAACAAGAATACCAGAAGATAATTATCTTTTTGGTGCTGGGGAAAATGCTTTCTTAAAATGTCTTTAATATTTTGATCTTTGTTCTTAAAATCAGTCAGTCATTAGGAATGAATTTCCTTTTCCTCTGCTCATAAATATCCTCCTGTTCTTAATTTGGCTTTTGGCTATACTAGAAGAATATAATGTATAGGCCAAGCACCGTGGCTCACGCCTGTAATCCTAGCACTCTAGGAGTCCGAGGTGGGTAGATCGCTCAAGGTCAGGAGTTCGAAACCAGCCTGAGCAAAAGTGAGACTCTGTCTCTACTAAAAATAGAAAGAAATGAGCCAGACAACTAAAAATATATAGAAAAACTAGCCGGGCATGGTGGCACATGCCTATAGTTCCAGCTACTCGGGTGGCTGAGGCAGGAGGATTGCTTGAGCCCAGGAGTTTGAGGTTGCTGTGAGCTAGGCTGACACCACGGCACTCTATAGCCCGGGCAGCAGAGTGAAACTCTGTCTCAAAAAAAAAAAAAATATATAAGGTATAGTGGTAGCCATGCTATAGTTAATGCAAACAAATAATTGCTATCTTCTTCAATTCAAGACTTCCCGTGGGATTGATGCTGAGAAGGTGAATCTGGTTGTAAATCTGGATGTACCATTGGACTGGGAGACATATATGCATCGGATTGGCAGAGCTGGCCGTTTTGGTAAAAAAAAAAATTAAAAGCTTGAGTGCTTTCTTTAAGGGGAGGAATCTATAATGTGACAGGTGGACTTGGAATGTCATTTATGTGAAAATGATTTACTACTTAATATTCCTTCTGTTTTAGGTACTTTGGGACTGACAGTGACCTACTGTTGCCGGGGAGAAGAAGAAAATGTAATGATGAAAATTGCTCAGAAATGTAATATCAACCTTCTCCCTTTACCAGGTATATTTGGTCTGGTTGATTTTGCTGTCAAAATAATAATTGTAGTGGTGATGAGCATAATAAAAATAATAGCTAGCACAGTGCTTTTGATAGGTTGAGCACTGTTCCCAGTACTGTATGATATTAACTCAAATTTTCACCATGATCCTATGAGGTATGTGTGATTGTTATCTGCTTTTTGTAGATGAGGACATTTAGGCCTAAAGAGGTTAAGTAAAGGTGTTACAGCTAATAAGTAGTAGGGAGAGGTCTGCAAGCTAACTATTATTGGTTCATGAAGAATGAAAAATGTTCTATATTCTAATTTTTTAGTTAATGGCCTTGCAATTTTATTTTGTTCTTGGATATAAGGGGGAATATTTTACCTCTTTTAAGTTGCTGGCAAGGTAATTCTTGCCATATTCTTTGTCACCATGGGGAAGGAACTGTATCTTTAATTTGAATACTATCTTGACAAATCCAAAGTGGTTTTTTTTTTTTAATTTTAGTCATTTTTTGTGCTGCTTTTTAAGTGCTATCTTGGAAACAATGTTTGAAACTGTTAATGATCTCTTAAAAAAACCCTAAAAACCTCTTGGGTGGGGCTGGGCACGGTGGCTCACGCCTGTAATCCTAGCACTCTGAGAGGCCTGAGGCGAGAGGATTGCTCAAGGTCAGGAGTTTGAAACCAGCCTGAGCAAGAGTGAGACCCTGTCTCTACTAAAAATAGAAAGAAACTAGCTGGACAACTAAAAATATATATCTAGAAAAAATAAACTGGGCATGGTGATGCATGCCTGTAGTCCCAGCTACTTGGGAGACTGAGGCAGAAGGATTGCTTGAGCCCAGGGGTTTTTAGGTTGCTGTGAGCTAGGCTGATGCCATGGCACCCTAGCCCAGGCAACAACAGAGTGAGACTCAGTCTCAAAAAAAAAAAAAAACAATTCTTGGGTGGAAATATGGTTTATTTGATGTGCATGTTACATTGAGAATATACACTATAAATATACATATGTAGCTACATATGCATAAATGTATGCATGTATATACATGACCTTGTAGAATATGGGATGTATAGTTATTGAATAAATATAACTGAGTATTTTGCCGATTTTTTATTTGATTTCTTTAGTTATTTTACAAAGCTGGATTAAGCACAGATCTGGGACTACTGTGTATTCTAGTAGTTCTGGCTTGGTAATAACTCATTTTATGATCTTTTACAAATCTTTTTAATTGCCCTAAGCTTAATGTCCTAATTTATAAAATATTTTAGAGTAGATGGGCTTTAGGTTTTGTATCAGTTCTAAAACTATCAATTCTTTCTATGTATAAGTCTATTGGTAGTTTGCTACGGAAAAAAATACATTGGTAGACGACTTCTTGTAGGATTCAGTATCATAGCATCTAGTGATAAAAATAAAATTTGTCTTTGGAATCTGGAAAATGATATATTTGGATCTTTATGTAATGTTAACAGAGCCCAGAAATCATGAGAAAATGATATTCATGCTGTTTGATCTATATTGGACTGGGAACTTGTATGACAACAGACTGTTTAGATGAGGTGCCTGGGGCAGAGATAGGAGGGAAATTGGCCTGTATGATAGGCCTAGGCAAGGAGAATCAGTTTTAGGTGTAGATTTCAGCAAAAGATCAAGAACCTTCACTGAAGAATCCAGACCTCAGAGGTTTAGTGGGTTCAGATACATGGAACATAAATAGCAACAGACAAGCCAGAACTTTGGAAAGCAGGGACTCAGAATATCTTGTCTGCCTAAGACAAAAATTGATCACACTTTGGAAAGGTCTGAGTGTACAGGTAGAGGCAATTGTCACACTTGGATGGAATAGGAAATTTTGAAGCCAGGAACTTTTAAAAACAGTCATGTAGCCTTTTTTTCCCCATAGAGGTTTTCTTTCTACTGTTAAGGGCAGTGATTTCTGCCTGTTGGAGTATAGGGTGACAGCTTCAGTTGGGTGTACAGAGTTGCAGTTGTATTTCCTAGTTGATAAGTTTTGGGGAGCACGATCCATTTTCTAATACCTTGTTTTGCTGTTAGCGGTAGTAAGATAAAGGGGAGGGGCTAGGGAAAGGGAGGAGAGAAAAGATGGGAGAATTGGTGCCGATTTGTATGGCACTCCTAGAGTAAGCTCTTTTCTGAACTAGAGTAAACTCTTTTCCTAATGAAAGTAAGGGTGGTAGTGCTTGTGAGTATGAGATGAATCTTATATATATTTTCAGGCAAATTTCTATTTATTTATTTATTTATTTATTTATTTATTATTTTTTTTGAGGCAGAGTCTCACTTCGTTGCCCAGGCTAGAGTGAGTGCTGTGGCGTCAGCCTAGCTCATAGCAACCTCAAACTCTTGGGCTCAAGCAATCCTCCTGCCTCAGCCTCCCGAGTAGCTGGGACTATAGGCATGCGCCATCATGCCCAGCTAATTTTTTATATGTATATATATATGTGTGTATATATATATTTTTTAGTTGTCCAGCTAATTTCTTTCTATTTTTAGTAGAGATGGGGGGTAGGGAGGTCTCACTCTTCCTCAGGGTGGTTTCGAACTCCTGACCTTGAGCGCCTTCCAGCCTTGGCCTCCCAGAGCGCTGGGATTATAGGCGTGAGCCACCACACCTGGCAGGCAAATTTCTTTAATGAAGGATTGGTTAGGTCTTTTAAAATATATATTTCTTAAGCTTCTTAGCATATTGTTTGCATATTTTGTTTCTTAAACTTGTTTGACTATGGAAAACTTTATGAAATATTCAGAAAACTGGTCTAGATAGCTTGAGAATTTTAATACTTTCTTTTGTGTGTGTATGTAGATCCTATTCCTCCTGGTCTGATGGAAGAATGTTTGGATTGGGATGTGGAGGTTCAAGCTGCTGTGCATACCTATGGCTTAGCAAGTGTGCCTACCCAACCCCTGAAAAAGCAAATTCAAAAAATAGAGAGAACTTTTCAAACTCAGAAAGCTCATGGTAACCACTTGGCTTCCTCTAGAAATACTTCTGTATCTGCACAGTCTGTCAAATCAAAAACTAATACCAAACAAAAGCTTCCTGTGAAAAGCCACTCAGAGTGTGGAATCATGGAAAAAGCAATGTCTCCAAAAGAACTTGGCTGTGTACGGTCGGAAGAGCAATTGAAGAAATCTGTTCAGACCCCTGTTGAGAACTCTACCAGCAGTCAGCACCAGGTCACAGAAGCTTTGCCTGTGTCACTGCCCAAAATTCCTTGTCTGTCTTCCTTTAAAACCCATCATCCATGCACTTTGACCTTTGCAGAATTGGTAGATGATTATGAACACTATATTAAAGAGGGGTTAGAGAAACCTGTGGAAATCATCCGGCACTATACAGGTCCTGAGGATCAGACTGTGAATCCTCAAAATGGTTTTGTGAGAAATAGAGTTATGGAAGAGAGAGTCCAGATATTGGCAAGTAGTAGCCAATCTGGAGACTCTGAGAGTGACAGTGATTCTTACAGCTCGAGGACTTCTTCCCAGAGCAAAGGAAATAAGTCATACTTGGAAGGTTCTTCAGATACTCAGCTGAAAGATTCTGAATCTGCTCCTGTGGAGGGTCATATCTCTTTGGAACAATCTCTGAATGGAAATGACACCCCCAGTCTAGAGCAATATCAGGAATCACCTGAAATCCAGATAAAAGCAAGGCATAAAGAAGGGGTTAGCCAGAGAGCTAAGCAGAGCCGGAGAAACCTACCCAGGCGATCTTCCTATCGATTGCAGACAGAACCCCAGGAAGATGGTTGGTGTGACTGTCATGGGGAAACACATCCGAGTTTTTCTGATACTTATCAGGATTATGAGGAGTACTGGAGAGCTTACTACAGAGCATGGCAAGAGTATTATGCTGCTGCATCTCAGTCATATTATTGGAATGCTCAGAGACATCCGAGTTGGATGGCAGCCTATCACATGAATACCATTTATCTACAAGAAATGATGCGTGGTAACCAGTGATTATAGGGATACTCCTGAGACTATCAGGAACTATCAACAAGTGATAACTTTGGATATCCATCCTTGACCGGTAGTACAGTGGCATATAGTGGCATTTCTGAGGAACTTGGGAAAAAGACTTCAAACTTTCCACCAGGATACAACTATTTTCAGATTGTTTTAATTTAGGCCAGGTATATTATCTTCGTTTTTAAGAGTTTTTAAAGAAATTTCATCAGATTCTTGAAAGAGAATTTTTGGGACATAGAGCTGAAGGTCCCAGGGTGCCATTTTCTATAAGCTGTTCCTAAAAGAAACATTTAAAAAGATGACATATATACCACTGCTTACTTAAAAAAAATAAAATAAAAACAGTTGAGATTTGAAAAGTAATGTTAGTTTGCTGTGGAGTTCTTTACAAAAGGCAGGGGCTGCATTTCCTTCCATAATGGTGCATTCTTATAGAAATTTGTAGCATGATAGTTGAGAAAATCCTCTTCTGAGTTTAGGCAAGTAGGAATATTTATTTTCCATTTATTATTTATTCATATATATTCATGGAATACAGTGCAGTGTTGCTACCTTGATACATTGCATTGTGGTGAAATCAGGGCCTTTAGCACATAGTCACTAAAGCAATGCACATTGTACCCACCAAGCAACTTCCAATCCATCTCCCTGACCCCCTTTGAGTCTTCATTGTCCATATTCTGCTCCCATATGTACCATTACTTAGCTCCCACTTATAAGTGAGAACATGTGGTATTTGTCTGAGTTGTTTCGCTTAAGATAATGGCCTCCAGTTCCATCCGTGTGGCTGCAAAAGACACAATTTCATTCTTTTTTATGGCTGAATAGTATTCCATCATGTATATATACCACGTTTTCTTACCAGTTCTCTGTTGATGGGCACTTAGGTTGATTCCATATCTTAGCCGTTGTGACTAATGCTGCAGTAAACATACCAGTGCAGGTATCTTTTTTTTTATTTATTGATTTTCTTTTTTTAGGGGGGGTAGATTCCCAGTGGGGATTGCTGGATTGGACTGTGGTTCTATTTTTAGTTTTTTGAGAAATCCAGGAAGGAATATTTAAACATTGCTTTATTTGAGTGTGTTTTTTCTGTGTGTGTGTGTGGAATTTTGCTTTAGATTGTCTTTTATTAGGTACTTGGTTTGATCCTATTTGCTTCCAGTAAAAATACTTGTTTCCAGCAAAAACAGATTTAGCTAAGCATGTTGACATGTTGATTGTTTATCTTTTGAATGTCTTTTGCTCTTGAGATTGTGAAAGCTACCCATATTTTTACCAACTTAAATAGCTAAGAGTCATCACTGGCAGTCTTCTATTTGTTGATTCAGGTGTCCTTTAATGAACTGAATGAAAGCTGTGGATTGACCCTAGAACATTTCTCATTTTGTAAACAGAATTGTGAATGGAATTTAAAGGGGTTCCTAGACCCTCTGAAGCTCATCTATGGAACCCAGGCTAAGAACTGACCTCTACTTGTAGGCTAAGGAAAAGTTCTAGCTCTTAGTTTTAAGTGTTTTGTGGAAGCTGGAATTCATTCTGTTCGTATTCTTCTCAGTGCGTCCTAATCTTGTATCTTCTAGAAAATTTTTCCCAGGTGTGTTTTTTTTTTTTTTTTTTGCCTCTAATGGTTGGATCCAAGCGGAGCTGTCATTTTTCTGAGATAGTACAGCTATAAATCATGATATGGAAAAATGTAAGGGAAGTTAATATTCTTTCTTTTTTTCTTTGGAAGTCCTTTTATGATTAAGCTTTTCGTTCCTAAAGCTTTCTGTGAACTGGATTTCTGGTGAGAGAACCCCTTCTGTATAAAGATGCATATTCACGTCACTTTTTAAAATGCAAGCCCTTCTTTTCCTGTGTACATACTCGTCTAGACAGTATAAACACTTTCTCTGGGCTATCAGCAAACACCCATAGCTATTGTCATTTACTCCCCAATACTCACATAAGACAATCCTAAACTCCTGTTTAACTTGGATTCCTGTCATCTGGGTTGGGCAATGGTAGGCTTTACTTACATGTATCAGTACTGTATGTGTATTTCCAACTTAGAATGAATTAGTTAACACTGTAGATAGCAAATCCATAATTGGGTCCAGTATGTCATTAAGAAGTAGAGATTTTAATTAGACATTTAAATAAGATCCTGCCATTGCTATATAATTGAATTTACCTCTTTTTTTTACCCTTTCTCCAATAATATAGCCAACTTCACAGTTTGTCATTGCTAGGGGATTTTAATTAGGGTACTACTGCATCTTAATTAGAGATGAGGTTACCCATTAGTTTTCAAATTAATTGGATTCTCTCTATTTTGCGTTTGCTTTTTTCCTCCCACGGAAAAATAAGCTGGAGGTGAGCACATGCATAACATACAAAAATACTAATTGCTTCAATTTCCATAAGCATTGACCAGGCAAACTGTACCTTTCCAAATAAGAGAGGTAGTTACAGTGGTAGTTGTGGAAGGAATCTGCTTCTATTTGTGCGTGACTTAGCATGGAATATTTTTTGGAATTGTCAGTCTAGGTGCATGTCCTCAATCTTTTAGGAACCTTAGAGGGGTTTGAGGTAAATTCACGTGAAAACACTTGGTGGTGTAAAGAGTATTGGTCCTGGTTGAGATTGCTACTACTGTGTTTCCCCAAAAATATGACAGGGTCTTATATTTATTTTTCCTCAAGAAGACACCCTAGGGCTTATTTTCAGGGAATGTTATTTTTTTAAAGTATGGTACAACAATACAGTTAAGTCGTCTTCTTCTGGAACGTCATGATAACTCTCCAAACTCTCCATCCTGAATTTCTTGCCACTCTATTTCCTTTAGAACCACTGGCTCCAATCTCTCATGTCGAGCAACAGCTCTCATGGGGCAGATGAGAAGGGCTGCTCGTCGTCTTTACCACTCCACGACAAAAATGCATGGGTTGTGCAGATACGACGTGTAGCCACACTCATCACTAGGTCTTATTTTTGGGGTAGGGCTTATATTGCGCAAATGCTTAGAAATCCTGCTAGGGCTTATTTTATAGGTAGGTCTTAT
Organism: Microcebus murinus; assembly: GCF_040939455.1. NCBI lineage: Eukaryota > Metazoa > Chordata > Mammalia > Primates > Cheirogaleidae > Microcebus > Microcebus murinus. The sequence continues at coordinate 90,349,028 of NC_134105.1, forward strand.
TTTCGGGGAAACATGGTACTTTTAACACTGTACTAGTTATTTAATCTCTCAGAGTCCAGTTTTCTCATCAAAATGAAAGTTGTACCAGAAGATTTTTAGAGTCCCTTCCAATTATAAGATGTAGTTATTATATGATTCATTCTGAAAATATTTTCTAATTAGGGAAAAGGATAATCAAATTTATGAATAATTAAAAGTAATACTTCCTAAAGTGTTAATATTAACCTTTTCAAAATGTGGTTTAAGCCAGGCGTGGTGGCTCACACCTATAATCCTAGCACTCTGGGAGGCTGAGGCGGGCAGATTACTCAAGGTCAGGAGTTCGAAACCAGCCTGAGCAAGAGCGAGACCCCGCCTCTACTATAAATAGAAATTAATTGGCCAACTAATATATATAGAAAAAAAAAAATTAGCCGGGCATGGTGGTGAATGCCTGTATTCCCAGCTACTCGGGAGGCTGAGTCAGAAGGATCACTTGAGCCCAGGAGTTTGAGGTTGCTGTGAGCTAGGCTGACGCCACGGCACTCACTCTAGCCTAGGCAACAAAAGTGAGACTCTGTCTCAAAAATAAATAAATAAAAAAAATAAAAAATAAAAACGTGGTTTAAAGGTAAACTGCAGCCCCTGAATACTAAACACAATTGAACATGAATCAGTACTTGGGATCAACCTGTAGGAGACAAGGAAGTAGTCTGAAGTTCTAGGGTACCCCCCTCTTAAATATAAATGAATCTATCTTAATTTTAAAAAATAAATTTTTGGCAGCCATAGGATGCCATTGGAACTTCATCACGAGGTTATTCCCTTGTTTTGAAAGAATGTTTATTATTTTGTACCTCTGTGACCAAGAATATACGTTCCAATTGACATTTGGTTTTTAATGAAACAAGATGAAATTGCTCAATGCCCATCTGGTTTCCAGTTACTTTCCACCAGATTATTTGAGCTGTGGATCTGTAGTGACACCTAGTGGTGATAAGGATGTAAGCATCAGGGATTAGATTTAAATGATTTACAGCCAATTTCAAGGGCCTTTGGGCATCATACGTTTACCTTAACGGTCCCTTTCTGTTACTGTTTTCATCAATTTGGATCTGGTTGTTGTGAGGAAATTAAAAGGATTCACATTGTAGTTGCTACATGGTGAAACATGAGAGTGCCTATTGCTCTCATCACCTAAATCAGAATTGTTAAGTTTAGAACAGATCTTTAAGATAATTTTTTTAAGGAGTGGGGGTAGGGATGGAGTCTCACTATGTTGCCCAGGCTGGACTCGAGGGCGTCTCCTGCCTCAGCCTTCTGAGCAGCTGGACTACAGGAAGGCCCCACTGCACCCCAATCCCACATTTTTAAGATGAAGAAACAAATTCTTGAAGACAAGAGAAAGTTACTGACATGAAGTCATACAATTAAGTGATAGAACCTAAACTCGAGCTTCTGCTATCTGATTCCCAAGCTCTTTAACCTATACAGTGCTAAAACCTTTTTTTTAATTTGTATAATTTTATGGGATACATGTGAAATTTTTTACATGTATATAATGTGTAGTGATCAAGTGAGAGTATTTAAGGGTGTCCATCACCTGAGTCCTATACAGCATTTGACTTTTCTTTGTAGTTTGAGACCTTGCTTTAGACAAGGGAGTAGATACTCTATGTAGCCTCAGCAGCCCCAGTACTGATACATGAAGGCAGATTTTCTTTCAATAACATGGAGTTGGGCCTCAAAATAGAGCTATTGACAAATGCAATGGAATGCTTTACCTGTTAGACAGTGAACATGCATAGATAAAGGGTACACTCAGGCAAGCACTGTCAGGTATGTCATGGAGGAGGTGCTTACACTGGGGACGGGCAGGAACAGTACACTAGGCCTTTAATTCCCTTGTGAGATCCTGTGACTTTTCTCTAGCGAGGTAGAAAGCCTCCCTTTGAATTACCCTTATTTTCTAGTGTATAGCAGGACCTTTGTGAGGAAAGGAGAACTGGTATTCAAAGAAACATTCATAGTCATTTTAGGGATTGTGGCACATAATTTGTTTAATCCAGATTGGATACATCAGGTACAGCAGTGGCACACGACTCAATACTGTAAATGATATACATGTTTTAACATATGCACTACAGTTTCAAAAGAAGACGACAGAAAACTCAAGAGTTTTTTTTTTCATAGAAAGTTTTCACATGTTTATCTTCCTGCAGTTTTATACAGTATATTTCTTCTTTGCCATTATGATGTTGGTAAGCAAAGCCCATTTATTATACGAAAATAGAAAAGAACACACGATGTTTTTCACGATAACATTAATGGGGGGGGTGACCTCTAAGGAAAACACTACATTGGAATGTCTGATTATCAAAAATATACCATCCCTCCCACCTCCCAGGTTTGTAAAATAGTCCATTGGTCCAAGGAGCCCCCAGGACTTGGATCAGTGCCCTACACTGGTTAGAATGGCATCATCCAGTGTAGTTAAGTAATCTGCTAAGATAAATGTCATCCCACACTTGATGAGAAAAAACATAGAACATTCTGAATAGAAAACAAGACTTAAAAGGAACCTCTTTAAAGCTGTTTCATTTTTTTGATAGCCACTTTCTCTTAGTTTTAATGATTTTCTTCATGATGCTCTTTGGGCTCCAAGGGTCATGGGTCGTAACAGTGTTTTTCCTTCATCTAGTCATTGTTAAAGCTTTGCAAGTAATGAGATTTCATTAGGAAAATCAGAAAGGGAAAATAAAAGTTTGTCACGGTTACCATGCCAACCAGTATAGAAAGAAAACTAATATTGCCTTAAATTAACAGCATTGTGATCTTTCTGTCTTATAGTTACCTGGTAATTGAAGAGAGGGAGCCTGGATGACTGAAATTCATTAATAGTGTTAGCTCAATTTCAACTACTACTTCTGCAAAATAAAAAAGACAAGGAAAAAGTCTAGGTACATAATGTTTCAATGTACATTTTCCTTGCCTACATTCTAATAAGTGACATGATCCTGAACTGCAGGAATCCTACTTTGAAAACTGGATAAAGTCCTCAGCACATCCACGAGTTTACTTTTTTGTTAATTATGGATCAGCATTAACTGTCCACTTTGATTTCTGCTCAAATTCTGTGTGACTGTAAACTAATGTGTTCAACTGTCATTGAGACCATCTATTGGTCTTTTGAAAGGGAGTCTATGCAGTTAGTCCTGAGCTTGGCACTAGTTATTAAAATAGAGGATGAAGGAGAAATAGAACAGACTTTGCTTCTGGAAATCCTGGTTCAGGGTGGTTCGGAATGGAATGCTTCCTCCCCCTGATCACCACCCTTGAAATCCAGGGATTAAAAGCAAGCCTCAGAGCAATGCAATATGATGTGGAGGAGACATCCCAGGACAAGATGTCTAAGTCCTGGATTGCAATCATAGTTCTGCCACTAATGTGCTACATGAACTTGGATAAGTCACTCAGCTTTCCACCTATTTTCCTCTCTTTGAAGTAGGAATTTAGTTACTTTACCTACTACCATCACAGATTGTAGTAAAGACCAGAAGGACTAGGAAAGGTATGCTTGAAATGTCATTGTCCTATCCTTCTCTTCATTGAGAAGAGAGAACATTTGACTGAAAAAACTTAACTATTCACTGTTCTGACAGAATTGACATTCCATAGCTGGTTCTACCTAGACAATAGTGGTTTCCAAATGATATGGTTTGTATTAGTACAGTCAGGTGATTTCCAAGGGCTGTGTCCAAGTAGTATTGACATTTACATAAGACTATGGCTCCAATTATGGCATTGCTCTGAGGGGCAGTGGGCATGGTGGAAAAAGCATTATACTAATAGCCAAGGGATCTTTGTTCTGGTCCCAGCCCTGTCATTACACGACTGCGTGTCCTTGAGCAACTCATTTAATATCTCTGGGCCTCAGCTTTCTATGCTGTAGAATGAATTAGGCAGTCTTTAATTTCTCCTAGTTCTGATATACTCTTAATACTTTCTTCTGTTTCCATTCATTTGACGTTTGAACGTAGCTATTAGGTTTCTTTTTCATCTTCCTTTCCTCCCACCCCTTAATGCTGAGTGGGACTGAATGGGAGGGTGGTTTGGGGAAATCTCTTATTATGGTGAAGTGGTTCATGAACTATGAAAGCTCAAGAGTCATCATACCAGAAGGCCCCTGGCCCCCAGAAAACCCTGATATCCTGGTTCCGAGTGGCTGGTTGATGAGTTAGACTTATTAAACTGACTCAGCACGCTTTGGACCTTGTGTTTACTTACAAATACTCTGTAGCAGTGTAGCCTAGTTGTGTTCTGTTGTGTAGATCTGCCATTTTTCTGGGTTAACATCTTTTTCCTGGGTTGGCCAGAGGTGAGCTAGATGCTGTATCCCTGGCTAAGGCTACAGTAGGGGATGGAGAGGAAGGGGATGGTCTAATGGTCTTTTAGGAACTGGCATAATGTGGGCTTTGAAAATGAAACTGAAGGAACATAAAACATTCAGTCCATTAGGGTCAATAAAAAACATGGGAAATTGTTTGGGACATGATACTTAAAATTTATTAATTTTTGTGGGAACCACTAAATGCTCCCATGGTGCACTATCAAACAGATCCTTGGTTGCATCAGTCACTATTCTAAACCCTGTGATGACCTGCTCTTAAATTAAGCACAGGCAGTTTGTATATGTATGCAACCATGTTCCTGCTTACCGCTTTATCCCTTTCTTCCCTTGGGTCTTATGATATGTAACTTAGATACTTAGACATTCCTATCATTGTTCTATTACCCATTATTTTAAGAGAAAAATCCTTTTCTAGTCCTTTGCCTGCCTTCTAAGTGGATTCCAGCCTGGTCTTCTGTGTGAGGCGTGTGTATGAAATGAATGGATGTGAGTAAGTAGTCCCCGATGTGTTTAGGTTGGTTTTGTGTGTGTGCACACACATATTCCTCTGTTGTTGTGAGCTTTTCTGCCTTCTTAGACCATAAGCTCAGAGGACAAGAACCGCTCCATTCCCACATTAACGGGCAATCCTTGAAGCAAGACCCAGAGAAAGAACTCAGTCCGTGGTCAGGGAGGTAAGCGTAAGGAGACGTAGAAAGAAAGGCTCCCTCTCCTCTGCCTGCTGCCCACCTCTGCTAAGGTGCCACCTCAAAACCTGCTGACTTTCCCTGCCTACAGGGTCAATCGAGCTGGGGTCATAGGGAAGCCCAGAAACAGTGTTTTTAGGGTCCTGGCTAGTGAAACTCATTTAGATGACCGTGGTGGGCAGAGAAATTCTTGGCCTACAATTAAACAGCTAACCACTAAGCAGCTGTAGGATGGATAAGGAGCTTCCAAGGAGCTCAAGTGTTTCAGAGCCCAGGCTACAGAGCCTGCAGTAGGGTAGCCTGGAACCGGAGAGGGTGGGAAGGGGCTTGTCACTAACCCTGAAGCCCACCTGCTCTGCCTAATGCAGTGAACAATGGTTAGGATTCCAGAAACGCCATTCCCAGCCCCACCAGGGTGCAAGCCCCTTGAACAGATATGTTGTCCAGGTTTTTCAGGAGATAATCTTCGCTCTCTCACTTGCACAGAGGTGATCAGGCTTCTCCCCCGTTTCAGCTATCTTCAGGGAGGACCAGGCCTGAAGACTCCTCAGATCTCAAGGCATCTTTCATACCAGGTGAGAACCATCTAGAATCTCGAGCTTGCTTTCACGCTGTGGAGCAACCTTCACGAGGCACGCAGGCTTAACCTCCCACAGCCTCCATGTGGGAGCTGCCTCAGTCCCCGTACCACTGCCCTCTCTGGAGGAAACCGCTCATGGGGCCTCGTGGCAGAGCTCTGGATGGGCTTTGCGGTGGGTCCTGAAAGAAGGGTACATAGCGAGGTGCCACGGAGCCCGACTGCCGCCGCGGGCCCTGGGATCTTCCGTTCTCTCCTCACTGGCACACACCAGAGTTGGCTGCTCCTCGGGTGTTGGCTATTTCCTGTTTCACGATCCCAGTGTGATAAATCTGGTCATTCCCTTTCTTCCCCAGAAACTGAAACTGCAAACACAAGTGGTTCCAACCACAAGGGAAGCACCTTTGTTCTCTAAGGTAAACTTCCCTACCCCTCATCTCCCCATTTTTCACTCCATTCTTTCCTCTTCCACAATTGCTTCACACAAATATAACTCCCAGCACAAGTCCGCAGTGCTTGGCAGTGAGAAGGCTTTACTAACATGTCTCAGGATCACTGGGACCCATGTAGAGACAGACGGCTGGACACAGAAACAGCCAGGGAGTAAGCGGAGAGGCACAGAGACGGAGACAGGGACAGACAGAGGGAAAGGACTGGTGTGTGGTCACTTGGCAGCTCTGCGCAGGTCAGCTGGGCAGTGGGGGCCCAGGCTCAGTTGACCTCACCCACCTGGGGGAATGGAGAGAGAACTCAGCCATAACTGACTTCTTAGCCTAAAAGCTTTTGCTATAAAAGGAGGAAAAGAAAAGAAAAGAAAAAAAAAGCCCTCACAAAATGCATTGTTTTGGTTCAAAGGTGTTGGGTCCATGAAGAAAAACATTTCACAAAAATCTGTTGGTGTTTTTGTTTTCCACCTTTTCCCATGAATAAATATTATCCATTAAGAGCCTTGAAAAAGGTGCTTAAATACACAGTGTTATATTTTCTTCCTGTTTTGCAAGTGACAGCTTGGCCTCTGTGCTGCTCTTGGTCTTATATTGTCCTCACTGGGGTCTCCGAAAACAACTGTTATTTGGTCTGAGGCTCCCTTCTCCAGGCCCTGTCCTGGCACACAGCCTATACCCCCCACCAGCCCAGCCCCACCTCCCTCCCTCCCCTCCTCTGGCCCCAGTGAGATGCGGTGCCACAGGGCTGTGTCCACGCCAGCAGCGTGAACCTCAGGTGCCCCTTTGCTGCCTCCTGTTCCTTCCAGGCACAAGTCTCAGTGCTAGGGGTATAATGGGGCAGGCAGAAATAGTGGGGTAAGGGGGAGGGGGTGGTCCCAGTGGCCACCCACCAACATGCCAGCCCCCTCCACTCCCCACTACCGCTCTGGCCCTTTGTCCAGTGGTTTTACAAGGCGGAGACCTTGACAACATTGCTGGCTATGGAAGGAATGTTCGTATTGGGGCCTGGGCTGGCAGGGGGTGGCCGACTTTCCCCCTCTGGGGTTAGCGCTGGGGGAGTGGGGATGCTGATGATGGCTGTGGTGATCTGGGATGTTTTGCAGTTTGGTCTCAGTCCGTCGTCTGCTTTCAAATTAAGGCTGGAGCGACTGGGATAGAAAAGAGTGAGTTGATGATAGTTCCTGTTTGCTAGCATCCCAAAGCTTCCTTGAACCCCTACATTCCCTGCTGATAGTAACTGGGAGGAGATTTGGTTGTCCCTCTATCTCTGCCTTTTGTAATCAGCTTGTAGTTATCCATTCTAATTATTATTCCTAAACGACTGACAATTACAAAGTCATGTATACTGGGCTTTGAATTTCGGAGTGCACATCTCCCTCCCCCCAGTGGTTGTTTACCTATCATTTGTGGCATTTGGCATTTGCTTTCCCTGAATTCTCTGCAACTCATTTGGAGGTAGTGGGAGGTGGCCTAAATATAAGCAGAGAAAGGAGGGAAAAGTCAGTCTGTGATTCAAAATCAGCCTGGGATAAGCCGTGAGTAACACAATTATGAAAATTATTTCTTTGAGAAAATGCTTGGTCCATTCTTTGCACTAGGGTAGGTCATTTTGGGACATCTATCTATATTTTTTTTAATTTTTTTTTTTTTCTGATATCTAACACCACTTTCAGCCTAAAACTGCTGCTATAGTATCTTCCCACAGTATATAAAGGGCTTCTGGGTTAACCTGCAAGAATGAGAAGGAAGGTGTGGGGAGGAAGGCAGGTAGGTGATGCGTTAGATGCGGGGGCAGCTAGAGGACCCTCAGCGTTCTCCTAATGCTGTGAATGGAGTGACGCAAGCCTTCGGGGGTGGGGAGGGGAGCCACCCACCTGGTAGTGAGGGAGGGCTGCTCGCTGCCCTGGATGTGGAGCGTGCTGAGCTCCTGCATGCTGCGCAGGCGGGTGGCTGGCAGGTTGGAACTGGGCAGGTGTGTGGTCTTCTTACTACGACGGGAGCAGCAGGTGGTGGTGAGGCCTGGGTGGCTGGACAGTGAGGGACTCCTCGTGGATGGGTAGTTCTGCATTGAACTCTCCATGCAGTTCTGCTCAAACATCTGCTCATCGATAAACTCATGGTTCTGTGGGAGGCAGAGGAGAAGAAGTAGGAAAAGAGGTAGGGAGGAGGGGACGCGTCCCCATGCTCTGTGTGGCTGCCTGTCTCTGTTCTGGGCCTTGAAGGAAGGGCTCCAGCTGCCTGGATCACTGATAAGCTCTCAGGGGGGTGATGTCCCATAGGCATCCAATGAGGAATGAGAGAGAATCGTATTGGCAGCCCTGGCCATCAGATTGGAGGGTGACTACTGCAGTTGTTAAATCATGGCATGACATGTGCCTCTTCTGCAGCTTTGAGCTGAGGGGACACAGAGGACATGGAGGGAGGCAGTGGCATCGTCAGAGCTAGAAGCAAGGACTTTACCTTCCAGGCTTTCTGTGAGATCTGCCAGAGGTGGCAGATGAGGAATCACTGTGGGCAGTGGGTATGTTAGGTGGTCTTTTCTGGATTTAGTGGGTAACATCCTTATGATACTTTGGTAAGGGTGCAATAAAATCTTTTACAGGTGCTAAGTTATTCACGGAATTGGGAGAGTATTGCTCCTGAAGGCCAGTGGGTCAAACTGTCAGAGATAGGAATTCTTTTAATTATTGTTTTTTTCCCCCCCTGATTATGGGATATGGGTCCTTAATATACCTGGAGACACAAGATTCCCAAGGTTAAGAGTAAGCATGGAAAGGGACTGCTAACAGTCTCCTGACTGGGGGCCACCGGGATGGGGTGTAGCTGAACTCAGGATAACTAAGAAAAACGGTGACTACACATCTATAGCATTAATGGTCTGGCCAAGGCTGGAAAGAGTGAGGAGAAAGTCTGAAGAGAAGCAGCATGAGAACAGAGTTCAGAAAGACCCCAGCCCTGCCAGCCAACACCAGGAGTCCCTAGGGAGCTGGGGAGCTGGCAGAGACAGACGGGGCATGTGGACACTTGCAGGGCACCAACACTGGTCCCATGTTCCGCCACCCTTCCCAAGCCCCTGGGGAGGTCCAAAGAAGGAATCAGAAAGACAGTTGGGGAGTTCAGCACAAAAAACTGGAAGCCTGAGCTGGTACTGGGTGTGACAGCAGAGGCAGGCTAAGGCCCGGAAGAATCAACAGCACATGCAAAGAACCAGGCCAGGGAGTGAAAAGAGAAGAATCCACAGACTTAGAAGAATCAGAGAGAAAAACATCAATTGAAGTTTTAAAAAGTTATACCTTGACGGTGGAGGTTCGTACAGATAACAGGGGATCATCCACAAGATAGGACAACCCCTACAGGACAACATGCCAACAGAAGATAAAAACACCATTGATTGTACATTCCAGCATTCCCAAGCCAGTTTGACATACAATCTTTCCATCCCAGCATTCCGCCCTTTGAGTCCAACATTCCACCCCTTGTTCCCAGCATTCTACCTCCCCTTTTCCCCAACATTCCACCTTTTGGCTCCAACAGGACTCTGCTCAAACCTGGCATTTGCTCCTTCCATCCCAACATTCTGCCTCCCCTATCCCAACATCCCATCCCTTGAGTCCAACATTCCTCCCGTAAAATCCAGCATTCCATAGCTTTAATCCCAGTCTGACATTCTTTCCCTCAGATTCAACATTCCACCCCTTCAATGCCAGCATTCCATCCCCAATTCCAAAATCCATTTCTTCAGTGCCAACATTCCGGCCCTTCATTCCCAAATATTTTCACCCATATCCCTCCAATTTACACATTCCACCCAGCACATGCGACTTGGAAAGGGCAGTTGGGTCCAGGCCTATGCCTTTGGCAAGTTTGTAATGTTAAGAGAAATTCTCTCTATATATAGTTCTTGAAAATAAATCTTGGAAACTAGGGTTTGCAGAGCACCCTCCCATTTTGGAAGACCTCACTGGGTTCAACTGCCATCCATGGTGTCCACCTTTGGCTCAGGTTAAAAGTCATCTAACATCTCTTCCCCCCAAATCTGGGAGGCCAGAGTATGGAGCATTCAGGATTAGAAAGTTCCCGCCACAGTGTGCTGAGCCCTGACTCTAGGCTTTTCTGGAGAGAGGTCCCAGAAGGAAGAGGGAAAGGTCTCACTTTGTTTCTCTCTGGCTTGCCTACCCTGACTCCTCCATTCCCCTCTTCCTAGCCCCTTTTACCAAGGGTCCAGGCTTGGTCCCACTGCCCTTCCTTTCAGTCTGTCTGTGAGGCACAAGCGTCATTGCACATTCCAGCTGTGGCACCCTTACACCATGACTCTGCTTTAACAATCAGCCTTTCAGAATCGGAATGCCCTGGGAATCGCAGGCGGCTGAGATGGGGTGGTGCTGCTAAATCCTGGCTAGAGACATATGTGCACTCCCTCCTTCATTTGTTGTCTCCTTTTCCAAAAGGAACGTAGGGAGCAAAGGGACCCACAGATTGCATCAACCTAGCCCCAGAGATGGGACAAAAATTCACACTCTTTTCTAGTGTCGTGCACCAATTCAGCCCTGCTTTGAAGGGTGATGCTGTCAGAACCAAGAAGCTGACGGGCAGAGCCCTCAGCCCTCAAAAAATCAAGAACTGGGCCGTGGGGACTCTGTAGGGTGTGGGAGGCTGCCGTGGGGCTGGTGAGCTTGCTCTACTCTGGGGCCTTCCTCCTGAGCGCTGACAGGTCTTATCACCCCCTTTCACATCTGAAGCGGGCAGACTTCAACTTCTGGCCAGTGAGGATGTGAAGACAGCCTTAGGAAAGAAAGGGTCAGGGGTCAGGGATGCAAAAGGAGGTGGCCATGGGCTGGGACTCACAGTGGTTTTTTCCAGGCAGTGCAGCAGGTGATGGTGCTGGCTCTCGATGAGCGACGTGGTCTTACCCATGTGCTCCTCTTCTGGGGTGCCCTGGTGAGAAAAGAAGGGAGGCTGAGTATAAAGCTGGTGGCTCCACCCTGCTCCAGCTCCTTCACTTCTCCACAGAAGGTAGGAGGGCAACAGAAAAATCTGAACAAACCAACTTGTAGGGTCAGCATAGAGTATGCTGACCTTTGGGCCGGGGCCCTTGGTCTAAAGCTGGCTTAGGGGCAGTGGTGATAATCCTGTGCCCCGGAGAGGTAGGTGGGCAGGGCAGCGGCTACCTGGGGAAGTCTGGAAACACGTCCTCCTCAGGGTTCAAAGTGGGGCTCCGGAGTGGGAGTGCTGTGCCCCTGGAGAGAGAAAACAGGCCCTCCTGCCCCTTTACCTTCCAGCCCAGGTCCTCCAGGCACCTACCGTCAGCTCCAGCGCCTCGTTGAGGAGCCCGTTGCGCTTGCTGTGCAGGTAGGCATTGGAGCTGCCCGTTTTGGCCACACGGATCCTGGCAAGGCGGGCCTTCTGTGATTGGCAGAGACAACGAAAGGGTAAGGGAGATCATGACACAAAAGGACAGCAAAGCTGGCAAATCCAGCAAGCAATGGGCTAGCCTAGGGAGGCTGGCTTCCCAGGCGACGTCTGATGGAGGGGAAGAAGCTGCTTCTTCCCAGCCTCGTGCTCTCCGGTTATAGACCAAGGACTGGGTCTGACACGCGCAACCGCCTCTGTGCAGCTTGGTCACGGTCAGAATTCCTAAGAGTTTCCACTCATCTCTCTGGCCTGGGTGTGATCCTGGTGGGAGAAATACCACTCCTCCAGGTTCTCTCTCCTCCCAAAGGTTTCATGACCTTTATCTACTTAGTATTGGATGCTTTGTGCTATTCAACTGGAATATTTCTTATCACTAACGAGACTGCAGACTCCTTAAAGGAGTGTATGTGATTCTCCCCTAGGGGCCAGTACAGGTCCCCGCATACAGTAGGTCCTCAGATATTAGTGAATTATGAGAAAAGCAAGGATGCATGCTTTTCAACACTTCTTAACTCCTTCTCTGGCCGGGCGCTGTGGCTCACGCCTGTAATCCTAGCTCTTGGGAGGCCGAGGCGGGCGGATTGCTCAAGGTCAGGAGTTCAAAACCAGCCTGAGCAAGACCCCGTCTCTACTATAAATAGAAAGAAATTAATTGGCCAACTGATATGTATATAAAAAATTAGCCGGGCATGGTGGCGCATGCCTGTAGTCCCAGCTACTTGGGAGGCTGAGGCAGAAGGATCACTCGAGCCCAGGAGTTTGAGGTTGCTGTGAGCTAGGCTGACGCCATGGCACTCACTCTAGCCTGGACAACAAAGCGAGACTCTGTCTCAAAAAAAAAAAAAAAAAAAAAAAACTCCTTCTCTGATTTCTATTTTTTTCCTTAGCACTTATTACTAAGATAGTATATGTTTTTTTGTTTTTGGGGGTTTTTTTTTGTTTTTTTCAGACAGAGTCTCACTCTTTTGCCTGGGCTAGAGTGCTGTGGCATCGGCCTAGCTCACAGCAACCTCAAACTCCTGGGCTCACGCGATCCTCCTGCCTCAGTCTCCTGAGTAGCTGGGACTACAGGCATGTGCCACCATGCCCAGCTAATTTTTTCTCTATATATTTTTAGTTGGCCAATTAATTTCTTTCTATTTTTAGTAGAGACGGGGTCTCGCTCTTGCTCAGGCTGGTTTCAAACTCCTGACCTTGAGCGATCCTCCCACCTTGGCCTCCCAGAGTGCAGGATTACAGGCATGAGCCACCATGCCTGGCTGATAGTGTATGTTTTATATATATTTATCTTGCTACTGTCTCTTTCCTCCACTACAATGTAAACTCTTTGAAGGTAGGAGTTTTTGCCGTGTTTACTGACATATTCTCAGTGCCTAGCAAACAGTAGGTTCTCATTTTTTTTAAGTCAATAAACGTATATACAATTGTATGTCTCTCTTTAGGAGTGGATTCATGCGTGGACATGTCAATATTTGTCTACCTACCTATGCGTCTCGGTGGGAATGAGTGTAGGTGCCTGTGAAAGGTGACTGGTGTGTGTGTAAGAGAAGGGAGGATGGAACACATGTCCACACTCCACTTTGGCTTTAACTAGGCCAGTGAAACTCTCCCAGCTCCAACCTGGGAAGCCTACAGCAGAGAAGGTCCCCTGCAGGAGGGCTGCATGGTGTCTCAACACAAGCTCTCTCTCTTGCTTGCAGAAGGCAATAGGACAGGCTGAACACTGCACATGCTGGCTGCTCTTTTCCTTCCTGATGACCATAATCACTGTCACCATGACAGTGGCACAGCCAAAGAGAGAGGCTAAGGGAAGAGTCTCTGGGCAAGAAGAGGGAGAAGGCAGAGGAGTTCCTGCTGGGTTAAAAATGCAGCCAGAGGTCGCGTCCTGTAGCTCTAGACCAGGCATCAAGCTCTTGCTACTGGAAGCAGAAGAGCCCACAAGGATCACAGACCCATCCTAGAGTGGAATGGTCGCTCCCCCTGCCTCTGGGCAAGTCCACATGCAACTTCAGCATAGACCCTGAGCAAGAGAAGAGTCCTTGGGAAATTGTGATTATTTCTTTTTCTTATCACTCCTTCTCCAAGTGGCTAATCAGCTGGCTAATCTGCTAAAAGAAGGTCATGGACACAAGAGTTCAGGCTGTCAACAGAAGAACAAAGGACATACTGTATCTCTTGTTTTCTGGGAAGGCTCTCAGTGGCCTTCTCCTTGCAGGGACAGTTCAACTCCTTCCCCTGGCCTCTAACTATGGGGATAAGACAAGGATGTGAGTCTGGAAGACCTGCCCATAGATCTGAGGAAGAATGGTTTTTTGGATGAAGCAGAAAACAAGAAAGGGGACCAGGAACAGAACGAGCGGTGGCAAGTCAGCCCTGCCATCCCTCCTCTCTCTGAGCAAAGACTCTGCAGGCAAGGTCCAGGTCAATTCTACGCCCCACAAATCCTGCTCCAACCCTTCCCTAGTTTGGATGTTTACATTCAAGCAAGTTCCTCACCATTTGAGGATGTGGCCCATATTGCTTTGGGTGCTGGGTGCTGCGAGTGTCATGTGGAAATCCAATTGTGTCAAGCTCATTATAGCCTTATATAATCTGATTGAACCACTTAGAGCCAGACTTTTCTCATATCTGGGGTCTGCCTTCATTATTTTCTAGAGATGAAAGATTCTCCTGTTCTCCTTTGTGGCACTTCTTTTAATCTTATCTTACCCTGGGCTCTATTAAAACCATAGATTGTCATATCAAATGCACCGTATCGTTTAATCATTTCCCACACAGGATAAAGAGGTTTGCAATGTATTTACAGAACCATCCCCAGCACGTGAAATTTTGTGGGGCTCTTTGGCTTGGCGTGGAGCTCCAGAGAGCCAGGGCTTGTGGTTTATGCATATTTCTATGTCCTGTACCCAGCACAGGGCGGCACACTGAGCAGGTGTTCACACAAAGCTTGTGATGGCTGAGGAAGGAAGATGACCACACATAGTTGGTTGGATGACCATGTTTATAAAGCCATTGTAACAGGCTCAATCCTTGGGTGGACTGGTTGGCTTCACTGTCATCCGTGGCCAGAAGGACAGTGTGGGAGTTAAAAGAGAGCTTAGAGATCATGTTCTGGGCCATTTCAAAGACAAAAAATGGAGGGCATGAGGGTAAGTGGCTTATCCAGGTCAAGGTGTGGACTAGGAAGACTTTAGCTCAGGACTTCCAACTTCCAGGTCAAATGTGGCTTCCACAACATTATTCTCTGTCCCTGAGTTTCAACTCCTTTAAGGCAGGTTTCTAAACTTGATGAGCAAATCCCAGGAAGTTGCATTTAAAACAGGTGTGGAAACTCCGGCGTTGGGGGAGAGATCTGGAAGAAGAAGGCCACTGCCCTGGATACAGTTCTAGGCACCATCTATGTGCAAGACATAATTTTATCAGTCTCTGAGAAGCCTCTCACAACTAAGCCTTTTTATCTGCCTGGCCGGCAGGTGTCCTTTGGCTGTGGTTATTTGTGTCTCTTTCCTTGGGAGAGGCAGAAGAATGAGAAAAAGGAAGAAACAGTAAGGCCAAAAGAGATAATGGGCAATCGTACTCTTAGGTATTTACCTCAGAGAAATGAAAACTTATGTTTACATAAAAACTTGCCCATGAATGTCTACAGCAGCTTTATTTGGAATAACCCCAAACTGGAATCATCCCAAATATTCATCAACAGGCGAACAGTTAAGCAAACTAGTATGTCCATACCATGGGATTACTGCTCAGTTATAAAAACGAATAAACTACTGATACACACAACAGCTTAGATCAATCTCCAGAAAGTATATGGAATGAAAAAAGCCAATCCCCAAAGGTTACCTGTTGTATGCATCTATTTATATAACATTTCTGAAATGAAGGCATTTGATAAATGGAGGACAGAGAAATAGTTGCCAAGGGTCAGGGACAGGGCAGGGTTGGGGTGGGGCTATAAAAGGGCAACACATGGATCCTCGTGGCATTGGGGATGACCAGTATCTTGACTGTGGTGGTGGCACATGAACCTGCACAGGTGACAGAACCATAAAAACCTGACACATATACACATGTATGCAAGCACAAGTAAAACTGAATAAGATTAGTGGACTGTCGTGATGTCCACACCCTGGTTGTGATGTTGTGCTACAGGTTTGTAAAATGTTACCACTGGGGGAAACTGAGCAAACGGTACAAAGGATCTGTATGTATTGTCTCTTACAACTGAATGTGAATTTACAATTATCTCAGTAAAATATTCCATTAAAAAAAAAGAATATGGGCAAGCACCAGAACTGGAGATGGGGGCCAAACGTCCCCCACCAGACATTCTGGCCACTGCTAGACCAGCCCACCTGATCTCCAGTTCATTTGGTCCAGAAGACACAGTCTCTGAAGCAAATAGCAGCAGACCTATCTTAGTAATGACCCCAAGCAAGCCAGTCATGATGAGAAGAGGATGACGACATTAACTTCCTTCTGAGCCTTTCCACCCAGGGCACGTGGGATGGAGCTCTCCTCTGTGGCTACTGCAGCTCCCAGGTGTGTGGTCTGGGCTGAGAACCATCCTTGGCTTCCCTGACTCTCCCGTCCCACCTCTCCACTTCCCTCTGGACCTGCCCGCCTTGACTCATGTGGCAGATTCAGGACTGGAAGCTGGAAGTACTTTTTCCCCCCTCACAGCAGCCCAAGGTGAAGCAGACAGAGCTGAGCAACCGTGAGGAGAAACAGTATCCAGGCTAGGTGAAAACACTGTAAATATTTACTCTGATTTCAAGGGGACAGAGAAGAGGGAAAGGGAAGGGGACAGGGAGGGAGCCAGAACGGAGGGAGACTTATCTTTAGCAGCTAGAGGAGGATAAACTGAAGTTATTTCTTCTGGATTTTAATCACACCAGATGAGCTTCATAAAGTCCCATGGGAGAGTGGGGCATGGTGGTGCACACCTGTAGTCCCAGCTACTAGGGAGGAGGATTGCTTGAGCCCAGGAGTTCAACTCTAGCCCGGGCCACATAGTAAGACTATGCCTCTTAAAAAAAAAAAAAAAAAAGAGGCACCCAGGGAAATGTCTACTGTTATATTCTTTGCAGGGGCAAAAAGCAGATGAGATGCTCTTAGAAGTAGGTGAAGACGTGGGCACGGGAGGAAGGTAAGTGCAGGAGCTCCCTAGAGCGCAGCTGCGACGGGCTGTCCCTGCGCATGCGCACCCACAGGCGAGCATGTGGACCCAGCATTCCTGTGAACCTCACCTCGCTGCTCTGCTAAAACCTGCATCAGCCCTAGCCTCTTGGGAGGGGGGCGGGGGTGCTATAGGATCTCTGGCCCTTCGGGGTCTCAGCTCCTGGATCTGAAAAGAAGATCCCAGTTTCTCCCTGCCTGTTTCTTTAGGATTGCATAATGAATTCAGACATTGTTCACATTTGTCAGCTGACTTGAACAAGGCAAGAGATAAGATTTCCATTTCTGGGGCAGCTGGTAGGGGATGGGGGTGGGGAACCCCTGACCTTGGGTGAAGGGGTAGGAGACAGGTCTGGACGGGACAGAGAAGACGGCACAGAGCCAGAGGATTAATCTTCAGACTGGCAACACTACAGACCAGGTCAAGATATCAAAATACAACTCAGCTCGGGCAGAGGGGACAGGAAGGCAGGGAGGAGGCAACCACAGGGCACACAAAAGGCCGCCTGGCAGGGACCACGTGGCAAAGAAGTAACCCAGCTGCAATGCATGGGGCCTACTACATCCTAGGCACCCAATAAATGTCTGGAATAAATGAATGAAAGAAAGAAGAAAATCAGGAGACAAAACCCAAGTATCCATAAGCCAATCTTTCAGCAAGGTGCCCTCCTGTCCACTGTCCCTGGAAAGGCTGCGACCACAGGCCCTGGGGACTGAGGCTCTAGAGAAGGGCCATCACATTTTAGCCAAGATCAGAAGAGAAATGAAGGACTCCCCCACAGACATTCTTTCCTGGTAGGAATCCTGGTAAGAGTCACTGCCCAAGAACCTCCACGAGCCAGATGCCTTAAAAATGCACTGGATGGGCCAGGCACGGTGGCTCACGCCTATAATCCTAGCACTCTGGGAGGCCAAGGCAGGAGGACTGCTCAAGGTCAGGAGTTCGAAACCAGCCTGAGCAAGAGTGAGACACAGTCTCCACTAAAAATAGAAAGAAATTAGTTGGCCAACTAAAAATATATACTTTTTAAAAAATTTCAGCATATTATGGGGGCACAAATGTTAAGTATATTCGGGAGAGAAGAGGAGGGAAAGGCAATACAAGTAACCTAAACAGTTGTACCCTCATAATATGCTGAAATAAAAAGGAATGCAAAAAGTGCACAAAAAAAAAAAAAAGAAAAAAGGTTAAGTATATTGCCCGTGCCCCTCCAACCTCCTGAAGACAGAGCTTTAAGCATGACCATCCCCTAGACGGTGTGCCTTGCACTCATTATGTATGTATATACCCCTATCCCCTCCTCCCCCCTCCCATCTGCCTGACACCTGATGAATGTTATTCCTATATGTCCACTTAGGTGTTATTGTTTTTTTTTATTTTGAGATAGAGTCTCCCTTTGTTGCCCAGGCTAGAGTGAGTGCCATGGCGTCAGCCTAGCTCACAGCAACCTCAGACTCCTGGGCTCAAGCGATCCTCCTGCCTCAGCCTCCTGAGTAGCTGGGACTACAGGCATGCACCACCATGCCTGCCTAATTTTTTCTATATATTAGTTGGCCAATTAATTTCTTTCTATTTATAGTAGAGACAGGGTCTCGTTCTTGCTCAGGCTGGTTTCGAACTCCTGACCTCGAGCAATCCGCCTGCCTTGGCCTCCCAGAGTGCTAGGATTACAGGCATGAGCCACTGTGCCCGGCCCCACCTAGGTGTTGATCAGTTAATACCAATTTGCTGGTGAGTACATATGATGCTTATTTTTCCAATCTTGGGATACTTCACTAGAATGGGTTCCAGCTCTATCCAGGAAAATACAAGAGGTGCTATGTCACCATTGTTTCTTATAGTTGAATAGTACTCCATGGTACACATATACCGCATTTTATTAATCCACTCATGTATTGATGGGCACTTGGGTTGTTTCCACAGCTTTGCAATTGTGAATTGTGCTACTATAAACATTTGAGTGCAGGTGTCTTTTTTATAGAGTGCCTTTTGTTCTTTTGGGTAGATGCCCAGTAGTGGGATAGCTGGATCAAATGGTAGATCTACTTGTATCACTTTAAGGCATCTCCATATTGCTTTCCACAGAGGTTGCACTAGTTTGCAGTCCCACCAGCAGCATAGGAGTGTTCCTATCTCTCTGCATCCACGCCAACGTTTATTGTTTTGGGACTTGTTAATAAGGCAACAGAGTGAGACTTGGTCTCAAAAAAAAATGCACTGGACGAGAGCTGGCTGAGCCGGGTTGTTCTACAGAGAAGGCTGAAGGCCAGACGGGAAAGGAGGCTTCTCCCTGGGTACCAAAGCCTTCAGACATCCTTCCTCATTCTGTGGGTAAGTGACAGTATTTCACCCTTCCCTGCCGTCCTAAGTAGCATATACTGGACATAATTTAAAGCTTTTCTCAGGACTGATGGTTATGCCCATCATCAACCATGTGCCTGAACCCTACAATACCCTGGAGGTTACTAAAGCCCATTGTGCCATTTGTCCCTGAACTCAAGGACCTCAGAATGTTCTCTCACAGTATTCATTTTCTTTTATTAATTTTATTTTTTGCCATAGGTTTTGTATAAGAAGAGATCATGTTTCCCAGTGAGTGCTTGGCTTGGGAGGGAGAAGTTCTGGGGGGTGCGAGTGCTGGTGGAGGTGGAGCCGGGGACCGGGGAGCTGCCATAGGATACCCAAAAGGGGACAGTCAGCTTGCAGACACCTGAGGCTCACTGCATTCTGGAGCTGTCAGGAGGCCGGCGAGTGGGAAGGGACATGAAGCTCCTCAGCTTCCAAAGCCAGGGGCTGTGTGTGCAGTGACGCTCCGAGCAGCTCGGGGCCTGGCAAGCTGACTGCCAGCTGCGCAAAGCCCAGGTCCGGGCCTCCCGGGTGCTGCTCCTGCCCTTGACACCTCCTCCCCAGCCCAGCGTCCCAGGCTTACCTTCTGTGCCCTGCGTTTATCTGCTCTCTGATTCTGGTGGTAAATCCGGCTAAAGTTGGAAACAATCACAGGAACTGGCAGAGCAATGACCAGGACGCCACTCAGGGAGCAGATGGAGCCGAAGATCTTCCCTGCAATTGTCTTGGGCACCATGTCTCCATATCTGAGAGAGAGAGAGAGAGAGAGAGTGGGTGTGAGGGAGGGGCCATTCGGGAAACAAGTCCGGCTTCCCTGCCAATCATTCATCATTTATTCATTCCACAATTGGTTAGAGTGCCTGCCACATGCCAGGTACTCTGATGTCCTTATGTTCATGGAGAGAATGTCCTACAAGGGAACACCATAAACAAATAAGTGAATACATAAACAACACTGTGGCTGGTGGTTGTCTCTCTGAGGGAATAGAGCTCGGTGCTGTGTCAGGTGGCAGGCGTGTGGCCGGGAAGGGCCCGAGGAGCTAACATGTACGCTGAGATCTGAAAGCAAAGGATCCAGCCATGCAGAACAGCTGGGGACGGGTGCGTGCGGCAGGGGTGACAGAAAGCACAGAGGCCCTGAGGGAGTAGGACAGAGCTTGGCCTGTTCCGGGAATTGTCAAAGGGCCAGCAGGACTGGGCACATGAGTGACGGGGAGAGTCACGGCAACGTCGGTTGGGGAGGCAGTGGGGCCAGATCCCGCAGTGTCTGGTGGGCCACGGTGGAGAGCACGCATTTTATCTCGAGGGGCCATGGATGAGCTTCCAGCCGAAGAGCAACATGATCTCATACAAGACACCAATAATAACAAATAACAAACTTACGTCCTAGTCATGTGGAGATTTATAATTTACAAGTCAAAATCTTTTTTGAGACAGAGTCTCACTCTGTTGCCCAGCCTACAGTGCCATGGCATTGCCATAGCTCACAGCAACCTCAAACTCCTGACCCCAAGCGATCCTCCTGCCTCAGCCTCCCAAAGTGCTAGGATTACAGGCGTGAGTCCCCACACCTGGCCTGCAAGTCACATTTACATATTCATCTCACAGGAGCCCCACAAACACTGCGAACTTTGTATTCTTATCCCCATTGAACAGATGCAGAAACTGAGGCTCAGAGACATGACATGGACTGAGTTCATTTGCTCAGTTGGGATTAAAACCCCCTCCTCTTGCTTTTATCTCTTTTCCACTAACCATACTGTCTCAGAGGGGAACCCTGAGCTCTGAAACTCAGCCCCTTAAGTTGTGTGGCCACTTTGGAACTGTGCCGGCTCCTCTCAGAGCTTGGAGAAACTCTCTTAAGTACTTCACACCCTGGCAGCTGCCCCCTGGGACCAGCTTGGCCTGGATCCTGCTCAGTCCTGGGCAGGCAGGCCAGAGCCTCTCTCCTCCAATCAATAAGACACTCTCCACAGTGGTTAAGTGTTTAGTCTCCTCTTTATTGAGATAATTTAAAGCAAAGAGCTTATTAAGCAAAGAGCTGTGATGACTCCTTTGGCCAAGGCCAGAAACACCATCTTCCCCGCCTCTGTGCACTCTGGGTGTCTGCAGCCCAAACAAGCTTAGGGCGACCAGGAGTCATTGCTGCTGAAATAGTGAGGCTCCAACTCACTTGTCCTGGGGGGCCGAGGTGTCTTGGGTCTCCAGAGAGGACACAGAAGGGGATGGTGTAACCTGTTTCAGAAGTATGAGTCCTTCCCTCCTAAACACCTGAGGGCTTTGTGGAGGCCATGGCAGAGGCTGACAGGTATTTGAGGAATGAGTGAATCATCTCACTTAACCCTCTCAATACCCTATGAAGTAGGCTCCTGCTTCGAGGCTGCCTTCCTTCTCCTTTTCCTGGCTCACGCTGTCTTGGACGTGCACTGCCATGAAGGCCTGCGAAAGCTCCTTCTGGATCTTTGTGGCTGGGGTTTCCTACTCTGCATGGTGCTCAGGGGAGGCCTCCAGTGAAGTGGTTGAGAATGTGGATTCTGGACTTAGACGACCAGGGTTCAAGACCCACCCAGCTCCACCATAAAATAACTGTGTGACCTTGGAGGAATGTTACTCTGGGCCTCAGTTTCCTTGTTTATAGAATGAAGATACTATCAGTGACCTATGTCATAATCCTATTGTGACATACACAGCTCTATAAACAATAAATGCTGTTACTTTTACCTAGGCATTCTGGAAACCATAGTCTCGGTTAATGGGAAACTCTAAAACCACAGTTGGTTGTCCCAAGTTCAGATAATCGCAGTGATGAAGACGAGGGGGCTGCGCGCTGTAGCATGTTAGCTGGGACTTCCAGCTGGCGCGACTGAAAGTGGGGCTGGAGGGCACACGGCCGAGGATGAAACAGAAGTGTGGCCGGAGCTAGGAAGAACAAGCACATTTCAGAATAACTGAGGCTGGTGAAAAATGCCAAGGACAACAGAAAGATTGTTGTATATATCTGAAGAAAGAAGGAGGAGAGAAGCTATGCCCACTGCTGGTGACAGGTGACAGAGAGAAAGCACAGCAACCCCACTCCCATGGGCTCAGCTGCCTTCTCCATAGAGAAGAACGTGCTGGAGAGGCTGGGACAGACGCCCACGAGAAGGATCGGGAGCTTGAAGTAGGAGAGGGGAGCCCAGGCAAGTGCTCGCAGCGAATTTACATCACAGGCCCACGGGAATCCGCCCTGGGAGACACGAGGCACGTGCAGATGGGGCTGTGGAACCACTGCCCATGATCCTTGAGGAATCATGGTGCAGCAGAAAAGTGCCAAGAGATTAGACATAGCAAACGGTTGTACCGGTATTTGTAAAGAAGGGGAAAGGAGTTCTGAGAAACCACAGACCAGTGGGCTTGGCATCCATCAATTCTGCCATCAAGTTTCTGGCAGAAGCCGAGAGCAGATTATTAAGTGGACACTTTGTGAGCACTTGGCAAATAAACTGTATGGTTCATCGTGCACACATTTTACCAAATTAACCTTATTTCTTGTTTTGAGAGTAAGGTTATCTGGCTGGTGGATCAGGAGATTGCTGCAGACCCACTGCATTGTGATTTCAGCAAGATGTGTTCTTGTCCCAGTTCTTTATACCCTTGACAAGCTGGAGGAGGGTGGGGTGGGTAGCAATGTGGTTAGCAGGAGTTGAATAACCATCTTCTGACACTTCTTAAAGATTACTGACAGTGGTCCTGTGCCAGGAAAGCAAGTGCATGGTTTTCGTGTTAGAAGGGTCTCCTTTAGTGAAAGAGCAAATAAGTAAATGAAATAAAGAATGGATCTCAAGTTAGGTCTCCAGTGGTATGTTCCAGTATTTTCAACATCTTGTATAAAGCCAGAGGGAGGCAGCATGGCCTAATAATTGAGAGAGGACACTGGCTTCAGACCTGGGTTTGAACCCTAGCCCCACAGTACTTACCAACTAGTTAAGTGACCCTGGGCAATTTATTTAACGTGAGCCATTATCATCTATAAAATGGGTTTTATATCCCCAGTCTTGTTGCCATAATTAATAATTCAGAAGAAATACTTAATTCATTGTTCGTGTAACTGTAAATTCTCTAGAAATAGCCACTGTGGTGGGTACCTATTGTTTTGCCTGCTGACACCCCATCCCACGTAGGAGCTGCCGTATTCCTACAAACGTTCCCTGGCACTCCCACTCCCACTAGCCACAGTTACTAGGTTCAAAATAGGGGATCTGACTCAAGCTGGGTCAATGAGTTCCTTTCCTTGACTTAAATTTTAAAAAATTTTATTGAGATACAATTTACACACCATAAAATATACTCAAATTGTGCATTTCAGTGGTGTTTAGTGTATTTACAGAGCTGTGCTTCCATCCTCACAGTCTAATTTTGGAACACTTTCATGACCCCTAAAAGAAGCCTTGCCCCCATTAGCCGTCAGTGACCATCCATACCCCACCCCTCCGTCCTCTGTCCTAGGCAACCGCTAATCTACTTTCTGTCTCTATAGGTTTCCCTGTTTTGGACATTTCATATAAATGGAATCATATATGTGGCTTTTTGTGTCTGATTTCTTTCACTTAGCATGATGTTTTCAAGTTTCACCCACGTTATAGCATGCCTCAGTATTTCATTCCTTTTTACGGCTGTGTAATATTACGTTGTATGGATGTACCACATTGTGTCCATTCATTCATTAGTTGATGCCATTTGGGTTGTTTCCACATTTTAGCTATTTTGAACAGTGCTGCTGTGAACATTTGTGGACAAGTTTTTGTGCGGACATATGTTTTCTTTTCTCTAGGAGTCATATGGTAGACTATGTTTAACAGTATGAGGAACTGCCAAACTGTTTTCCAAAGTGTTTGTTCCATTTTACATTCCCACCAGCAACAACTGAGGGGTTCGATTTCTCCTTATCTGAGACAACACTTATTTATTGATTATAGCTTTTCTGGTGGGTGTAGAGTGATATCTCACTGTGATTTTGATTTGGACTTTCCTAATGGCCAGTGATGTGGAGTGCCTTTTCCCAGTCCCTGGATTTTACGTTTGAGACCAGATCAATCTCTTTCAAAGAAGTTGAAGCTGCGACAAGCAATGAATGCTCTGGAGCTGTTGGCAGCCATGCTTTCTGCCATGGGCAAAGCCATGCAGTTGGGAAGGAAGAAGGCTGGTGCGTAGAGACAGATGACAGATGGAGAGGAAAGTAATGGAGTTTGAGTTCCTGTTCTAATGCTTCCTGAGGACCAGCTTTAACTTTCACTTTCCTGTGGATTAGTTGTTTCATCCTTTCTTTGACTCTGCCTACTAACAAATTACTATTTTTGCTTAACCTTCTTTCATTTGGATTCTATGATGATGATGAAGAGGAGGAGAAGGCTGCCACTGCTGATTGTTTTAAAGTAAGTTGTTCAAATTTCTAAATGACAGAGCTACTATGAATTGGGGTCGTTAGGAGTCAAAAGGATTTTAGCAAGTGTTAGTCATGGGTGAAACCAACCAGATTAATTTTAACAAAGATAAATTACAACTCCACCATTTTGATTCAAGTAATCAATGACTTGCACAGCTGATGGGAGAGACCTGGCTCTAAGGAGTCTATGCTAAAAACCACTGGGAAATTTAACTTCGACATGGGCCACCAGGGTAAGGAGGCTGCTAAACCCCTACATGGCATGAGGCTGGATTGACGGGAGTGCCGTGTCTGGAGAAAGGGAGTGGGTGGTCACACTGCTCCTTGACGCAGACCCTGTCTAGGCTGCTGTGTTGAGTTCTGAGCACTGTCTATTCTACAGGACATTAATTAACTGGGTCACGTCCAGAGGAGGAAGGCCAGGATGGTGAACTGTCTGGAAATCCTCTCAGGGGAAACAATCAAAGGAACAAGGACATTCAGCCTGAAGAAGAGGGGATGGGGAATGGAAGAATGGAAGGGCACGATGTGCTGGAGCCCGTGTTAGGGGCTTTATCTTTATCTGCATCAGTGGGTCTCGCAACAGCCCGCCCTACCAGGAAGGGCTAACCCACGTTAGGGATGAGACGCTGAAGTCCAGAGAGGACAGTAACTTGTTCAAGGTCACTCAAGCAGTAAGAGGCAGAACTACTGGGGCTGGAGCCCAGGTTGTTCTCCGTCGCCCCTGCTTTGTCCTTCACGTCCTGCTCCTTGGTGGGGGTGGGGTGGCAGGGTGAGGGGAGGGGGGTTGCTGGGAAAGGCTGGTTGTGGAGAAATTTGCTAGAACTCACCCACTTCTCTCCACCTCCCCTGCCTCAGTGGCAGGAGTATAGCATTGTGTGGACTCTGAGTGCCAGACTACTCAGGTCAAATCCTGGCTCTGTCACTTGTTAGCTGGGTGACTCTGGGCATGATACTTAACTTTTTTGTCTTTAGTTTCCTGGCATTGAAAAAATAATAGTACCTACCTCACAGGGTTGTTGTGAAGGATTAAATGAGATACTATTGGTAAAAGTGCTCAACCTGGCACACAGTAAGAGCTTTATAAGTGTTTATTAAAGAAACCCTGCATCCAGACCACCGTTATTTCTAGACTGGACTTCGGCAAAATCCTCTTAACTGGACTTTTCACTTCCACTTTTGTTCCCTTTTAATTCACAAAGACGCATATTCTTTTTTTTTTTTTTTTTTTTTTTTTTGAGACAGAGTCTCACTTTGTTGTCCAGGCTAGAGTGAGTGCCGTGGCGTCAGCCTAGCTCACAGCAACCTCAATCTCCTGGGCTCAAGCGATCCTCCTGCCTCAGCCTCCCGAGTAGCTGGGACTACAGGCATGCGCCACCATGCCAGGCTAATTTTTTTTTTTATATATATATATATATCAGTTGGCCAATTAATTTCTTTCTATTTGTAGTAGAGACGGGGTCTCGCTCTTGCTCAGGCTGGTTTTGAACTCCTGACCTTGAGCAATCCGCCCGCCTCGGCCTCCCAAGAGCTAGGATTACAGGCGTGAGCCACAGCGCCCGGCCAAGACGCATATTCTTAAAATGCAAATCCTTGCATGTCATTTCCCTGCTCAAAGCACTTCAATAAATGTTTGCTGAATGTATGAGTTAATGGGTAATTAACTCAATGTTGTTGCAAAGACTACATGCCTGTTACACAGTAAACACTCACTGAACAGCAGCTAATTGTGAGCATAATAACCCTGGTGCCCAAGCCCTTATGGCACAGCCCTCCTGGGGCCCACCTGGGCAGGGACTGGGAGGTGGGGAGCTCATGGTGAGTCTCTCAGTCCTAATGGCATCTATGGCCTATTTTCTCTGTGGAGTTTTGAAGAAAGAGAGGAGAAAGAAAAGAAAAAACAGAAACAGTCATGGCCTAGAAAAAAAATTTAAACCCATAGCCTTATTTCCTTTTTGTCTTCCTCCACTCATGCAAATAAGGACTCTCCTCCCCACCCCATTCTAGCTGTGTGTGTGGGGATAGGAAGGGACAAGAAAGCCCTTCCTGGAGGTGATATCCCAGGCATGGGTGAGCTGTGGGGTCCACCCCAGACTGAGGGCTCACACTCAGGCCCCACTGGGAGGCAGGCGTCTGCCTGGAGCCGGGGCAGCTTGGGGACTCCATGCCTCTTTGGCTCCTTCCCTCCCAGCACACCCTCGGTAATCCACAGTAATGTCTGGGCTGAGGCAGGAGCCAGGAAGCTTACCCTCCTAATATGGAAGGCTAATTAATTTGTATTAGGGCTTAGGGATAATTAAACTTTTTATCTGAACTTAAGCTGCACAAACCACCCGCCTTGTACAATTAATTGCTCCCTTCATCTCCTCCTCCAGGTGCCAAGAGATAAGTGCAAGCCGAGCTCCCTGGTCTGATTCTGCCTGAGGCTGGCCGTCTGGAGGGGAGGCTGTTCTTTACTGGAGACCAGGGCCCGGTCCATTTAGGGCCCAGCTGCTGGTAGCTCAACTGAAGAGACACATCCTTAATGAGTTCCTGCGAGAGGGATGTCTTAGGCTCATTGCCACACCCACTCCCGCACCCACCTTCTCCACCGGGATGCCCCAACCTGGCTTCCTGGAGTCCCTGGTGTTGGGGATGGGGCTGGGGCAAAGAAGCTGTCGTGTTGGGTAGGGTCAGGATGAGGAGAGTTCTCAGAGCAGGCTGGGCCACCACAGTGAGTTCCAGGGACTCAGAGCTCTGTGGCCCTCCATGTCCAGGGCCAAGGACAATGGCAGACCACCCTGAAGAACACCAAAAACACCAGCCTGGGCTGAAACACCTGTGCAGCCTCTTTTCATGTTCAAATCATCTCCCTCGAAGCAGCACTGCTGTAACTTTTTCTTTTTCTTTTTTTTAACTCTCACAGTGTGTCAGGTACTGCACATACACTACTTCATTTGCTCCTCCTAACATTTGCTACTCCTCATTTGCTACTCCTAAGAGTAGATACTATTATTATCCTCGTTTTACAGATAAGGAAACTGAGGCACAGAGTGGTTAAGCAATATGCGCAAGGTCAGTTGGCTGGCCAGATGCAGAACTGGGACATGTATCAGGTCTGTTTGATTCTGAAGTCCCTACACATAACTACAAGTTACATTGGCCCAAAGCTGTGGCCCCTGAGGAACCAACGCGGTAGGCAGCAGTCCTGTTAGAGAGCCAGGGAGGAGGAAACTTCAGAGTGAATAGATCTAGGGCAGCAGCCTCGCCATAGTTCTGCAAGTAACTAGCACTATGCTGTCGGTTCTCAGGGTGAGGGACTTGGGAAATGAGATGGAAGCTCCATACCCCCCTCCACCACACGTGCCCTCCAACACACACCTCTGCTCGTGTCCCTGCAGCTAGGTGCTCTCTTGGGCTCACCTGGAAAGTGTGCCCCAGCAGTGGGCCAGGAGCCAAAAGGATGGCTGGCATTTTGGAACCTTGAAGTTTCTCTGAAGACCCCAGCTACAGGTGAACCCCGAGGGGAGAGATGGGGTCAGAGCAGGGCAATCTAGTAATAATCACAGTGACAGTTCAGTAACAGTTTATTACTTGCTCTGTTACCATGGGTAGAAGGCAGTGGCAGCATCTTAGCTCACTGCAACCTCAAACTCCTGGGCTCAAGCGATCCTCCTGCCTCAGCCTCCCGAGTAGCTTAGACCACAGGCACCCACCACTGCACCTGGCTTATTTTTCTACTTTTGTAGAGACGGGGTCTTGCTCTTGCTCAGGCTGATCTCAAACTCCTGGTCTCAAGTGATCCTCCTGCCTGGGCTTCCCAGATTGCTAGGATTACAGGCGTGAGCCACTGGCCTACAGTTTATTTTAATTTAGCATCAATATGGACTATTCAATCTTTGCAATAAACTTATGAGGTATTATTAACTCTATTTTTGAGAGGAGGAAACTGGAGCTCAAAGAGGTTAAGTAATGTGCTCAGGATCATCAGCTTATCCAAGTCAGGGCTCCACGGGGGCTTGTCTGACTCCAGAGCACTGCTCCTTCTCGCTCACCCTGCTGCAGGAAGACAGAAATGAGCCAAAGGGCCTGGCTAATCCACTTTAGAAAGAACAGCCTCAAGACAATGGAGAAACTGTCAAAGTGGTGTGAGCCCAGAGACCCTGCTGGAAGGCTCTCTGAGAGACATTTCTGGGCTCTGCCAGCACAGAGTCCTGGGAGAAGGGGTGTGTGGCCCCTACAGGCCATTGCCATGGAGCTCTGGTGCCCTGCGGAGTCACGGCCAGTCATACCTGCATGCTCTTGGCTAAGAGCTCTTCACCGCTCTTGGTCTGTGGCCATAATCTCCTTGTCCTGCCACCTCAATTGCGCTAGGTGACAAAGATGTTCTTCTAAACCAGTGGTTCTCAAATTTTAGTGTGCATCAGGATTGCCTGGCTTGTTGAAACATAGATTGCTGGGCCCCAGTCTCAGATTTCTGATTATGTAACTCTGGAGCGAGACATGAGACTCTGCATTCTAAGTTCCTAGGTGAAGTTTGTGATGTTGAAGACAGTGATGTTGGTGATCTGGATCTGGGGACCACACTTTGAGAACCACTGCTATAAACCATCCTCTCTTCACAGGTCATAGATCTGCAGACTTGTAGAACGTCAGGGGAAAGGGGTGTGGCAAACAGCCTCAGACCAGCCAGTGCACGTAAGAGGAAACTGGGACAAGGTCATACATCGAGTGGGAGAGCTGTCCAGATGGATGCCCTGCCCACTGCGTTCACTCCACACGCACACACTAACATCACCACTAACACACACACACACGGACACATGCACCAACCCACACTTTTCCACCCTATTCCTCTGGATTGATTGATTCACCAAACATCTGCAGGGTGTTTACCTTGCGCCTGGCACTTTGTTAGGTGCTGGGAATACAAAGCCAAATAGACAGGCATGTCCTCTGCCCTCAAGGAGCTTGTGACATCATAGGCAAGACAGAAAAGTAAATCCTGATGGCAGCCCAATGTCACCATGCTACGAGAAGGACGTATGCAGGGTCCTGTATGAGCACAAAGGAGGGACCTCTAAATCAAACTGGAGGCGGTCAGAAGATCTGGAGACGGTGGCACAGGCCGATTTCTGAGCTGTGAAGCAACCATGGGAAATCACTGGCTGGAGTGAAGGTAGGTGGGAGATGAGGCTGGAGAGGCAGCCACATGAAGGTCCTCCTGGGTTAATCCAAGCACTTTGAACCTCCTCCTGAAAGCACTGGGGAGTCAACGAAGGACTTTAAGTGGAGGATTAATATGTCAAATATTCACCTGTGAAAGATCACCCTGAAAGCCGCGTGGTGGCAGGACTGGATGGGATGAAGCAAGAGCAGGGACCAGTTAGGAGCCAGGGCACCAGTCCAGGCAGGAAGGGATGAGGCCTGAATCAAGGCAATGGCAGGGGGGACAGGGAGGAGAGGGCAGATGTGTACTATTTAGGAAACAGAACCTGCTGGACTTGGTAACTGACTCGCCATGGGGGTGGAGGGGAGCACCCTGGGGTGTACTCAGGCCTGGGAGGTGGGGCAGCCCCTATGCACACCTCCAGCCAAGCTCCCACCCTTCCCTGACACGGACGAGTATAGAGAGGGTGAGCAGACAGCAAACCCACATTCAAACCAGACAGGAAAGGGCAGGGAGTGCCAGCCAGCCACCTGCGCACAAAAACCAGAAAGGAGATGTAGCCAAGTTCACCACTGGTCAGCGGGAAGACACTGAGATGGAGACTGGGATGTGGCCATCTACGGTGACTCTCCCTAGATATCCAGTCGGTTGTTCCTCGCCCTGTGGGGGCCCTTGCTCAGAGTGTGGTCTGCAAGGACCCCTGTACCCCGGGGGAGAAGGGCTGAGACCCAAGAGGCTGTGAAGTCACTCGCCCCTGCCTGGGGACAAGCCCCTCAGCATTTAAGAGGGCACATCCCCTGACCCAGGACACCCTTGGGGCTGGGGCGGGAGCCACCCTGGCAGGTCCAAAGCCCTGGTCCAATCTTGAAACACTTCTGGAAACTGGGCCTTGCTCAGTCCATTCTCCTCAATCTCAGACCCCAGGGAGCTTCTCCCCATTTATCTCTCCACACTCTTGGGAGTGGAGGTTGACAAGAAAGAGACACGAGGAACAGCATGTGCGTCTGGTCAAGCCATACTGCTCCCTCAGAGCCCTTGTCCCTCAGGCCTGCACCATCTGCTTCTCTTTCTCCGTATGTTCACACGACGGCCTTCCCCCGGGGCAGCTTGTCGGCCTTCTGCCACCCTGGGCCAGCAAGCCCTCCTCAGAAAGGGGTGACGTGCCTCAACTTGACAGTGGAGCGGCAGCCACGACAAACCCTGGTCAGTGGCAAAGTGGGCGCACACTGTATAAGGGAGGGCTGGGCACTGGGGGAGCGTGGGAAGGGCTCCACGCAGCCCATGCAGGGCTGGCCAGGGCCTCCAAAGGCAATGAAGGGTCAAGGTCAAAGTCCATGGAGGTGACAGGGTGCTAGAACGCAGAAGCCGGGCTGGGAAGCCAGACAAACTCCTGCGGACAGTCTTTGTTGCTGATGCACACCTCTGATTCTGTCCTCGGGCCTCCAGTGGAATTGTGGCCGAGGTAGTGACAGGAGGTGGAAGAGGCAGGACGTAGGGATGAGAGGAGTCTTAGTCCCAGCCAGGCCAGATTGAGTGCTAAGTGATTTGACCCTCTGACCTTAACCATGGCCACCAGGTGTCTCCACTCTTCAGAGCTCTACTTTCCACTACCATCCCCCCGAATTTTACCTGGCACCCCTACCCCTGTGCTGCTCCAGTCCTGCCCTTTGCCATCTCAGGTGTCCTCTCTTCCCCTCGTCTCCCAGCCCCATCCTCAGAAGACCAGAAGTTCTCCCTCTTCCATTAAGTCTCAGTCTCTTTACAGGGTCCGGAAGGGTGTTACAGGGGGCAGGCCCAGCCCCTGCGTGGTGCAGGAATCCACTTCCCCGCAGCCTTTCAGCCTCAGCTCTGTCCCCCTGGTGCACCCACCTGGCACAGGCTACCCTCTGAGAGACCTCAGGCCACCACAAGCCTCCTGGGCCTCCGTTTCATCATCTGAACAATGGAACAGCAATAACCTGGCAGGTTGTTATAAAAGTCAAGTCTGTAAACGCACTTCATGAACTGTCAAGTGGCAGGCAGAGCCTAGTCACTCTTGCATGAAACAAAGCGGGCCATGGCTGGGCCGCTCAGATCATTGGTTCACCTGTGCCATGCGCCTGCAAGTCCCGGCTCTGCCCCGGAACCCCAGAGTACATCCGTCCCTCTGCCAGCGCGCCAGCGCGCCAGCCCTCCTCCAAGACCCTAAGGCACCGCCTGGCTCCTCACGCAGCTCACTGGGCCGCACTTGTGGTGGCTGTTTCACACTTGCCCGAGCCCTGGCAGGCCCTAAGCTGGGGACAACGTGGTGTCACAGAGAGAATGGAGGCTCTGGAGTCAGAAGGCCCTGGCCTGGGAGTCTGCTGCTTTCTTTCTCTCCCTGGTTGTGTGACTTCCGTGCAGTGACTTAGGTTCCTAAGCCTCGGCTCCTGCAGCTGTAAACTCCGGACTGACGCCTCCTTGGGGGAACAGTCACTGCGTGCTCAAGACCCCGCAGTGCAGCGTGGACGTGACGTTGGATCTGAGTCTCTGCTCACTTACCAGACAGCAGCTTCGCGAGAGCAGGCCTGGCACAGTGCTAGGCACTCAGGAGGTACATCATGCATCTAACGTCACCATTCTGAAGATAGGGTCTTTATTTCTGTATGACGTCAGCACCGTGCAATACTGGACGCAAAGCGGGCTGTTAAAGGACGCTGTTAGGGTGGTGGACCACATTCGGTCCTTATTTCTAAGGCGGGCTTCCCTTAGAGCCTGGGGCAGGACTAAATTCCTGGGTCCCCAACGCTACTACCTAACCTCATGTCAGGTACTTAAAACGCAGCTCCAGGGCCTGGGGCCAATTTATTGTTTCCAGTGAACTGCGGAGAGCCCACAAGAGTCCTTGCATACCTTGAAGCTCCCAGCCCCGGGCCCAGAACTTCTGGGTTTGGTTTGATTCAGCCCAGTAAATTCGACTGAGCCTCAATAATTCCCCCAAAGTATTTCTTTTGCTTTGGAAGGTGGAAATGGAGCTGTGTGCTGCACTCTGGCTCACAGGACCCCTCCTGAGGCTGCGGAGGCTGCTCCTGCAGTCCTCAGCAGGGATCTGGCCTGGCACCTGCCTGGAGGGGACAGGAGCCTGGTCCTCTTTAGATCTTTAGTCTCTGGTTCTCTGAGTCTTTGCCCCTTTTTCTATTTCGTGTCTTGCAGTTCTGGGTGAGATGCTCTCCGGTGCGACACCCTAGCACAGCCCCTCGCACTGTGCTGGCCAGCCCGTTTGCTCTCTGGCCTCCCCCAGCCCCACTGTGAGCTGGTGACCACCAGGTTTTGTCTGCCTGGGTCACGTCTGCTTCTCCACTGCGCTGCCACGTAATAGGATTTTCATTACATATTTTATGAATAAACAGATGCTTATCTGATTTTCTTTCTCTCTCTGCTTCTTTCAGATCCCCATGTCCAAGCTGTTCCACCCAGCTCTGCCTGGGCTGACATCTGCCAGCATCATTAGGAATGGTTTTGGGGCAATTAGGGCTGCAGTTTGTGCATGTGTGTGCTTGTGTGTGCATGTGTGTGCGTGTGTCTGCGTGTGTGTCTGTGTGCGTGCATGTGTGTACGTGCATGTGCGTGTGCGTGTGTCTTCACATACACCAAGCCCCCACATGGACACAGAACTTTCTCCTCATCCTTTCAGAGAAACCCTCTGACACTCACCATCACACATCCACTCACACCAGGTCAGAGCTGGAAGAAACCTTAAAAATCATCTGGTTCATGCATACTAAAATATTTATGAATGAAATGACACATATGTGGAATTTTACTTTAAAATACTCCAGGCAAAAAGATAAGAAGGCAAGTGAGGAGAAGCAGGATGGGCAGCATGTGGAAGCCAGCCAGGTGGGTACACGGGGCTTCATTTATCATCCTCTCCACTTCTGTATATGCTTGAAATTCGCCATAACAAAAAGCAAAGCAAAAACAAAACAAAAACAAGTTAAAAGAAGAACCTTCTACTCCAACCCCCTCCTGAGGCCCCTGCTCATTTTGCACATATGATAAACAGCCCTGCAAAAATCCCTTGAGGCTTCGGTAATATTTTCGTTTGTGGGGGACTCATCTTGCCAGCTGGACTCCTGCTCCTTGAGGGCAGCCTGTGCCTCATGCTGCTTTACATCCTCTCTGTGATGGAGCTTAAACAGGGCGGGTGGCAGCGACCACTTGGCAGAAGCTGCCAGCCCCGTCCCTGTGGACCAGGTCTCCTTTCATATTCCCCACGCCCTTGGCATCTCCCCTTGCTCCGCCCTCACCTTCCTGCTGCCACCGAAGTGACAGGGCAATGCTGTGGCCAAGGACTCCCGTGTTTCCTTGGTAATCAGAGCCTTCCATCAGTCCTGGCAGCATGCACCCCTTGCTGGTCAATATTTAATGTGATTTAGATTCTCATGCAGGCAGAAAGGAGGCAGGTGGGCTTGGGGGTTGCTACGAGGCTAGCAGGGGCCCATCTGCCAGCCTCCCCCAAACCCTGATGTGACTGCACACATATTATGTTGCAGTGCAGCCTCTTTGCTCTGAACCCGCCTTTTGTAATATTCCTGCCCTCTGCCCTTCAATTAACCTTCCATGTCCTGGGCCTAGCGTGGCTGCCGTGTGCAGGAAAGGGAGCATGCTGGGGTCAGTCGCACGCCTCGGCGTGGCTTCCTTGGCAGTCCCAGCGGCAGCCTCTGCAGGAAATACAACTGCCCTCCAAGTAAAGGAGATGGGGCGGGTGCTCTGCTGCGCCACTGGGAGCGTATGAGTAATCATAATGCATGTAATGCCTACTATGTGCTGGGCACTGGTCCAAGTATCTTGTGAGTATTAGCTTATTTAATTCTCCCAACAAGCCCAGGAGATGAATTCTTTGATTATCCCCATTTTGCAGATTAGGAAACCAAGGCTCAGAGAGGTTAAGGAATGATCGCCAAATCATGCAGCTAATTAACAGTAGAGCTGGGACGGGAGCCCAGGCAGTCTGCCCCTCCCCCAACAGAGGCCAGGCTCTCAGCCACCACCCTTCAGTGAGGGAGGAAGGCCGTCCCTAGAACAGTTGCGCACGGACAGGCCAAGGCTCCTCAAAGGCTCCGCAGCCTTTCCCCACCTCCCTGCCCCATGCGCTGCCCTCCTCCCGCCTTGGGCCCCCCAAGAGCCCTGTGTGCGTGGCTGATGGTGCGGCTGAGGCATGGGGACACACTCCCAGCCTGCCGCAGGGTGACGGGTGGCTCAAATAAAGGACAGAGGCCTTCTTGGCTACAAAGCAGAGCTGGGTGGCATGCAGGAAAGGGCAGCCTAAGCTGACAGGCAGGGCTAATTTATTTGCTTTCTCTTTGTCAAAAGGCCTCTTTAAAAATGACTCAGTTGACCATTAATCTCAGTGGAACACCAACCCCAACAGGGAAAAATAAAGTAAGAAAATCCACAAGAAGAGAATGCACACATCTCAGCCAGGCCACTGGTCAGGGGCGCGTGGGGACACGGTGGGGAGGAACTCTTCCAGGGCCAGCCAAAGCCCCGCCGCCACACCCCAGGTGGGCGAGCGCCCAGTGCCAGCCTTGTCCCCTTGTCCTTGCCCTGGGCCCAAACGTACTGCCAGTCTGCCCTCTCTGGTCTCCCAGCTGGTGGGGTCCTTCCTGAGCCTGTCGCAGTCAGGCTAACACATACCCAGTGCGTTTTAATGAGCTTCCTGTGTGGATGGTATGAAAATTAATCTTAGAAATATTACCAAGTCCAAAAAAAAAAAAATTCCTAGAGGGGCGTAAATCAACTCCCTTTAAAGAGCTTGGCTCAGCAGAGACCTTAAGCTTCAGGGGAGATGCAAACTTCCCTCGAGAAGAAGGTTTGAGCGAGGAGGTAGGGACCGTGGCACGGGGGAGACAGCTGAAGAGAATTCTCCCTCCGCAGCCTTGAAACGACTGGCTTGTGGGGGGAAGGGATTACAGAATGTGTTTATGTTTTCCTAAACTCAGAAGTCTGGGAGCAAGGTATTCTGCAGAGGCTGTTGGGTAATTTCCTGGTGGCAGGAAGAGGAGAGGCAGGAATATGAGGTTAGCAAGGGCTTTGTAGTTCCCATCCTAAACCCTCAGTCTTGCTTTCCTCCGAGGTCCTTCCACAAGCCACCATCTCCTGTCTCCCATGAGGAGGCACGCTCTGCCCTGCGGCGCACACCTGCTGTGACATGGGCTCCCGCTGCTGGGGTGCTCACCTGCCTCCAGCTCCAGGGGGGACACCTGTGTCCCCAAGAACAGGGTCACTCCAGAGGGGAACATCTCTTTCAACAGAGACCTTCTGCACCAGCGGGCAGCACCTGCTCAGCCTGGCCTGCCATTTCCCCCTGAGGACATTCTTTTTCATGCAGAAGCTCTGCTCTTGTGGATGCAGCTACGCATAACCCCCCATTTCCCTTTGCACTCTGGCACATGTCCTTCACGGACACTCCAAGGAGCTCTTCTGCTCCTCCTTTCCGTTCCCAAGCATGCTATAGTGGAAAATTATGGGCTTTGGGCTCAGAACAATCTTGATTCAACACTCAAGTCCCCTGAGTAAAATCTGGATAAAATCTCTAACTTTTGTTAGGGAATAGAAACTACAAAGCAACCTAGCAATTTTGAAAAAATCCAAATAGAAATTCTAGAACTAAAAAGCATAATCTCCAACTCACATCTGTAAAATGGGAATATTCATATCTACTCACTTTATTTGGTTGTTGTGAGAAAAATGAAAGAAGGGACATCTACTTCCAGCAACAGAAAGCTAAGAACTTTGAATAAACCATCTTGCTGAGCACGATTCAAGAAGCTGGATGAAATATAACAAACATTTTTCTTAAAATCATCAAAGAGGTAACAAAGTAATGAGGAATCATGGGCCATATGTTGGAGGAAGTGAGAATTTAGAGAGGTAATCCAGTACTCAACACCACTTTGCCTTTAAAAAGAAATTAATCCAGAACTAACAGTGGCAAAAATGAGCTTTGGGTTTTGCAGATTCCTCATTCCCCTCCAAGGTGGGAAGCCTGGATATATTCTCTCTCCCTAGTCAAAGCTGAGGTTCTGAAGGGCTTCGCCTTCAGGGTAAAGATGAAACTAGGAGTAAATACCCCTCCCATTACAGGAGTTCAAGAGAGACTCGTCTGAGCAAGAGCAAGACTCCATCTCTCTTAAAAATAGAAAAGAAAAGGAAAGAAAAGAAACAGGTAAAATCAAATACATTGACCAGCATTGAATCAAAAACAACAAAGCATATAAGGAAAGAAGACATTATGAGTGAGAACTAGAAGAAATGATAATAAAAAGAGATCCAAAAGGAATTGAAATACAGTCACGCATCACATAAAGATGTTTCAGTCAATGATGACCGTATATATAATGATAATCCCATAAGACTATAATCCCGCATTTTTACTCTACTTTTTCTATGTTAGATATGTTTAGACACACAGATACTTACTATTTTGTTACAATTGCCTACAGTATTCAGCACAGTAACGTGCTATACAGGTTTGTAGCCTAGAAGCAAGAGGCTACACCATGTAGCCAAGGTGTCCAGCAGGCTATACCATCTAGGTTAAGCACACTCCATGATGTTTGTGCAATGATGAAATTGCCTAATGATGCATTTCTTACAATATATCCCCACTGTTGTGAAGCATGACTGTCTTGGAATTATCAGACACAGACAACTATGTTTATAATTCAAAGAAATAAAAGGCAAGCTTGAAAATTTTGTTAGGGAAGAGAAACTAAAAAGCGACCTTGCAATTTTGAAAAAAATCCAAATAGAAATTATAGAACTAAAAAGCACAACAAACAAAATTAAGACCTCAATGGATGGGTTTAAACACAGCTGAAGAGAAAATTAGTGCACCGCAGGTTAGAAGGAACTAGCCAGAATGCAGCACACAGAAACAAACAAGAAAACACATGTGCCTCGTATAATGCCTAGCACATAGAAGTAGGAACTCAACAAATGTTACTTCCATTCTTTTACCTCTTTCAGGTTCTAAGAAAACAGTTCTTCTTCTACAAAACCTTTCCTGATTCATTTGGCCTGACATCCATCACTTCATTATTCTGAATTTTCTCAGCATCTTTGTACTTGGTTTATTTGTATTGACAGGAACTCATTTATTTCTTGAGATCAGTGAATGCAAGCACTTATGTTTCTTTTTTTGAGACAGAGTCTCACTTTTGTTGCCCTGGCTAGAGTGAGTGCCGTGGCGTCAGCCTAGCTCACAGCAACCTCAAACTCCTGGGCTCAAGCGATCCTCCTGCCTCAGCCTCCCAAGTAGCTGGGACTACAGGCATGCGCCACCATGCCCGGCTAATTTTTTGTATATATATTTTTAGTTGGTCAATTAATTTCTTTCTATTTTTAGTAGAGACGGGGTCTCACTCAGGATGGGTTCGAACTCCCAACCTCGAGCAATCCGCCCGCCTCGGCCTCCCAGAGTGCAAGGATTACAGGCGTGAGCCACAGCGCCTGGCCAGCACTTATGTTTCTTAACTTAAGTTTCCCCAAACTTATGTTTCTTGGTCAAATGCTTCCTGGTCCACAAACCCATCCTTCCTCTGTGCCAGGATGATGTATCAATGCATGGGCTTCCTTTTTAGAGGTATTGCTCCAAGGAAAAGGAGTCAGTTGAATTTCAAACTACGGTCTGCTGCCTGACCCTGTTCCCCAGTCGGTCGAGGGCAAGGCAGCTGCTGACTAAGGGCAGCAGGGTTCAGGGAAAACAGGGAGCACATATGGGCCCTCTCAGGCCTTGCTTCCCTCTGCCGCCAGAGCTTCTCCTTGCAGCTCATTCTGGAAAGTCTGATGAGCAAAGTTGGCGAATGGGGGTGGCTAGAGATTGCCAAGACCAGCAAAGTCCCTATCTCCAAGAGGAGGCGTCAGCTCTGCAAGAAGTACTTCTGCTCTGCAGCCCCTGGCTGTCGAAGGACTGGGAGAACCACAGGTAGGCCTGGCCAGAGGTGCCTCCTGTGTGTTGGCTTTAAGTGTCTGCCCTTGGTTTCCAAGCACTACAGCAAGAGGGACAGGGAGCTGCGGTGGAGGAGGGCAGGCGGAGGAGCGGAGCAGGGCCTGTGGGTGGGGGCTGGGCTGCCGTAGAAGGCGGGGCACACCGGGGAGGTGGCTTTATGCAGGTGGCAAGGAGAAGTGGTGGTAGCTGTGTTTTAATCATTAAGAGCCCAAGGGGACTACAGAATCCAATGCCCTGGCCTTACTGGCTCTGTTTCAACATTAGAAAGAATTATTTTTCTAGACCTGAAAAAACTGTGTCACGGTTCTTCTGTGTCTGCTCGTTTGCATGCACGCGCGTGCACCAACCTCATTTGATCAAGGAGTAAAACAATGTGAATTGATGGCCTTTGCCTGTCAGACACTGGGCTGGGTGCCGGGGACTCAAAAATGATCACAACAGGGTCCCCACCCTGCCCTCGGGATGTTCACTGGCTCCAGAGAGACATAGTTCCTCTTGCTGGCTCCTCACTCTGCCCAGCCTGCTCTAGGGCCCTCTTCGTTCACTGATTGATATCTGGACCAGCCAAATGGTTCTATAGCCCCCTCCTGGGCTCCAAAAGCAGCACCGGAAATTTCAAGCAAGAAGCGGCTTCCTAGTCCAGCATCGCCCAGTGCGGACAGGATATTACTGGGATCAGAGATGGATGACCTGCTCCGGCTCTTGTCTGCCGACAATCAGGGATCAGGAGATGATCAAGGGGTCAGTGTGTGAGGGGCCTCCTGAATCTATTTGTGGCTCCATCTAGAATAAATGGGGTGAGTGATTGTGTGTCTTGTCTCCTCTGGGTCTTATTTCCCTTCTTCTGATTTGGGGCTAGGTTAGGTGCTTGTACCCAGTGACTATTTATTCTCTTTCAGTTCTTAGTCCTATAGAATGGGCCCTGAGCTACCTGGCGGAGGGCAGGTCCCGCATGCTGGGGCAGAACACCTTGAGAAAGAGGCCCCGCTTGCTGGGACTCTTAGGGGCAGAGGAAGAAGCTGTGCTGGGTCTCCATCCACCTGTTTGCCCAAAAGCTGCGCCCAGGAGCCCACACTGGGCACAGGCTGACACATCTCGACCTTCTCGCCAAGCTCCCACTCTGGCTGGAGAGACGGCAGGTGTCTGAGTGCTACTCCTCTTCTCGGTGAGAATCTATAGCCAATTAGTTGAGCCCAGGGAGGTGGAAAATGCCTCTCTCCAGCCCTGGAGCGAACAGCAAATTCAGTGTTTCTTACAGTCATGCCTGTGAAGGGTGAGGATGGAGCAGCCTCCCAGGACCCCAAGGAGCTGGTTTGCGGCTGTCAGCCCAAGGCTTTAATAACAGAAAAGGCAAAGGAGCACTCCACTAAGTAGCATAACATAAGTGTAAAACTTGGCCATATTTTTTTCCAGAGTCTGTTTTCTTTTTTCCGGGGAGGAGGGCAAAGAACAGGAACTCTCACTGGGAATCCAACAAATTGGGGTTTTTGCTGCGAGGGGCTGCGGCAGCTGTAAAAGGAGGCCGATAACTGTGGGCTAAAATAATTGGTCTCAGGATGTACAGTCCCTCTAGCCTCTGCCTGTCACCTGGCTGGCTGCAGGGCCTCAGGCAGGCTGGCACACGCCTAGCTGCTGTGGCATCTCCCCAACACTACGGTCAATATTCCACTTCAGGCTGGATGAGGTGGCTCACGCCTGTAATCCTAGCACTCTGGGAGGCCAAGGTGGGTGGATCGCTCAAGGTCAGGAGTTTGAAACCAGTCTGAGCAAGAGGGAGACCCCGTCTTTACTATAAATAGAAAGAAATTAATTGGCCAACTGATATATATAGAAAAATAATTATCCAGGCATGGTGGTGCATGCCTGTAGTCCCAGCTACTTGGAAGGCTGAGGCAGAAGGATTGCTTGAGCCAAGGAGTTTGAGGTTGCTGTGAGCTAGGCTGACGCCACGGCACTCTAGCCTGGGCAACAAAGCGAGACTGTCTCAAAAAAATATATATTGCACTTTATTAGGTTTTATCTGTATAAAACTGCTGAGTAAGGGGAGGGGGATCCGAACAGTGTGATTTGGAGGGAGGTCCTGGTTCTGTCTTTGTCCAGACATGTGAGCTCAGCGAATCATCTTCCTATCTGTGCCTTACTTTCCCCTCTTGCTCAACAGGCTCCGTGATCCCTGCATTACTTGTACAGAGGAGAGACAGAGGACTGACACCGAGCGGGACGATGATGTGCCAGGTCCGGGCTCAGTGTTTTATTCATATGGCCTTGGTTCATGGTGTTATAGTGAGGGTAGAATGGAATAAGAGACGTCAAGGAATTTAGACAAAACCAGAAAATACTACACAAATATGAAAGTGGATATATTTTTACTACTTGCTACCCAAACTGGGAATGCTGACTCAAGAAATACACTGAATGAATGACGACTAGGTTATCTGTGAGCTGTCCTTCCCTCTGTTAACTGGGTACTAGGTTTGGCTGGGGGGACTGGCTAAGGGGTGGTTGATGGAAGGGTGAGAGGGTGAGTCACTCCAGAGGTTTGAGTATGCATTTGCAGGTCCCTGGGTGAACACTGCCCATTGAATTCCCAAGTCATGCACTCTTAGGATCACCCACTTGTAGGGAAGGGACTATCTGTACCTTTGCTCTCTCCCATTAGCACCCATAGTCAGACTTGCCTACATGAGGCTGAGGTTTAATTATTTTTAAAAATCAATTGGCTCCATTAAGGGATGACTAAAGTTCTATTTTAAACTTCCCCTGGAGAGATGTTACTCACTGGGAATAGGTGAGTAACATTAGCAATTTTCTTTGAGAGCTTGGGGCCTAGAGAATTTAGGGTCAGATATTTTTTTCTTTCTTCCCCACCTGCCTGCTTCCTTGGCCTAGAGCAGACTTAGAGGCAGTGCGGAGTGGTGATTAAGAACAGGTGAGACGTCCCTGGCTCTGCTACTTGTGGTGTAATGCCTGGCAGGTCAGTCTCTCCGAGTCTCAGTCTTGTCATTGAAGGCTGGGGGCGATGCTAACAGGACCGGAGTGGGGCTGGACAGGATGAGACTTTTGGGTGCTGCCATGGCTCCTGGCAGATGCTCAGGGAGAGATGCCATTGCTGTGAAGGGAAGGGCCTGTCCAGCTGGTCTTGGCCAGCAGGGGTAAAAAGAAGGAGGATGAGGGTCACGACCAACTCCTGGTCCCTGGCCAGTGCTGGTGGAGCTGGTTTCCACACCCTCCAGCTCAGCTCCTCAGGGATTTCGGTGCTGCACCCTGCATGGGGCGTTAGGGGAAATGCAGAGTGATGGTGGGGTTCCTGGGGACCCACCAAACACGGGGCAGCGGGACGGTATAAGTGCTGGGGGCCACAGTGTGAAGGAGCCACTGGACTGTAAAGTGGCTTTTGTCCAGTGTGAGCAGGGGCAGAGTCCTTGCACAAAGTAGGCAATCAGAAAAATAAGGGCAGTGCATGTTTTGTGAGTGCTTATTGCATGCCAAGCACTGCGCGAAGCACTTTATTCTCTTGGACCTTTATTTTAATCTCCACAAGGGCCCAATGAAGTAGATTCTCCTAGCATCCTCCTTTCGTAGAAGATGAAACTAGGATGCATTTGCTTCATAGCTTCATGGGGGTCACCAGCTTGTAAGCAGTCAAACCAGGCCTCAAACCCAGCCCCGCTTCACACGAGTATCTGAGCCCAGGCCCCTGCCCTGCTCGCTCTGGCTGCTGGGGACAGGGTGGCGGAGGAGCCTGAGACCAGTCCCTGCTGCTCACTCAACTGCAGTCCCATCCCTTGGATGTCTCTTGCTCAGCTCTGGGGGCATCCAGGAAGATGCGCTCTCAGCATCCCCTGCCCCTGCCCACCAGGATGAGCCCTGCATCTAGAGCTGGTGGGGACAGGGCCAGCTGGGTCAGGTCCCAAGGTGGAGGAGTGGGCAGGAGTGGGCACCCTCACGTGACTAACCTCAGGCTTCTGGGAGCCTCTTCCCCTCTCCCCTGGAGAAGAGCAGGCAGGAAGCTCACCTGGAGGCTCAGGCGCCCTCCGAGTGGGGGGAGTGAGTGGGGAGGAGTCACAGCGTGGTCACAGGAGCCCCTCAGGTCACTCTTGGAACTTTAGCAAGGATCAGAAGCCAGCAGTTCTGGTACCAGCCCTATCAGTCTCCAGTCCCTCAAATTAATGCACAATCCAATTTAATTTCCCTTTAGGAAATTATGTATTTTTAAAAAATACATGAAGAGTCAGAAAGGAGCCATGGCAACGCGGAGGCTGAGCATCAGAGCCGAAGCCAAGCCCCTTCTCCCTGAGCGGGGCCTGCCTGGCCCAGGCCAGAGCCTCTGCACCCTCTTCCCGTCATAGCACGTGTGGAAAACCGCAATGTTTGTTCAGGACGGTGGGTCAACAGGGTGGCCGTCTGTGGCCAGAGGTGAGCAGCTCGAGGCTCTAGTTGTCTCAGGTTTGTCCAGCCACCGCAGGGCCACCGGGTCACACACCTGTGCCAGGTGCAGAGGCTCTGCTCTGGTTTTCCCCAGCCAGGCAGGCCTTGCCATGGCCACCCTTCGCTCCCCCTCGAGTCCTGTGGCACTAGGATTCCCCTCCCATTCTGTAGAGGAGGAACGGGCTCAGAGGTACCCAGTGACTTGCCCGAGGTAACGATGATAGTGTTCAGTGGGTGCCCATGCTTTTTCAGGCACTGTGCTAAGTGCTTTATACACAACACCTCCTTCTGCTGAGGGTCCCCACCCCACCGCCACACTGGCAATCTCTCTGAGCTTCTACGCAATTTGCTGACTGCGCAGTTGTGATGTGCTGGGCCCTAGGGCAGGTCTTCAGCCACAAAGGCAAATAATGGAAATGGTCCTGCCCTCAGGAAGCCCACAATCCAAGACAGATATGTAACCATCGGACACAAATAGACATGTCCTCACGTATGCCGTGGCCAGGCCTTGCACTGACACCAGGTGCAGAGAGATGAAACACTGAAGGCACCATGCTTATCTTAGCCAAGTGCAGACGCGTGGAGGAGCCCGACAAATAAACTGATAAATTACACTGCGGCACAGGAAGCTCCAGGACAGAGGTAGCAGCAGCAACTGAGGCAGGGCCTAGACGCGGCAGCCCCAAGTTTGCTGGGGACGTCTGGGAGGGGGACTGCTGCAGATGCCACACCATGAGAAGAGAAAACAGCATCCACCGTGACATCCCTGTGAACCAGACCTGGTCTAGCGTGAGTTCTGCCTATACCGAGGTGCAGGGGTCCTATGCCTATGGTGAGCTGTATAATTATCTCATTATCTATTACAATGTAATAATAATAGAAATAAAGGGCACAAGAAACGCAACGTGCCTGAATCATCCCGAAACCATCCCCCCCCCCTCCACTCTGGTCTGTGGAAAAATTGTCTTCCATGAAAACAGCCCCCGGTGCCAAACAGGCAGGGGGCCGCTGCCGCGGTGGGCGTCACTAGACACACGCCGTCTGAGGCTTTCACTGAGAGATGAGTAATCGAGGTGCCTGCGTCATCTTATTTTCTTATCATTCCGATTAATCTCATTTTAACAAACGCTTAAAGCAGAGACCCAAGCACCAAAGAAACCCCGATTGCTGGGGTAAAGACCAGCTTTAGGAGCGGGGACGTCATTGGCAGAAGGCTGAGACTAGCA
This sequence comes from Microcebus murinus, assembly GCF_040939455.1. Lineage (NCBI taxonomy): Eukaryota > Metazoa > Chordata > Mammalia > Primates > Cheirogaleidae > Microcebus > Microcebus murinus. The sequence continues at coordinate 90,393,263 of NC_134105.1, forward strand.
TAAAGTCCCCCGTTTCTTCGGATGTCCTGCTGGCGTAGGGGACACAGGCGCAGGTGCCGGGCTGGAGCCTGGCACCCCCATGGCCGTCTAGGTCCACGGCACCAGCTCTGCCTGAATAAGGCGTGTGCTTACTCATCTTCTCCACCTGCGTCCCTGCGAGGTGTCTGCTCAGCCGTATCAGGGAGGCCTGGTGCCCTGACATTTCTATCGAATGGCAGAATAATACCTGGCTAGTTTGTACCTTGGCTCCCGTGGTACCTTTGTGACAAAGAACACAAAGCAGCGGGCAGACTTTTGGTGGGTGTGGCCTCCTCTTGCCTGCGAGGAGGCAGCGGCCCTCTTTCTTTGGCAGGAGAGACAGAGCGTGCCCAGGCGGGTGTGGTGGCTTGCTGGACCCCCCAGGGCACTGTAGGTAGAGCCTGGACTGGAACCCGTGGGGGTGGGGGGTGCGCCCAGACTGCACTGGGCACGTTGGGGACTGCCTCCTGTGCCATCGCCAGCCCTCTGCTGCCCGGTCCAGCCCCTTTGCCCCTTCGAAAATTTCATTTCTAATAGCACAGTGATGCTGTCCTTCCTTCCCTGGCTCCTTCTGATTGGTCATTTCCCTTCATGTGATGAAAAGTCTCTCCTTGACCAGACCTCAGTCAGGCTTCTCTGAACCCTGTTCCCAATTAGGCCTTGACTTTTGGACTTCTGTGTTTGTCTTTGTATTGCCCAATTTTGGTAAGAATCCTGCTAAGTTGGTTATCTGATGACTTCCTCACTCCCTGCCATCCCTGGTGAGGTCTGACCCCCAGGCCTGCCTTCAGCAGAATCCTGTGAGGCCGTTTAGCCAGAGCCCCCCACTCCTGATGCTTCCTCTTAGTGACTGTCACACACCTACACTCCCCACCCTGCTCACTGGCGCTAAATTCTCACTTTTCCTCATTGTACTCAGCACCGAGCAGAGTTTCACACTGAGGTTTCTTTCCCGATTGCAACAGTCCTGAATAAAATGCGTTTACTACGTCAACTCCTGTCCAGCTGTGGTTTTCTTTGACACATCATACGTGCAGTTCATAAGCTCTGCTCCTCAGAGAGACAGAAGGTGGGAAGGCATTTCTGGGCTTTCCTGGATATTCCTACACACCAAAAATCCCTCCCTGGGAAGCTGTTCAGCCCCTACTTCCACTGCCAGCAGCTCCTCCCAGGACCCCAGGGAGGAAGTGAGGGGAAGACAGAGGGAGGCCGGAGCCACCGTGGGACTCGTAACACCTAAGCCTCCTCAGCACTAACTCCATGCCAGGCACCAAGAGCTCATGAGTCATCAGCCTTAACCCTTACAACAGTCAATGAGGTAGGCGCTATGGATACTCCATACTCCCATTTTACAGATGAGGAAGCTGAGGCCCAGGGAGTCTAAATATCAACACATGTCACAACTATAAGTGTTCATACCTACAGACACACAAATGGGAGCATCTCATCTCTGAGACACACCTGCACGGTTGCACACACACACAGAGCGCAGCTCCCTGCACACCCAGACACGCACATCCATGCACAAATCAATGCTTTTCCCCTAATTTTTGAATGTTGTGAACACCGCAAATAGGCAATAAACACATGAAAAAATCTCTAACCCCACTATTTACTAAAAAATGTGAATTAAGGCAGCGAGGAAGTACTGTCATTCCATCAAATTAGTAAAAATTAGGGAAAGAAATGAGAAAATAGTTCTGGTGGACGCATTGAAACGTGCACTTCTCATACACGGCCAGCCGGTGCAACTCTTTGGAAAAGTGACTTGCAATGTTCATCAAGAGGTTTAAAATGTCCAAGACCAAAAGTGGACCCCAAATTTCACCTGGATGTCGTTCAGAGGTAAACGCATAAAAATGCTTAACACAGCATTGTTTATTATAGCACAGACCAGATACTGACCCAGATGACTTACTCTGGGGGAGTTATCTAATTAAATTACGCAAAGGAAAAATGACTAGAAAAGATAAACACCAAACACCACAATGTCGATAGTGGCTGAGTTTGAGTGATCAGACTATGGTTATTTTCTTCCTACTGCTCCACCCTTTTCTGTCTTCTGGTCCTCTGCATTTTTCAATGAAAAAAGACCATGTCTCACATTCCTAACAAAACTCAACTGTATGAAAAAAGTTGGGAGCAGATCACAACACTTCGTGAGTGATAGAAAGCTGAGAACCTGGACACAGAATTCAGTGTTGTAATCAAGCGAAACCTGCAATAGAAATGATCTATCACATCAGTAATGTGCAAAACAGCCACCGTGCATATGTGATTGGACATAAATAGTGAAGAGCACTCATACGGAGCTGTGATTAGTTTGACTTTTATGCCAAAAAGCCAGTTTTTTTTCTTTGATGTTAGTTCTCCAGCATCTGTTAACCACATCAAGGCTGACAGGTTAGCCTAATGCCAGGTGTGAGCTGTTCCTACAGGCACGTGTGCGTGTGTACAAACACACACACACACCCACTGTTATGAGGCAGCTGTCTTGTCGGCCAGGGTCTAGAGCTGAGCATCACGAACCTCTCTCTTGGGCTGGCGGATTCTAGACAGTGAAGCTGCTACAAAACATGCGGTTGGGATGGGGAGGAGATTTGGAGCAAGGGTGATCTCTGGGCAGAGGGGAAGGAGGAGCAGGACTTGGAGGACCGGAGAAGATCTGCCTGTGCCAGGACCTGGGGCCTCCTCCCCAGCAGGAATCCTTGAGAACAAATTCCCACTGGCGTTGGCCAAATATACCCTGACGTGCAATGTGGCTAACATCGGATCAGAGGCTAAGAGCGGGTGGGAGTCAGGTGGAGAGAGCTGGCGAGTCCCTCGTGGCTAACAGGCCGAGGGGAAGCCGGGGAGAAACAACATTATTCCAGGGAGGGGTTTTCACCTGTCTGAGAGCCGTCTCTGCTTTTTCCTTATTGATTTATCAATTCGTAATTGCCAGGCCTTTACTGCAGGTGCTTAGAGACTGGGCTACATGTCCCAGGGGAACAGATGGAGTGAGGGGACTGCTGATGCTCTGCAGACTTCCGGGGTGGGGGCGACACCTGTGTATTGTCCCCTAAGTTTCCCTTCTTGCCCCAAGCCGTGGCTGGCGCGGCCAAGCAGCCTCCTCACTTTCTCCTGGGTTTCACAAGGGCTGTCGGGGCCTCCTGTCTCAGAGCCCCGCCCTGGCTGGCTCACGCTGGCGGGAGTGCAAGCCACAGATGCTGTCCCTTTCTGGGGAGGTCCTGAGATGGCACCTGAGGCACAGGGCCCAGAGGAGGACCAGCCAGCCCCACAGGTCGCACCGTTTTCCTGCAAAGAAGAGACCCAAGAAAAGAAAGAGGGATTGCCTCATCTCTTCTCTCCTCCCCGAGAGAGAAGTGGCTTTCGTGGCTTTTGTTTGCATGTGAACCGGGCTGGGCCTTCTTGCTCTCAGGAGAGCTCACACATCCCCATGTGTGGCCACGCATGTGCGTGCACAGCCTCTTACCCGCACACGCTCACACGTGTGCACACACAAATGCACACTCCCTCTGCTACCCTCTCCCCCGCCTGAGAGTGTGGGACTGCTTCAGCTTTCGCATTTGTGTGCTTAGATCCTGCCTGGATGGCAGCAGTGAAAAGTTGCAGTGTGTCTTCTCACCTCTGAGGAACCAGGAGGAAAAAAAGACACAAGGTAGCTGGAATTCAGATAACAGATGTGAAACAAACACCAAAAAAATCCCTAAACCCAACCAGGAAAGAAAGCTCATTAATGTCTCCGCTCTGCTCCTCATTAAGCAAGAGCTCGCTCATAAATATTCACAGAATTCTAAAGTAAGATCGAGGTGAAAGTTAATGTGCAACAATTAAGACTGCTCACAGCTCTGGAGGAGCCTGACTGGGCTCTGGTCTTCCAGAGGGGCGGGGAAGGGAGCAGGGGATGGGGCAAGGGTCGGAGCACAAGACACCCCTCGGCACCTGCAAGATTCATGGGCCTGCGGGAGTCTCCTTAGGCTGAGAGTTGAGCCATGGGAAGATTTCCCAGCACCCATCACTGGATCACGCACCTTACAATGAGGCCACCGTAACCAGAGAGCATGCATGACTTGTCCAAGGTGACCAGCCAAGCTGTGACTGAGCCCCAGTGCACTTTCCACAGTCCACTTCTACTATTTATCCAGGACTCAGAAAGCTCTCACCTCCCACGGGGATCTCCTCCCAGTCCAGGCCGTCATCTCTCCCTGCTCCCAGGCTGCAGAGCTCTCTAATCCTGCACGTTTCAGCCAGATTCATTTTCTTAAATGCAGGTTTAATGGCGTCACTCTTTCCAAAAAACATTCATTGGCTCCCCATTGCCTATGAATTAAATGCCAACTCCTCATGCTCTGTGGTCCAAATGCTCCTCTACAACCTCAATTATCATTACTCGTTATTCATTTCCCGATGTTCCAGCCAAACGGAACTCCAAGCTCTTTTCCAAACATGCTAGAAACTCTCCTGCCTCCAACGCTTGTTTATGTCGCTCCCACTTCCTGGAATTCCCTCCTCTGATAGTTCTACCTGTCAAAGTCCTGTCCATCTTTTCAAGGCCTGTTTCAAATGTCATTTAAAATGTCTATTCCAGGCTGGGCGTGGTGGCTAATGCCTGTAAGCCTAGTATTCTGGGAGGCTGAGGTGGGAGGATGGCTCAAGGTCAGGAGTTCGAGACAAGTCTGAGCAAGAGTGAGACCCCTATCTCTACTAAAAAAAATATAAATTAAGTGGCCAACTAAAAATATATAGAAAAAATTAGCCGGGCATGGTGGCGCATGCCTGTAGTCCCAGCTACTTGGGAGGCTGAGGCAGAAGGATTGCTTGAGCCCAGGAGTTTGAGGTTCCTGTGAGCTAGCTGATGCCATGGCACTCTAGGCGGGGCAACAGAGTGAGACTCTGTCTCAAAAAAAAAAAAAATGTCTTTTCCATTAAACTATTCCTGTTTCTTATAATCTGGCAGAATCTCGCTCCAGGGTATTTTGCTTGAACCCCTCCTATGCTACACCAATTGTGTCTTGTCATTCAGCCAATAACAATAATAACAGTTATAACAATATCAGTTACTACTTACTGAGTGCCTACAATGTGCCTGCTGCCTGTCCCATTTTACAGTTGAGCACACTGAAGTTCTGAGTATGCTGAGTTAAAAAGCCCAACTCAGTCCAGTTCTAAAGCTTTTGCTTCTTCTCCTTTGCTACATTGTTTTCATTCACACTTTTGGAAGCTTTCTAGATTCACTGGTGTTCTCCCAAAAGATACACGTAAGCCTTAATCCCTAGAACCTGGTGTGAAGGTGACCACCTTTAGAAGGTGACCTTATTTGGATTAGGGTCTTTGTGGATGTAATCAAGTTAAGATGACGCAGTAGAGGAGGGTGGTGTCCAATGACTGATGTTACTATGAGAAAAGAAAAACTTGGCTGCAGGAGGGAGGAGGCCATGTGAAGACAGAGGCAGAGACTGGGGCGAAGCATTTACAAGCCAAGGAACGGCGAGGAGTGCTGGCGACCAGCGGGAGAGAGGCTAGGAGGGAGGGACAGATTGTTCCTCAGAACCTCCAGACAGGAATCAATCCTGGAGACGCTTTGATCCTGGACTTCTGGTTTCCCGAACTGAGAGAATAAATCTCTGCTGTTCTAAGCCACCCAGTTTGCGGTACTTTGTTACGGCAGCCCTAGGAAACTAATACACTCTCCAAGGACAGGATGTGTTTTCATCCTTATAAGCCTTTGAGAGACTGGCACCCTGTCTTCATACAGTGGGTGTTTAATAAATGCCTGTGGAATGGAATGGAGATTTTTTAATGCAGTGGCCCCAGGGGCAGGGAACAGATTCAATATTTTACTGATGGGTGTTACAGGTCCAGAGAGGTCGGTTACCTTACAGCTCGCTGGCAGTGGAGTTGGTTCCAGGACAGGAGTCCTGGGTCTCAGCAGCTAGGAAATGTGGCACCTGGAAAACGCAGCTGGTGTGGCCTCCTTTCCAGGTGTGAGGACAGCCCAGTCCAGAGGCCTTGAATGTGCCTGGGGGTTTCTTTGGCATCATTAACTGAAGACATTTAAGCTGTCCTGGGTCCATGGCAGTGCTGGAGAGAGGACTCAGAAATGCCTGGTTACCCACTTGCCCAGGAAGCCTTGGGTGGCTAGTTCTGCTCCTGGACCACAGGGTTGCTCTGGGATTTGTGTTTTCCAGGAGGTAAGGTGAAGGCTATGGGGCTCAGGATACCTTCTGGAAGCACCGAGCGGTGGGCTTCCCGGCTCTCCCTGTTGCCTGGAGGCCCAGCTGGGCTCCTCTCCGCCTGGAACACCAGCGGCCAGGTGCCCTGCACCCGGAGCTCCTGTCATCTCTGCCAACAGGCATGGCCTTCTGCTGCTCCTGGGAGGCGGCAGGGAGCAGTTTCTGGGACCCTGAGCATCCTGCAGCCCCTCTGCTGTTTGGAAGGGCAGTGGCTGGCTCTGAGGGGTGTGTGTGTGCACGTGTGGTGATGTACGGGAGTCAGGAAGCCTCCTGCACTGTCTACACTGTCCCCCAGAACTGTGAGTGGTGGGGCTTCTCTTTAGGCAATTACAGGCAACAATCTGGCAGAGATCTCCCCCTCAGGGCTCTCCATGCCCTTGACAATGAGCCATGGATTTTACTTCTGCTCTCCTTTTTGTGTGGGGGCTTAAGCAATCTCTCTCTCTCTCTCTTTCTTTTTTTGGTGTTAAAAACCATATTCTTGGGCCGGGCGTGGTGGCTCACGCCTGTAATCCTAGCACTTTGGGAGGCCGAGGCGGGCGGATTGCTCAAGGTCAGGAGTTCGAAACCAGCCTGAGCAAGACCCCGTCTCTACCAAAAAATAGAAATAAATTAATTGACCAACTAAAAATATATATACAAAAAATTAGCCAGGCATGGTGGCGCATGCCTGTAGTCCCAGCTACTCGGGAGGCTGAGGCAGGAGGATCGCTGAGCCCCGGAGATTGAGGTTGCTGTGAGCCAGGCTGACGCCACGGCACTCACTCTAGCCTGGGCAACAAAGTGAGACTCTGTCTCAAAAAAAAAACAAAAAACAAAAAACCATATTCTCGTTATTCTAAAGATTTACATGATTTTCACATTTTAATATTTCTGAAATTGTGTCAAGACCGAAAATGAAGGTGTATCTTTTTTGTCAGGTAACTGATTTTTTTATTGTGATAAAATTATATACAATGTAAAATTTACATTTTAACCATTTTTAGATGTTCTGTTCAGTGACATTGTTTATACTATTGTGCGACCATCTCCGCCATCCATCTCCAGAACTCCTTCATCTGCCCAAACTGAAACTCTGCACCCATTAAACAACAACTCCCCATTCCTCCCTCCCCCCCAGCCCCTGACAACCATCTTTCTACTTGCTGTCCCTATGAATTTGACTACTCTAAGTACCTCATATACGAGGACTCATATCATATTTGTCCCTTGTGTCTGGCTGATTTTACTTACCACAATGTCTTCAAAGTTTATCTATGCTGTAGCATACACAATAATTTCCTTCCTTTTTAAGGCTGAATAATATCCCATTGTATGTATATATCACAGTTGGCCGATCTATTCATCTGTTGATGGACACGGGCTGCTCCCCGCTGTTGGTGACTGTGAATAATGCTGCTACGAACGTGGGTGTACAATTATCTTCTGGAGTCCTCGCTTTCAAGTCTTTTGGGTATGTATACAACCAGAGTGGAATTGCTGGATCATATGGTAAGTCTATGTTTAATTTTTTGTTGAACCAGTCCTCTTTTTATAATCAGAAATAGGGATATATAGGGATATAGGAAGTGGAGGAGACTAAAAAAACCCCTAACATCTTTTGCAAATATACTTTGTGCTAAGAATTTTATGTCATCTTATCTAAACTTTGCAACAAGCCTATGAGTAAGATATCATTTTCACTTTATAGATGGGAAAGCCAAGACACAGCCCCTGCCCAAGGTCACATGGTTCGCAAGTGTGGAGGCACAGTCTGAGCCAACAGATGGCGGGGACCCAGCTAGGGAGTGAGCTGTGGCTGGAATCACAGAAGCAGGGGGTCTCACTGCTCCATGGGCTGTCTGCAGCCTCCCCGTTACTGCTGAGGGGGCTGCTAGGGAGATGGCAAATGTCCCTCAAAGGTCCTGAGGACTGTCCTTGGGGGCTGGGCAGTCTAGGGGATGAGGAAAGTTGTTCAGAATTTGTAAAGTTCTTGGAGGAAGCCCTGATTCTAAGCAGGCAATGGTGTGTGTGCCATCCTTCGAGCCTTTTCTTATCTAAACTGCCAATTTCTTTCAATGGTTTCTCATGTGTGACAGTGGCCAAATCCCTCACTGTCCCTCCCGTTCTCTCTCCACTGAACCTCCTCTGGTCCCGGACGCAACCTCGCGTCACCGCCCTACAGATCAGGCTCGATGGTTCTAAGGTGCCCCCGGGATTAAGCCCCAAACTTTAAAGAGTGAATACTCTCTATCTTTGCTCCTATTTTGAGCTTTAGTTTTCCTTTTAATGATGCTGGTTTTACTCTTTCCAATCTGAAGAGCATTCTCCTTGATGGAAAAATCAAAAGAGAAATAGGAGCTGAATAACACATTTCATTGTGGGGTGCATTACTCCCTGCGAAGCATTTTTGTGACTACTGGCTCATTTGGTCCTCACTGCAACCCTGAGAGCTAAGTAGGGCAAGGCTGTTACCCATGCAGCGAGGTTGAATGACTTGCACAAGGTCACTCAGTTAGTTAGCAGCCCAGGCAACAGCTGAGGTGTGAATCCAAAGCCAGAAATTTTGTGGGGAAATTCTGACTACACAAGCACAAATAACCCCAATCAAGAAGCATCTAAAGATCCTAATGTGGCCATGCCAGGCTTTCTCTGACAAGTTCACATTTGAAAAACAAAAGCAAAAGCAAAATGCTGTTTAATTGTAAGCAGACAAAGCTCAGCACTGGGGTGTAGGGTGGCCTCCAGGGAAGGATGCAGAAGATGCTGGGTTTTTAGGAAAAGCTGAGGCTTGGCAAAAGTGCAGAGACAAACTAAAAACACTTTTTAATTGTGCTGATAGCATGATCCCATGCCTTCCAACTCAAAAAAAAAAAAAAAAAAAAAGCTCATGCAAGAAATAAATAACAATGAAAGAGAGGACTAAGCCTGCTGTTCAAAGGAAGGTACAGAAATACTGACAGCTCTGTGGAAGGCAGTACAACTTGGGGAAAGAGCCTGTAGCTGAAGCGGGGAGACCAGGCTTGGTCTGGCACTGGCCAGTTGGCTGACTTACAGCAAGCCACCCCAGCCCCCTGACCCTTTATGTTCCAACTGCCCAAGGTTTTGGACTAGTTCAGTGCTTACCAGACTCCATTCATTCTTCTCCTGCCCTGGTGATTGTGCCATATCCACACAACACTTGCATGGTTAAATTCTTGCCAGAGCTGTTCTCTGCTTAAAGTACTGAGCCTGAGGCTTACTCCTGCTTTGTTAGAAAGGGAGATTGGCAAGATATCCTAGCAGCAAATTAAGACTTTCTGTTTGGTATCATCGGAAAGAGTGAAAGAAAATTGAAAAGGAAAAAAAAAAACCCTCCATGTGCATATACCACCTGAATTGCTTCAAGCATTAATTAGAGTCATTTTGAGGCCTGTCAAGTGGTCCAGAGTCCAGGCTTTGGGAAGAGTGGGCTAGGCTGGTGACCACAGATGTCTCTAATGCTGTTAGAATCTTTCGACCCATAGATCTGGGGTCCAGGATTCCTCTCACTTTGCAGCACAATGGCCCATGGTGCTCAGGTGTCCCTTAAACTCTGCACACACTTCCCAGGCAGCACACCCATCCCTGTCACGTTCATGTTCTTGAGGAGGACACAGTGCATGTTCCTCATGTTGATCACAGCACTGTCCACATGCCACGTCTACTGGAAGCTTTAAGGATTCCTGACATCAGACCACAGGCTTGCACTCGGCTATTGAATTTGTCCTCCATTACGTGAACTCTCTTCCTATTCTTTCCACACCTCCAGTACTTTTAAATCAATGCATAATAAAAGTAATGCATACCCATTGCCAAAAATCTGATCACCAAGCAGAAACACGGAAAGAACTAAACAAATCATTCATTGTTCCAACACCCAAAGATACCATCATTGGTATTTTGTTTTTTAAATAATCTTACTGTTTTTCTAAAATCATAGTTGTTAATATATTTATTATCTGTACAATATTGTTTCCTGCTCTTTCCCCACATTGCCATCTGAAATCATCATAAACATTATTCTACATGGCTGCATTTTGATTCTTTCTAATTTTTACTTGTGTAAATAATTGTATTAATAACAGTATTTCTAAACTAGCACGATTTCCTTAGGAGAGATCCAAGAAGTGACTCTCCTGGGTGCCATATCCCATCTGCAATGTTTGAATGGGAGTGTTTTCCACCCTTAGCAACATCAGGTACTCATTAAAAATCAGAATCAAAATCTTTGCTAATTTACAGGGTAAAAAATAGCTATATAGTTGTTTAGATTTTCATTTTGTTTGTTAGTAAGACTGAAGATTTTCCATCTGTTGGAATGCCAGCTTTATTTCTTCTTTAGTGAATTGTTTATTACATCCTTGGCTCACTTTTCTATTGTGCCTTAGGGGTTTATTATTGATTTGTATGAGCTCTTTATATGTTAAAGATATTAAGCATTTATCCAATATTTGCTGCAAATATATTTTTCAACTTTTTAAAATGGAGGTTTATTAGAGGTCTCCCAGGTAAACCACATTGACTTCTTAGATGACCCATTTTTCTTCCTTCTTGGAATTATATGTGATTTTTATTGTGATAATTTCATTTTTAGAGTCTCTCATTCCTCATGAGCTGTGTTTTCTTTTAGAGCGTGCAGCCATGGGACCATAAAACCTTGCCTTTCAACTTTCTTTTTAAAAAAAGTTTATTTATTTATTTATTTTAGTGATGGGGTCTTGCTATGTTGGCCAGCCTGGTCTTAAATTTCTGGGCTCAAGTGATCTTTCCACTTTAGCCTCCTGAGTAGCTGGGACTGCAGGTGTGCACCATACCCAGCTCTGACTTTCAACTTTTAAGTGTAGGATAAGTGTCTGCTGTCATGCCACATGCACTTCCTTTGCATGTGCACATACCCCACCACCACCTGTCACAGACATGCAGAGACATTCAGGTCTCAGGCCCTCAGGTTCAGTTCAGGGCTTTTACTCTTTCTATTTCTAATGATTATTTGAGTCAGATGGCTGTTCACAGGTGGTTTATTATGTCAGTGAGTTCATAGTTTCTGAACTATGAATTAATTAACTAAAAAAAAGCTCCTAAGGGCTTTATGAGTTCATTCGGGGTTTTCATAGGACAGTGGCCTCTGGGAGCAAAATCCCTACTCATGGGACACATGAAGTTTCTAGAATAATAATGGCCATAATAATAACAGCTACATTTAAGGATCCCTTAAAATATGCCAGTCATTGTTCTAAGTGTTTCACGTGAACTACTTGGTTTAATCTCCAACAATCCTAGGAGGCTGGTGCTACAGGTTGAGTTTCCCTTATCTGAAATGCTTGGGACCGGAAGTGTTTCAGAATTTTTTTTTGGAATTTTGTGTTTGGAATTTTTTTTTAATTGTGGAATATTTATATCATGCTTACCGGTTAACCATAAACCAAAAACCCCAAATCTATAATACTCCAATGAGCATTTCCTTTGAGTGCCATGTCAGCACTCAAAAAGTTTAGGATTTTGGAGCATTTTAGATTTTGACTTTTTGGATTGGGGCTGCTCAATCTGTGTGGTTATTTCCGGTTTTCAGATGGGAAAACGAAGGCACAGAGGGATTAAGTGGTTGTGGTTTGCCCAAGCACACAGCAGAGATGGGAGACATGCACATGTAGTATATGTTGCTGAAAGAATAGATGTGTGCACAGATGACAGCTGGACTTTCTCATAATGAGTGAAAACTGAGGCAGGAAATGGGAAATGCCATGAGGAGAGAGAAGACAACTGGTGCTGGCCTGGGGGCTGAGCCCTAGTGAGCACCCCTGCATCTGTGACCCAGCACTTGTTCCTTGACCCTTGGTGGGTTCACACTGCAGGGACTCATCTTGCACAGGACTTGGAGCTATTGCCAGGGGTCCAGGACACTGAGCAGACAGAATTTTGATACCTGCCTACATTGCAAGTTAAGCATTGGGATTCCTGAGCCCAGAGAGGGCAGGGGATAGGTAATAATCACAGTGGCAACAGCTGACTCGCAGAGCAAGTGGCAAGCACTGGGCTTGCATGCATTGTCTTATGCACTCCTAGTAACAATTCTATGAGGCTGGTACTATTATTACGTCCATCTTATATGTGAGGAAACTGAGGCTTAGAGAGGTTACACAGCTGTAACTGGCAGAGCCTGTGTGACTCCAAAGTCTATCCATTTTCTCCATGTCTCTCTGCTGCTGCCCAGGTAAGGAATGCAGGCACTACCTTACTCTGGACCCCCTGGTGATCAGTTAGGGCTCAGCAGAGGAATAAGAAACGGGGACCCAGCAGGGACTCTGCTATCTTTTCTCTAGAGCTCTGGGATAGAGAATAAGTAAGCAAAGAGATTTGCAGTTTCAAGGCTGTTCTATTCTACTTCCTTGTTTCGTGCTAAGAATTCCTGCAAGAGGGAGGCAGGCAGCTGCTGTCTGCTCAGGGGCTTCTGGGAGCAGCGTTTGGGTGCCTGAGGCTGCCCCCTCTGCCCAGAGCAGTGCCACTGATGGGGCATATCTGGCGTGGGAAGCAGCTCTCCCAGCGATGGTGGCTCCGTCTACATTTGCTGGGCTCAGGGCCGTGCCCTGCGCTGGCAGCAAGATCTGTCAAAGGGTTTCTCCTTCCCTAACAGAGCTTGGCACTCACACAATTTCCCCGTGGCTGTGTGAACAGGGATAGGACCTAGTTTTTATTCCCATCTACCTGTGGCTATCTCATTTTATGGGTTTCTGTCTGGGTTTTAGCTTCTTAATTCTCTTGTTGGAATAGTAAAAAATGAGTGTGTTTATACTATGCAACTCCATCTCCCATTAGTTGCCAGTGCAAACAAACCCTCTGCCCTAGCTGGGCCAGCTCCCTTAGTGTCCTCCCAAACAACAAATGCCATCTGTGTGCCCCAGGTGTTGTCAGCTGCTGCCTGGATGAGCCCTTCTGGCTGGAGGGCTCTGAGGTGTTCCACTTGGGAAGGCTCAGTAACCCTCAGCCCCATCCTGACCAGGACCTGTCTTCACTGCTTCCTCTCTCAGGTAAGCTCTGGGATCTGTTATGAGCCATCGGCATTGATGTACTGGGGTACGGAGACAGCCCCTCCACAAACTCCGCTCAGCTCTCTGTCCTATCGTCCGGACACTCTGTCTTGCTCTTTGCTGTTGTCACACCCTGGCCGCACCAGTCACTGCCAGGTTCTTGCTCGGAACAGATGAGGCCCCTGCAAGCAAGGTGCTGCCTCCTGTTTGCCTTTGAGCTTGACGGTGCTCACAGCCTCTGTGGTCTCACTTGCACTCCACACTGGATTCCCACGGACCCTGATGCTGGGCAGAGTGGCTGGGGAGAGCCACTCTCCTGCTCTGATCCTGGCTCTCTTCCTTCCTCATAGAGCCCCGTGGTTGAGGTCTTAGCATTCATTCAGGAACCAGCGCCGCAAAGACAATTCAACCTATTTTCTGCTGCCCTGTGGCTTTCTCTGTAGTAAGAGAGAAAGCCACGTGAACAAATAGTTGCATTACAGTGTTGTGAGTGCTGAATAGAGTCGTGGTGAGGAAAGTGGAAACTAACAAAGAGGACCAATCACATCTGGTGGTGTGCAGTTGTGTGTGGTTGGGCGGGGAGACCTAAAGTGAAAGGGGATGCTTGAGCGGGTCTTGAGAATGAGTGGGGACTCTCTAGGTGGGCAAGTTTGTGATGGGTAGGGGATATGCGAATGGGCCTTGCAGGCAGGGAGAACGGGGTGGAAGAGCAGTTTAGTGGTGTGCAGCACAGGGCGTGGAGGGCTGGGCAGATCACGGAGCCAGGGCCGGTGGGAGTCTAGCAGGAGAGAACATCCAGCGCAGCTGACTGCCTGAGGTGGAGACTGGTTACCGTGTTCTGGGTGCTGTGCCTACTCTCCAGTGTTCTCTCCTACCCCATTGCTACTGCGGGTCCCCTCGCCACCGTTGTCTCTTCCTTGGGTTATTGTGTGACAACTGCCCGAACCCTGCCCGAACCCTTCTCTCCCTGGCCTAATTCTCCTCCAGTCCCTCCTTCTACGCCAGGATGGCTATCTTTCCTACCTGCTTCCCACTAGAATATAAGGTCCATAGGGATAGACACCTTCTCAGTTCACTGTTGTTCCCAGTGCCTGGCACACAATAGGAGCCTGGTAAATATCAGCTGAACAAATGAATAAATCTAAACATGCAAATCTGGTCCCATGGCTCCCTGCTTAGGACTCTTCTGTGGCTTCTCACAGCCTTTGAGATAGAGGCTGGCTTTTTCAAGTGGCATGCAAGGCTTGCTCAGGCCTGGCCCTGGCCCAGCTCTCCAGCCCCCTGTGCTTAGTACTCTCTGCATCTCAGCCTATATTCCAGCTGTGACAACCTCCTTGCAGTTCCTGATGCATCTTTAAGCCAGCAGCCTTCAAAGCATGGTTTGTGGGGGTCCTAAGACCCTTTGAAAGGATCAGTGAGTATGTGTAAAGATCCATCCAAAGGAAGGGTGATCAATAGGTTTTAATGTAACAGGGCATGAAAAGTACATCGGCATGGTTCAGATTGCACAATATAGCTGACTCACCCCTTGTATTCTGGTGTGGTATATAAAAAAAATAGCCAGCAGTACCTGACAAGGCTACTAAAGTATGGCTGGCTTTTCCAATGATTTATCTGCCTGATCAGCTGGGATTCCAGCTAGTGGGGCAAGTGAGGGCCCCCTAAGTGTAAAATTTAAGGAGCCGCCACCCACTCTCAGAACCAGCCCTGTATTCTCAGAACCCGAGAGTGGGCGCCTCCTTAAACGCTGGGCCCTGGGGCCTCCTTGCCCAGCCGCAGTCTGGGGGCCCTGCTGTCTGAGGCTGGCTTGCTTCATACACTTCAACTAAAGCCACGGATAGCAACGGACTGAATGCAGATGTGATGTGAGAAACTATATTTCTCATTTTGGAAATATAGTTCTTTTTTTTATAAAATTTATGCTAACATGCAATGGATTTGTCATTTTAAAATTAATTAATAAATATTTTTAAATATTTAAAAAGTTCCACAGCATTAATTTCTAATATCATATATATCCCACATAAATAAAGCTCACTGAGATCCTCCATAGTTTTTCTGAGACTGGAAAGTTTAAGAACTGCTTTGTTAAACCAGAAGATGTGGAAAACATTGCTTATTACATTAAAATACACATTGGTTACATGAATTTTATGATTAAACAGGACTTCATAGAAATCGGGATGGATTCCTTCAGGCAGCACCACTCCCGACCTCAGTGGTTCCGAAACTCACTTTGCTCTGGTGTTGGCTCCGCCTTTTCCTCCTCAGGGAAACAGAAGGTTGAAGGAGGCTAAGTTTCTCCCTCCACAGGCTCAAATCTCTTTCCCTGAACACCCTGATTCACTCTGACTTTGTCGTTTTTTGCTCATCCTGTCCTTTGCCTGCCTTCTCGTTCTATATTTCTCTTCAAGGTGCAGCTCAGGTCTCGCCTGCTCCAGGAAGTCCTCACTGACTAAGTTCCGGAAAAGCTTCTAGGGAGAGTTTTATTAACCAAAACCATCTCTACTAAACATTACTATAATTTGCCAATCATCTCTACTGTAAGTTTTATCCATATATTAATATTCCTCCATCCTCTCACTCCCTTTCTTTTTTTCTGAGAAGATCTCCAACCCCATGCCCTCTCTCTAAAGGGTATGGCAGCTGGACCTATTTCCAAGACAGTGCAGGGGAGGGTGATGAAGGAGGCCCAGGCCCTAGACTCGCAACTGCTCCATCCAAAAACTCAGAGCTCTGATTCAGATGGAGTCTCTGTCTGTGTCGCCTTCCAGAACGCAGTGGCGGACTGACAAATGTGGTGCTGGAGATAATGAGGCCAAAGGGAGGTGTAGTTCTAATGGAATAAATACATCTTTGGTAAATCTTCCCACCAAGATGTCTTTATAACTAAAAACAGCCACTCTGTCCCCCATGGTTGCTGTGAAGGCTGATGAGCTTTTGTATTTCTCCGGGAGCCATCTCTCCTCCCTCCTCCGGCTCACCACCAGCGAGCAGACATCACACTGGGTCCAGGAGGTAATTAAAGTTTCAGGGGCAGGTGGGAGGCAAGAGGGGAGACAGCCAGGAAAGCAGCAGGACCATACACTGGCAGTGTTGCCAAACTGGCCTTGGTCCCTCGTTCCTGGTGGCAGCCGAGCATCTGCATTCACTTGTTTTTATGGAGATTGAGAAGAACTGGAGGCTTGCTTTTTTGCCAGTTTTGACACCTCTCTGTTTTGCACATTAACAAGCTCACTGCTTGACACCATGTCTGATCCATGCACTGCGCTGCGGAAGTGTCAAGCAAACTTGCTAGAGATACTAAGGGCCCAATTATAGTGTCCATTTTACACTTGGATCTTGACAGATGCTGGAAACCTTTTTGACTCAGGGATGATTAGTGCAGACCTTTCCCTTGCTTGCAAGCAGCCTGGAACCCTTGCACCTGTTTTATCGGCATCCAGTGTATCCTTAATGAATGGCCTTTTCCACTGTGGCCCATGGGAGCAGTCAAAGGCTCGATGACAAGGAGCCTGAGGCCCAGAAAGGAAAGGTGGCTTGCTTGAAATTATACTTCAAGCTGGTAACAAGTCCTCAATTCCTTAGGAATCATGTTCAAAATAAGAATTTCAGGCAGGTCAGGGCAAGAGCAGCAAGCCAGCCGGGATTTGTTGGATGAGGAAAAGAGAGCAAATTAAGAAGAATGCTGTCCAAACCTTGGTGGTGCTGATTTCTGGCACAATTACTCCACCTTCTGTTACCCATACATGAAGGCCAGAAGTCTAAAATAGTCTCTCAATATCACTTGCTTTATCAATGTTTTAATATATGTGTGGGGGGGTATCTCCCCAAATAGCCAGCTAATAAGTGATGTGTATGGAGGCAGATAAACAGGGAAGATGGTGGTGGGCAATGGTGGTTGAAAATCTTTAAAAAGAGTAAAGTAAATGGAATAAAGAAGCTTAGGAAGAAATAAGAAAACCCAACAAGAAGTGGCACTGAACAGGGATTATTTTAGGAGGGAAATGGACCGTTAGGGTCTGAATGGAGAGCCCTGGGCACACAGGCTAGGAGCAGGAGGAAGATCAGTTACCTAATCAGGTATGCAGGCATGCCTCCTTGGCAAGTTGGGAAGTAGGACTCTGAGTCATTTGAGATGGTCACTCGGATGGGCCTAACTCCATTTACCTACTCTGTCATTTTGCATAGGTCAGGTCAGGTCAAGGATTTGACCCACAGAGGGGATTGGGTATCTTCAGCTAGTGCTCGCCCTGTTCCTGTAACCAACTTAAAGTTGGAAAAGAGGATAAGGTCCAGGGAATAAAAGTAGCCCCTGATGCCCACTGGAGTTTGCCCACTAGAGAGAACTTTACTGTAAGGGGCAGATGTCTTTAAACACCACGGCAGAAGCCACGTCTGGTCTTGGGGCTAAGACTTTTATTTACTTCCCATTCTGCAAAGAAGAGCTTGAAAGCCAAAACACAAGAGCTTGAAAACCAAAACACAAAATGAACTAAATGTACAGATTTTTTCCCCATCCTACATACTCATCTCAGTGCTTTCTGGCTAAGGAATAATCCTTAGTCTCTGCTCTCTCTACTTACTGAGAACACAGACACATAAATCTGAAACTTGCAAAGGAATTTAGAGATCTTCTAACCCAATCTTTCATCCAAAGTGAAACCCTTCTACAGCAATCTTGATAGGTGGCCATCTAGTCTTTGAACCTTTGCAATAATGACGAACTGACTACTTTCCATGCAATCAGATTCAGAGACACCAACTGTGAAAGTCTTGCTCAGAACTGAGCCCCAAACCTGCCTCTCTTTGACTTGCAAACCTGGGTTGCTACTCTGCCTTCCGAGGACACACAGAGCAAGTTTATTACATCTTTTATACGACAACCCTGCAGATAGCTGAAGACAACCAGCAGGACATGGTCCAGGCCCCCCACCAGCCAGGATGCCCAACAGTGAACATGCTTTAGTCTGTCATAAAACCCTTCTTAAAATGTGGGGCCCTGTTCTGAGTATAAATAAGCCAACTCATCATCATCCAGTGGGTTCAAACCAACTTGGAGGAACAGGTAGCAACCTGGAGCCCTGTGGCTAGAAGTGTGCTCAGTCCATCTAACAGTTAAGCTGAGAGCTGTTTCTCAGAGAAACTCTAGCTGATCAGCCTCCAAAGCAACCTACAGGGATAGAGGCAGTGCTGGCAGGGAGGGACTCAGCCAAACCTAATGAGGGATTAGCTCCTGACCTTTGGAAACTCTGCATCAGATCTTTGTGCTGCCCCTGCCGGAAGCCTCTCTGCTTGGCAATGGTTGGCGGTTAGGTGGCGGTGCAGGGAGGAGATTCATTTTAGTTGTTGTTGATTTTACCAACAAAGATTCAGAAAATCTGTGTCTGTGTCATTTTATGTAAATCCAGATCCATCTGTCGCTGTCTATTGTACCTCCAGGCTCTGTAAAAATTTTTGAATACATTGCTGTTGCTTTTTTCTCCAAAGGCATGTGGTAACATCTTTAGAAATCTCTAGGGTATGGAAATTTTGGCATAATGCATGGTTTTATGTTCTGAATGATGTTGAAGTCCACATGGGTGGATCTTGGACAAGAGACATTTGATCATCTGAGACATGTGACAAGTCAACATGAATCATGAAGGACCAAGTCCCTTGTACTTCCTCTGCCTCTGACTGGGCACTGCCAGTGTGGGCCACCTGCCTTCTCGGGGACCCCATGCCCCATGTTTCCTTCCAAGCCATAGTGACCATGGGGCAGTCCAGCAATGACTCCCACCTCTCTTCTCACTGGCTGGACTCCACTCCCTCCCAGTAGTCTCACTTCGTCTGGGCTCTGATTTTTTTTTTTTTTACCCAGAATCTTCTCCACTGGTGAGATCGCGATAAAAAATGTTTTTAAAAGTGTCTGGGATGGAGTATTAGTCTCAGTCTGCACTCTGTTGATTCGGACTCTGCAAGCTGCTCTCTAAGTTGCTTCCCTGTGCCTTCTAGGTTTGTTTCCTATGAGGCTGGGCTTTTTCTCCTCTGACCCCCAGAAACTTCTGAGGGCAGTGACCGTCTTACCTGACAGGCCCAATGTTAGGGGCACTCAGAACCCCCCCATTTCTCCACAGCTACCAGAGGGGCAGGTTACTGAAGCAGCCACCACTAAGTGCTTACCATGTGTGAGCCCATTCACGCACATCACCCCCCAGCAAACCGGTGAGGCTGATGCTATGATGACCATTTTACAGATGGGAAACTGAGGTTCACAGAGGTTGGGTAAGTTTCCCAAGACCTCACCTCTGATTCCAGGGCCTGTGCATTCTTTCCAGTCTGGCCCCTGCTCCTCTCTGACAACAGCCCCCGAGAGAAGCCTGTGTCCTTGACTTGCCCCCAGTAGCTCTGCAGTTTAAAAAATGTAAGCATTTCAAATAATGCTTTCTTGCCCTTTCCCCACCCCGAGAACTGGCACAAGAGGGCGTATACATTTAAGATAATTTCAATAACAACAGATGCTTATTAACCACAGCTGCTTTTCATTTAAGGCACTCCCATGTTTGTGAACTCATTTTGCCCTTTCAGTCACCCTACAAAATTGACCAAAAGGCATCCTTATCTGTACTTTGAAGATAAGGAAGCAAAGATCCAGATAGGCTTAGGGACAGCCCAGGGCCTCAGTGAATTAATGATCTAGACTTTTCCTCAAATCAGCAAGAAAAAATTAAACAACCCTGTCAAAAAATGGGCAAAGGACATGAACAGAAAGTTCTCAAAAGAAGACAGAATAATGGCCAACAAACATATGAAAAAATGTTCAACATCTCTAATCATCAGAGAAATGCAAATCAAAACCACAATGAGATATCACTTAACTCCAGTGAGAATGGCCTTTATAAAAAAGTCCCCAAGCAACAAATGCTGGTGTGGATGCAGACAGAGAGGAACACTCCTACACTGCTGGTGGCACTGCAAACTAGTTCAACCTCTGTGGGAAGCAATATGGAGGTACCTCAAAGCTACAAGTAGATCTACCAAAGATACAAGTAGATCTACCATTTGATCCAGCAATTCCACTACTGGGCATCTACCCAAAAGATCAAAAGTCACTTTATGAAAAAGACACCTGCACTCGAATGTTTATAGCAGCACAATTCACAATTGCAAAGCTATGGAAACAACCCAAGTGCCCATCAATTCATGGATTAATAAAATGTGGTATATGTATACCATGGAGTACTACTCAGCCTTAAGAAACAATGGTGATATAGCACCTCTTGTATATTCCTGGATAGAGCTGGAACTCATTCTACTAAGTGAAGTATCTCAAGAATGGAAAAACCAGCACCACATGTAGTCACCAGCAAATTGATATTAACGGATCAACACCTAAGTGGACATAAAGGAGTAACATTTATCGGGTGTCGGGAGGGTGGGAGGAGGGGATGGGTATATACAACCACAAGGAGTAAGATGTGCAACGTTTGGGGGATGACACGCTTGAAGCTCTTACTAGAGGGGGGAGGGGGGCATGGGCAATATATGTAACCTAAACACTTGTACCCCCATAATACGCTAAAGCAAAAATAAATAAATAAAATTAAAAAAAAAAAAGATTTTTCCTCCTTGCTGTGCTCTCGGACACAACAGCTCTCCAGGCCCCAGCTTTTTGCTAAGAGAAAGGTCCTGAGTCCCTCGTCACTCCCTCATCTCATGCTGTGCCAGAGACACCAACCATCCTCCGGGTATGACGCCTGCCCTGAAAATCAAGGTGCAAGACGTGCCCCGCCCCAGGCGGCCTCTGCTGCCCAAAGAGATCCGCTTACTGAGTAGATATTACGCGTCATGCATGGTCCTGCTCTGCCCAGTGGCTCTGTGAGGTAGTTATTGTCATTAGCCCGGTTTGCAGATGAGGAAACTGTCAGCAGAGCCACAAAGTGACTCGACTGGGATGGCACAGCCAGCGTGTGGCGGGGCTGGGTGTGAAGCAGGAAGCTCTGACTCCAGAGCTGAGCCCTGTCCTGTGCTGTGAGCAGTGCAGAGCCCCCCGCGTCGCCTGGCCTAGACTCTAAGGGGGCATCGTCGCGGCCAAGGATTACACTGGCTCTGTCACAGCCAGCGCCACGCATTGAGACTGCGGTCAGTTAAAAGCCCGAGGGGTCTTTCCCACGAGCAGTGTTTAACTTCCATGTCCCACAAGAAACATTAACATCATAAGTCATTTTTTTCAGTGCTAAGTGCAGGAGTTTGCACTCATAATCTGTTACGTTTTATATAGAATTCTTTTATTTTACAAACGTTTTATATTTATAGAAAAATTGTGAAGACAGTACAGAGAGTTCCCGTACAGCTCACACCCAGTTTCCCCTATTACAAACATCTTACATTAGAGTGCGGTGCGTTTTCTCACAATTAATGAACCGATATCAATATATTACGGTCTAAAGTCCATACTGTATTCAGATTTCATTATTTTTTACCTAGCATCCCCATCGAGGATACCACATTACATTTGGTTATCATGTCTCTTTAGACCCTTCTAGACTGCAACAGTTTCTCAGACTTTCCGTGTTTTTTATGACCTTGACAGTTTTGTTTTTTTATTTTTTTGAGACAGAGTCTCACTCTGTTGCCCAGGCTAAAGTGAGTGCTGTGGCGTCAGCCTAGCTCACAGCAACCTCAATCTCCTGGTCTCAAGCAATCCTTCTGCCTCAGCCTCATGAGTAGCTGGGACTAAGGGCATGCACCACCATGCCTGGCTAATTTTTTGTATGTATATTTTTAGTTGGTCAATTAATTTCTTTCTATTTTTAGTAGAGACAGGATCTCGCTCAGACTGGTTTTGAACTCCTGACCTCGAGCAATCCACCTGCCTCGGCCTCCCAGAGTGCTAGGATTACAGGCGTGAGCCACTGTGGCCGGCCTGTGACCTTGACAGTTTTAAAGAGTACTGGCCAGGTGTTTTGTAGAATGTCTCTCAACTGGGATTTGTCTGATATTTTTCTCCTAACAGCACTGGGTTTTTGGGAGGGAGACAACTCTGGTCCTATCATATAAAGGGCACATACAGTCAACACGACTCATCGCTGTTGGGGTCAGCCTTGGCCACTTGGGCTGAGGCTGTGCTTGTCAGGCTTCTCCACTGCAAAGTGAAACTTACTCTCCCCCCCCCTTTCCGTAGTGCACTGTCGGGGAGGAAGTCACTACTTGCAGCTCACTCTTAAGGAGTGGGGCGTTGTGCTCCAGCTCCTGAGGGTGGAGTATCTAGGTAAAATACTCGGAATTCTTCTGTTGTGTCTCCATTATACTTTATTCACCATCATTTCAGGTGATGGAGACCTGTTTGAATCCTATTGCTCTACCCACCCTGAAATTGAACTTTCGCAGGTAAGTGGTATCTATGTGTCTATTAGCGTGGCTTCTGTCTTTTACTGTGTCGCTTATAAAAACATTGAACAGACAAGGCCCCAAACAGAGACCTGTGCACAGACCACCTTTTAAGATATTCTCTGATACTTGGGGAAAACAACTTGCATTTTTCAGGGCATTTTTGAAGTCACATTATATTGTACAGATCACATTTCTCCATTTTACTCACAATGTGATAAAGAATGACTCCATTAAATGTTTTCCTGAAACCAAACTATGTGCCAATTGTATTCCTTTGACATTCTAAAAGAAATGACTTACTAAGAAAAGCAAATTATTTTAATTTTGCACGATTTATTTTCAGTCATCCCTTGCTGGCTTTGGGGTATCTATTTTTTTTCTAAGTGCACACAATCTATTTACCACTCCATCTTTTAAGAATTTTATCAGTTTGACATCAGGCTGACCAACTCAGAACTTCTTTCTAGCACCTTGCTTTTTTTTTTTTTTTTTTTTTTTTTCAGAAGCAAAAACAGGATAATGCTATTTAATCAAACTAAAAAGCTTTTGCCCATCCAACATAGTAAAAAGGCATCCTACAGAATGGGAGAAAATATTTATAAATGACACATGTGATAAGGGGTTAATATCCAAAATATATAAAGGACTGTTATTAAGCACCTTGCTTTTTGAAAAGGAAGATGTTTCCAGACTTTGGGCATCTCCTCCGTTCCACATGCTTTCTGAACAATCACCAACAAATTCTCAGCCACTGTACCTGCAAATTCTTTCAGTCCTGAAACATCCAGCACCTGGAGTCCTGACCTCATTTATGGATGGTAGATATACACTTACACATCAGATCAAATTTGTTCCCTTTGGTGAAAAAGACAGAAGCAAAACAAGAGGCAGGTGCTTCTATTTTCTTCATTCTTCTCCTGAGTCACTGTCTTCCAAGCAGGTACACATGCTGTATATTCCGTTCCTGCCCTCAGTAGCCCCCCATTCTTTTTTGTTAGCTGTTTCTTTCAAACAAAGCTAATATTACATCATTTCCCCCAAGGAGCAGTCCTTTACCTTGTTCATTTTCCTGCTTCATGCATTACTTAAAAATAACAAAACCACTAAAAGCTAACATTTATTTAAGTGTTTGATAGAAAAGGAGAGCAAGGGCATTACAAGCAGGGAATAATGATGATAATGGTGCTAATATGTATTGAACCAAATGTGCCAGCATTATCCAATTGAGCATTATCTCATTTATTTTTTTA
This sequence comes from Microcebus murinus, assembly GCF_040939455.1. Classification (NCBI taxonomy): domain Eukaryota; kingdom Metazoa; phylum Chordata; class Mammalia; order Primates; family Cheirogaleidae; genus Microcebus; species Microcebus murinus. The sequence goes on from NC_134105.1 coordinate 90,417,167, forward strand.
CAATGACCCTTTGGGAATAGATATCATCCCCATTTTATAGATAAGAAAACTGAGGCTTGGTAAGATTAAAGAGCTTGCTGAAGTTTACTAAGCTGAAATTCAAACCAGGTGAGTTTGATTACAAATCGTTCCTCTTAGCAATAATAATTACAGAAATACCAAGAGTACTTTTTTGTTGTCTGGAACTGTTTGTTTAAAAAACGGTTTATTCTGAGTATCTCAGTCTGTTCAGGCTGCTGTAACAAAAAAACCATAAACTGGGTGGCTTATCAACAACCAGTATTTATTTCTCACTGTTCTAGAGGCTGGGAAGTCCAAGAGCAAGGTGCCTGTAGATTCAGGGTCCAGTGAGAGCCTGGTCCTCAAAGATGGCCGTCTTCCTTGCTGCATCCTTGCGTGATGGAAGGGTTGAACAAGCTCTTTTGAGCTTCTTGTATAAGGGAACTAATTACATTCAAATAAAATCTTAAAGGCCCCACCTCTTAATACTATAGCACTGGGGATTATGTTGAAACATGTGAATTTTTGGGAGGCACAAACACTGGGCTTAGATCTCCAGAAATTGTTCTTACAGAGTGTGGTACCTCCTGGCACCCCTCCTATGTTATGAAGCCCTACCCTCTTTGATGGGCCCCCACTTTTTCCAACCAGTACCTCTTTGAAGGATTCTTTGTATCTTCATTGGTTCCTTTATATTAGATCTTCTTAACACTAGGTCTCCAATTCCTTCTGAAATCATATACAAATTACTGTATAGATGTCCATTTTCTCCCCCGGGGGACAGGGTCTATAGTTTTCATTAGATTCTCAAAGTGATTTATTATCCTCTAGCCTCCCCCCCCCCATTCATCTATAAATTTCATTTATAATTTATAAATTATTGCTTTTGACGTCTCTCCTTTTACTTGGACAGATGGGGTTTGTGACTGAAATATAGACATTTCACTTTTATAATCTCCCTGACCTGCCTAATCTGTATTCCCTTTTGGCCCCTCTGGCCATGGAACTGAACTCCATTGCACTCCTTAGACTCTCCCTCTATAAAGCCTCAGGCTTCTGTCTGGGGGTGGCCAGTGTCCCCTCTCCTGGCTATTGGTCATGCTCAGATGATGTGACTGTCGGCTTCAGCTTCCCATCCCTGCTCTTTTTTGTCACTGCACACATAATGCAGCAAGTATAATGAGCCAGGCACTGCTCTGGGCAGAGGGGACCCCACACTGAACAGAATAGTCAAAGCCCTTGTCCTGAGACAAGCATTCCTTTTTTTTTTTAATTTCATTTTTTTAAGTTTTGGTGTAGCTGAGTGATAACACAAGCATTCTTTTTTTTTTTTTTTTGAGACAGAGTCTCACTCTGTCGCCCGGGCTAGAGTGCCGTGGTGTCAACCTAGCTCACAGCAACCTCAAACTCCTGGGCTCAAGGGATCCACCTGCCTTAGCCTCCCGAGTAGCTGGGACTACAGGCATGTGCCACCATGCCCAGCTAATTTTTTTTTATATATATATATTTTTAGTTGGCCAATTAATGTTTTTCTATTTATAGTAGAGACAGGGTCTCGCTCAGGCTGGTTCCGAACTCCTGACCTTGAGTGATCCGCCCACCTCAGCCTCCCAGAGTGCTAGGATTACAGGCGTGAGCCACTGTGCCTGGCCCACAAGCATTCTTAATATCAACAATTCATTCTTTTCTGTGGATCTTAATGAAGTCTGGACTCAGTTCCCTTATTTGTCTGTTCTACCTTTTAAGAGATAAAATTATTAGTGGATCAAGTAAAAAATTTATCAGCTCTTCTGCTTTTAGCAGAATGATATTTGCAGTCATCTAATTAGTCAGAGGCCCCGTCACTGTTCCTCGCCGTCCTGTGCTGCAGGGGCATCATTCCCCGGCCCCGGCTGGCAGGCGGTTTGTGGCATGAGCCCCTTCAAATCCTCTCACCTGTGCGGCCCCCTCTGGCTCACAGATTGAGACACGCGTGCACTTTCTGGGCACATAGGGTTTCTCTCTCCCTGTGCAGTCGGAACTTTCCTTGCGGTACGCTCCAGGCCTGAGTTCCATCCCACAGGCAGGAGGGTCCATGAGATGACAAGTCAACTTGCTTTTCCATTCTCTATTTCTTAGCAGGTAGATATCAGAGAACTTAATTGCTCCTAACTCTTCGCCTGCTACTTTCTGAGGCTTTCTGGACACCTCTCTTGGAAAAGTTCTTCTGTCTCTAGAACCAGCATGCTCAGCTTAGTCTCTATGCAACTTTGGGCAAGGGAAATTCTCCGAGGTGTCTTCGTTTATAATATACACAAAGATAATATTACTTATCTTGTGGGCTTGATGTGAAGAGTAAATGCACAATTCTAAGGGGTTAACAAGCCTGCTGCAAAACAAGGCTGCCCCACAAGGGCACGAGCCATGCCAGTTCCCAGCCTTTCCTGCTCTGTCATGCCTGTCTACCTCCAGCATATCAGGCCTTTTCTGGGCATTTTACCCTTTCTGTTTTAATGTCTTATTTCAGTGTCTGCTATTTGGGGCTCTTTAGGAGAGAAGAAAGAACTCAGAAGTATAGTCTGGCAGGAGGCTATGCCCAAGTTGCCCCGGGAGTACGGACCCTGGGGCCCCGGGGATGACTCTTGGCCCAGATATGCCATTTCCAACAATTCCTGCTCCTCAGCTGCTGCCTCTAGGCCGGGGCACGTTGGGACTTTGCAGCATGGCAACATTCCTGGAGGGAGAGCGGGCAGCTTGGGAGCAAAGCACCTGGGATGCCATATGGGCATGGGTCTGGGGCCCACATGCCAACCAGAAAGGAGCCCAGGTGTTCTGATTCAGGGCCGCTCTTGATAAGCAGGGCATTCACAGGGGACATGGGACTCACAGAACTCCTGGCAGAAGAGCTGATGGTGAGGGTGAGTCAGTGCTGGGCTCGAGAGAGGCCTCAGCTGTCCAGACTCCCCACCTAGCCTGCGAGGCCCGTGCTGCCCAGATGACTGTGTGGCCTTTAGTTCAGCTGCTGCATTTTAGTATCTCTCTGAGGAGCAACCATGGGGGACAGGAGGGACCCCCAAAGATGTCAGGGCCCGAGAGTGGGAATCCGGGTGCCACTGTCCCTGGGGAGGTTTAGTGAGGCTGTGACCAGGGAGTTAATGCCACTGAGAGGTGTCCAGGTTGCAAAAGACCCAGCTGAGTCTGGGAGGACTGGGAAGAAGATTTCAGCCTAGGCCTGGATGACTAGTGAGCAGGGCAGAAAATGACTCCAAGAAGGGTCTTCACCCTGGACAGGGACCTTCAGCAGCTCCATAGAGCAGAGTCTGCCAACGCGAGTGGTGCCCACCCCCATCTGCAGGATGATGCTGTTTGGCAGGTGCCTTTCCAATTCAGTTGTCTACGTGAGCTGAGAACATGTGGCAGATGGGATGAAACAAGGGCCGCTGCCGGAGAGGAGAAAAAGTTGGGAGAAACTACAAACTCAGGGATTCTGTTCAGGAAGGAGAAACCCCCAGTTCCCCAGCCCTACTCCCTACCCGCTCTGTTTTGGGTCCTTGGATCATGGCAGTCCCTGCGATCAGTTATGACACAGAGAGTAAGAGTATAAACAGCACCTTGAGGGCAAAGATTATGTTATGTTCGTTTTCGGCATCCTTAGCATCTTTATAGGCATGAGTTCCATGCTTTGCTGAACGAGTGAATAAATGATGCTCATTATTACATGGTCTGGATTGAGCTCAACTGGGAGGCTCTGCATTGCTTTCACTGTCTTTTGCCCTCTGAGTTATAGATTTGTTCCAAATCATACAGGGAAGCTTGAGCTGAGCTCAGGAAAATGCTAGCTGGGGTCTGTGGAGTCAGAACCGCCTCTGGGGCTTGTTGTTCCCATAGCCCAGAGCCCTGAGCACAGGCCTGACCCGTGAGGGCCCAACAGACCCCAGCCCCAGTGGAGGCCCCACCGCATGTGTTGCCTGGCCTGGAAAACGTGGACGTGAGGAGGGCTGCGTCCCCCTGGCTTTTCATCACGAGTGGCAAAAGAAGGCAAAAGCTGCCCCATCCCTACACTGTGGCCAGATGGTGTGGGCCCCAAGCTCTCTGCTTTCAGAAAGTGGGGCAGGACTCGGGGGCCCACAAGGGGCGCTAGAAATAAAGCCCATCTGTTTCTGCTCCCTGGGCATCTGGGTGGCCTCTGGGAACAGATGAGCCGTGGTCCTCCTTGCCTGGGTGAATTCCTTGCTTCATTTTGCCCTCTGGGAGCCAGGGAAGCACCTTCTGCCCTGCCTTTCAGGGTTCTTGGATCAAGCCATCGGTGCCAGACCGAGAAGGAAGAAGGTAGTGAGAGGGACAAAATAGGCCAGATCGAGAGACCAGAACTATCGCTGTAAGAGTATAGGCTCCTCGAATTTGAACCTGTGTTCCCCTTGCCCTGGGTTTCCACTGCTCCTTTGGCTACATATTGCACTGTTATTTAGAGATACCAAAAACCCAAGTGCTGGACACGATGTAGCAATCATTGTATGTTGGCATAAATGGGGTCCAGGAGTGGAGCTGGGGCCCAGGCAGGTTTTAGATCTCTGGGATTTGGGCTTACACTAGGAGTGACAGCAAACACGTCCAACTCCCCACGTGACCCTGAGAAGAGAGGTGGCATGCACACAGCAGAGGCCAAGCCAGCACTCTCAGGGGCAGGACGAGGCGAGGGCCAGGGCAGGGAAGGCAGGCTCCGGGTGGAGGTGCCCCCAGGATGGGGCGAGGGGTCCGTTGCTCAGGGCGCTCACTCACTCAACCACTGCCATTTGAAAACGACCCGTGACCTATGCTGGGCCTGCCAGGGGGGTAAGAAAATGAGGTGAAGAAAAACTGGACACAGACTCTGCGTTCAACGCCGTGTGCCTGCAGGCGTCTATGGAAGGACGCTCACCTTCCTAGGAGGCGGGGAGGCTCCCTACCTGACACCCAGCGCCACTTCAGGATTATTCCTTCATTATCAAGCTAACAAAAAGCATCCTGCTTCTCTGATGCTAGATATGTACTACTGCCATCCTCTTCCTCGTCCCTGCCATTGACCAACTTCCTGGTCACTGAAAACCGTGGCATCTGCTCTCACCTCACTCCAAGCCCTGTCACCACCCCAGGGTCCACATGGACCACCCGAACAACAGCCTTCTGCCCGGACCACTAGCTGTCCTCTACCTGCCCCAGGAAACACCTTTTTCATTCTCCACCCAGCTTTTACAAATGTCCACCCCTTTCCTCAAGCCTCCTGACTCCCACCCCTCCACTTCAGACAGAAGATCTTGCCTCTGATGCTCCAGAGAACATGGTGGCTACCCGCCTCTCTGCGCTCGGCACACACACAGCGCACAGAGCTGTCTGTGTTCCTTTTCATTCTCATCTCTCCCCCTCCGTCGCACTGGAGAGGCAGCCTTCCTCCTGTCAGAGCCGGTCCTGCTCGTGCACCCAGCGCCTCGTCCCCTCCTGCCTCCTCAAGGACTTTGTGCCATCAATTGAGCCTTTATCTGACATCTCCTGCAGCCTCTCCATCTCCACTCTTCTCTCCCAAGCTCAAGGCCGCTGCTCTTACAGACAAGTGCACCTCTCCCGAGCCCGCACCCCCTTTCCTTCCTAGCCAAGCTTCCTTAACGCAGCCCACAGCGTGCCCTCGGCTTCCTTGCTCCCCATGCACACTGTAATCCCCACCATCCACAGTGAAATGTGCCCACGAGGTCACTGATGGGCTCTGCTGCTATATCCACCAGGTGTCCTTCAGTTTTTGAAGAGCAGAGCCTTTGCCCGGCCTTGGCAGCATCTGACCCTGTTGAAACTCCCCTCTTGCTGCAATTCAGTTCTCTCTTGGCTTCTGGGAAATAATTCTCTCCTGCCTTTCTGACAGTGCCTCGGCTTCCTCGTGGGCTCCTCTACCCGCAGCTTAAAAGGCTGGTGCTCCCTGAGGTGCTTCTCTCCTACTCCATCCACTCCCAGCGGCATTCAGGTGATGCCAAGGTTGGCATCTTGAGCCTGGACCTTCCTCGAATGCCTGACTCGGCATGTCTGGCTGCCTATGTGCTACCTCCACTCACTCCGGCCACCTCAAATCCAGCGTACCTTCAGCAAGGCTTACTGTCTCCCATCCCTGTGTCTCCTGTTCTACAGCTTCCATTCCAGTTACCTGAGCCAGAGACCAAGGAGTCCCCCTGACTTTTGCTGCCGACCAGGGGCTGCTCCAACTGCCTTACAGGTTTACTGTATGGAATACTCACAACAGCCCTGGGAGGTGGGTTCTATTATTATACCTTACCCAGAGACAAAGAGAAATAAATAACTTACCCAAGGTCACATAATCAGTGGCTGGCCTGGGATTTGAACCATGAGAGCCTGGTGCCAGAGTCCACGCTCTTACCCACTAACCTTACTGCCTCTTGCCAACAAAGCCTTTGATTCCACTTTGAAATAGTGCCTGCAACACCACTGTCCCTGGACCACCGCAGGCTAAAGGTCTGTTGGCTTTAGCCTTGTATCCCTAGAATTCACTCCCCAAGGGAGTGCGTCCTTAGTCGGGTCAGCAAACAGCAAAGCCCCGTTTTTACTTCTCTGGCCTCACTCCTTGCCTTTCCCTGTAAACTACCAGCACGCTAGAATTATGGTGACCATGTAATTTATCAACCTAACTGGGATTGTCTGAGAGTGAACAAGGGACTATTTATAATTAAGCTGGGTCAATAGGTGTAAACCAGGACAGTCCCAGGCAAACTAGAATATATGGTCACCCAGCTATCATCTGCTTATGTTGAAATATTTGCTGTTCTCCAAACACACTGTGTTCTTTCACCTTTGGGTCTCTGAACACACAGTTCCCTCTGCCAGAAAAACCCATTTATCCTCCTTCAGGAGCTTGTTCCTGATGTCATTCCCCCCAGGTTACGTAAGGTGCCTTTCCTCTGAGCACCCGATGCTCTCTGCTGCCACTGCTGATCAAAGCACGGCAGCGGTTTCACCTGCCGTGGGGTGGGGAGGGCACGGAAAGCACAGTGGTTAGGCACAAGGGCATGGAGCCAGGCTGCTGGGGCTGGCTCTCGGCTCACTACGTACCTCTTCATGCCTCTGTTTCCTCATAAGGGTCTAAGGATGATAGGAGACAGTGTGTGTGAAATCCGCCTAGTATACAGTCAACATTCGTCGGACATTCACTATGATTGTTTTCACGATGATTGTTTTCTGGGCACTTGCTCTACGCCAGGCAGTGCTGAGCACCTCACAGGCACGATCTCATGTACTGTCACAACAGTTCTGCAAAGTAGGGGTCATTATTGTCTTAACTTTACAATTGGGGGAACTGAGTCTTAGAGAAGCCACTCGCCCTGGGTAGTAGAGTGGCACTGGTGAGTGCTGGCACCCAGGTGTGAACCCAGGCCTTCTGGACCCACAGCACGGGTGGCGCCTGTGTCTTCCGGTTTGGCCTCCCTCACTAGACTGAGAGCCACCTACGGGCACCTTTTGCCTCTGTATCCTTAGCCCAAGCCTGGTGCCCGCCTGGTCTTGGTAAATGTTTATAGAATGAAGAAGGCACTTAGGACTGGGCCACAGGGGAAGCTGGGCTGGTGCTTGATCAAAATAAAGTGCCAAGAGTGAGAAGTGAGGTCAGAGAGGCAGGGCCAGCAGGCCAGAGGGGCTGAGAGGGGGGAGGGTGCACTCCACCAGGTACGGAGGGCACCAGGGCCAGCTTCTCACTGGATCTGGGTTTTTATATCACAGGCATAGAAGAGACACCTCTGTATCACCTTTCGTCCTAGAATCCAGGTATAAAAATATATTTATTGAGGAGAAGGGAAGACAAGAGTATAGGTGTAGGTGTTTGTACACGTGTGTGCACACTTTGGGCAATTTGGGCTCCTCTAATGCCTCTTGTCCAAGATAAAAACAGCCAAAGGAAAATAAACTACCTTCAACCATTCCCATGTTCTTTTCTGGAATAAACACTGCAGGAAGGGCGGCCCAGAATGTCTCGGGCTTTAGATGAGCATTTACAGTAATTCAGTAATAATGAAGATGTGCGTGCATGTGTGCCCGTGTGTGTGTGTGTGTGTGTGTGTGTGTGTGTATGTGTGTGCAGGAGGTGATCCAGGTGGGGCTGGCATATCAGTCTCTATTCCTGAGGTTAAGTAGCAGTAAATTAACAAAAAATATTCCTAGCAGGCCCCGCACTGCTAAAGAGTAAATGTAATTATCCTTAATCAATACAGGCCCTTCAGCACTAGGTAATAATGGCTGTCCTGGGCTTAATTGTTCACAGCAGCTGGGGAGGGAGGATGGTGGGAACAGGGGCCTCCAGCTTTCCTCTGGCAGGGCAGGGAGTCCCGGAGCTGTGGGCAGGATCCCCAGGAAGGGGGAAGTCGCAGGCAAAGCTGGGCAGCAGAAGCTCACGTCATTTGCCCCGGACTGACCGACCCGGCCGCCACCTCGTTGGGATCGCACAGCCCCTCCTTGCCCTGGATGACGGCGCCCCGGCCTGGCCCTCCTCCCCGGGGCACTCCTTCCTCAGGCTGCCTGTGAGGCACAGGCAGGCTACAGCGCCTCTGCCACCTCTCACACCTTCAGGTGCCACCTGTTTCATGAGCACCTGTGTGTCCTGAGAACTGAAGGCCCAGACGACAGACCCGGGCACAGACCTGGGCAAGCTGCTCCTGGCAGCCGGCTCCACGGGGACCTGGCAGAGGCTCTCCCCGCTGTGCAGCGGACGCACCCAGTGGGAAGGGAGGCCGTGTCCTGTGGGTCTTCAGCAACAAGCGTGTCTTAGACCCGGCGTGTGCACCCAGGGCTCGTGTCTAAGCGGTCTGTGCTGGAGAGTGCTGGGGCTCTGCCCCAGGCCCCGGAGTCCTCAGAGGGGTGTGGCTGCAGATGGGGTCTACAGGCCGTTTCCTATATTCCAGAAAGTCCAGTGCGAGCTTCACATGGCAAGGGCTGTGTGGGCTAACTGCTGCTTCCCTGATGCCTAACTGCCTTCCTGTCCCCGCCTCCCTGGGAGCTAAGTACAGCCCTGAGGCGACTCTCAGGTATCTGTCAGTAGAGCTGTGAAAAAGAGGCTCACACATACTGGAACCAAACCCAAAGGCCTCAGAAACCCAGGATTCCATCCCCTGGGCATGGCACAAGCCTGGGAGGGCTGCACTCACACTGCCGCACCGGCTGGGTCACAGTCCGTGTGGCATGTGGCTGCTGGGGCTGGCCTGCCCTGCAGAAGTCCTGGCTCTGCCCCTCCTTAGCTCTGAGACCTTGGGCAAATTATTTCACCTCTCCCTGCTTCCATGTCTGTCTGTAAGACATGGATAGTAAGAGTCCTGACATTGTAAGATTAGCGTGAGGATGAAGCCAGGTGGACACACATCAGCGCAGAACGACGCCAGGGGCGTGAGATGCGCTGTCTACAGGGAGCGCTGGCTGCCTTACCCAGAGAGGCTGCCAGGGACCCCCTCCACGCTCTCCCCTCTCCTCTGCTTTCCAGGCTCCAGTCTGGTCTTCATCCTTTCCTCCCCCTTCCTTCCCTCCTTCCTCTGCACGTCCCCTCCTCACCCCCAGCCGCTCTCTGCGCCGTGGGGGGACGGGCAGCGCACTGTGCTCCTGCTTGTCTATTCCTGGCCAGGTGCAGGCGGCCCTTGGCGACTGGCATCGTATCGATTGGGCCTGAACACCGTCTAGACATGGAAAACCTCCCGAAGTGGGCGCTCGCTATGATAGCACCAACAGCTCAGTGGCTCTCTCATTTCCCCTTCTCCTGGTGAGCAGAAGACAGAGGCCGTGACCCGGCAGGCCGCTGTTCCGCTGCAGCACCCAGAAACTGCACCCAGCCCCGGGAGGCGGGGAGGAGGGGCTGAACTGAGGGGATCTGGCTCGGGGCCCCCACCCAGCCCAGCTTCCTCCCCTCACCCCGAGTGAGCCTCCTGCTCCCCAAGGACTCAGGGAAACCTTCCACTTGGCAAGGAACACCTGTGGCTTCAGCCTAGTCCTGTGCCCTGAGTCCCTCTACCCTTGCGGGTGCTGCCATGTGCAGGAGCAGTCCCAGACCCAGCTCTGGGAACAACCTGTTTCTAGACAGGGGAGCAGAGGAGTCCACTTAGAAGCTCAGTCTCAAGGCTGTCGTGTGCAACTGTGCGGCTGAGTAGGGGCTGAAAGCTGTGTGGCTGCATACGTAGGGCTGAAGAGAAGCACTTTTTCTAATCCATACAAAGATGTCATTTAGCCTGGCCAGAGCCTGCTCAACCTAGAGTCTTTCTGCCTACTGGTTCTCCTCAAAACCTGGTGGCCTGGTTCCCTGCTTGGACTAATTTCCCTGTAACTAGGCTCCTTCTCTGAGCCCTCTGTCCCCTGATTTAGGTCTCGATTTCCTATATGGTGCTTCCACCTCTTCGTTATGGGATTCCTGATCTGAGCCCCCGCCTCCTCCCCACAGGCCCTGCACATCTTCCCACGGGCCTCCCTGCCTGATGCAGCTCCAGGCTTTGGGAGGAGAGTCTGCCTTCTTGCCTGGGAAACCCACCAGAGAGCCTATAACTCCTCAGACATCTCACTGAGTTTCTTCCTGCTGCATCTGAGCACCTTCAACTCTTGTCCTTTTCTGTGCAGAGCTGGAGAACATCCGATTCTCCTCCAACCAACCCCCGCCCAAGAATGTCATCTTGCCTGGTCCAGTCCTAACAAGCCCTGCATAGAATTTCAAATCTCCTGGCACCCTCAGTTGGCCTGTTCCCTGCTCCCTGATTAGAGAAGCCCAAATTGCCTGAGCGCTAAGAATAGCATCATCATCAGTGACTAAACAACCTGACAGACAGCACCCCCACCCCGGTGTGCTTGGGGACACATCTTCCGGCCTCTGTTCCCTCGGGGATCCTTGCAGGCTGCAGCACCATCTGGGGGCCTCTCGAGGCCAATTCCCAGGCCTCACGTCCCCTTGAAACATACCCATGGACTACTCTCCTTGTGAAAAGAGGGACAGCCGCGTAGGGGCACACTTGATCAACGGCTTCATTACAACTACCGTGGGGAGCGCGAGACACCCAGCTCCTGGGGTGCAGCCTGGGCACACTGAGGACCCCCAGGGTGAGGCTCGGGCACACCGAGTGAAGACCCCCAGCAGACAGGCAGGGAGCAGTATGTAAAAGGGCCTCCGGTGGTTCTGACACGCTGGGAGCCGCTGCACCAGGTGACTTCCTCATGTTTGTCTTCAACTCATGGGAAGCCCAGGGAGTGGCCCCTGAACATTTTCAGCCCAGGGACTGGGAGAGTGACCAGTGACATTGCTGGAGGCAGAAGAAGTCTGGCTCCATGTTCAAATGCCCACATGGCACATCCAACTGGGGTACAAGCCACGACTGCTAAGACCGAACTGAGTATGTTTGACACATGCAAAGAAACCCTGTGTAGAGTTTATTCTCCACAACAGTCACTTGGGACTTAGGAGTTTTGTATTCAATGTTGGGGCACCTTGTGTATCTCTCATTTGTGCTATTGTTGAGTTCCAGAACGACCCAGCTGTTCATGTCCTCATAATTCCCTTATAATCATTCCCATTGACCTTATAACCCCCATCCCTGCCAACTTTTATTTGTAAATTCCTAGTCATCCTTCAAAACCCATCTTGGACATAACCACCCCTAGGAAGTCTTCCCTGAGCTGCTAATCTCCCCACTCCACTTAGCTAATTGTTCCTTTCTCTCTGTACATTGAAAAGGCCCCTCTTGTGATGGGCATATTCCACTGCCTTACAATGCATCTTTTTTTGTCTGCCTGTCTCTCCTGTAGACCAGGGCTGCAACTGTGCCTAATCATCTTTCTATCATCCGAGTCTAACAAAGTGCCTAGCATATGGTAGGTGCTCAATAAATGCTCGTTGGGTGAGTGCAAGGTGTGTATTCCCTCTAGAAGGCAGGTTCCTGCTTAGCATAGAGGTGCTCATATATCCCTGTGGAAGCAATGAAATGTCACTACTCCCATTCTGCCCCCAAACTCATCTGGACTCAATGAAAATCTCAACAATCTCATCCCTGACTCCTCCTGGCAAATTCAGTCACTCTCTTCTCTGTGTTCAAACCTCTGTAAACACCCCCGCATCACAGTCTTTGTCCCATTGTGTTGCAACCATTTATTTATGTATCTGTCTTCCCCACAAGACAGGAGCTCCTCGGGGACCAAGCCTGTCTCTCATTCTTCTTTGTAGTCCCCATCCCAGCACCTAGCAGGGAGCCTGGCACGATGCGAGTGCTCAGTGTCTGTGTGTGCAGTGAGTCACCACCACGAGGGGGCTGTGCCCATGGGACCAAGAGTGGCTCACAGCTCGATGGGGACCCTGGGAAGGCTCTGGGTGATGGCTCTGTGGCTCTCCCCAGAGCCACTGCCTGCGTGCTGAGAGAAGCAAAGTGCTAAGGACATTTACCAAGATGGCCAGCTCCCTGGTTGGCTCCCTGTGGCCTCCTCTTGCCCCATGCCTTGAAGCCCCCAGGAGAATCTGATCCATCAATCTCTGCAGCTGCCACTGCCTAGACAATTGACCCTTGTGGTGGTCACAGGCTCAGGTTTCTACTCTGGAGGATTGATGGAGCATTGCTTCGCCCTCTTTTTATCCTAACCACCTGCCTTGCTCAATATTAATCAGGTGCCTACTATGTCTAAGTCCCTATTCCAGGTGCTGATAGCTCTTATCTGGAAAGAGAGTCTGAGTGGCCTGTGGCTGTCATGATTTGACAGAGGCTGGCAGGGAGAAGATGGGGGTGGGGGCCGGACAAGCAGAGCAAGTCCTGGAACAGAAACGTCATAGATGCCAGGAAAACTGCCTCAATACTTCCAAGTGGCCCAGCGCTCTCTGCGGGGCCTGCTCAGCAGCACGCCCGGCTGGCTGGGGCTCCTTTCTGAGGGCCGGCAGGGACCCAGCCCGAGTTGTGCTTGCTTGGCAACAGGCATGGTCTGCACGAGCCTGGCCCACAAGGCTTCCAGCTTGGTGCTGGGCTCTGTCCCCAGCACCTCTTTTAAGGGGTAATCATTTTAATAAATATGAATTGTGGGCCTCTTGCCTGAGAGTGAAACTGAAATCGAATCCATAATCCAGACAGAGGGGAGTGCAGCTGCACTGGGTTAATTACGCACACACCAAGCATATGGCGGCGCACCTCCAGACCAACAGGCGGAGAGCGTTCTCCGGGATGCAATTAGTTCCTGTGCATGCATAAAAAATGAGCCAGTGCCTCCAAAAGAAAAATAAAATTGCTGAAGTCATAACCTCATACCAGTGTAATTGCAATCACTGAGTCGCGCCACTTAGGTTTAAGCAACATTTACCATCCGTTCTCACGCAGGTGGGCTTGGCTAGCGGTGGTTTTCTTTCCAGCCTCGCTCTGCCCCGGCCTTCCTCCCCTCCCCAGCCCCGCGCTCTCCTGCAGCACCCTCCTCCCCAAGTCCTCCGCACCACATTGTTTAACCCTGCTCCTCCAGGGTGATTTGAGGACTGAAACATTTTTTCTTAGAATAACAGCACAAATGCAGTGAGTGAGGCGCTTTGCATGCATTATCTACTGACCCTCGGTAGGTGATAATACAAACCCCACTTTTCAGGTGGGGACATCAAGGCTTAGGAAGTCAAGTGAGTTGTGCAAGGATGTTCAGCTAGTCGGAGCCGCATGCTTCCCATTATGCTCGGGGGACTTGGGAACGGAACAACCAAGTCATTTCATCTTTCTGAGTCATTTCCTCTTCCCTTTCTGGGAAAGTGTGATATTAAAACTTGCCTTCAGGGTTGTTCTGATGTGAGGGTTAAATGAAATCGTGCATGTGAAAGGGACATAGGCAGGGAGCAGACCTTCAACCGAGGTCTGCTGGGCAGAAGTGCAGAGTGCCTGGGAGCCCCCTCTGGAACCAGCACCCCCTGGGGTCGAAGAGCTCCTTTTCCTCTTCCTTCCTATCTTTGCTCAGATGTCACCTTGTCAGGGGCCTCCCTGACCCCCTAATTTGAGTAACAAGGCCCACCACTGGCACTCCAGAGCCCTGTTCCTTGTTTTACACTTCTCACGGCACTCACCACCTTTTCACAGACTCTGCAATATACTCTTTGCTTCTCCCCCTCCCCACTGGAGTGTGGCTCCCTGGGCGGGGTGTTCCCAGCACCACGGACAGTGCCGGGCCACTAGGAGGTGCTCAAAAATTATTTGTTGAATGAATGGGTAAATGATCAACCTCGGTCTCCTCATCTGTAAAATACCGCCCTCGTGGGTTTCTGTGAGGATCACATGAGATGGCTTCTCAAGTGCTTACCACGGCGCTTGACACTCGGCCCTTGCTCCAAACATGATGGTCATGAGAGATGGGACTTTGTTTTCCGGTCACCACTGTATTAATAACTCTAGTGCTCAGCACAGAGATTGGGATGAGGGAGATGTTCTCTGAATATCTGCCAAATGGGTAATTGTGTGAAGGTTCCTGGGGTCAGAGAAGGAACAGAAGGTACAGTGCCTGCTAACTCATGGGGCCCCTGATGTTCCTACCCCAAAGGACAGCCTTTGGCCTGTGGAGGGTCATCACTAAGGACGTTGTATTGCTCTGAACACAGCCACTCAGCAGAGCAGGCACCAGGCAGCTGATTCTATTAGGGAGCCTTCTTGACTGGGGGTAGAGACGCCAGATAAAATATGGGATGTCCAGGTAAATTCGAATTTCAGATAAACATGAATACTTTTTTTTTAGTATAAGTATGCCCCATGCAATATTTGGGATATACTTATACTAAAAATTGCCTTGTATTTTTATTTGCTAAATGTGGCACCCTAGCTAGGAAATGTGTTTTCAAGCCTCCCTGAGAAGATGGAGGCATCAGGAAGATCTTCTGGGCTGCAACCATGTCCTCTGCTGTGGCCAGGGGTGCTCAGCTTAAAGCTTGGTGAGCTCAAAGGCAGAGACAGAGACAGGGGAAGCCAAGACACATGGGAGGAGTGTTGGTTGTTCAGTAGGGGAGGCAGAGGGGCAAGGAAGGGCAGGCACGGGGTAAGATGCGGCAGGAGCTGGTTCTCTGGGAAGTGGGTGTACAAGGGTAACAGTACAGGGTGACCCCCAGTGACAAAGACATCCTGCTCTTAGTTGCTTTTACTAACATACCTTGCACATTTGCAAATGCCTTCTCCCATTAATCTCAAGACAGGTGTCTCCTCCATTTGAGAGATAAAGGGATTGAGGTCTTGAGTTACCAAAAGCACTACCTGTGCTACCCCAGTAGTTAGCTGCTGAGCTGGGGCTCGAACCCTGTCCTCCTGATGCTGGACTCCTCTTGGGCAAGGGGTGAAACTAGGCCACACTGCCCAATCTGTGCCATTAGTGAACTTGGAAGGACCTGGAAAACCCCACTAACATTTCTCAGGGGCCCTCTACATCTGACATTGTGTCGTGGGCAGAGCTAGGTGCTTGCAACTCTGTGGCTTTGTCAGTCCTGCAGCCTCTGTGTTCTCCTCTCTATGCCCAGCCTCTACCCTGCCCTGGCAGGCTGCTCTCACCACCCCTGGGGGCCACTGTGTGAAGCTGAGATTTTAGGCCCATGGGGGGAGTTAGGCTGAGGTCAAACCTGGACAAAACCTCAGGACCAGAGATACAGCACCAACCCCCCCCTTGTTCTGGAGCCCCAAGGCTAGGGCTATTCCTCGACACTGCAGTTTCCCAGGATGTCCAGCTGGGCAGCCTCCAGGCCTCCCCAGTCCAGTCCACTTCCCTCGCTGGGGCAAGCCTGACCATCTCCCTCCTGAGTATGAGAGCTCTTGGTGCCTGTTACCCAAAAGCTAATGAATCTCACCACCCTCCAAGGGTCAGGGAGGTGTGTTCCAGCAACTGAAACCCAACAGTGAGTCTAATCACCAATCTATAATTACTTTTCACACCTTAGCTACATCTTGGTGGTCCGCCTTGAGCAGAGTCTGTGTCTTATGCTAATGACCGCATACTGGGCCGGCCTGGGAAGGCTGAGGAGGGGTCTTCCAACAGCAAGGAGGCTGCTGGGATCCCCTTCCAAACTGGAATTTGAGAAGCTTTGAGGTAGATATCCTTGTGGAGTGGGGTCAGAATCCATGTTTTTCCCTTCATATGAGTCTGGGAGGACCATACACCTCACCTTTGACCTTTCCCAGAACCTCCTGATGCATCCCTCCACCCCAGCCAGATGGCACCCTCACATTAGGGCACTGGTTTATAAAGGGGCTGCCTACAGGCACGCGGCACCGTCCACCAGATCCACAGAGGGTAGCACGATCTGCCGGAGCACGTACGGCAGTGCTGCTACCGACTCTAGGCGAACAGGATGAGGGGAACCAGGAAAAGAGAATCGTTACATGGGCCCACCTTGAGAGGAGCTATGGCCTGCCACTGTGGGACACAGCCAGACCCAGGTGACCCACAGGAAGGCAGCCTAGGCAGTGCCCCAAGCCCACCCTCCTTCCTCCCCCACGCTCTTGCCAGAACTCCCATTGGCCAACCCCAACCAGAAGCCAGGGTGGAGGGGGAGGGCGATCAGACCTGGACGGAGACCGCCTGGCACTCCCGAGAACCCTGCCTGGTTAACAGCCAAGGGGATCGTTTCTGCACCCCGCCTGTCTCAGGATGGGAAATGAGAGGACACGGTTGGGGGGGGGGTGTCCTGCTTTCCACATCAGCTCTGGGTGGGGCACTGATGTGGTGTGGGGAGATATTTTTAGAAGTTTCAGAAAGAAAATACAACCATGCAATTTGGTCTTAGAAGCCTGGGGACCTTGCCGTGTGTTTGTGTGAGACGTTGGCCAAGTCACTTACTGTCTTTGGGTCTGTGTTCCTGCCTCTACAACAGCATTGCTAATACTGACCACACAGGGCTGTCGGGAGGATTGCACAGGGTGAGAGAGTGGAAACCTCAGCACAGTGCAGGGCTCACAGGACATGTGCAGTAGGCATGAGCGAGTCTGAAATGGTGGCTGGTGGTCGCCTGGTAACCTCAGCTCTCCTTCAATCCCTGGCTTCTGCCTGTGCGCTATCGCTCTCTCTCTCTCTCTCTCTCTCTCTCTCTCTCTCTCTCCCTCCCTCAGGCCAGGCCCACCTCGCACATGGTGGATTCCAAGCCTCTGTCCAGCTTGCGGTCAGCTCCAAGAAGCCAGCTGCCACCCCACCTGCCAAGGGTGACACTTGCCAGCACTGAGACCATCCCAACATCTGGCCGTGCTCACTATGAGCACTGGCTCCAGCTCCAAGTAAGTGACTGTGCCACTCACTGGGTGTCAAGGTGAGCAGGAAAGGGCTGGGGGCCAGGCTGGGACGGAGGATGGAGGGGGACGCCCCCTGAGGGATCCTGTCCCGTGTACTCTGGGTAAGCAGCTAAGCAGCACAGGAAGAAGGGGCCTCCCGCCTGGGAGAAACCAGCAGCTGACTGTCTACCTTGTTAACTGGAGCACAATTAAGGCAGTTAAGAGTCAGAAGGCGCCTCATGTTTATTCATGTAGCTTTGACATACTATCTTTCTGTGTGGGTTACAGTCCCTGGGGTGCTTCGTGTGGCCACTCCCTCCCCCTTCAACTTTCTCTGCTCCACGCAGTGCCCCGGCACTCATCCTGCGCCTTCTCCCTCATCGACTCGTTTGCAGATCCGAAGTGAACATCTGTATAACGTCTTACAGTTTACAAAGCGCTTTTCACATTCGCTGCTTTGGGTACGTCTCACAGCAGCCCTGGATGGTTTCTAGGATCATCGTCCCTGTTTACAGCTGCTCTGGGCCCCACAGCCCCCAGAGAAAGGGGAGGCAGCCTGCGGGAGCAGCCCTGGGTGTGAGAAGGAGGATGGAGACGTCTGCACCGCTCCGCTCCGCATCTGCTCACTGGGGAAGGCCAGTTTTGCTGACCCAGGTAATGGGGGTGGAGACGCCGTGTTCCTGTGGGCTGGTGGGGGAGCGCTGTCCTCCTCCTCTCCTGGCTGGGCTCCTGAGGCTCCTTTTGCCAGCAGCACAGCAGGGGGAAGTGAATGCCCATCACTATTGCAGGGAGGGTGCTGGCCACCCTCTGTTGGAAGAACAGCGGTGGTAACCATTGTCTCCTCAGCAAATCTACGCCTCTGACAACCGCTGGGCCCAGGGCTCCACGGGACTCCACTGTCTTCTCCTCTCCTGCTGGTGGGATATTCCTAGGCATGCCTCCTTTCTCAGGTGAACTCACCTGTCCACAGGTGTCTCTTCTGGGAGGCTTTCTCGGACCCCATTATCTAAAGGGCCCTCACTAGGACTCTCCATCTTCTCATATGATTTCTCTCTACAGCATACCTTACGCCTGGTGATACATGATTTCCACTTCTTAACCGTCTATGCCTCCCTCCAAACACAAATTCCGTGAGGGAAGGGTGGTAAACTAAACATCTGGTGACTGAATGTGTGAATGAATGAATGAATGAATGATCTGGACCTTGGGGAAGGTTCAGCACATGTTTATGAGCACTGACTGTGCACCAGGTACTTTTATGGGGATTATTTTCAAAAGTCTTTTGATTCTTACAATAACTCTATGAGACGGCTTTCAGTACCCCCACTTTGGAGATGGGAAACTGACACTCGAGGGCTGGGTGGCTTGCCCAAGGGCGTTGGCTACTATGTTCCACACCTCCCAGAAAGACACCTTTAAGCATGTGGCTGCCCAAATTAGTGGACTTCAAGTCACATAGTCCTCTGCCTCCTCTCACCCCTGCCCACTCACTGAAACGATCACCCAGTCGTGTGAACACCACCACTGGACTATTTCTTGACCCTACTTCACCCCTTTCTAGGCCAGCCCACCAACACCTCTCAGAGGCTGCCTTACCTTGACCCTTGAGGGTCTCAGTTCTCCTCTCTGTAAAATGGGAGTAACTTCAACCAACCCTGAGCCAAAGCCCCTCCAAAGGCCTACACGGTGGGGTGAATAACCATCCTGGTTTTGGGTGCTGCATTAGGATTTTTGAAGGTCCTTTGCTTTTGTGGTCCTCTCCCTGCATACAAAATTATTAAAAATCCGACTTTAAAACAGCATGGGCATAAAGATAAAAATAACCCAGGTTAGATTCATTATTGAATATTCATTATTATTTTATTCATTTTTATTATGATTTAAAAGAATTAAAATTAAAACATTTTTGTGGACCCCTAAAAATATTGTGTGCCCTAAGCGCTGTGTCACCAGTACCGCATGGAGAGGTTGGTTCTGCTGGTTTTAGCACTGAAAGTCCCACATCCCAGGAAAAACCCCTCAGCCCCATTGCTCTACTCTAAGGCCCCCATGATCCAGTCCCCATCGCCTCTCTGACCCCAACGCCCACGCTTTTCCCTTGGCTACTTCTACTCCAGACACACTGTGTCCCCCACCCCCACCCCGCCAGGCCTTCATCAAACTAGGACACTCCTGCCTCAGGACCTTTGCACTTAACTCCTCCCCCTGCCTGGCATAAACACTCGGCTAACTATATTCAGATCTCTGCTCAAATGTCACCTTGTCAGGGTAGCCTTCTGGGACCACCAGTGCAGTAGCCCTCCCTCTAGCCCCCCTTCCTCCCTCCTCCTCATGTCCAGTTCTTTATCCACACAGCAGCCAGAGTGACCTTTCAAAAAGCAAATTTGATCACGTCTGTCTCCTGTTTAAAAATGTTTCTTGGTTCGCACTGCTCTTAGAAGAAGATCGAAACTCCCTGGCGTGACCTAGGAGGCCCTGGCGAGCTGATGCCATGCTGCAGGCTCCCGCAGGGAGGACGCCGTTGGGAGCTGCGTTGCTGACCCTTTAGAGGTCGTCTTCTCCCAAGGCCCTCCAAGTGCACGGCCTGCATGGCCCCTTGTGAGAAGCTCTGTGGGTCACCTGAGCCTAGCATCACCCCATCTAAGAAGAGAAGAGATCTCAATGGGCCAGGGAAGGGCTGGGATTGGCGCTGAGGGGAAGGGGGGGTGGGCCAACTCTGCAAGGCCCTGCGAGTTTGGAGTTGTCCTTTTGCTGAGCCCCCTGCAACCACTGGGGAGACCCTGAAGGACACGGGGCCCGGCTGGGGAGCAGTGCCAGGGATCTGCTTGGAAATATTTGCCTTCTTTCAGCCCTGGGCATTGTTGGAGGCTGGACAGTGGTTTCCAGAAGCCATAATATGTGGATTTTACAGAGTACAGTTAGGAAGTACCTCCTTGAGCCTGCCTTATATCTTACACACTGTGATTTCACTCCTCAGTGGAAATGGAGAGCAAGGAGATCCTCCCGCCACGCGCCCTTTGTTTCCATGAAAGCCAGGCCCTACTAAAACCATGAAAGTGAATATTCATCCAGCCTGCATCACGCGGCAACCACTGTTCTAAGCTCTTTCCATGCACAGAGTCGCTTATTCCTCACAGTAGCCCAGGCAGGTGGGTACTCTTTGATAGGATGAGAGTTTGGAGCTCCTATCTACTCCACCCTACTGATGATGCCAGGGTGGCCCGGGGCTTTTCCCCCACCTCAACCCCTTTTGGGAAGGAAGCCTGTGCATTCTCCAGGAAGGCGCCCTAAGGGCAAGCAGGAACAATCCTGAGGAGATCCTCCTTGGTGCTGTTCTGATGCAGCCACAGCCGAAGTTGACTTAAGTTCCATAGTCGTAGGTACTACCAACAACAGTTGAGGTGGACGCTTAAAAGATAGTTGGTGAACAAAATGATTTATTGAGCATCTATTTAGTGCCAGTGCTCTAAGAGGTAATTTGCACACATTGTTTCATTTAAACCACACAAAAACCCTCAGAAGTAGTTATTGTTAATTCCATGTAAAAGGTTAGGAAACAGCAGCTCAGGGAGAATAAGTAGTTAAACCAAGGCCACACAACTAGTAAATGGTGAAGCACTGATTTGTCCCCATGTCTGTTTGACTGGCTTCTAACAACTTAGGTGCGTGATTAATACTTGCTAGGTGGCTAACAAAAACTGTGCCTCTGACAGTTCTACCTGGGATAAAAACACCAACCTCGTGCACCCGGTCCCTTGGGGAAGAGGTGTTTGGGGAGTGGGAGAGGAATTTGGAGCCATCTTCCCCAGCCTGGCCCCCTGGCGTGGGATTTAGCCCTATCCGCGCTACTAATGCATGGCCCACGCTCCCACGCTCCCTCCTCAGCCATATCTACCCTTGAGCCGCAGCTGTGAAATCGTAGTGACAGATCCAGTTTCATTCCCAGGATGAGTCTGTGATTGTGTCTGCCTCAGCAGGGAGGTGACCCCTGTTTTGTCCTTGCCCCATGACAAGTGAGCTCTCCTTTCTCATTCAGGAAGCTACTGGAACACCACCTCCTCCCTCAAGCCTTCCTGGTTTGACCAGATGTCGGTTGTCAGTTGATGCAGGTCCCTCCATCAGAGGGAAAAAAACTTTGAGCCCTGATCTTAGCTATCGTCTGTCCCCATCTTATTAGATCATCAATGGGACATCTCTGTGAATACTGAGCTCCCAGCAAGAAAGTCCCTCTGTGGGTCTCAAGGGAAGTCCTCTTTCAAGCAGGAGCTGTCTAGCAGAGGCTATCTCACCATCTCCCATTTCCAAAGGGACTCATAGGATCTTAAACGGTGGCTGTAAAGCCAAGAGGCAGAAAGGAGAGAGAGAGAGGGAGAGAGAGAGAATATGAATAGATGACAATGGGGTGGGGGCTTCCATTAAAAAGATACAGGGAGAGTTTCCCAGGGGGGGCTCTGTGGAGGCCACTATAACCTGAGTTTACACCCTGGGTTCCAGTGAAGATGTGTTCCAACTCCAGCCAAAGACTTAGGCACATGAAAGCACTTTATGTTTAGATGTTGGGACTCTTCTGGACTTCAGCTGTACAAATCCCTTTCCTTTGCCTCCCCTAGCCCAGTCTCAGGAACTTGGAAAAACAATGTTTTGGAGATCACTTTAAAAGCCTTCTTTCTCACTGTGCAGATAAGAAAACTGGGCTCCTAAGTCTTGCCCCAGGCCCACTGCAGGACCCTGCTCCTGTGTTCACGGAAGGAAGCTGGTGCCAGAAGGGGCCCATTGGGAGGGGGACAGAATGCGTCATTCTCTTGTATCTCCCTCACCCTCTCCTTCCCTGCTCCTGAAGGCAGAATTTCCAGGCAGGCAGAGCAGGGGTGGGGGTGCAGGGAGAGCTCTGCAGGGAAGAGGGGCCTGCAGGGCCAGGGCAGACACCAGTGACAAGAGCAATTTATTTCCCAGGCACAGATTAGACGGCAACTGAGAAATTCTTCCTCATGCCATCCATCAGTGGGCCGCCTCCAGCAGCCTCCGTGGGGTCAGGAAATTTGTCTTGACTGCTCTGCTCTGCCACTTTATCTGGGCTCCTGTGGCTTGAGTCATGCTAGAGACCCCAAAACCAGCAGAAGAAATCCAGCCCAATGATCATCCACAGAGCTCGGACCTTCTGAACGGCACCCACCCGCTCCTCCCCACCCTGGGCTGCACAGACTCCCTGAAGGAGGGGACGCAGCCCCCATGGCCTGCAGGAACGAGGGCTTTTGTTACCTGGCACTGGCTGGGAAAGAAGCATCCCTTGGAGACTCTGCCCAGGTATCTGGATCACTGGGATTTCTCCAGCCTGCCTTGACAAGAGGGCACTGGCTCAAAGCACAGTATTACTGAAGGGGTTGGAAAACTTTGTCTACAGAGGGCCAGGTAGTAGATATTTTAGGCTTACAGCCCATAAAGCCTTTGTCACAACCACTCAGCTTTGCCATTGTAGTGCAAAGGTAGCCATAGACAATACGTAAATTCATGGGCATAGCCAAGTATCAATAGAACTTTGTTTTTAAAAACCTAGTAAATGCTAGTTAATGCTAATGCTCCAAACACTTGGGAATTTGGAGACCCTCTACTGCCTTAATAACATTTGTCAATTAATAATGGTAACAATAAGTTTTACAGTGCAAAACCATAAACTAAGCAATGGGGTCACTGGAGTTTACCCTAAATTCTAATATGATGAGTCTATAAACGGTATCACCAAGTCTCAGAAACCAAGGGATCAGCTCTTTCATGGATCTAGGGCTATTAGTTCTCACAATATCCTTAATCAGTGTTGGACAGAACTGTGCAGGAGTTTAAAACGTAGGCTCTAAGGTCATATTATTTGGGTTCAATCCTTACTCTACTACTTATTAGACATACAACCCTAACATCCCTTGACTTAGTTTCCTACTCTGTAAAATGGGGGCAATAACAGTTTATACCACAGGGTTGGTATGAAACTGAATGAGTCATTACAGGTAAGTTATTTGGACAAGTGCTTGGCACCTGGTCAGTCTTCACATCTAACTGTTGCCAGATCTTAGTCAACCTTCACTAAACACTGACCAGGGGACTGGCTGATCTTGGGTGACAAAAGAGGCTGAGGTATGAGGACACTTGGTTCCTACCAGATGTGCAACAGGTGACCATTCCCACCTGGGCACCTTGGCATCGGACATTTGGGATTTCTCTTTTGTCTTTGCATATTGTGATTAGAATAGGCTGGACTAATTATAGCAAAGAGTAGAAGAAAGAGAAAGGACAAGGAAAATACATTTACTGAGTTGCCACAATGGCTGGGCAGTGCTAGGTACTTTACATACTTTAATTCATAAAATCTACACAACCACCCTGCAACGTAGGCATTATTATCCTCATTTTATAGATAAAGAAATTAAGTCTCAGAAAGGTTATATGACATGTTCCAGGTCACCGAGACTGCCTAATTGCAAGTTCATTCTTTCATTAAATATTTATTTTTCACCAGGTGTGTGTCAGCCAATAACTATCCTATGTGTTTGGGAAACAGAAAAAGAAAATCAGTTTATAGTCTAGATGGGAAAGATGAGAATTTACATCAATCATCAAGGTGGGGCTGCAAAGGAAGGTTTGGGGAAAAGGACGCCTTCACCAACGAGGAGACACTTAACCTGAGACTTGAAGGATGAACGGAAGTCTCCTGGGAGGATAAAGGAGAAAAGGTATTCCAAGAGGTAACATCACATGCAAACACGCAGAGGCATTAAATAACATTGTGCTTTCAAAAATAGTCATTCATCTGCTCTGGCAGGGTTGCAAGGGCGAGCAGAGGGCAATGTGGCCAGAAAGGCAGGTCACAGAGGACTCAGGGAGGCCCTCGTGCTCATGGTGAAGTTTCAACTTGCTCCTGCGTGTGATGGGGAGACATTTAAAGGGTTTTAAGGCCAGGCGTGGTGGCTCACGCCTGCAATCCTAGCACTCTGGGAGGCCGAAGCAGGAGGATCGCTTGAGCTCAGGGGTTGGAGTGAGACCCTGTCTCTAAATAAGCAAGTAAGTAAGTAAATAAATAAAGTGTTTAAAGCCAGGTAGCAACAGGATCAAATTGTGTTTTAGAAATAAAAAATGGAGGTTGGACTGGAGTGGATGAGGCAGGATGCAGAGATACTATCTACCACTGAAGTTAACTGAAATAATCCAGGGTAGGAATGAGGAGGGCTAACTAAAAAGTGGCAGTGGGGATAGAGTGAGGGGGTTAGATGTGGTGGAGGGTGGGTGTCTGGATGGCCAGATGGAGAAGGAGAGAAGGACACATGGTCTTCTCTCAGTCCCACATGGCACTCACCGATCAGGGCTGGAAGCAGCACGTTCAGCGGGCCCTGAGAGCCCACCTGGGGGAGCAGTGGAGGGTACTTGGAAGGTTCATGGGGTAGCCCTGCATTCTAATCTGGGTGAGGGTCCTGGGGTGGGGGAACCTCACGTGATAATGCCCCTTCTTTTAGAACTTAGCTTGGTGTGAACAACTTTCAAATTTCTTTCTTTCTTTTCTCTCTCTCTATTTATTTTTGTATTTCCATAAAATGTGAATTTTAATAATTATTCTGGGACCCAGTTATCTGGCTTTTTAAGGGTTGGAGGAAATACTGCAAACAAAGAAGAGCAAAGGGAGGACTTCCATGCACCCAGCCTTCCTTCTGTGTAGCTGGGAAATACCTGCCTCACTCTCCTCATCCCCCCAGACCCAATCAGCCCTCGCTACTGCTGTAGTTTTGCTCTACTGGGAGGAATCCTGCGACCACAGAAGGTGTCTCAAGAGAAACTCCTGACTCAGCAAAGTCAAGCAGTTTCCCAAACTATGCCCGTCAGATTGACTCACTGTCCCCAGCCATGACCTCACAGGCAGGCACGTCAAGAGAAAAGGGCAAGAATTTCCAAGGAGTCACAGGATAGCGTGCATGTTTGTGTGCGTGTGCATGCATGGATGTGTGTGCGTGTGCGGGCATGAGTGTGTGTGCGTGTGCACACGTGTGTGCGCATGAGAGAGAGAGAGCGCATGGTGGGGGGAGGGAAGGAAAGGGAAGAGGGAGAAAGACATAGAAGGAGACAAATACTGTCAGAGAGCAACAGAGAGAATGCTCACATACAAGAGAGGCACAGGCAAGAGATAGGGAATAGGAAAGAGGTATGGGGTGGCAGCGGTAGGGAGCAGACTGGTCCCAGGAACAGCCAGCAACTCAACAACCCCATCTCCATCCTGAAAGTGTCCTTGGCCATGGTGCTGAACTCTAAGGCCCTGTGATCCCGTAGAGGTGGGTGAACCATGCACGCAATGACTAAGCTGGTATGTTCACCAGCTTCCTTGTCAGAGTGACTGGGTACCCACTGTATGCTGCTACTTGCTTTCACACGTAGTCTCTTATTTAATCACACAATAACTTCCTAACACATAATTCCAAGAACTTGCTTTAATCCCAAGGTCTTGCCTTTAGCTATTCAAGCCGAGCTATGGTAGGGGGCAGGTACTGACTGCAACTATATGTTTTACTTTATGATGACCTTTAAAAGAGGCATTTAACTGATGACCAAAGGGTCCAGGGCTCCACAGAAAGTGAGCCAGCGGGGACCTTGTCAGGGACATGTGCCACCAGAATGCTGCACGTGTGTACTACCAGGGT
The DNA here is from genome assembly GCF_040939455.1 of Microcebus murinus. Classification (NCBI taxonomy): domain Eukaryota; kingdom Metazoa; phylum Chordata; class Mammalia; order Primates; family Cheirogaleidae; genus Microcebus; species Microcebus murinus. The sequence goes on from NC_134105.1 coordinate 90,443,043, forward strand.
CAGGGCCCTGGGAAATTTTAGGTGTTACTGCAAATAAGTATTTTTAAAAGAACATAGTAATGATGTATCCAAAAGAGAATTCTTCAGAGTAGAGATTCTAACAACTCCAACACATTCCAATTATATTGCTATCATTCAAAACAGTTTTGGACTCCTTTTTGGGAGTCCTTAAAGACATTTATTTATATGTTTTCAATTGTGAAAATTCTTCATTTTGTGGGTGCAGATTTTTTTAAGTAGAATCCTTTTGATCATTTTAGTTTTTAGTGTTAATTTTTTAAGAGACTATTTTAAGAGCAGTTTTAGGTTCACAACAAAATTAAGCAGATACCATTTTATCTTTCTGCGTTTCTCTGTTCTTGTTTCTTTAAACACACACACGCACAAACACACACACGCTATGGCTGAGAAGCTAAGTAGTGCTATTTTGAGTCAAAAACAATGTGCGACTCTAACGTATTAAGGCCGACTTTCTTATTTGACTCCTAAATCGGCCCTAATGGCCATTTCCAGAGAGGAATTCTACAACCAATCAAAAATGCCAACATCACTGGATTAGATATGCAGCCTCCTAAGGAAGCCCTTTGAAGGACACTGCAAACTTTTAAATATACATCATAAAAAAGAAATTCCATGAATGCTAATTAAAAAATTATTTTTATTGCTTTTGCGTCCTAGCTCTGCCACTTAGTCACCCGTGTGACCTTGGATAAGTTACCTAACTTCTCTGTGCCTCTGTTCCTTCATGGGTAGAAAGGAGATAACAATAGCTGCTAATGAGTCGGTAACAGCAACATGTGCTTAGAACAGTGCTCAGCGCACAGTAACCCCTCCGTCCATGACTGCCTTCCGTGGTCACACCATACGTGCTTTTGCCCTTCATCTTCTAGGCATATCTTTGGGTGGGAAATCCAATGAGTTAAGCCATCGGGTAGGTGCTTCATATATGTTTTTTTTTTTTTTTTTTTTTAATCCAAATAGAACTAAACATAGCTCCTTTAGGAGGTGAATGAAAACAGCACTGTCTCTTGGATAGATTTGTAAGATCGACATGTTTTGAGTATTTTCTGAATATGCACAGCACAATCCTGGGCCATAACTGTGGTGAGACTGGGAAGTTGGAAGGGAAGTCTGCCTTAGGGCCCTCTGAGAGCACCCCTTTGCCCCAGGGGAACACTGCTCACTGCTATTCCCACGCAGTGGCAGCAGTGCAGGCCGGGCTCTGTCCTCTCAATGGAGCTCTTCTAATCACACTGGAAAACAGATCTTGCTAAAGTGTTGACTTAGGAGACAGTGAAGAGCCTAGCACTGTATACAACACAGTGTTTTGGTGGGTTAGAGCACAGGCTATGGGGTCAGGCAGACCTTGGTTCCAATTCCGGCTCCAACATGCAGAAACTGGGTGACCCCAAGGAAGCTACTCCAAGCCACAGAGCACCATCTGTCAGAGGGGGATGATCTTAGCCCCTACCCCACTGGGTTGTCCCCACATGTCAATGAAATAGGAGCACGGAGCACTCAGCAGAGTGCCTGGCACACTGAGCACTCCGTATGTGGTTGCTGTTACGGTAGTCCCCCCTTATCCACGGTTTCGCTTTCCACTGTTTCAGTTACTCGTGGTCAACCACAGTCTGAAAATGTTAAATGGAAAATTCCAGGAATAAACAATTCATAAGTTTTAAATTGCGTGCTGCTCTGAGTAGCATGATGAAATCTCATGCTGTCCCTCTCTGTCCTGCCTGGGACATGAGCCTTTGTCCAGAGTAGCCACTTTCTATGCTACCTGTCCATCAGTCACTTAGTAGCCTTCTCAATTATCAGATTAAATGTCATGGTATTGCAGTGCTTGTGTTCAAATAACCCCTATTTTACTAATAATGGCCCCAAAGAGCAAGAGTGTTGTGCCTAATTTATAGATTAAACTTTATCATAGGTGGTATGTATAGGAAAACACACAGTATATATGGGGTTTAATACTATCTGCCATCTCAGACATCCACTGGGGGTCTTGAGATGTAGCCCCTGAGGATAAGGGGAGACTCTTATAGTATTATAAACAGCTGATTATAATAACAACAACCATTTATTAAGCACTTACTATTTACCAAATATTTTGTTAAAGTGCTTTGTGGATATATTTTATTTCAACTCCATGATAACCCTTTGAAGTGTCATCCCCATTTTACAGTTGAAGAGACTGAGGCCAGGGAATTTAAGTGGTTTTATCCCACAGTCATACAAACAGTACGTAGTGAGTTGGGATTTGAACTTGGGATGCCTTGACTTCAGGGCTTGTGCCCTTGAGCTCTGTGCCATGCCTCCTCCAGTGTGCTATCTATCCTGCTGCCCATGGGCCCTCTCACTGCAGGGACACCAGCGCATGCTTGACTGACATCAGAACACTTCTCTCTCCTTCCTTTTCCTTATCATAATGTATCCTCTCAAAAAGTCTGCTCTATACTTTAGACCTTTCAAAGTGAGCTCATGAGACTTGGAACTATACAAGTTGTTAGAATTATCAGACAGAAGCAGAGCTCCTAAAGGCTCCCTCCCCTGCCTCTAGGACCCCCAGGAATCCCAGATATGGGGCTCCTTCCTTGCCTCTATTCCAAATTTGCAGCCTGAACTTTCTCCTCTTGTCACATCATCACCTCACCTTCTTCCCTCTCGGTACCACTATGGGACCTTGAATAAGTTGGGGCTAAGGCCATATATTCTTCCAGAGATCTGGTAGTCCCTGCTTACAGACTGGAAACAGAAACAGAAGCTAAGACCAAAAGTGAACAAAGATCAATGAGTGCTCAGAAGACAGAACTGGGACCAGAACTCACTTTGTGCTAAGCCCAGTCTTGTCCCAGACTACTCCTAGATCTCTCTCATTCCCATCCACAATGATGACACTTCCGAGTGCCCATCTGCACACAGTATTGGTGTAGCTGGACGAGGGACAGTCACAGGGTACTCAGAGCTCCAAGCAACCCACTGCTCCTTGTGCTCAGGAAGGAAGAGAGGAGTGAAACCAACACAGAGAACACCCACCGTATTCTCTCACTGCCAGGAGGTTTCATGTGCATCACCTCATTTAATAATACTGCAAGGAGTATCATTAGCCTGCTTTTACAGATGAGGAAATTGGAATTTGTAAAGGTTAACATGCAGCCAGTAAATGGTGGAACCAGGTTTGGGATTCGTATCTGGTAGAGTCTGTACTTTCTCTGTGTGTATTTGTGTATATGTGAAGATGCCTTCCCTAAAGAATGAACATACATGCACCTACACATAGGAACTGAAATATAGTGTTTATATTAAATACATGTCAAGGAAAATTGTATTATGTGTGTTTTTTGAAGGGGTGTGATGGGAAACAAAGAGATTACTCAAATACATATTGGTAAAAATAATAATAGCTAAAATTTATCAAGCACTTGCTATGTACCTAGCACTGATCTAAGTACTTTCCATGCATTAGTTCATTTAAGCCTCATGATGATCTTATGAAGTATGCATGATTGTTTCTCCCATTTTAAAGATGAGAAAACTGAAGCACCGAGAAGATAAGCAACTTGCCCAAGTGTCGTGGCCCGATTACAGGACGGGGGTGACACTGAACAATCAGCCCCTAACACCCAAGGTTGCAGACCCAGTAAATGATTATGCCAGTTATTTACCTACAGCCACAGCTCTACCCATTTCTATTCTCTCTTCTAAGCTGAGACTCTCTGGATTCCCTTGATAACTGGCTTTCTGTCAGGCTTTGCTAATAGCAGGCATTAGAAGGAGATTGCAAAGCAGGAGAAAGGGAGCAGGAAGGAATTCTTTCCTAGTTTTTCCTGTTCTTGTCAGTGTAGCCATAGCCATAGATCTTGGCTTCAGCCACTCTTTGGGCATTTCAGAACCAGCCTGTGTGCACCTTTGAAGTATCAGCAGCAGCCAGGTGGCACCCCATTCTCTAAGGTCTGAGCACCATCTCCTCCAAGCTGTAGGTTCTGGTAACTCCTGAGTCTTGCCCTCCCAGTCCTAGATTGGTGGCTACTTCCTATGTTAATTAACTCTGGGTTATTTCAGTGTTCCCTTTTTTGTTCTTCCAGCCCTCCAATAGTTGTATAACCAACTCCCTTATTAAATCTTCTCTGTTCGAAATACTTAGGGTAGCTCCTTTTTTTCCTTACTGGACCCTAACTACTATGGCACTTGCATCAGGTTGCTTGTTTCTGGAGCATGTTCTCTTAACCACTAGTGTCTTATCTCTCAGTAGCTGTGGAAATTTCAAACCCCTGCAGGCAAGATCACAGAAGTTGTTTTCATAATTTCATGTCCCCCACCCTAGACACTAAATTAGCTTCTCACAAGTAAACACACACACTTTCCTAGAAGACTGCGGGTCTTCATTGTGAAGATTTACAGCTATGGGAATCCTAATTGAGGGCTCTGGGCATGGTGGATGTTGAGTGGCCAGTCTGACTTTGACTCCTCATTCTGATGCTGGGCACCAGAGTCAAAATGCCACAGAAACAGACTGAGTCTGCATTAAGAGGACAGATGAGCATGTTGACAGTGAAGGAAATTATTGGGGATAACAAAGGCTTATGGCCTTAATTAGAGGGTCAGCTGATGCCAGTGCCATCTTGAAGACATGAGCATCAGGGATCCAAAGGGGGACACTGCTTGGAGCGCTATCAGCTAGGTCACTTATTAAGGGCATTTTGATCAGGGCAAAGGAAACACCAAGTCCAAGATTCAGAGTGGGAGCCATATAAGCCAATAAGCATGATGCTATGGGGTTTCTTGTTGAAGATGGTACATGGGATTGTACTTAGTGAAAGACAAAAGAAAGACACAAAAAGAAGAGGTGGCCCTACATCCAACCACCTATCCATCCATCTAGTCATCAATTTGTAAATCTTTTCATTCACTTAAGAAATATCTATTGAGCTACTATCCTATGGAAGTATATGTGGGATAGGAGACAGAATAGTCAGACATAGAGGATCTATGTCTAGATCCTGTCCTAAAGGGACCTAACCTCTCCAGTAGGGAGATGTCACAAAGACACGTACTTGCAATGGGAGATCAGAAGAGGAAAAGGGAACCTCTGGGCGGAGCAATTATGTGGCTTCATGGAGAAAGCTGCAATTGAAATGGAGAGGAAAGTGGGGGGCACATGAGGCGCATTGAGAAATCCTGTGGGTTGCAGTGAAGAGTTTATGAAGAGAAGGAACGGGAAGTAAGATTGGAAGGATACCTGAGACTGTTCCGTGAATGACCTCGAGTTGCAGCTTGGTTCTGTAGGTGGTAGAGAGTAACAGAGGATAAGAAATAATGGTAATTGTTTTTTGGAAGAGTATTCTAGAAGCACAGTGGGAAATGAACGGTGGCAGGGACATCAGTTAAGAAGTCGTTATGATGATCAAGGCAATGAAGGAATAATGAAGGAAGGAATCATGGAAGAGGCAGAGAAAATGCGCGGAGAGAATGTGACAAGGCAACCGACTGCAGAGCCAGACGGTAGTGCAATTGGAAGGACCTGACAAGAGGCAGGGCGGAATCGAGCCTGGTGACAGAGCAGGACAGCAGTGGAACTAAGAGAAACGGGGAACATGGAAGGGGTGAAGCTGTAAGTTCAGTTCTGGACACATCAAGTTTGAGGAGTTATAAGGAATTAAGGCGGAGACACACGGTTAAAAAAGGACAGCATGGAGTTCAGGAGAGAAGTTGGGGAAGGGAAGTAATTTGCACACCATCTGCCTTCACCAAGGTTAGCAGATGAAACTCTGAAACCGGATATGATTTCCAAAGGAGAGAGTATCGAGAAAGAGCAAAAAGAGCCAAGGAATCACTCTTGGATATAACTTAAGTTCATAAAGTAGAGGAATGGAGGAACAAAGAAGAAATGACCAGAATGGCAGAAAGACGGCAGGAGAGAGCAGTAGGAGAGAAGTCCAAGGAGGGAAGGGTAAAGTGGCAGGAAACCGAGGGGGCTGAACATCAGATGCTGCAGAGAGGCCAAGGAGAGAAGGAACAAGGAAGGACCACTGATCTGGGGCCTGAGAAGTGATCAGTGCTGTCAAGAGAGCAAGTTCCATAAAGTGGAAAAGACCAGAGGTAGATTAAAAAGAGCCAGAAGGAATAATAATAATAAAGATAATTATAAAGGCAATAAAACTTTGTGTTTGATGCTTAATAAGTGCTAGGCACATTGCAAACACTTCACATACACTAATTCATTTGATCTTTACAATGAACCTTTGAGGTGGGTTCTTTTATTGTCCCTATTTTACAGATAAGGGAATCAGGGCATTTAAGAAAACAAGAAGAAAAGGCCTTAGGTTTCCAAAGTGTGTTGAGCAGAACTTTCATCCTGCAAGAAGCAGAAGTGCCACATAAAAGGGTGCTGGGGTTAAGTAAATTTGGCATTTCCCCTTCTAGGAATGCAGATGAGCACATTAAAGACTGAGAAGCCCTACATTGAAGAAACTTGTTTAATTTTGTTAAATCCAATGTTTTCTAAATTTATTTGACCTGTGAACCTTTTTATCATTAACATTCTATGGAGTGACGTTCTGCAAGGCACACTTGGGGAAATGCTGGCGTAGAAGACTCCTTCGGAAAGTCATGACAGGGACACGAGGAGGCTGCAAGGGCTCTGCTGCTTCTTTTTGGGGGTGGGGGAGAAAGTGTTTTTTATGGAAGGGTAGCAAAATTTTGGGTGAGCTAAAGAAAGTGATAGTGAGAAATAATGGGACAAGAAGAATCTTAGTGCCAGACAATAAACAACAGCACATTTATAGAGCATTGAGCTGGGGGATTCTTGGAAAACAGCCCACAAGAGAGAAGATTATTACCAATTCCACTTCAGGCTCTTCAAGTTGGCCTGTCAGCTCCATGTGCCCAGTTAGTACACCTACCAGTTTTACAAAGGCAGGTGTCCCTGTGGTTTTGGGGAGAATTCCTCATTCACTCGCTCATTCATTCTGCAAAGGCAGGCTGGGCATTTACTCTGGGCCCGGTCCAGTACAAGGCATTGCTCCCACTCTGATGCTGTCTCCCCTCAGCTCTTGGCTCTGCAGCCTGGATTTTATTTTTGCCTCTGACCCTTTGGACTTGAAGCCATGCTTGGGTTTCCCAGAGTCCAAAGAGAAGTTTCCCCACCAACTTCTGTCCGATGCCTCTTTGGCTGCCAGTGCCCCGTGAAGCTTCAAGTAAGAAGGCTGGGCCAGTCCTGGGCCTGTGTGCAGTGTCACAGCCTACGTCACCTGAATGGCCTCTGCCCCCTCCCAGGGTGTGTGTGCATTGTGCACGGGGTGGGGCGTGGGGTGGGGCGTGGGGAGCCGTGGCACAAAGGACGAGGGCACTCAGACAAGAGGAGACCCTGTCCTCAAGAAAGTGCAAATCCAGCCAGGACAGAGGTGGCACATGCTCTCCTTAGGACTGCCTGCCCAGCAGCATCTAACCATGGCACGTAATGGCGTGGCATGTGGTATGAGGCACATGCGGCGTGACAGGTGGTGGGAATTACTGGGTAGACTTCTGAAGAAGTGAGTTTTAAGTCAGTAGCCCCACTTAGGAGCAAGGGATTGTGAACAGAGAAAGTTTGGCTTGCAAATTCTATAATACTTTACGAATAAGAGAGGGCCTGTTTTGGCCAGATCTGTTCCATGGGGAAAGAAATGCTGCTCACTCCACCTGGAAAGACAGGCTAAGTGTATTTTAACGTGCAGCTGCGGATCTAGCCCAGGGCCCTGATCCGGCACCGGACATCTGGCTGGAGAAGGTCTCTCCTAAGCAGATGCTTATTATAGACTTGCTCTGAGCACTTAACATGCCTTCTCTTTCCCAGCTGCTAAATGCCCATTTCTAAGTTATTGAAATTCACTGGGAAGTATGGTTAATATGTGAATATAGATTAGCCCCTTTGCCACCGATGCAGAGCTGCCTGCTTGGCAGCCTCTGGTACTCCAGATTCATGAAATATCTGGCACAAGCAGGGGAGTACAGAGGATGACTGGGCGGGGTGGGGGTGGTAGGTTTAATTCCTGGGCTGCTAATGAATCTGATTGCAGCCAACACTCGATTCTACCCAGGTGGATTACACGCTGGGCGAGTCATCTGTAGAAATGTTAAATCCTGTGAGAGTTTGCCCATTGCTCCACATATTCAGAAAGCTTCCAAGCAGCCTGACCCAGCCACTAATTGGCTTACACTCACAGACGGGCAGCTCATTTCCATACTGGTTGACGCGAAATGTAATTAGGAAGGCAAACATGCTGTAAGATATGTACAATAGCTACATATCCTAGCACACATTTAAAGTCACACAACTGTGCGCTTTGTGATTATCCACCGTTTTGAATGAGTCACCCCATTGCTCCCCTGTGCTCGAGCATGGACCAGTGAGAAGGAGTTGCAGCCCAGGAGGCTGTTTTAACAAACATACAGAACATACACATTCAAATGTGTTGTTTTTTCAAAACAGTCACCTTGGGACTGAGCTGCTGCCTTGCTTCAGATACTTTTGGAAGTTCCTTTTTTTGTTGTTGTTTGGAATTGCCTTTGGAGCCTCTCATCTAGCATTTAAAGTGCTTGTAGTCTACCAAGAGGGGACAGCTCCACTTTGGAAGGGCAGGACTGATTTTTAGTGACAAAAGAAAACATTGTGGAGCCAAGTATAATGAGTCAAGTGCAATCTTATAATTCTTACTCATAAAGATTTGTTTTCCTATCTTTTTTTCCAAGAAAGTAGTTTAAGATGAATTTTTGCATTTGTAAGCATTGCCTAAGCTAGGGGGTGAGCTCACCAGTGTCCCCTTGAAAAAAATGAGCATGAGAAAGCCAACACCCCAATAATGACACACACAATCTTTTCTTCTTCTGAGTATACAGCTCAGCCTGGCATCCACTGATAGCCACATGGGTCCCAACGATGGCTAACTAGCCCCCAGGACCTCTCCACCCTGGACCTGCTAAAATGCTGCTTCCAACATCTCGCTCCAGGCTGGCTTCCCCTGCAACCCAACCAACTCCTCACCTACTTCCAGGGCCACTCAGCAGCCTTTGCCTTAGCAAAGGCAAATTCACATGAATTCAATGTCCAAGGTAATCCGGAGGATGAAACCATGGCAACAGCCTCTAGCAAATGAATCAAATGCCCCAAGGAGACATTCCAGTTCCAGAGGGGCCATGTGGGCTACGGTGACCTGGGGCTGGACACTTTTTCAAAGGAAGAGCATTGAAGCTGTTCTAGGAGATGGCAATGGCTAGAATGTATGGATCCCCCAAGAGGACCTGTCTGGGGAGATTAAGCCTCTTCATTGGATTTAGGAGTTTTGATGTATTGGTTAAATAGTAAATTAAGTGTTTTTGTTTGTAGTCAGAAGGAGGGCTGTGTCAGGTGAGAGGAAGTGGCACTGTTGGGATAATATATTCTTGGTAAGTCTGTAATTTACCAGATAGGAGACGCCCTAGATCCATTTTCAGGTCTCTGAGAAGGCAGGTGAGCTGTCTCTAAGACCCTCCTCAAATATCTAGGTTGTAGATGCTACTTTGGGGACTGGCCATTCTATATAAATGAAAGAGTAAGATTTCTAAGAATGAGAGTTCAGAAAGCCAGGTCCCCAAGCAGAGGGGAGCCTTAGGCCTGGGAGAATTTTCCATGAAAACGACAGCCCTTTTTGCATTCCTTCCAGGGATCCAGAACCTCTGAGGTCACTGGTCCTTGGAGATTTTCCCCGACACCAGGGAGAATGAATTCTGGGGCTGTCTCTTAGCCTTTCCTCCCCCAGGGATGCTCTACAACCAGCTCCAATAATTTCCTTGTCTTCATTTCCCCGGACACAGGGCCTCCAGATTCAGAGAAACTAGAATTCCATTCTTTTCTCTAAGGAAAACCATTAGACCTGCACTTAGCAACCACCAGGAGGGTATTTTTAGCTCTCTGGCAGAAGTGTAATGTACAAAATGTAATAATCTCGGCCTTGAAGTTCCTCACAGCCCCATTCAACATGAAATTGTGGCTGATGGATTGTCACAGAGGCAGGAGAAAAACAGGGCCAATGAGCTTGTCTGCCGTTTGCCTGCTCTGGTCAGGATGTAGGTACCAGACATGGCGGGAAAGATCCGAAACACTTAGACTTAGGAAATTCATTTTTTTTTTTTTTTTGAGACAGAGTCTTGCTCTGTCTCCTGGGCTAGAGTGCTGTGGCATCAGCCTAGCTCATAGTAATCTCAAACTCCTGGGTTCACCTGCCTCAGCCTCCCAAATAGCTGGGACTACAGGCATGTGTCACCATGTCTGGCTAATTTTTCCTATTTTTGATACAGGCTAATTTTTTTTCTATTTTTGGTAGAGATGGGGTCTCACTCTTGCTCAGGCTGATCATAAACTCCTGACCTCAAGTGATCTTCCCAGAATGCTAGGGTTACAGCGTGAGTCACCACACCCAGCCCAGGAAAATCACTCTTTAATTGGCAGGGAAACTAGCCCCCAAATGTCCATTTCTTCCTTAGGTCAAGTTTATAGCCCATGAGCTAAATCCACTATGCTGAAATGTCAGAGTTAGCCAGGTGTCTGAACCCTCTTCCCCAACTTATGCTTTGCCTTTGAGTAAGTCCTTTTGCCTGTCTGTCTCAGTTTCCAGCTGTAAAATGAAACTTTTCAGCTAGGACATTCTATAATTATAAACACTACCTGGAATTGTATGACAAAGCCCAGAGCAATCAAACGGTATGCATTTGCTGAGCACCTATGAAGTCCTCAACACTGCTAGGTGGCTATTTTGGATCTGGCCCAGTGTGTGGCTAATCTACTTCCTAGGCCCTCTGTAGACAGATTTTAATTCCCATGATGCAACCCCACCCCATCTGACATCTCTGCTCCCAAGCTGCCTACCCTGACTTCAACTGGTGGGAGCCCAGGAATTGAGAGTGGATCTTGACTCCAGCCCAAGCAAAACAAAACCAGGCAGGTTCTGTCTGCTCTAAAACACAGGACTTATTCTGAGGCCACAGAAAAGTGCTCTTTGAATTAGTTATTATTTTCAGACAATCTAGGGTTAGGCAAAGAGATAGATTTTGTTTTCCCTCTTTTGCCCAGCTTTTTCCCAAGGCAGATGAGTCAGGAAGAGGGGAGGAAGAGGAGCAAAGTTTGGAAATTTATAGAGAGAAGAGGGAGGGGCTGGATCTGCAGCTCCTGCCCAGGAGTAGGAAGAGATCAGAAGCCCCTTCAAGATGATGAGACTAATTCCCTGGTCCTTCCTCTCCCATCGAGCCTGCCTCATGGGGACCCTCATCATCTTTCTGTGTCCACACAGCATGTCTCCACATCTAGATGGACTGATTGGGATCTTGCCTCAGAGCTCCATCATTCATTCACTTATGCATTCATTCAAACACATTTAGAAAAAGTACCAACTATGTGCCAGGCACTGTACTAAATGCTCTGGGGGATGCAAAGAAGTATTAGTAGAATTCTGTCCCCAAGAAACTGATGTCTCAGAGACACTGTCTATTCCAGAAAGAGGTTCTTCAGGCAAATTTAGCAAAATAAAATTTATTTTGTGAATTTATTTATTCACATTTATTCAGTGAATTCACATTGAGCACCCCACTAAGTGCCAGGCACTGTGTTGGGTACTTATAAGTTGTCCTTGTTTGGAGTGCCAATGATCTACAGTGGAGTTAAGATAAGGTTTCCCTATGTCTTAAATTTGCCTGTATCAAAACAAGCTTGGGTTGGGCGTGGTGGCTCATGACTGTAATTCTAGCACTCTGGGAGGCCAAGGCGGGTGGATCGTTTGAGCTCATGAGTTTGAGACCAGCCTGAGCAAGAGTGAGACCGCATCTCTACTAAAAAAATAGAAAGAAATTAGCTGGACAACTAAAAATATATATAAAAAATTAGCTGGGCATGGTGGCACATGCCTGTAGTCCCAGCTACTCGGGAGGCTGAAGCAGTAGGATTGTTTGAGCCCAGGAGTTTGAGGTTGCTGTGAGCTAGGCTGATGCCATGGCACTCTAGCTTGGGCAACAGAGTGAGACTCTGTCTCAAAACAAAAAAACAAAACAAGCTTGAAACCCCAAACCTATATGCACACACCGAAGAAGAAGGGTGGGGCCCTGGAGATGGGGTGGCACGGAGGGGATACTTTGAGCTGCCTACAGGAAGGGACCGTTTACTTCTGACATGGTTGGAACCAGGCAGAAAGGCCCAAGGAAGACTATGCATTCCTAAGGGTTTCAGGGCTGGGAGGGGCATAAAAGAATGGGGAATGATGAGGATGGCACAGATAGGGCTCTGTCTTGCACAGCAAGGCCCCGCAGCCATTGCTCCTGCTATCCATGCCAGGAAACAGGCGTGATACTGGAGCGTCTCGTGTACTATTCCCCAGCCCGCCCAGCCCATGGCGGTTGACCGTCAGCCTCCTGATAGGTGGCAGGGGCAGAGGGAAAGAGTCTCTGACCTTATTCTTGAAGCACATTCACCCCAGAGCACACCCGATTTGGATGCTAGTAGGGGCCAGCCTCAGACTTTAAGTTTGCTGTGGATACCCAAGTAGCAGAAAACCAAATCTCCAAATCTCAGGAAGCAAAAGGAGGAGGCTGATGAACTATAATAATGGTCAACACTTACCGGGGCCCTACTACGTGCCAGGCATTTTCTAAGCACTTCATGTATATTAACTCATCTAATTCTCATAAAAATCATCCCATGGAGTTATTCCCATTTTTTCAGATGAGGAAGCTATGGCACGGAAAGGCTAAGTGACTTACCTGAGGTCATACAGCTGACAGACAAGGGATGAGGGGTGCCTGGGCCAAAAGCCCCCATCTGAACCCTAGCGCTGTCTTGCCTCTGGGTTACTGGAATGGGAAGTCTGTACTTATCTCCTCTGGCTTGGTGCCACCGCCAACTTTCAGACTAGCAGGCAAAGAAGCATGTATGTGAAACCTCTTCCTGTCTCTCTGCCGAGTCCCATTTCCCAGAGTGTGAAATGCGCTTCCCTCCTGCCAGCCACAATATGGCCTTATTATGCCTAATAAGACACAGGATTCTAGTCAGCATGAGCTCAGCAGCTGAGCAAAGGGGAGACATGGGGACTCTGCTTCCACCCCAGCCCCTGCACCCCCAGGGTGCCTGGGCTGGGGGCTGAGGCCACAGACTAGGCAGGGCCCATGTATGGACCCTTCTCCCGATCCCTGGCTTCTCTGCTCCATTCTCCCTGGTGGTGGGGGCCTGGTGGTGGGGGCGGGGGACAGGAAGGGGTAGGGAGCCGTCTTGTATTTGTGCTTAAACGTGCACAGCTGGCTGCCAGAGCCAACAGATGCGGGAGGCCAAGGGGAGGGCAACCTCATTAGTGGAGCTAATGGGATACTCTGAGCGCTCCCTGCCTCCTAGAACAGCAGGAAGGGTAAGGGGTAGAGAATGCAGAGTCAGCCACACCCGGGCAGGGGCACGGGGAGGGTTAATTTTCTGTGTTGACTTGCCTGGGCCACAGGGTGCCTGGACATTTGGTCAAACGCTGTTCTGTGTGTGTTCGTGAGGGTGCTTCTGGATGAGATCGATGTTCGAATTGGCAGACTGAGTAAAGCAGATTGCCCTCCCCAAAATGGGGGGTCCCCAGCCACTCAGTTACAGGCCTGACTAGGACAAAAAGACTGAGCCTTCCACAAATAAGAGAAAATTCTTCCTGCCTGACTGCCTTGAGCGGGGATAGCTATCTTCTCCGGCTTTCAGACTCAAACCGGAACATCAGCCCTTCTTGGGTCTCGAGGCTGCTGGCTTTTGAACTGGAACATGTCGGCTCTCCTGGGTCTCCAGCTTCCCGACTGCAGATCCTGGGACTTCTCAGCCTCCATAGTCACAAGAGCCAATTCTGTGTGATAAATCTCTTTCTCTCTCTATACGTCCTATTGGTTCTGTTTCTCCGGAGAACCCTGACTAATACAAGCACCATAAATATTCATCGGTAGGGTCCTGGCTTGGAGGTTGGTGGGTTGGGTTTCTGCATGTGACTGAAGGTTCTGAGTCAATGCATTTAAACTCTTGACTCTCAGCTTCCAGGGATTACTCAAATGGTCCCTGAAATATAAACTTGAGCAGGAAACTCAGCATGAAGGCTTTTCTCTGGCTAAATATTCTGAGATATGGCCTGTATTTCAAAGCTTGAAATTAAGATCCATGCTCAGAGCTCTTCATTCTTTCCCAGCTCTGTATGTACTATGGGGCTGAAAAGAGCCACACGGTGTGAAAGGTGGAACATGCTTTACCTCAGCCTTGCAGAGAGAAGCTTACTTGGGTGTCTACATGCGAGTAGAGTCTGGGAAAGACGATGAATTCAAGGGGGTCGTCTCTAGCAATTTCCTGCTTCTAAGAAGGAGGGGCTTTCATCCCTACACATTGTCTCTGTAGTTCCTCAAGGTCTCTAAGAAGGTACCACTACCAGCTTCCCACTCATCTATTCCAGTGTGGGCTCATCCAGAAGATTTCAAATACTTGATTTGTAACAAGAGTCGATGTTTCTGCAATGTGGACTAGAGCAGGTGAATCCAGGGACAGGCTGGCGAGGCAGCATGGTAGGGAGGCTTGGCAACGGTGTCTGGGTTCAGTCCTAGCTCTAACACTGCCTATGAAGCAAGTCACTTAAGCTCCTTGTACCTCAGTTTCCTCATCTGAAAAATGGGATTATTATAGTGGTAACCACTCCTGTTAAGGTTGTTGGGATATATATATATATATTTAGAGAGAGAGAGAGAGAGAGAGAGAGAGAAAGTGGCTGGCCTATTGTAGCACTACATACATTTTAGCTATTATTAAATGTATATCAGTTGGTGGCATAGTTTTTACCCTTTGTATCCCTCACCAAGGCTAGAGCTTGCTTGGTACTCTAAGAATTATACATATAATAATAATGTGGGGAGGTGCTAAACATTCTGATTTCGGACATGACCTACTGCCAAGATCCCCTGGGGAGACCTGACACATGGTCGTGGTCCTCAAGGACTTAGAAATTGAGGTATGGAGACCTATCTACTCTGCCTGAGTTATAAATTGGCAAGTACTACTGTACAGGTACAACTGACAACGCGGGGGCCCAAGGAGAGGTTAGCGAACCAGGGTGGAGCCCGCCCATGGCGCCGGTGGGATGTGAGTGAGACCCCCGTGGCCTAGGCTGAGTCAGGGGGACGGAAGGAGCCCATCTCTTCCGGGGCAGACATCAGGAGAGAGGCGCTCTGAGTGGCAACAGATAAAGTTGGAGGTGTCCTGCTGGGACTCTTTGCCAGTGCCATATAAATACGGTTTCGAAGCACAATGTCTTAAGTAATAAAGGAGGAGGAGGAAAAAAAATAATCCAGAGAGAAATCAACTTATGGCTCATTTAAACCTTATTGAAATTTCTACTGTGGAAACATTTAAATATCATAGTTACTGTGGTGTGTCTTGCTCCTGCTATTCCCTGGTGGATGTTTCGTTGCACATTTGGTTGGGGAGCAGAACAATAAAGCTGCTTGGAAATTGCTTTCCCACTGCTAGGTAATTACAACAGGTTTTTATTCCAAATGTAAAGAATGAACCGTTATTTTTTTAATAAAGGGAGCTCTTGGCCGGCCCCAGCCCCCAGCCCCCTCCCCCAGCCTCAGCCTGCCCTGGTCCTTTGCTCCCACATCCTCCGTCACATTCTCCGACACGACCTTCTCTGTTCCACTCCTTTCCTCCAAGAAGCAGCTGGAAGCAGCTCTCCGGTCTCAGCTGCTGGCTCCTCTGCCTCCCAGCCCGGGAGCCTTGCGTGCCACTGTTTGGAGAAAGCTACGGCCCCCTCCAGGTCTCTGTCAAGAACATTAAATATTTAGCCCGACTCCATCCAGGCCATCAAACACACTCCTGTCTCCCTTCCCTACCCAAAGTGACAACATTTCCCCACCTCCATCTTTTTTAAATCCCAAGCAAGCAATTCGGGATTAACTCGGCATTTGTCAGCTCTGTCTGAGCTCAGGCGTGAGCTCATCGGCTCTCTCCCACCAGACAGAGCAGAGAAGTGCCTTTTGTGGTTTCAGATGCACAGTTCAGCCCGGCAGCCAAGTGAGCACCTGGCCAAGGCCAGGCGGGCTGAGTCCCACCAGCTGCCGGCACGGGGTTCG
The DNA here is from genome assembly GCF_040939455.1 of Microcebus murinus. Classification (NCBI taxonomy): domain Eukaryota; kingdom Metazoa; phylum Chordata; class Mammalia; order Primates; family Cheirogaleidae; genus Microcebus; species Microcebus murinus. The sequence goes on from NC_134105.1 coordinate 90,459,174, forward strand.
CTCGCTCATCTGCTTTCTCAGGTTTAACTCCAGGCCGGCTTCCCCGTCACCTGACACATTTCTTCCTTCCCCTCTGCCTCTGGCTATTGTGTTTGGGAAAATGAATTCTCTTTACGCTATGCCACCTCCGATGTCACCAGGAGGGAGAAGTCGTGGCAGCAGCCTCTGCACCTGATGAGCTTAGAAGGCAGCTCATCATTGTGCACCTGTGCGGCTCTGAGCACTTCCTTTTCCTCTCTGGGCCTCAGTTTCCCCCTTTGTAAAACAGGGGAAGTAGACTGGAAATCTTTGCATCCCTTTTCTACTATAACACTCTGCAAGTGGACATTTCAATGCCACTCATCTCAGCCCGTTACCTGCTGTTTTTCCTAATCCATGCACATACACCCTTCCTGTGTAGAGACACACAGGGCTGGTGCCAGACAGAGGCACTGTGCTTGGCACAGAGTCACACGGCTCTGAGGGAGCAACTATTAATGATCAGGTTTTTTCCTGGGAAAGGAGGAGAGTAGGAATGCCATGTTGTATTGAAGAAATATGAATGGAGACCCAGCAGCTTTGGAGGGAGGCAGGCGGGTGGCCTCTTCAGGACAGGCTGGCTGATGGTTTTTGGAGCTGGCCCCCTGCACTAAGTTTCTGGCTCTGACTTAGGGGAAGCCTCTTTGATTTTCTTTGTCTGTATAATGGGATGATTTGCTGTGTCCCCAACTTAAAAGTGTCAAGGAGGAAGTAAAAATATTTTTCTTTGGGAAGGAAAAGAAGTCAGGGGACCAATGGGGAAACTGAGGCATGGGGTGTTCTATGTAAATCTAGAAGTACTGACTATAACTCTACACTGGAGTGAGGCAGGGCCTCCTGCATCCAGTTTGGGTGTCCATCAGGGTCCACTGGCACTTCTTGAGGTCAGTGTTTGTGAGGAGACGTGACCTACTGCTGGTCTCTCCCTGCCCCGGGACCCAGAACCTCCAAGGAAGAGAGGGCCTTGGAGGGGGCCCTCCTGAGGGCCAGGAAGGGGCTGGAAGGGAAGCTCTGTCACCTGCCCCTGGTCTGGGGTGTGCATGCAGGTGACCGTGTGGGAGTGAAGGCAGTGCCCAGGCCCTGAGTTGCGCTGTGGCTGGTTTCTAAGGTGTGGCCAGCTCAGCACAGAGGGCGAGGGGGTGGGGGGATGGGAGGAGAGCAGCGGCTGTGCTGGGGGCGGACAAAGGGAGAAGACAAAGATTATTTTAAACCTGTATTAATCACTGCTCCAAACAGGGACTGGGGGTGGGAGCCGCAGCTGTCACAGGGAGGCTGGGTGAGGGTGGTGGAAGAGCGTCCAGCAGGGAGGGGCTGGAATTCTTCATTTCCATCCCAGGACCTCGGCCCAGCCCAGCTGTGAGCCTGGGGCCTTGCCGAACCTCTGTGGCTTACTCAGAATTCAGAGTAAATAAATGGTAAAAATTGAACTGTGCCCCAGTTTTGTGGGCCAACTGGTCTTCCTGCCTCCAGGCACCCTCCTTCACAGCCTCCCCTCCACTGTTGCCAAGAGTTAGCCTAAAACAGTTTGGGTCATGTCACTTTTCTCAAAATCTGGTCATATTAATAGCTTCCCATTGCCCAAGCAACTGGCTACCTCCTCGGCCTGGCGTATAAGGCCCTTGACAACTGGCCCATCTGAACCTTCCAGCCCCAAGCCCTAGCCCTGAGCCATGGGTGTGACAGCGATTGTCCTCTGAGCACTTGCCATGTGCCAGGCACTAAGCTCATGCTTTCCTACATGACTTCACTGAATACTAACATCCACCTTGCAGGCTACTTTCTACAGATAAAGAAACTGAGGCTAAGAGAACTTAGATAACTTGACCAAGATCTGTCTGGTACACAAGCTTATGTTCTTAGCTTCCCGCAGAGTTCCACAGTCTTTTTTTTTTTTAAATTTTTAAATTTTGATTTATATTTATTTATTTTTTTGAGACAGAGTCTCACTCTGTTGCCTGGGCTAGAGTGCTGTGGCATCAGCCTTGCTCACAGCAATCTCAAACTCCTGGGCTCAAGCGATCCTTCTGTCTCAGCCTCCAGAGTAGCTGGGACTATAGGCATGCACCACCATGCCTGGCTAATTTTTTCTCTATATATTTTTAGTTGGCCAATTAATTTATTTCTATTTTTAGTAGAGACGGGGTCTCGGTCTTGCTCAGGCTGGTCTCAAACTCCTGACCTTGAGCAATCCGCCCGCCTCGGCCTCCCAGAGTGCTAGGATTACAGGCGTGAGCCACCTCGCCCGGCCTCACAAACAGTCTTGATGCCCTGCATTGCTCAGCTTTTATCTCACCCTAGAGGTCCTCCCTTTCTCTTTTGCCATTATGAACATCCTCCTCATTCTTCAGGGTTCAGCTCAAATGCCACCTATTTCAAGAAGCTTCCCTGGTTGGAATTCAACCATGGAGTCAACAAGCATTTATTTAACATTCACTGCTGTTTAAGCGGGTCTTATTATCTCCATTTTATAGATAAGAAAACAGAGGCTTAGAGAAATGAAGCCAAGCGTCTATGTTTACACCGCTACTGAGTGACAGAGGAGAGATTCAAAGCCAGGTCTCCCGATGGCCTTGTGTTCAGGGTTCTTCAACACACTTTCAACTCTGTCAGTGACCCTTCCTTTATGCACTCACAGTCCTTTGCTTGAGCCTTTATTTAGTGCTTATCAGATTCTGCATGTCTAATATCTGTACTAGGATATGAGAGTTCCCAATAATAACTACAATATTGGCTTACTACATGCACGAGGCATTGCAGATGCTCATTCTTTTTGTTTTCTCAACTATGAGGTAGGCATCGCTATCTCCATTCTTACAGACGAGGAGCTGATTCTTTGAGGCATTAAGTTTTACGTCTGGTTAACACAGTCTCACCATCTCTGTGGGATTCCGATGCAGATCTGTCCCAAGTGCACGTTTTCCCCATTTGAACAGGCTGTTTCTTGTGGGCTCTTCAACAGCTGGGTCTATGCTTTATTTATCCCTGAATGAGTAAGACCCTAACAGCATTGTGGATGGAGTGGGCGCTCGGCGAATGTGGAGGTGGGCCGTTCCTGGGAGCACCGGCCACCCAGTCTCCTTGGGGAGCTGGGGCTCTGGGCTCTGCTGGACACCAGTAGCTCCTTCTTTAAAGTTTCAACTCAGTTCTCCTAAAACTCAGCCTTCTGAAGAGATGTGGGAAGTTGTTTATTTTTTTTTTCCCTCCATTTGTCAAGGTTTTTGAAATGCTAAACTGGGGACACTGACACCTCCCTAGGTGGAAAATGGCACATTTAAAGAGGGAAAGAGAGCTACCCTCCTGTGCCTGTTCCCTGAGTACTGACATTTCCCCGTGACTTTCCGGCTTTCCAGCTTCTGTGCCATTCCTGGTGGGGGTGGGGGGGACAATGGAGGGAGAGGAGCCAGACTGCAGTTGTCACTAGGGGTGTGAGCAGTCCTAGGAAGCAGGAGCGAAAACACCAGAGAGGAAGCCTTCACCCTGAGCTATCTCCAGGGAGCAGGGCACCCTTGGAGGAACTTACTCCCCACAAGAAGAGCAGCCCCCCAAATCTGATGACTTTACTGAGACTGGAGAGTGTACAGCAGTGGTCCCAACCTTTTTGGCACCAGGGATGGGTTTTATGGAAGACAATTTTTCCACTGACTGGGGGAGGGGGGATGGGGTGTCGTGTGTGGCGGGGTGCAGAGCTCAAGCAGTGATGTGTGGCCCGTTTCCCAGCAGGCCGTGGACCAGTACTGGGCTGTGGCCTGGAGGTTGGGACCGCAGGTCTAGAGGATGTTTGAATTCAATTGGAGGATTCTCTCTTGCCAAGAAAGAATTGCATGTTAATGTAACTTTTGAAAAGTGGTAATTTTTAGAAGCATGGCTTCATTAAGACCAAGTGACACCAAATTAATCTTTTAACTTAAAAAAAATTTGGTAAAGTTGTAAACGAAGGGTTCTCAATCTTGGCACTATTGACATTGAGCCTAATAATTCTTTGTTGTGTGTGTGTGCGGGGGTCTGTCCTGTGTGTTGTGAGACCTTTAGCAGCACCTGGCCTCTACCCTCTACATGCCAGTAGCCCCCCTCCCCACAGTCAGTTGTGATGATCAAAAATGTCTCCAGACATTGCCAAATGTCCCCTATGGTAAAAATCTTCCCTAACTGAGAACCACTATTCTAGATTGATAAATCAGGAAGCTTCTATACACCTAGTTCTTCAGTGAGATAGTTGAAGGATTTAGACATTATCGTTGTGAATAGGAAGGAGGAAGGTGGGCTGAGAATGAACCTAGTTAGTTGTTCCAGTGACTGGAAGAACACTGTACACAAGAGTGTTGATTTATACATGGGCATCAGCTTGCGGCATGTCCACAGTGACAGATCTCTGGCCTCTATACATTTCCACCAACAATTTGAATAAAGACATTGATGACATGCTTAGCATATGTACAAATGTCACAAGGCTGGTAGTCATGAAACTATGTCAGACAAAAGACTGTAGATTCAAAAGGGTCTAAGACATTGTTAGGTATAAAAACCAAGCTTCAGAGCAGCGTGGACTATGTACTACCATTTGAGTAAAAAGTGGGTGAAATAGAAGAACCAGTATTGGTATTTGCTTATGCCTACATAAGGAAACTCCAGACTGAGACATAAGGAACTAAGAATGACATGGTCACTGCTTATGTGGGGGGACAGAAGGCTAGGCAAATGGGGAGCAAGGGTGGTATGGGAACTTCCCACAGTTTACCCTGTTATGTTTTTAATTTCTAGATATGAAAGAGTATTATTAATATATATTCAAATAATAAAATTAAAAAAAGATCTCAACCCACAGTAGGGGTCAAAACAAATACAATGCTATTGAGCAGATGCATATCAATCCTACATTAGTTTAAAGATTAATTTGGCAAGTATGATGACATTAGGCTTCAGAGGCTCATATGAAAATCAGGTAGGAGTTTTTAGTTGGTCACAGGCCACCTTGACAACCAATAAACAAGCAGACATGCCAACATAAACTAAGGAAAGCTTGGACTGTTATGGTACCCAGATCAAGGGCAATGTCCCATAGCACTCGGGCGGGTCAGACCAAATTCATTGTCTTACCTTCACTTCTGTCTGCTATATTTTCGGAAAGGCATTGAAAAGAGTGTACAAAGGACAGTGACCTAGATGGCAAAGGGTCTGGAAACCATGAAAAATATGGGGACTAGGTCATGAAACTAGGGACACTTAAATCGGAGAAGAGAAGATTTAGAAGGGACATGAAAGCTATCTTCAAACATTTGAAGGGTTGTCCTAGGCAAGAGGGACCAGGGGCTTTTTGTTTAGCTCCACACTGCAGAACCAGGGCCTCTTCAAGTTATTGGGAGGTCAATTTCAGTTCAGAGCCATGCAAAGGCTGCCTTGGGAGATAATAATAAAACAGCAACACCTGCAGAGCACTTACAAAGCATCAGGCACTGTGATAAGCACTTTGCCTGCATTATCTCCTTGACTTCTCACAACATCCTGACAAAGGTACTTTCTTCATTGTCATTTTAACAAAAAGGAAAACTAAGACTTAGAGAGGTTAAGTAAACATGCCTGAGGTGACACGACCAGTAGATGGCTGATCAAAGTGACCCTACCTAACACACACACATTCTCAACCCCTAAGCCTACTGCCTAGAGGTAGTAAGTGAGCTAGTGAGCTCTCCGTCATGCCTGGCCACAATGCTATGAGGAAACCCCTGCAGCAGTTAGGAGAGGCCTGTTTCCTGCTTCATGCCCGGTAGCTGTCTAAGCAGGTGGGCCCCTCCTGTGAGAGTGCCAGGGAGGGGAGCAAGACAGGTGGAGAGAGAGGCCAGCAGGCTCCTGCCAGCATTTGTCTGGGAGCAAAAGTGGAGTTTTTGGTGGAGATGGTGGTCGGTAGAAAGACAAAGAGGCCAGAGCTGATGGGAAACACAGCCCCAGGAGGAGGCCTGTGACAGCGCTCACTCGCCATTGTGTGTCATGCTTTCCTTCCTATTCACACAATTGAATAATCGACAACCCTGTAAGAAAACATCCCTCTGGCAGGAGGAAGTAGGGAAGGATGGGGGAGAAGTTTCTCCAGAGACGGAAGGGGACACTCAGAAAAATAAGAGAACAACTGGTGTTGGTCCTACCAGAGAGGGACGAAGAGGGGAAAAGGAGAGAGGAAAGAAAAAATACTTAACTCTTCCCGACCTCCTCTGGGGCCAGGCTGTGCCTGCCTAGCTAGCTGCCTACAGGACTTACCAGTATTTCCAAACTAAACCAACTCCGCAAGGCAAAGGACTCCTCAGGCGCCCTGACTCCACCATCGTGGGGAAGCAGAGGCAAACATTTACTGGTTAGGAAACGGAAAAGCCAGCAAGTAAGCTACATTTCAAAACTGGCTGAATGGAAGCAGATAAACCAAAGGGCTGGCTTTAAGTTTTATAAAGTTTTTGGATATGCTGGCTGCAAAAGAGAAAGAAGGAAAGGACTTAAACTTGAGAAGGAATCACTTTAGAACATCCAGGAATGGAAAATTGTGGGAAGGTGCTTGGGAAAAGATTTGTAATTGGGAGAGGGCTCTCCAGGGAACCCATGTACACAGGAGACTCAGAAAATCAACATGGAGTCTTAAAGAATAACCTCATGCCTTAGAGCCAGCTACAGGGGCAGCCCTGGCACAGAGGGAAAAGTCCCAGGTCCTGGCTGTGGGCCACCAGACAAGCCACGCAGTGGGCACAAGGTACCCCTGGCTAGGTGGACCAGGGTTCTTGCCAGAGTTAAGTAAGGGCCAGAGAGGGCCAAGGAGCTGGGAGGGCAGGGAGTGGTGGCAGGCGCTGCTTGGCCCAGAGGCCAGTGTCACTGATGGAATCCTAACTGTGGGGGAGGCGGGAGGGGTGTGGGATTTTCCAGTGGACACCTGTCGAGGGATGGGAGGGGACAGGCCAAGAGCAGAAGCTGCTCGGGGTGGGAGGGGGTTGCGGTAATTACAGTAGAGGAAGGAGAGAAATAGGAGGGAGAGGAAAATGGCAAGGGAGAGGCTATGGAAAAGAGCTAGAACGTAGGAAAAGGGCAAAGAGTAGAGAGAGACAGAGGCAAATGACACACAGAAGAAGCTAGAGGAAAACAGTGAGTCAGGAAACCCACAGGCAGAGACAGGAAGCTCCGCAGGGGCTGCAGAGAGAAGGAAGGATGGAGACGGAGCAAGAGAAAGAGGCAAACGTGCATTAAGAGAAGAAGAAAGTGGTGAGCCGACCAAAGTGGAACTCGGGCTCCAGCAAGGCGGGGCTGCAGCCGAGAGCCTGGGAGCCTGGGAGCCCCTGCAGCTGCCTGAAGTCCCTTCTCCGCCCATTGCCCTGGCACTCGCTGCCAGCAGCTTTGCTGGCATGGGACCTTTCTCTGGGTTTGTCTGCGGGGGGACGTGGGAGGCAGGTAGGGATCGGTTTATCACTGGGATCTCTTCAGACCAGGGTGCGTGTTTGCGTCCATGTGAGGTCACAGGTCTATCTGGGTAAGGGGAGGCGACAGGGCTGCAGGGCTGGGGTTCGCTGTACTGTGCTCAGCAACCTGCCGCTCTGCCCTGGACCAGCCTCAAACACAAACATAACCGCTGTGAATGACCAGAGGCCTGCCCGCCCTGAAAATATGGGGAGCAGATGCCCCAGCCTTGCCAGGGGGTCTGCCCCACGGGCAGAACGACGGACCCTGACCCCACTCAAGCAGGGAGGAGAACAGGATGGGGCCTCTGGCACCCGCCGGCCCCACTGCCTGCAATGCCTTCTCCCAGATAACCGCTCAACAGGCATTTATGGAGCACCGGTTCTGTGCCAGGTTCTGTCCTAGATGCTTAGAATATCACTGCGCAAAGCAGAGATTCCTGCTCCTGTGGAGCTCACATTCCAGAGAGGGGAGGTTCATTTAAATAAGTAATCCATACCATATGTCGGAAAGTGACAAGTGCTATGGAGGAGAAAACAGGGCAGAGGAGGGGGAGGTCCGGGGCTTTCATACAGAGGTGGCATCTGGGGGAGGTGGCCCTGAGGATACCTGGGGTGAGCACTGCAGGCAGTGGGCACACCGAGGGAGAAGTCCTAAGGGGAAGTGTTTCTGGAATGCTGAGGGGCAGCAAACAGAACGGCTGGCAGGGAGGGACCAAGAGGAGAGTCCAGAGAGGCTATGCGAATCGGGTCACAGAGGACCTGCTTGGAGGACACTGTGAAGCCATTGCCTCTGCCTCTGGGTAAAATGGGGGGCCGGCACTGGGTTCTGGGCGGAGGAAAGCATACTCTGACTTCAGATTGCAGAGGGTCGTGTCGGCTGCTGTGATGAGCGGGCAGGGGGTAAGGATGCAAGTGGGGGGCCAGTTGGGAAGACAGCACAGCAACCCAGAGACGAGGGTCGGCTCGGCAGGAGTGGAGCTGGTGAGCAAGGTGTCTTGAGAGGTTGGGTGGAGTGTGAGGTCAACAGAGGAGTCAGGGTGACGCTGGGGCTTTTGGTTTGAGCACCTGAAAGGACAGAGTTTTCCATCAGGGAAGATGTAGGTGTGGAGCAGGCTTGGCCCAGGGGAGGAAACCACACATTCAGTTTTGGACCCCCTGAGTTTGAGATGTTTATTAGCCACCTGAGTGGAGATGCGAAGAACCCAGATGGGTATATGAGTCTGCAGTCTGGGAAAGAGGTCTGCGATGGAACTGTAAACACAGAGCCGGTGTGCGGGCTATTTGCAGCTGCAAGATTAGAAGAGATGACCAGAAAGTGAGTGGAAATGGAGAAGAGGGTCAGCGATCTTGTCCTGGGCTCCCCTGCCCAGGAGAGGTTGGGGAGAGGAAGAGAAGCCAGCAAGAGACTGATAAAGAGTGGGTGGTGACGTGGGAGGACCAAGAGAGTGTGGTGTCCTAAGGGCCCGTAGAAGAAAGTGTGTTGAGGAGGAGGGAGTGGCCAGCTGGCTAGATGCTGCGGAGACCTACCAGGTAAGAGGAGGGGTGAGGGCTGACTGTGGGACGAAGCAACACAGAGGTCATGGTGACCCCGACAGGAGTCCCAGGAGAGTGCTGCACTCGGGTTTTAGGGAGCAAGGCCCCGAGCGGCTGCACAGCAGTGACTGAAAGCTGTGGACGCCGGCCTGCTGGGGGTCAGATCCCAGCTCCCCACTTATTACTGACTGTAGGCAAGGTATTTAAACCTCTCTCTGCTCCATTTCATAATCTGAGGCCACTACTTCACAGGGTTGTTATAAGGATTAAATCGCTTAGTGTCTGTGAAGTGCCAGGAACACAAGCAACACAATAAATGTTTATCGAGTTAAAAGGAAAAAAAGAAAGAGACTGGAGAAGAGATGAATCAGACCATTCTTTCGAGGAGGTGTTGCTGCAAAGATAAGGAAAGAAACGGTGAGGGTTTGTTAGCAGGGAAGAGGGGTAAAAAGGAAGGTTTTTGTTTGTTTGTTTGTTTTGAGACAGTCTCACTCTGTTGCCCTGGGTAGAGTGCCGTGGCATCAGCCTGGCTCACAGCAACCTCAAACTCCTGGGCTCAAGCGACCCTCCTGCCTCAGCCTCCTGAGTAGCTGGGACTACAGGCCCTCTCGCCACCACACCCAGCTAATTTTTCTATTTTTAGCAAAAATGGGGTCTCGCTCTTACTCAGGCTGGTCTTGAACTCCTCAGCTCAAGCAGTCCTCCTGCCTCAGCCTCCCAGAACGCTAGGGTTACAGGTGTGAGCCACTGCACCTGGCCAGGAAGGTATTTTAAGAAGGAAGAAATAACAATGTCTGAGTGCCAACGGGAATGGTCCATTAGGGAGGAGAATTCAGTGATGCAGAAGACAGAGGGGAGACTTGCTGGAGTGATGTCTTGGAAGACGGATAGGACCTAGTACCCAAGTGCACAAACTCCACGTGACTTCCCTCACCTCACTGAGGACATCCCCACCGACATCTCAGGGGACCAGCCCTGACTAACCTGTTAACTGCTGCACCCAACCCCCCATCTCCCTTCTCTGCTTTACTGTTCTCTCTCACTGGTCACCATCTAACTCACAAGTTTATCTTGTTTTGTCTGTCCCCTAACTAGCATGTAAACTCCCTAAATGCAGGGATTTTTGTCTGCCTTGTTGACAGTTGTATCCCCAGAGCCTAGAACAGTGCCTGGTTCATAGTAAATGTTCAATAAATATTTGCTGAGCAAACAAATGAATTGGTAACTGAGCTAATGGAGTTCTTTGTCCACCAGGGAAGAAAAGCTCTCTTCTTTGTTTATTTTTCACATACTTCCTGAGCATCTACTATGTTCTAGGAACTGTATTAGGATCTGGGAAACTGCAGATGAATCTGACACCGTCTTTGCCCTCAATGCATGTGTGTGTGTGTGTGTGTGTGTGTTGGGGGCAGGGGAGATAACAGATAAAAAGCAATTCCAAAGCTGTGCGGTAAGTCTCACAAGAGAGGGAAGTTTGGGGTCTCACAGGCTCAGGCATGTGGGACAGGGAAAAGCTTCCCGAAGAAGGGTCACCTGGCATCCAAAGAGCTAAGCAGAATCGACAAGGTGTGATGAAGCAGACAGACTACGGCGTTTCAGGTGGAGCAGCAACGCGGGCACAGGCCTGGCTGTGAGTGAGAGTGCGCGCCCAAAGCTCACCTCGGTTCTCACGCTCTCACTGAAGCCTGCCTGGCCGCTCACCCCCTAGACCCTCGCTGTCTGCTCTGTCACCCCAACAGCGAGCGTATCATTTGCCGGGCATTGCCCCGGACTGTGCGCCAGCCACGCACCGTGGGAGCCTTGGGACCTCCGCAGGTGGTCCCCCTTCTGAGGAAAGGGCCCTGGTGCCTACAGTGTCAATTCATGCACAGTAAGAGCTCCGGAGTCATTTGCCCACAAAACAAGTCTTGGGTGCCCACCATGTACCGAGTACTTTTCTGGGCACAAGAGAGGCAGCTGTGAGCAAGACAGACGAGGCCATGCTTTCTGGAGCTGTAGAACATTCTACGTGGGAAGATTATACAATAAATGAATAAGCATGTGAGTGAAAGATAATACGGCGCCGTGCAGAGAATAACGAGGGATAACGTGATAGAGTGGGGGCTCCCTAGGCTGGTAATCAGGAGAGGTCTCTGACATTTAATTGATTAATTAATTAATTGTCTCTGACATTTATGCTGAGACCGAATGATAACTATCTACCAAACCAATTAATGAACAAAAGGGGAGTAGGCAGGAAGACATTCTGAAAACCAGATTCTGAAAACGTAGGGAGGTATGGAATTCAAACAGGGAGCCCTCGGGCTTAGGTGGGGGGGATCTGGGACAGTATCCTACACAATGCACAGCAAATTATCCTCTAAAACCTAAGAAGACTTCTCGGAGGAGGTGAGTTTTGCTCACCTTTGATTTGCAAACATGATTAGACAGCTCGGCTTTTAGCTAAAGTGATGACCAGAAGGGAAGGCTCTGTGCCCATAGACGCTGCCTGAACAGCTGCTTCCTGGGCTGACCTAGGACAGGGCGGTGTGAAAGAAGATAGTCTCTGCCCTCTGGGGGCTCACAGTCCTGAGCAGGAAACAGGCAGGCAAATAAATAACTTCACTAAACAATCCTGCAGTGTGAAGAGGGCTCTGGCAGCCACACAAGTACAGGGTAGCTCTGAGCAGGAAGCTGTGAACTCTGCAGAAGGCTGGGGCAGGGGCTGTGGGGTGTGGGAACACTTGGCAGACTCAGACTCTGCCACTGGCTCTCCAGTCCCCTCCGTCCCCCACAACCTACCCTTCACACAGCATGTACAAGATCAAATCACCCGACTGCTCCAAACCCTCCAATGGCTTTCCCCTGCACCTACACTAGATCCCAAATCTTCGCCCAGCCCACGAGCCAGGGCGCTGTGGCCCCGCTGCCAGCTCCTCCCAACCCCACGTGCCCCTCCCCACCCACTTGTTCACTCTGCTCCAGCCGCATGGCCTCCCACCTGTCTCTCCGACAGACACACCAGGCTCATTCCCGTCGCCCAGCCCTGGCCATGCTGTGTGTTCTTCTCACCCGGGAGGCTCTCCCCCTGGATCCTGGTGGTGCTGAGTCCTTAGCACCGGGCCCCTCCGTCACCTGCTCGGAAGGGCCCTTCCTCGTGACCCTGGCTAGAGCTGTTTTTCTCTCTCACCCTACCTGGTTCCATCTCCTTCATAGCACTTGGCTTGAAGTTATCTTAGTCATTTGTGTATGACATGCATATGTGTTTGTTTATGCTGTCCCCACCCACCCACCGACCCGTCACTGAAGGAGCAGGAACTGGGTCTTCTCCTGGCCCTGCCCTCAGATCCTAGCACAGTACCTGGCACTTAGCAAATACTGATGGGCTCTCTTCCCAGGAGTGAACGATGGCAGGGCCGATGGTTACCAGACTGGGCTGCACAGTGGCAACGAGGGAAGCTCCTAGCTGGGGCTGATGGACACTGCCCCGACAAAGGGCTGGGCAGGGTCACCAGGCCAGGAACCACCTGGGCCCTGAGTGTGTGGAGAGACGCTGCTCTGGCTACAAGGAAGGACTCTGGCCCTGTGCCTGCCTGGCCTGTCTGAGGATTTCTCTCCTAAACAAATACCCAAAGAGACTCCTCCCCAGTTGGAAGTCAGAGCAGCAGCAGGAGGAGGTGGAAGAGGAGGAAGAGGAAGGGGAGGAGAGAGGGTAGGAAAGGAAAAAGAAGACAGGGAGAAAGAAGACGAGGAGGAAGAAGGAGAAGGGAGAAGAGGAGGAAGGAAGCAGGGAGAGGAGCAGAAGAGGAAAGGGGGAAGAATAGGGGAGGAGAAGGTTTAAGGAGGAGGGGAGAGAAGAAAATGAGGAGGGAGAAGGAAGAGAAGGGCAAGGAGGAGGAAGGGCAGGAGGAGCAAGCATGAGGGGGGAGGGAGAAGAAAGGGAGGACTGGGGAGGAGGGGAGGGTAGAGGGAGGGGAGGAGGAGCAGGGAGGAGGGAGAAGAGGAAGGAGGGGGTGGGAGGAGGAGCAGGAGCAAGGGCAGGAAGAGGAAGGGACCAGGCTGTGGACCAGACTGCCTGGGGCTTTTCTACCTTCACCAAATCTGAGGGTCGGGGAGGCCCCTGGGCAACAGGAACACACACTTCATGTCCCCTTGGCCTCACAGAGCAAAGTGCATCCCAAATGGGGAGGTGGGGGAAGGGGTAATCGAAATTAAATTAAAGAAATTTTTTAAAGTTGGAAGAACAAATTATTTGGAGACGAAGCAAAAATATCTGTGACACAGCGAGCACTGTTTTAATGACAGCCCGTGTGGGAGGACAGTTTAGTCATATTTTTCATTTTCTTGTCCCTGGGGAGCTGCGTCCCAGTGATCAGGCCCTGATAGCAAATTGGCATGTTCCCTAAATCAGTCACCTTCCCGGCTTATTCAGCGGCAGGATGAGTCAGGGGGCTGCCAGTAACCCCTTCTCCATATGCTCAGGATGCTTGGTTCGCCCTCTGCGGGGGGTGGAGGGGGCCCGGCAGGCAGCTGAATGGGGAACAGGCCCTGGGCCCAGTGGGTGGGCAGGAAGCTTCGGAGGGAAAGCTGCCAGCTCCTCCCAGGCCAGCCGGCTGGCATGTCCTCGCCTCCCGCAGCTCCTAGGGGTAGGAATATGACTAGTCCCATATCTGGGGCCACGAGTGTGGAAAAGGATTTCTTCGAAGAAAGCTTGGTTAACTGCCAGGAGGAAGAAGTTCAGGAAGCAGTTCTGCCATTCCCTCAGGCATGAGCACTTCCAGGACTAAGATAAAAATAATGAGGATAATTTTAAATGACTACCAGGATGTGAGTGTTTACTGTGGGCCACACACTCCACACACATTCATTCATGTCTCCTCGCAACGGCCCCGGGAAGCAGGTGTGACCAGCCCCGTGGTACCCAGAGAACAGAGGCTCAGAAGTGAAGGGACTTCCCCAGGATGCGACGAGCACGTGTCTGTCACGGCAGAACTGGAACCCAGGCTTGTTGGGTTCCAGAGTTTTGCAGGATTCCAGCGTCCGCCCGCCTTTCTGCAAAACATGGAGGTTTGGGCTCCAAGTTGGAGGCGGTAAAAATACAAGACAGAGACTAGGAGGGGACCTACCCCCACTCCTGGCTCTTCACCCAGAAGATCTCAACTCACTTCAGCTACTATTTTATTTTTAATACCATTCACTTGGTACGACACTACATATTCTCTGAAAATCAGGAGGGAGCAGGCATGGTTCTTCCTGTCTTACAAATGGGAACACTGAGGCCCAGAAAGAAGAGAGAAGTGGACCTGGCATTGACAGAAACTGTACAACACCATCTGGACCCAACAGAGCTGGGCTTGAATCCTTCCTCTGCTAGTTGCTAGCTGTCTAGCAGGTAGCACATTATTTAAACTTTTCATCTCCATTTTCCTCATCTGTAAAATGGGTACAATGAGACCTATTGTATCAGAGGACAGCTGATAGGCTCAAATGAGCTAAAGAAGTATGTTACAAATGCTCTGTGATCTCTAAGTGTCATGCCAGAATGGGGGGTGGCGTCCTCCTTCACAAGCATTAGCGTCAATACCGGTTAACAGGCACGGGCTCTCAGACTGCCATGCTCAACACTGGCCTGCACTTATTGTCTGTGAAACCTTGGACAAGTTACTTAACCTCTCTCTGCCTTGCTTTCACCATCCATTAAGTGGGAATACTATTAGTATCTTCCTCGTGTGTTGTTACGGAGATTAAACGCACGAACACACGTGTGAGTCAAGACAGTCCTGGCACACCGTAAGGGCTCAGTAACTACCGTTACTCACATGGTCACCACACCACTCCTGCCCACCAGGCAGATTCCCAGAGGCAGGTTCGGGTCTGTCCTGTCCACTGTCCCCAGTGCTTGGCATGCAGCAGGCACAGAGCAGGGGCCCGGGGCACGCTGGGTAAATGGAAGAATGCGCAGCAGCCTCCCGCCCCCTGCAGCATTTGTCCTACCCAGTGACCCGAGGACTTCCTCGCCAGCATTTGGCGTTTGTGGGATTCCTTGGGGTTGCCGTGGCCATCCGACAGTTCCACTGCACCGAAGCCCCCAGCCTCAGGCCTGGCTGCCTGCCTGCCCCCGGTGGTCCGCAGAGCCTAGAGAGGGGAATGGGGTCTTCCCAGCCCTCCATGGTTTGCTCTCTTTTCGTCTCCTCGCCCCAGAAAACTGCAGAACCTCAGTACCAAACATCCTTTCAGACTCTGCATCTGGGTTTATGGCTTCCTCCCTGGTGCCTGCGGAGGTGCTCGTGCCTAGGTGTGGGGCAGTCGGGGACACAGGCCTTATCTGTGCATGCTGGGTGGGTGGGTGGTGCCCCGTGAGTGTGGCAGGCAGTATCTGGGAGTGCAGGGTGGGCGTGTGTGTAGCCGGGTACGTGTGTGCCTGCATGAGGGAGCAGCGGGGGCTGTGCGTGCAGGTCTGAGAGGAGTGGACTGAGACAAGTGGAAGGCAGGTGGGTCCGCGTGTAGGAGTCTGGGGCACAGAAGAGGCAAGATCATCCGTGTGTGGGTGAGGGGAGGCTGGGTGCAGGTGCAGGTGCTGGTAGGTTTATGTGCATATGTCAAATGGGGAAGGGGCAGGAGTAAGTCCCCAGAACCAGTTCCAAGACAGAAAAATACACCTAGTATTTTATCTCCATAAAGAATCTGAAGGATGGATAAAGACAGGTCGGCTGTAAAGGAGAAAATATTTTTTAGTTCCAAATATGCCTTAGACCACCAAATATTTTGGAAAACCAGAGGTCTCCCATCTCCGACTACAACCCTCTTTCCATTAAACACAATCTGTCTCCTCTCCAGCCTCTCAGTCCTTGGGCATCGTTACAAGAGCAGCTGTGAAACTGGGCTGCCTGGGTTCACATCCCAGCATGGCGCTTTACCTGTGACCCCGGCATGCTACTTACCCCCTCTGACTCGGTTTCCTTGTCTGTAAAACAGGGCCCACAACAGTGCTCCTCAGGGGGCTGTGAGGATTAAGTAAATTAATCTTTGCAGAGCGCTCAGAGAGTGAAGGGCTCCATTCACTTTAGCTCTTAACGTACTAGCTTTTCTTTGCCACGATTGTACTCCTGGGTGGGAAATGAAAATGAATTCAAAAAAGCCCATCCACCTGCTCCGAGAAGCCCTCCCTGAACCTGCCTGCCAGGGTTGACTGCTCCTTCACCTGCTCCCTAGTCTCGGAGCCTGCGCCTCTGCGTGGCTGGCACGTGTCAAGTTGCCATTGCCGTTCTGATCGTTGTTTGACATTGGCTGCACGAGACCGTAATTGGGCGTGCACGTGGCCATCTCTGCTGGGAGCCTGTGAGCGTCCTGAGGCCAGGACTGTTCCACCGTGCCTGGGTCTCTGGGGTCCGTCCGGCACAAGGAGACTTGCGGTAAGTGCTTGGCGGACTGAAAGTCTGAGCAGAGCGGTGCTGTGAACGGTGAATGTGAGCTTCTTACTGAGTGTAAACAAAGCACAGGCTTTGCGCCCTCCCCCCCAGCTCTGTGTCCAAGGGGAGGGGAGAATGGGCTTCCGAGAGGGAAATAGCAGAGACCACACAGCGTAGGGGCCAGACCACTTCGCTGAGGCCACAGAGAGCCAGGGGAAGGTGGGGCAGAGGACACACTCCCATGACCACAGCTGTCCCCAGCCCTCAGCTGCGGGACACAGACCAGCTTAACATGACAAGCCCTGTACTCCCCTATTTAGGGACCAAGCTTTGCTAGGGCTCAGCACCTCGTCAACTGTTCTTTTTCCTGCCATCAGTGATACTGGCTGTGCTGCTAATGCTAAGGACAGGGTGGCGTAGTCCTGCCCACCCTCCTAGCAGCCGTGGCAGTAGTGCCCTCCACACCTCGCTCCAAACCTCCTGCGTTAGGGAGCAGGGCCCTCTTCTCCTCCAAAGGGCTTCCAGCTGATGATCTGCCCGAAGTGCAGCGCCACAGTGGCCACAGGCGCCCCTGGCACACCTCTGTTCAGTCTCTTCCCTCCGTTTTTGCCCAATCCGCAGCTTATCATTGTTCCAACAAGTGGCTCCACAGAGCCCTGAGTGCCCCCTTGGGAGAACGGGGCAGTAATGGTGATCCCGCAGGTGCTTCTGTGAGGACTAAATAAAACAGTGAATGCAAAGTGCGCAAGGTCTAGTCCATACTAATCCCTCTGCAGATGCCGTGCTCTCTCCCCTTCCATCCACTGCTTCTCTTCCTTTTGCTCAATGAGCATCTGACTGAAAGGGTTTTATGTTCTGCATCCTGGCCCAAGCCTAGGACTGGGGGAGGGGGGATGGGGTGGCCCTGGCATTCTGCCTCTCGCTCTGGGTGATGGAAGTGAGGTGTTTGCAGAAAGGCCTGCCCAGATTAGTGCCGACCACACATCCCAATTGGCAATTTCTGTGGCTTCACTCTCCCTGGCCAACTACAGTGGGTCTGGCATAGAGAGGAGACCGAATTTCATTAATTGTGCACTAGAAAACAACCCCTTAGGAGTCAGACCTGGGAAGCTGTTTTTAATTTTCTCTTGGAATGGTGAGCACACAGGTCTATGCGAGTGTGTGTTTGTGTGTTTGGGGGGGGGGTGTGCAGGGCAGTAGAAAAGGGAGACAGAGAAAACCAGAAGAGCTGGGTACCCCCAGGTGAGCTGCCTGACATCTGGGGTGTGTGTGTGCTTGGCCCTTAGTTGTGGGTGCACCCCAGAGACTGGGAAGGGTGGGAGTGATGCTCACAGAGGAGCAGTCTGAGACTCCTTCCGCTGCTCCATGTGGGTCCCTGGGGGTCCACCACACCCATGTAGTGCCTCCCAGGGACCCTGTGCAGCATGGCCAGAGCAGGCATCCATCAGGGCCACCAGCCGTACTGCAGGGCCCCTCACCCACCTCCCATCTCTCTCCAGAGACCCCTCCCACTTCAAGCCTCTTTACTTCCCCCTGGAAAGCCCCGATGATGCTGTCTGAGACTATGGTATAGGAGCCCCCCCCAACCCTCTAGAGAGTGCATTTCAAGGACTGGTGACAAGTGTGTTTACCTGCCAGATAGTCATTTGCATAAAGCACTGTGAACCACAGAGCAACCTCCACCCTGCAGACTAGCAACAACCTTGAGTTTGCAGAGGGGGACCATTTCCCTGACGTAGTGAAGTGAAAACGATTGTGTAGATGCAGATCTGCCACTTATGAGCTTTGAGATTGCAGGCAAGTTACTGAGATTCTCTGAGTCTATTTCCTCATGTGCATAACAGGGAAAATAAAACTGTGTTTATCTTGTACACCACTGTATGCCCAGTGCCTGGCAAATAGTAAATGCTCAAAAAATACTGCCTGATTGAGTAAATGAATATAGAAGGATTATTATTGGGATTAAATGAGAGGAGGGAAGTAAAACATTTATCATAGCAATGTCATGTATTAAGCATTCAGTATAAGGTGGTTATTATTGTTAGCTATTATCCAGGAGCAAAATCTTATCAGATTGGTTCCCAGCACTAATATAAAATCAGGTAATTACGGCTAAATAGTGACATGCCCCAAAGAATCTAAGCAGTTGCCCCTGAAGTCCAAAGGGTGATGTGTTGTATTCCATTCCATTTATTTTAACAAGTTTATATTGAGCACATCTATGTGCCCAGAATTGGTGAGATCCTATGCAAGATACAGAAGAATTAAGTCAGGCTACCCTCCTAAAGGAGTTACTTACTACTTGGAAAGGCAAGATCGACACTCATTAGCATAAATGCCTTCCGGCTGGAGCCAAAGACTCAGACTGCCTTCTAAGGGCCAGCGTAAAACTTTCATTTATTTCTTCAACAAATATTCCTAGTGACTTGCTGTGCAGCAGCAGGCCCCTGGCTAGGCACTGGGGACCCGAGATAAATATGATGAATTTGATGAGCTGCTCCCAGACTAGAGAACGAGATCTCATGAAAATGGGTCAGGACAACAAATGCTCATGCAGAGCACTACCTCTGTGTGGGCACGCTTGTTCTCGGTACTTAGGGAAAGGGCTAAGGAAGAATGCTTTCTTTATTCTGGGAGATGTGGGTCCCCAGAGCCCCAGCCTGACCTCCTGCCTGGAGCGAAGGCTGTCCACAGGCACCCCATGTTGACCATACCCAGCCAGTCCCTGAGAGCAGCATCTCCCGCCATGGTTCTCACCTGCATGGTTCCCAGGAATCCCGGCCCTTACAAGAATTCCGGAGTGTCTGTGCCGATCAGACGGGAACTTAGAGATCATCTGAATGAAGGTGGAGCCTTGTTTTGTAGCTGAGACTGAGCCCAGGGGAAGTAGAGGACCCCAAAGTAGTCCATTAGACAGCTACAAAGCTGAGTAAGATCCCTTGGGCCCCGATTCCCCGCCGGTGCTCTACTTACTAAAGCACGAAAATGCTTGAGGATTCAGAATCTCTCAAGAAGCCCAGCCTCACTCAGGTGCAGCAGGTGAATGAACACAGGTGGATTGCTGCTCCCAGCACCTGGCCAGTGGGCCCAAGAGAGACCTGGGGCTCAAAGTAGCAGCCAGGGGGGAAGCCAATCCCATAGTGGGTCCTGGTCTCTGTAAAGCTAATATGTGGGACACTTTGTCCCGCAAGTCGGAGACTCCAGCGTGCAGGGACTAAAGGGGTGGAGGAAGGAGCAGGCAAGGGCAAGTGATTTAGTAAAACACCCGTACCCAAGAGAAACAGACAGCAATTTAGTAGAAGAAAAGGCACCCTGGGACAAAGGTGAGTGCGGATGCAGACACAGGAAGTGTGGCTGAGACAGGTCCCCAACACCACGCTCACAGCGACACCGTGTCTAACGCTGCACTCCTGTGTAGAGATTCTGCTCCTACCCCTGCCTCCTCACTGCTTTGTAATGATGTGGTTTGTGAATGAGCCTGTCTTGTGTGCTCACTGCTCACTAATGGGAGAACAAGTGGTTCAGAGCTCGGGGACCAGGAAATCCTTAGGGTTCTAATCTAAGCTTTGCCAGCTATTTTCCAGCGTTGTGCCCTTGGGCAAGTTTAACCTCTCGGATCCTCAGTTTTCTCATCTGTGAAATGGGGATAACAGTACTCACCTTGAGGTTGTTGTGGGGTGTACGTGAGATGCACTGGGTGTCAAGCACCTGATACTGGGCCTGAACACACTAAGGTGCTCAGTAAATAACAAGATTATTATCTTCGTATACCGCCCTGCACATTCTCAACACACTTGGGAGAGCAGCATAGTGCTTTCTTCACAGTGGGTGCTCAACAAGTATTTTTAAAGATACATAATTCCATATGTACAGACATGTGGATACACAATCAACATACATACATATATGTATAAATGCTTACACATATAAGTGCAGGCTTCAGGAGATCAAAAACAGACCCCGAAGGCCAGAAGGATTCTTCCATCCAGTATGCTTTGGGGCAGGAGTGCATTGCCCAGAGAAAGAAGTGGGACCCTTTCCCTCTGACTCCAGTCTGGGATATACACTCGGCCTGGCCCATTGTCCCCTGAGCGCCTGGTGACCATCAGACCAGAGGAGGCAGAAGGGAAGTTCCAGTTCCAGCACCTGGCTGCCTTCTGCAGCCTTCCTTGGCGCCTACTTATTACCACCAGGTTAAAGGTAGGGCAGGGAAGTCTGAGCAGGCGGGAGGGGGAGGTCATGCGACGTGGCACGTGTTGTAGCGGGGGGGAGGGAGGGAAGATTTCCCAAAGGTTCTGCTAGCATAAAGCCGAGCCTCCTGGAGACAGCACCCATTTGGGATGTCCCAGGCCAACTGTGGTTCAGGCCTCTAAAAGCCGCTTCTCTCTGCAGGCTCACAGCGATGCTACAGAGTGATGGCTTCAGGACAGAAGCCATGGCGTTCTGACCTGCCTTTGAATTTGCTGGTTAAGCAGCAGGGTCATTTGCATCTACGGCCATATTCGAGCACAATTTGAACAATGAGAATTATCTTGGCACTGAAGCCCTCGCCTGGCATCGCTGATATCCTTGAAGAATGCCAAGCTGACTGGTGGGGGCCGGGGGGAGGCTGGAGCCAGGTGGAGTCACCTGCCTTTAGTCACAATCCCCCGGCCCCATGCGCTGCTGCTCTGCCACTTCACATTATGCTCATTTGCACGCGCCTCCCCGAGTCTGTCCTTAGGTCTTTTCATGCCTGTGTTCATGGGAGTAGAAGCTCGGGAGGCCAGAAGCTCAATCTCCTTTGCTTAGCTCTCTTATGGTGCCCCAGGCCACGGAGCTCAGTCCAGGCCACGGGAAGGGCCACAGCCTGGGCGGCAGAAGCAAGCAAAGCAGAGGGATGTGCAATTGCTTGGTGAATTCAGGCAAATAAACTATTTTCAGCCCTCTGGCTCCTCTGGTGTGCTGGATCCCTTTCATGTGTCTGTGGAGGGTTATTTTGGTGGGATGGGGCACTCAGGACAAATTCCCAGCTGTCAGGCCATTAACATCGATTTCCAGTGACCCAAGTTCCCACCAAGCCTTCTCAAAGGGCAGAGTCCCTCCAAAGGACCACAACTCTGGGACCCTGGGGCAAAGGCTCAGTTGCCCCGGGCTCTGCCTCTGCTCTAGGAGGCCGACTAAACACGCAGAGGATCCTCCAAGCCGATGCCCCTGCAGCCCTTCCAGTGCCTGCCCCGCCAGCCTCCCTCCACTGCCTGGGAGGTCCAGGGATGGGGTCAGGGTGGGTGGGTGGAGGAGCCCTCGTTGCCATAAATCATCTTAGCTTTGTTCTCTTCCCTCTTGCTTTCCCTTTTACCTGTTTGAACCCTCTCAATGGGCAAAAACAGCCCCGTGTAGAGTGTGCCTAATTGAGGAATGTTAAACCTTCCCATGCTGCGCTGCAAGTCAGCCTCTTTCGAAGCTGTCCACCGGGACGTGCCCGGTGCAGGAGCTAAATATAGAAAGGGCTCCCTCCTCCCGCAGCCTCCCATCCTCTGTGGGCACTGGCACAGGCGAGAATCGATGCTGAGCTTGGTGGCGTCGGCAGGCTGCGTGACAGCCGCCCCTGCCTAGAGACCCTTATCCGCACCTGCCGCCGATTGGCTCTGATAGGGCCCTGACATGCTGGGGACAGGAAGTCACCATGGCGACCCCACACAGCAGAGCAGGAGGGGACAGAGGCTTGGCTGTGAGGAGGCAGACTCGGGATGCACTCGGGCTACCGCCACTCCAGGCCACCTGCAGAGGGGGCAGCCCTGTCGGTGATGGAGGGGGAGGCAGGCTCTCTTAACGCCGCCGGAAGTCCTCCGTGGCATTCTCAGGGAGCTCTTCCCTGTGCTGCCCCAGAACACCAAGAATGGATGAATCAGTCCCGGCTCATCAGAGCCTTTCATGCTAAACCAGCCCGAGTGACTGATTTAGAAACTGCGTGGTCTTGTTCCCTGAGTGGATTTCTGAGGCACACTCCAGAGCAGGCCCAGGCCTGCGCTATCTCCACGTGCACCCTGTGATTAGGCGTCTGTGGCTGCGAGGCACTGGGTGCTGGGTGCTGTACCCAAACAGGCACAGAGCAGGATGCGCTGATGGGACACACGCACCCGCAACTCTGGGGCCACAGGGCAGCAGTGAAAACAGTGACACCATTTGTGCCAACACCTCAGCTGATTGTCACAGCCCTGCGAGGAACTGCTCTGATTCTCAGTGGACGAGAGAACAGAGGGGTTCAGTGCCTTCATAACAACGCTCTTAGCAAGTGACAGAATGAACACGCTCAAGTTTTCTAGCTCCGGTACGGGGTAAGGACGTCTGGTGTTTCCCAGACACTGGACCTTTAATCTGTAGCATCAGAACCACTTGGAGACGCTCTCACCAGGAGATTCTGCCTGAGGAGTCTGCAGAGGCAGGTGTGTAACAGTCTTCAGGCACTGCGGCGTGCAGCCCTTCTACGAGTCACACGCGAAACTGTCCCTGCCTCAGCAGCCTTGGTTAGCATGTGGCCCAGTGGCTCTCAGCCCCATCGGGGCATCAAAATCACCTGGTCAGTTTAAAGGAGCATTAATGCCCACCTCCTGGCCCTCCCCCCACCCTACCAGGGCCCTTTAAATTAGTCCCTCGTGCTGGGGCCTGGCATTGCTGCAGTTAGAAAGCTCCTTGGGCAAGTCTAACATGCAGCCAGAGGGGACAGAACCACTTTTTAGGGCTCTTTGTTTTACAGATGAGGGCCCTGCAGCTATGTGAGGGGGAGTGGGTTGGAGTGAGTTGTTAGCAGCCATGTAACTCTCTGGGTGGAGAACCCAATGTCTTGGCTTCTATTTTAAGCTCTCTCCACTTCCAAGCTCTGTGTTCTTGGGGCTGTGAGCCTCGGAGTAGCTATGGGAGCCCCATACCCAAATGGGTGGTGTGCTGGTGGGAGTATTTCCTTTCCTAGACTCGTAAGTGCTTCCAAAGCTGTCCATGCTCCCCTGACTCCCACATCCCAACAGTCCTGAAGACTTTGTTGTCCCTCCCACGTGACACCTTTCTTCCTTCTGCACTGCTCTCACTGCCCCCCCCCCCACTAAGTTACCCATTGCCACTTCAGGCCAGCATCATCTGTCCTGCAGGTTTGGTCCAGAATTTGCTCATTGGGATGACATCTCTGACCTCATTCCCTCTCTGCCCTCCTACCCACACACACCGGGCTTCTGTCCCCTCATGTTCAGCCAGCTATCGTCACCTGCCACACTTCACAGGGCACCAGTGCTCAACAGAGACTGACGAACTGATCTTGTTAGAACAGACTTGCTACTGGGGTGTAGCAGGGAAACCCAGATGTTGTTTCCAGACCCAGAAGACTCAGAACACAATGTTTTTGTTATGCATGTGCAAAATAACAAAGGAGGAAAGGACTCAGCCTGGTGTACTGCGGTCTTCATGGTACTCACATCTTGTCTATTGCCCTCGTGTATGGGCTGGACTTGTTGACTTGCTTCTAACTAATAGAATCTGGTAGAAGTGATGGGATCCCACTTCTGAGATTATAAAAAGATTGTGGTGTCCATCTTGGAGGTGGGGGAGCTGTCTCTTTCTCATGGGTGAACAGCCAGCTGCCATGACAAGAGGCAGGCCACGTGGTGAGGGACTGAAAGCAGCCAGCAGCCCTAGGAGTCAAGCCTTGAGAAGACTGCAGCTCTGGCTGACACCTTGACGGCAACCACCTGAGAGTTCTTGAGCAAGAGGCACCTCGCTAAGCCATATCTGGATTTTTGGCCCACAAAAGACAAAAGAGATGATAAACATTTGTTCTTTGTGGTAGCTAAGTTTTAGGGGCACTTTGTTATGCAGCAGTAGATGACCGATTAATATATGTCCCTTGGATTCCTCCTGTGTACACATAGTGCTGTGGGCATAGCAAGGGTAAGTGGCACCTACTGGGGCTTAGGACAGGGCCGTGGACTGGGAGGGAGAGCTGCAGAGCCCGGCCCTCTGGACACTCTGTGCTAAGCAGCAGACAACTGTGAAGGCAAACGGCTTGCAGGTATTCTGTCTGTCCCTTGAAAGCCTGCTCAAATCCCAGCTCCTATACCCACCTTGTTAGCCATTCTAGTACTGGATTCTGCCTGTCTGTAATGTCCCCAGAACACACTGCCTGTCTTAGTATTTCATTGTCTTTCTACTTCAAATTCATTCATTCATTCAGTTAATGGCTATAGAGTCCTTCCTGTGGACCCAAGACGGCTCACAGCTCAGGGGACCCGCAGTGCACAATGAGTGCAGATGTAATTGTATTGCTTGCTTTGCTCCTTTTCCGTGGCTTCCCAGAAAGCACCTTGAGGCAGGACACTCTGTACTGCTGGACATCCCACGACATCCAGCCCGGGTCAGCGTTCGGCAAATACGTGATGACTGATGATGAGAAAATGAAGAACTGCCTGTCAGAGGCATATTAGAGGCTTGTATTTGTGTGATATGGGACAAAATGGGTGGCTGAGAGTCTGAAGATCCACTCTCCTCCCTTCTCCTTGGAATAGATCGAGATTTAACTGACATCTACTTAGCACCTATCGTATGTCTGGGAAGCAGCTGGGCACTTTCCCACACATGAGCTTATTTAATCTTCACAAATGTTTGCTAGTGAGGCAAATATAATTCCCATTTTATAGTGAGTAAATCAAGGCTCAGAGAGGTAAAATAACTTGCTCCAGTTGCACAGTAAAAATAACAGCTAACACTTGTGGAGTGTTCAGAATTAGCTCATTGAATCCTCCTCCAGTCCAGACTGAAGCAAATAAGCATTAGGTAACTTGCCCGAGTTTGCACTTGTAAGCTAGTGAGTGGCAGGGCCAGGAACGGGACCAGAGGGTCTCACCACTCTAGCGCTCTTATTCTTAACCAGGCTCAGGGGGTGGCGGAACTGAAGTTCAAAGTCAGGTCTTGGGCTGGAGCCGGGTGCTCCCCCTCCCACCCAGAGTGGCTCTCTCCTGCCTCCTGCCCAGCATACCCACCCAGCTTAGTTCTCTCCTGTGCCCCCCTGACTTGCCAATGTGCTGATAAATTCTCGAGTCTTTCCTTGAAAAATTCAACACTTTTTTTATCTCAAAAATGAGGAAATCAGAGCTCTTCTCCTAGGTTATCATGGAAATGTCATCCATTGCCTGCCCCAGCTTTCTGGATGTCCTGCTGCAGGGGAGAGGTATGTGAAGAAGAGGAGGAGGAGGGAAGATAAGAAAGAAATAAAAATTTAAAAAAACCCCAAACCACTGAAGGAACAAGGAGTTTCTTATCTCTGAGGCTAAGTTTTGGTTCAGAATGAGTCCAAAGCCCTAGTTCTGTGCTTTTTTTTTTTTTTTTGGTCAAATTGTGACAGTAGGAGAATAATGTGAGCTGGCAAGTAATAAATAGTTTCCATCGGCATCAGGTGGGAATTTAAAATTCAGAAGGCAGGCTCCTCGATTCTGAATTAACTTCCTTTCTTCCTGGGCACAAGAAGGTCTATGTTTCTCTCATCTTCTCCTCAGCCCCACACACATGCTCTTTCATGCAAGTCAACATTCCTGCCCCACAATAAGTGTGATTGCTTCCCATTATGTTGTCATGGCAACACCCATTGCCATCTGGGGGGTGGGGAGGTGGCAGCGGAAACAAATGAGTGGCCAATCAGGCTTTCCAGGAAAGTCTCATCATGACACACTGCTCACTGCCAACTGCTGGAGCTGTGCAGAATGAAGATTATGTACCGAGGGCACAGGGACGGTCCCTCTCCCAGTCTGGCCAAGGGACTGAGGGTCACAGGGACTCTTTAGTCCATGTTAATGTGCATTTGCTGACTGACGGATTATTAGTGTGAGAAGGGAGATACAAACAGCAAATGGTACCATGGAAAGCAAAAGGCCCTTCTAGGTTGTAACACTCATGTGATTTGTATGAAAGATACACGAGAGCTAGTTCTTTTCTGTGCCAAGATACGACAAAGATTACAGAACCTAGCATCACCATGGCCACCACCCCTCTTGCCCCCAATCCAGAAATGTAAATGTAAAAGTGCTATCGTCAAGACCTCCGAGGACAAGCATCAGGGAAGCCTGGCTCCCGTAACAGACACTCTATACTTCGAAGGATCTGCCAGTTAGTAGCTGTGTAGTCTCTCTGCTGCTAATATCTCTCAGCTCCAATTTTCACATTTATGAGATGGGGATCATGATACCGCACCCCTTATAGGGCTGTCGTGAGGAGCGCCCACCTCATAGCCATTACTGTCACAGCTGATCACAGACGATGCCAGGCAGTGTCTCCCTGCCTCCCTACCTGAGGCTCTACGTTGTGGGGAAAACACAGCAGGAATGAATTTTCAGTGCCCTGGGAGCCACAGCTATCGTCTTTTGCTGTAAGAGACTCCCAAACTCCCTTTTTCTCCTAGGTGGGAGAAAGCCATCGCCACCTTCTCTGAGGCCCTGGTGGACAGGAGTTGACAACTTGGCATTCCTCTTTAGAATGGCTGCTGACCTCACAGCGCCATCCACTGAAACGTTCTTTCGACCCCACCCGGGGGCACGGAATGGGCCTGGCCTTGAAGGTGAAGCACAGCATCGCTCTCGAGAGCCTCTGCAAGCACATGTGAGCGATCTCTCAGGACTCAGGTCAAGAAGTCTCCGGCTCACCCTCCTGTCCCACACTCAGTGCCTGACACTGGGCCCCCAGGGCTTTCTGATCAAGAGCGGGGAGGACAGCCAGCCAAAGCGGGCGGCTGAGGTCGAGTGGAGTAATTAATCCTAAAGGTTACCGGTGCCTGTCCTGCTGGGGAGCAGGAATCCAATTACCCACAGTGACAGCAGCTCGTCCCTGGTGAGATGCTCATCTGCAGGGCAGCCGACAACCTGTCCCCTTGAAATCTTCCTGACGAGCAACCCCCACCCTCACCCCTCCACTTCCTCTGCACACCCCAGCCAGGGACAGACCTCAGCTGACCAAGACGTTGCCACAGTGCCTGGGTTGTGATGCAAAGGAGTGAATTCCGGAAGGCTGGACCAGGACAGCTTCCAGAGGTCTCCCAGAAAGAGCCCATTTCCCCTGGACAAACAAAGACCAGAAAAACTGGTCATTTTGCCAGGGGGAGCCAGACCTATATGATACAGCAAAAGCAGAAGGGAAAGAGAGGGAATCAGAGAATCTAAATGAGTTTGTCTATTAAATAAATATGCAAAATTATGCAGATGTGGAAGTGGGCACATAATTTTCAATCAATTGCTCTGGCACCATCTGAAATAGACCTATGGTTCTGGATGAGGGGACCACTGAAAGAATTCTGGCTCCCTTTCCTCCACCATCCCAAAGAATGTGGGGTAGGGAGCAGGGGGGTTGGGAGGGCAGTGCTGTATGCCAGATGACCTTTTCTTTCCTTTCTATGTGGTCCTGACTCAGGCTAAGATGGGCTCCTACTTGTCCAGAATTTCCACCCTAGACGAGACTAGAAAAAAGGCCCAGTTTTTTGCACAGCCACCACCAGGGAAAGGAATTTGACTTTTGTAATGCAAATTGGCTTCCTGATTTGAAAGTACATGATTAAAAATGATATGTTTCAATGTGGGAGCCAGATAGCAGATTTGGTAACAGAAAGCAGCAGCTGCTGCTTACACACAGAGGTGTCTGCAAGGTGTGTGGAGGAGTAGGTAAAGAATTATTTGTTAGGACCTGGAGAAGACAGGACTTGCTAATCAGCATGGACCACTGGGGTGCGATTTTATAAACCTAAACACAACCTGGGTGTAGAAAGGCTGAGCACCTCCTCCCCCAACTCCATGTGCCAGGTGCTGTGCCAGGTGCATAGTATACAGCAGTGAACAAGACAGGCAAGATCCTTGGCCTCACCGAGCGATAGCTTAGTGAGGACTGCCAATCTGGGCTCAAATTTGGACTCTGCCACTCAAGAATCATGTTATATTGGCAAATTGCTTAATTTCTCTGTGCCTCAGTTTCTTCATCCCTAAAATAAGAATAATGAAAGCATATACTGCCACCTTTCTCCCAGCCATGATAAAGAGACAAGGGCTGGATTTACCTTCCAGTCTTAAACAACTAGAAAATCATACAAAATATATGCAACAAATATTTTCAAACACTGGACAACAAACAGGCAATATAGGACCATGATCCTTGAGAGAGGGGAGTCAAACAAGGAGGGGCCCCTACAATTTCCCTACCTTACTGCCTAGACCCAATTTCCAGGCTGTAGCACCAGGAAGGGGAACCTAAACAGAGACCAGAATTCCTGGAGTTCTAGAAGACGGAGGCAACTAGACTATTCAGGGTAGAATGCCAGAAAGAGCTGTGGATATCTGAAAGGGATCCCCTTAAATCTGTGGCTAAATACCAATTTGCACATATAAGGAATGAAACTCCATGAGGCTGGGGAAACAACCATCAAAAAGCAGGAAGCCAAACGATTTCCAGGGCTTAAACAGGCCTGGGAAGAGTTCACGTTCCCACGAGCCAGAGTGAACAGACCTCATAATACAGCCATGTGCTGCATCCCATTTTGGTCAATGCCAGATTGCATACATGATGATGGTCTCATGATTATAAAGGAGATGAAAAATTCCCATTGCCTAGTGATACTGTGGCCATCTTAATGTTGCAGTGCAACACATTACTGATGTGTTTGTGGTGACACTAGAGTAAACAAACCTACTGCACAGACAGTTGTATGAAAGTATACCACATAAATTACGTGCAGTACATAATACTTGATAATGGATGACTTTGTTTATGTATTTACTATACTGGTTTATGTATTTACCCCACTATACTTTTAATTGTTATTTTGGAGTATCCTTCTACTTATGAAAAAAAAAAAAAAGGTTAACTGTAAAAGAGCCCCAGGCTGTCGACTCTGAAGGTATTCCAAAAGAAGGCATTGTTATCACAGGAGATGACAGCTACATGCGTGTTTTTGCCCCTGTAGACCTTCTAGTGGGACAAGGCATGGAGGTGGAAGACAGTGATATTGATGATCCTGACCCTGTGTAGGCCTAGGCTAATGTTTGTGTTTGTCTCTTAGTTTTTAATAAAAATGTTTAAAAAGTAAAAAAAAAAAAAAATCAAAAATTTAAAAAATAGAAAACATCTTATACAATAGAGATATAAAGACAGAGAATATTTTTGTATAATTGTACAATGTGTTTATATTCTAAGCTAAGAGTTATTACAAAAGAATCAAAAAGTTTTAAACAATTAAAAAGTTTATAGGGTAAAAAAGTTACAGTAAGCTAAGGTTAATTTATTATTCTTCTTTTTAGAGATGAGGTTTCACTTCTTTCATGGTAAGTACCCTATACAGGTGTATCGTTTTTAATTTTTATGCCATATTTTTATTGTACCTGTTCTATGTTTGGATACACAAATACTTACCATTGTGTTACAGCTGTCCACAGTAATAAGTACAGTAACATGCTGTATAAGTCTGTGGCCTAGGAGCAACAGGCTACACCACATAGCCTACAAGTATAGTGGACTATACCATCTAGGTTTGTGTAAGTTCACTCTATGACGTTCACACCATGACAAAATTGCCTAATGATGCATTTCTCAGAACATATCCCTGTTGACAAGCAATGCATGACTGTGTACAAAACAACAGGTAGGGTCATCAGAAAGGCATCACTTTAGTAGTGTGGCTAAATTAGCCCTACACAAAAGGTAGCTCCAGATTCACCCTAAGAAATCTTAAAAACAAGCCTTGAAAGGATCAAACTGATCCCAATTAATTTAACTGTATGCCAGAACAAAGTCCAGCAAAAGAATACAAAAATTTTACCCAACAAAGTATTATTCACCATGTCTGGCATCTAATAAAAAAAATAAGGTATGCAAAAAAGAAAAAAAATGACCAATGAGCAGGAAAAAAAAAATCAATTAATAGAAAATGACTCAGAAATGACAGATGATGGAATTAGCATACAAGAATGTTAAAACTATTATAAAAAATATACCACTATGTTCAAGAATGTAGAGCAAAACATGAACATGACAATAGAAATGGAAGATAGAAAAATGACCCAAATAAAACTTCTAGAAATGTAAAAATATAACGGAAATGAAAAATATAATAAATGAGATTAAAAGCAGATCAGATATATCAGAAGAAAGGATTAGTGAATTTGAAGAAATGGCAATAGAAAATATCTAAAATACAGCAAAGAGAGAAAAAAAACTGTGAGGGGAGGGAAAAAAGAACATAGCATCAGTGACATGTAGGATAATAACAAGTAATCTAACATATAAAAAAGGAACACAGAAAAAATACTTAAAGAAATGGTCAGAAATGTTCAGAATTTGATGAAACATATAAACTCACTGATTCAAGAAATGAATTGAACTCCTAGTAAACATAAAGAAAACCACACGAAGGCACATTATAATCAAATTGCTGAAAACCAGCAATAAAGAGAAAATCTTAAAAGCAGCCAGTGGAAAAAGAATATTACATACAGAGGAACAATGGCAAGGTGGCAGACTTCTTGTCATAAATTATGCAAACCAGGAGACAATGACAGCCTTAAGCACTAAAAGGAAGCAACACAAACAAACAAATAATTGTCAACCTAAAATTCTATGTACAGAAAAATATCATTCAAAATTGAAAACAGAATAAATACCTTTTCAGATCAAAGCTAAGATAGGTCATCATTATCAGATCTGCCAATAAGAAATTTTAAAGAAAGTTCTCCAGGAAAAAGGAAAATGATAATAGATGGAAATCTAGACCTATACAAAGTAATAAAAAGCACTGGACAGAGTAGATATGTGGGAAAAGTAAAATACATTTTTACTCATTTTTAAAATATCTTTAAAAATGTTGACTGTTTTGAGCAAAATATTTCCACTGTGTTGTGGGACTGATAAATAGTGTAAGTAAAATGTATAACAACTGTATCACAATGGATAGGAGGTACAAAATAAAATATATAGTTAGTTTTTTTAACCTATACATGAAATGATATAATATTATTAAAAGGCAGACTTTGATATGTATATTGTAAACCATAAAACAACCACTAAAAAACAAAACAGAGATATGGCTAATAAGCCTGTAATGGAGATAAAAGGGAATCATAAAAATACTTAATATGAAATAAGGCAGAGAGGAAAACAGGAACAAAGTACATATGTGACAATTAGAATAATAAGAGAGTAGCCTTGAACACAATTATATCTATAATTACATTAAATATTCATGGTTTAAAAACTTCAATTAAAAAATAGAGATTATAATATTGAATTTTTAAAATAGCATGACCCAACTATATGCTGTCTACAAGACACACACTATAAATATGAAGACACAGGTAAGTTAAAAGTGAAAGGATGGAAAAAGACATATCAGGAAAACACTGATCAAAACAAAACTGGAGTGTCAATATCAGACAAAGTAGGCTGTAGAATAAGGAATATTACAAGAGATAAAATGATAAAGAAGCCAAGTCATCAAAAGAAAATAACACCCACATGAAGCAAAAGATGATGTTAATGTAAGGAGAAAGAGGCAAAACCAAAACTCTAGTTGGAAATTTAAACATTCTTCTTTTAGCAATTGATAGAAAAAGTGGTTGAAAATCAGTAAGAGTGTAAAAGATTTGGAACAATCTCATCAACCTTCTTAATTGACAGTTTTAGAACACTGTCAATTGTGTGTCAACACAACAACAGCACAATACACATTGTCTTCAGGTACATATAAATCACTGACTAGACTATAAAACAAGTCTCTGCTGCTATAACCAGTGAGTAAAAAGTAAATAAATAAAATAAAATCTCAACATGTTGTAATGAAATTAAATCACACAGTCTTTACTTTGATCATAATAGAATTAAACTAGAAATAAAAACTAAAAACATGTCTGGAAAATCCTCAAATATTAGGAGGTTAAACAATGTATTTCTAAGGAACCCATGAGTCAAATAAAAAGCACAAGGGAAATTATTAATAGAAAAATATTTTGAACTGAAAAAAATGAACACAACATACTGAACTCAGTGGTATATAGTAGCTAAAGCAATGCTTAGAAAGAAATTTATAGCATTAAATGTTCATATTAGAAAGAAGAAAAGTCTAAAATCAATGAAATAGAAAACAGAAAAGTAAAGAGAAATTCAATTAAGGAAAAGTTCTTTCCTTAAAAAGATGAATGAAATTTAAAAATTGCCAGATTGATTTAAAAAAACCCACAAAATTACCAGTATCAGATATGATAGACTGAACTTCACTATAGCTTCTATACACTTCAAAAAGATAACGGAATATTATAAACAACTTCATGCCAGTAAGTTTGAAATTTAGATGAAATGGAGAAATTTCTTGAAAGACATCAACTACCAAACTACCAAAACTCACTCGAGAAGAAATAGATAAGAAGTAATAGCCTATATCTATTAAACAAATTGCATTTCTAGTTAAAAACCCTTCCACAAATAAAATTCCAGGTACAGGTAGCTTCACTGATAATTTTCTACCTAACATTTTGAGAAGAGATGATACTAATTCTGTATAAATCTTCAGTATAATTTATCACATGAATCGATTAAAAAAGAAAGTCCATATGATCATCTCAATAGATGTATAAAAGCTTCTAACAAAATATGATACTCACTTATGACTAAAGAAAAACTCAACTCTCAACAAACTTCCTCAACTAGAAAAAAGATCTTCTACCAAAAGCCTGCAGCTATTAAATGTAACATTAGGTTATTAAGTATGAAATGTCCAATTTTCTCAAGTACTGAGTTTGACAGTTGATATCTCTGACATTTCATTTTGACACTTCTTGTTTTATGTTTATTGTGAAGGTACATCCTCATTCTTACAAATGCAGTTTGGCTTGTGATTATCTTTCAAATTTTTTTTTAGAGCAATTTTTGTGAAACTATGGATAAGTCTAAAATTTGAGTTATTTTCAAATATGAGCTCTGTCATGGAACCAATGCAGCTCAGACAGCTTGAAATATCAACACAGTGTTTGGGAAGGATGTGGCTAATGAACACACAGTAAGTACATCGATGGTTTGAGAAGTTCTGTTCTGATTTTAATCTTGAAAATGAGCCATGTAGATTACCTGAGACCAAAATGGATAATGATGAGCTAAAAGCTATAGTGAAAGTGGATTCATCTCAACCTATGCACGAATTAACAGCAGGGGTTGACGTTACTATTCCAACAATACTGGACCATGTGAAACAAATCGGCAAGGTAAAGAAGCTGGACAGATGGGTTCTGCATGAATTAAATGAACATCAGAAGGGAAATCATCTCGAAGCTTGCCCTTCTTCGCTGTCACGACATAAAGGCGAACCATTTCTATACTGTATTGTTACATGTGATGAAAAATGGATTCTGTTTGACAATTACAAGCAGTTGGCACAATGGTTGATAAAGATGAAGTGCCAAAACACAGTCCAAAACACAGTCCAAAACTGAATATTCATTAAAAAAAAGCTAATGGTTTGTGTTTGGTGGCCCAGCACAGGTATTACCCACTGCAGCTTTATGAAACCTGGTCAGTTGATTGCGGTGGATGTCTACTGCAACCAACTGGATGAAATGATAAGGATGTTTGCAATTAGGCAGCTGAAATTGGGCACCAGAGACAGGCCAATGCTCTTGCAAGACAATGCTCAACCACATGTCATACAAACAACACTGCTCAAACTACAGAGACTGGACTTGGAAACTCTTTGTCATCCACCGTATTCACCAGACCTTGCACCAACTGACTACCACTTCTCCCAGGCTTTGGACCACTTCTTGCAAGGAAAAATATTCAATTCTCAACATGCTGTGGAAAACGCCTTTTGTGATTTCATCACCACTCTCTCTCCAGACTTCTTTGCTGTTGGCATAAACAAGCTACCATTAAGATGGCAAAACTGTGTTGATAGTGTAGACGCATACTTGAATGAACTGTTCTGCTTGTTTGAGATAGAGTGAACTAGACTTTTGATTCAAAATCGGACATTTCCTACTTAATGACCTAAGTGAAGACTAGGTGTTTTCCCACTTGGACTGGTCAAAAGGCAAGTATGTATGCTTTCGCCACTTCTATTCACCATTTCATTCAACATCGTATTGAAAGCCGCTAGCCAGTACAGCAAGGCAGGAAAAAGAAATAAAAATGCATATAGACTAGAAATGAAAAAGTAGCACTGTTTTTATTTGCAGGCTCCATACTCATCTATGTAAAAGAACCCACTTTCTAGAAAAGTTATAATAATTGCATTACAAGAATTAAACTACAATTACGTGGAGTGCTTAGAATAGTTCTTAATAGGTGCTTAGAACAGCACCTAATAGGTGCTCAGTAAATGCTCACTGTTGCTATTAATTCAAATGCTTACAGACCTGAGACCAAATAATGGGGCCCTAGCTTGGCTGGAGGAGTGGGTTGTGAGGAAAATGCCTACTTGCCTCCTAGGCAACAGACGCTCGTACGTGTGTGGGAGTGGGGGAGGGCCATTAACAGGCAAGAAAAGGAGCCCTCATGTATGTATTTCTCCTTAAAAAGGCCTTTGGGACTCAAAATCTTACATAATCCTTTAATGACCTTGGGAGGAACAGGGCAGGTAGAATTACCTTCATCCTAAGGATAAGGGAACTGGGGTGGAGAAAGACAGCCCTGTGCAATACCAGGACTAGTTCTGAAGTCTCCATCCCAGACAACCGTACTTTCCTCTACTACACCATCTGTCCTTTCCACCTGACAAGTCACAATACAGGGTACTTGCCCATTTCTGCATAGGGCATTTGAATTTTGACAAATCTGGGTGGGCACATTTATGAGAAGGCTGGTCCAGAACCCAAGGGGGTCTCACTATGGAATGGTAATCTAAGGCACTGGGAATACAGGGCACTGGGGATTTGCCTCTGTGCTTTTGTGATGTGGTTCCACCCTGTGTATTTGGCAGAATTCATATGATGAGGCTCCTAGAAGACTAAAACTTAAAATACCCAAATCCATTTGTGGCACATAGTAAGTGCTCAGTAAGTGTTTACTTAGAAACTCTAATCTGACCGGAGCCCAATGGAGATACAAGTGGCTTAGATATAATGAAATGATCATGCACAAGAAAATCATTTTGTAAACTGTAAAGGGCTATATGGACAGTGAGGTCAATGCTAGTAGTTGTCTGAGAAAACAATGAGCCCTAAGAAAGGAAGAACTGAGCAAACTGTCATTTGGGTGACTATGGGAGCAGAGTTGGGAACTTTGGAAAACTTGGAAACTTTGGAAAACTTGGAAACGTTGGAAAAACAGGGTTTAAAAAGCATGTAGTAAATGGAACGATGGGAATGGGGTTTGTACAGAGAGGAAGGCTTCTCCAGCACTTCTTAAGGATGTATTAGCACTGTGCTAAGTGCTGGAGAGACAGAGATTAAAAAAACACAGTGCCCACCACTACGTGGCTCATGACCTGTGGGAGCAAGAGGAACACGGATACTCTCCACACATCACAGTAAGTTCTGGGCTGGTGGTAAGTCCCCGGCGCTTTGGAGGCACAGAGAAATTCTAGGAAGGGCAGAGGGGAGCTGCTACTGAGAGCAGGAAAGAGTGGTGATAGAAAGTAGTTTTAATATGAAACTGAAAGGCTGAATGGGGCCCACATAATAAACAAGCAA
Organism: Microcebus murinus; assembly: GCF_040939455.1. Taxonomy (NCBI): domain Eukaryota; kingdom Metazoa; phylum Chordata; class Mammalia; order Primates; family Cheirogaleidae; genus Microcebus; species Microcebus murinus. The sequence goes on from NC_134105.1 coordinate 90,495,204, forward strand.
AAACAACAGCTTAATTTCCTTTGTTCCCCAAAGGAAGTAATAGGAAGTACTTTTTTTTTTCCAGGCTGGAGGCAGGGAATGATGAACTAGGAAACACAACTAGTGGTGATGGAGCAGGTTTCTACAAATCATGAGATTATTTTTCTGCTCATGGGTTATACTCTCAAGACTTTGCCACCTCATGTTAAAATGATGTTTGCATTTTAAGTGGCTGTGTGTGTAGAAGGCACTGTAGGGGGGAGGCAGCTGAGGAAGAGTAAATAGAGGAGTTAGTTGTCCAAGGGGCAGCAGAGAAAGATGATAAAATCATATGAAAGGACCTGGTGCTGAGCTACTCTAGCCCCAGAGCCTGAGCTCAGAGGACCGTTTCACCACTGGGCCTCCTTCATTCATTCAGCAGAAGTTTATTGAGTACCTACTATGTGCCGGGCCCTGCAGTATGTTGGTGAACCAGATACTCAAGGTCCTTGTTCACACGGAGCTTACATTTGCACCAGTTAGTCAAGAAAACTTTATAGAGCCCCTACTAAGTGCCAGGCACTGTTCCAGATGCAGGGAATGGAGCAGTGAGACAGAATCCCTGGCATTCTAGATGGGGAAGACAGACAGTAAACAGGCATTGAAGCAAGTGAATAAGATAAATGTAGGCAATGATAGGTCCATGAATAAAGTAAGAGGGTAACGGGGCCCAATGGAGGCTGCTGGTGGCATATGGCTGGGGTGGGTGGCAACTTTAGACATTTGTCCGAGACCTGAACTACGAGAAGAGGCTGCCCTGTGGGGAAGCAGAAGCAACAGTTGGTGCAAAGGTCCTGAGGCAGGCATAAGATTGGCATGCCCAAGGACCGGAAAGACAGCCAGAGGGGCTAAAGCCCTGAGGGCGAGGGGGCATGGCACGAGATGGGGCAGGCAAGGAGGCAGGGATCTTATCAGATAAGGCCTGGGAGGCCTTGGTAAAGAGTTTGGTTTTTATTTCCAAAGCCTCATTTTGTTCCTTATCAGAGTGGCCCTAATCCAGATTGGATGATGTCCCTGAAGCAGGCCGAGCAAATTTACATGTTAGCAGATACAAAATCTTACAATTTAAAGTTCTTCTAGTCAAACCCCTGCTAGAGTCCCCTCAGCAACAGCCTTACCAAAGGATTAACCGGCAAAACCTGGTACCCAGTCCCTCCTAAGATGGCATCTTTGGATAGCTGGGACTTGAATTGATTTGAAACAGGTGCCACCCACTTCTCTGGGCTCTAGGCAGCGTCTGAATGAGTGACACAGCCCTAAAGGAGCCAGCCTGGATGGAGGGAAATGGGGAATATTTTGAGGTTCCCATTAGGAGCTCCAGCTGTTGCTATATCATCCCTTCTCCTTTCCGTTTCTTACTCCCCCTTAGGAGCAGGGAATGAAGGACAGCTGTGCCTCCAGGTCACTGGACAAATGTCCTCCTGATGCCCCGAGGAACACCAGGGCGCGGGAGAGGACCCCACCTGGCCCCTCCAGCTGGTAGCCAAAACTGAGGCCTCCACTCCCTGCCGATGTTCCATCTGGGAAAGGTCACCTGGACCCTGGACTCACAAGCGACGGAGCGGAAACAAACGCTTCGGGAGGGCAGGGCGTGCAGCCGTGTGGGCGCCATCTGCACGTGAGCCCTGACCCGGGGCGGGGTGGGGGGGGGAGAGGTCGTCTTCCCACAGCCCGACCTCACACATTCCTGTAGCATCTCTGAGAAATAATCACACTCCCCGCACTGAAGAAACACAGTCAACAGATTCTGGTTTCCTAGATACGCCAGTGGCTTCTAAAAATAGCCAGGCAATGACAAAGCAAATTGGCATATGGACTGCAAATAATTCCAGTACCAGCTTGCTTGGCAGCACTCGAGCCTCCCAGTGCTGGGCGCTTCCTCCTCTTCCCTCCGCTGTTTCTGAAACAGTCTCTTGTTGCTGCACACCCCAGGCCAAGTGTGAGCCGGAGGGGCAGCTGGAGACCCACTGGTGGGCCCTGCCCAGGGCTGGTGCGTTCTGCTGGGCTGAAGTCACCTGGGCTCTTCCCACTTCCCTCCTCATCCACCCCACGCCCTCTGCTACTCCACACTCACACTGAAGGTCCACTCCCAGCTGAGCCACCCAGCAGCCCACGTGTGCCCCAGCACCCCCACGCAACCAACCTCTTCCTTTCTGTGACCATGACGGGGCTGCCTTGACCTTCCCACTCAGGGCTCCTCTCCTAGAGGATAGGCCACTGACATGATACCTCTTATTTTGACTCAGTCCCTCCCTTGCCCCAGGAGGGAGACTTTGGGAAGTAACCTTCTTATCTCAGTTCCTTCGTCCCTCAAACCCTACGCACTGCTTAGTGCTACGTGCCAGGGCCGTGCTGGGCAGCACACCCAGCAGTGGGAATTCCAGGAGGAAAAAGACAGGCTCAGGGCCTGAAAGAACGAGGAAAACCAACATGATTAAGCTCCTACTATATGCCAGCCACTCTGCTAAGCGGTCTTCACAAGCTGTCTCATTTATTTCTCATTCAACCTCTATAGGGACCACACAATGTAGGGATTCTTATCTCTTATCATCTTATTATCCATTATTCTTAACTCTGGAAACCAATGGAGGACAGCAGCTCAAGAGGTGTTGAGTAACTCGTACCAGGCTACAGCTGAAACAAGTGCAGCTGGAATCTGCTTCCACAGCGCCCTCACACCTCCTCCAGGAAGCTGCCGCGGCTCCCTCCAGCAGCTGATCCTTCGGCGGAGCTCGGGTGGGGGCCAGGTTAACACAGCCCAGCTCAGAGGGCACGGGAGACTCTCTTGAAGGGACCATTCACAGAGGTGGGGGCAGGATAAGGCAGACAACAAGGGACTAGCAATGGCCTGAAGGGACAGGGCCGAGGGGCTGTCTGGCAGGAGCACTGGCCATGGAGTCATGCCCGGAGTCGGGAGGAAGTAGAAGGAAATACCCCGCCCTCTCTCTTCCTACCTCCAGGCCTCCTGCTGGGCCTCCCACTGGCTGACACCAGGCCCGAAGGAGCACTGGGGTTGCCATGAATCGGGGCACAGAGCAGGCAAGGAGAACAGAGCACGAGGGAGCAAACAGAATGACCAGTGCGGGGGAGAAGTCAGATACACAAACAGCTCAGGCCCAAATCACTCTGGATGCTCACAGCTCATGAAGCAGGTCAAGATAAGGCAGGGAAATTAAGGGCTAAAAGCAGGGGAAGGAAGAGCGGGATGAGCAGGAAAGCTGGGAAGCATGAGCTCCAGTCTGGCTCTCTTTGGATGAAACCCTGGGTCTAGTAAATCATTTTTAAAAATTATTTTAAAAGTCATTTAATTGCATGAACTGCAATTCAATCTGGAATCCATGCCTGGATCACATTTTCTCCATCTCTGTGTCCCTTGGGTCTAGCACAGTACCTGTTATTCAGTGGTCTTCACCGTTGATTGACTGAAAGACCTTTTTCCATGCTTCCCTTCTCACTTGGCTCTGAGAACAGAATCCCCTACCCACAGGAAGAGCAGCATTCTCAACGCACACGTGCGCACCTTGTCAATTACAAAGAAAGGAATCAGAGGATCTTAATAATTAGTAGTTGTGAATCCACAGTTAACGTGCCCCCCAGCATGCATAACGCTCACACCAACACGATGGGACAGGTGACGTCATCATCCCCTGTACAGAGCAAAGGGTCAGGCAAAGAGAGCGTGCGGTCCTGCACCCCTTGGCCCTCAGATCCGTGCCTACATTTCCCAGGGGCCTGTCTCAGCTGGCTTCCCGCTGGGTTCCCGGATAGGAGGCACTGGCAGAAGACTGAGGGGCAGGAGCAGGGGAGAGGCCAGAGTATTTCTCTTTCTTCTCTGCTGTGTGAGGTGACTCCCTCTGGACAACCACCACAATCCAACCTTTTGCTGAGTGGTGCTGACCGCAGGGGTCCTGTAATCCAGCCTCCTCCCTGGGAGTAGTGGCTTCCTACTAATTTCTGGTTACTTCTGCACCCCCAGTCTGGCTTCTCACTCTTCTGTCACCTGGTCACCAATTCCCTGCATTAGGTTCCTTCTGTTTCAAATATTCAGAGCAGTCTGTTTTCTTGGTTTGAACTTGAACTTGGATACAGCCATGTGCAGAACATTGTCCAAGGACACACAGGTAGTATACGGCACAATTAGAATTCAAGGCCAGGCCTCTGAATAAAGTGCTCCTAACCACTTTCATCTGCTGCATCTTCAAAATCTAGGTTCCAACTTCTCATTTTAAGGAGGCCCAGAGAGGGCGAGTGACTTGCCCAAGGTTACAGAGCTGGTTAATTACAGAGTAAAAGGCTCAGAGTACAAGGCTCCCAACTGTTCCCAGTGATGTTTTTCCTTCTTGGTACCATCAACCCCCCGAATTCTCCGAGGCCTTTGATAGGAGGAGTCACTGCTTATTTTCATCGTCAACTCTTCCTCCTTGCATTAGAACTCAAAGGCACCCTGGTCTCGCCTTTCCCAGAACTGCTAGGAACATCAACAGGATAAACCAGGGCTCTGAGCTCCTGGGGAGATAATGCCAATGCCTAAATAGGAGGCATTATGATGGTGGTGATAACAGGGAAGTACTTATGGGTAAGCAGTGATTAAAAAAAAAAAAAAAAGTAAAGTTTCTGTAACAGCCATGGGTGTGCTCTCCTCAAGGCAGCTGAAAAACTCACTCTGTAGACATTTCTGTCTGCAACTATTTGTTGCCTTGAAGCCCCAAAGTGCTTGCAGGCAGCCCTAATTTGTCCAAGATGAACACAAAAGAGGCAGTGCCATTACGAACCCATGGCCACAGGCAGCATCTTTAATTCATGAGCAGGGCGGCATTGGCAGGAGGGAAGGAAGGGAGACATTAAGAGGAACTGCCTTGAGTCTCTGCCTTGAATGCAAGGTAAAATTGAGATTCCAGCCAGTTCCTGCACAGCTAAGTGGTTTTCAATTTGTGTTTGAGGAGAGGTGATACAGTTGTGGTCGGGAAAGGAGGGATTCTTTCTATATGCCAGACCACCAGGTGCTAAGAGCACTGTTAAAGATGTTTTACTCCTGTACTTTTATTCATTCAACAAATGTTTACGGAGTATAATACCCTATAAAGAGAGTTCTTCTGAGTCAGAAAGTCTAGATTTAAATCTTGCCTCGACTCCTTTCTTGTTGTGTGACTTCGGGAAAGATACTTACCCTCTCTGTGCCTAAGCTTCCTCCCTTTAAAGTGGGGATAATAACAGCATTTATCTCATAAGTTGTTAGCAGGATTAATTAAGTCGATACATGTAAGGGCTTGGAACGGTCCCTGGCATATGGAAAGCATGCTGGAACCTTACGAGATATACTTTGGCTCTGAAGTCAGATCTGGATTTGAGTTCTGCATCTAGCAGTTAGTAGCTGTGTGACTTCAGGCAAGTTATTGACCTCTCTGAGCCACAGTTGCCCTCATCTACAGGAGAATAGTCTCTGTTTTATATGGTAGTTGTGAGGAGTCAATGAGATAGCAATGTAAAGTATCCAATAAATGTTTATTGGTGCCTCTTCTGTTTTGATAATGCCCCTGCCCTTAAGGCTTAAGTCTGGATATAAACCAGGCACATACGCTCAAGTCTGATCTTCTCTGCATGCTTCGAATGAACACTGAACACTAGTCAAGAGGCCTGGTTCTACCCTGGCTCTGTCCTCATTAGTTGTGTGACCATGTGCAAACTGCCTGGCTTCTCAGCCTCAGTTTCCCCACCAGCAAAATGAAGGAGTTGGAATATACGGTCTCTAAGGCCCCTTACAGTTCAGCCAGCCATTCCAAGAGTCAAGGCACATTCTCCAGGACCCTCCTGACCTCGGGCCAGACCCAGTCTTGAGAACCGACGTGGTAGAGTGGAGAGGGCACGGCTCATCCGGGTGGATACAGGCTATGGACAGCCTAGCACAGTGTCAGCCACACTGCACGCTCCCAGAGGCGGTTTTCTGTCTGCTCCCCTTGTCCAGCACGGTCCCAACCCTCCGATTCCACAATACAGGGTTGAGCCGGAGAAGCTGAGATGTGCCCCTGGATTGTCCTATATACTCTTCCTTCTTTCTGTGCCCCAGAATGACTTCCCCCAAATGACTTCTCCGGTTCTCTGACAGCCTCGGGGCTGCATCCCTACGAGGCTTCCAGGCTCAGGACCTTGATATGCGGTCGTGCCTGACCCGAGAGTTCCAACGCGGGCAGCTGGGCTGCTGGCGGGGAATGCGTGTGTGACCTTTTCACTCCCATCTCCAGGATTCTAATCCCCGGCGTCATAACACCTGGGTCAACATCTTGGAAAGTTATTTCTGTGCTGTCAGCTAAAGAGCTTGCACATAGTTCTGCATCAATGAAAAATCCAGCAGGGCCCTGCTACCTCCTCAGAAGCTCTAAGCTCCTCAGCGGAGTGCAGGGGGCTTGGTGCACAGGGCACTAACGGTCAGGTGACTTGGGACCACCACGCTGGTAGGTAAATGACCTCTCCTTGCCTCAGTCCTCCTCCTGAAGGCAGTGGGGTGGACAGAAATGCTGCTTCAAGCAGCACTGGGCAGAAGGGGCTGAGCAGAGGGCCTGGGGGTGTCTGACCGAGGGCAAATGACATGGTTTGGGATTTTAAATCCTGGCGGAACTCATGGGCTATCCCTCCAATGTGCCCAGGGGCAATGACCATCAGCACAACGCTAACCAAGCTCCTCTTTGCTCATGAGCAGTGGCAAGCAGATGGCTCGTGTTGGCACTGGCCAGGAAGGGCTGTGCATCGTGCTACCCTCCACTCATAATATCCACTCCACAGACGTCCGCCAGGCCCCTCTGTGCCAGGCACTGAGTGTGGGACTGCAGAAGCTAAAGTGAATGACACAAGCAGCCTCCCTCTGAAGACCCACAGCCTAGACGGGCAGATTATACATACGAACTAATAACCACAATAGCATGTGCTAACTGCTGTAATAAAGCCACAAACACAACAACAGTCAGGGATCACAGGAGATTCTGGGAAACATCAGGCCCTGCAGAACAATCCATTAAGAGAGGCAGAGATGGGGCTTAAAACAAACAAACAAACAAACAAACAAACCACATTTCTAGTTTGTTTTTTAGGCAGTGGAGTTTTTATTTTGCGGCTGTTACCATGTGGGTGGGAGACCAAGCCATAGGCTGGAAGCTTGGGCTCAGGGGCTATCCAGGGGCATAGCAGGGTGGAGCCATCCCAGCAGAGTGGCCAAAGGTCCCTTGTGCTTAGAAAATGCCTCCCTACCAGGACTTTGTCAGCCGGGAGGGCCAGGGCAAAGGTGCCCTTGGCTGGTCTTGGTTTGGGAGGGGCAGAGGTCAGGGCTGCTGCAGCTCTGGGCTATTTCAGGACACTCAAGAAATACCAGCCTGACCTCTCTTCCCTCTAGACACAGGCTCCCTTGCACCTGACTCTTTAATTTCCCTGGAGGGGAAATCATATTGCTTTTGGCTATGACCCTGAGAGGGACAAGAGCATCCTCCTTTCTCAGTACTGTCTCCTCCCTGGGAGGGAAGCCAGACCCTGCATGTACATCCACTCTGTAAGTGAATACGTCTTAGAGACAGGGAACTGTGGAGCCAGGTCAGGAGTCTTGAAATAGAGGCTTTTGCTGTCCTTGCCTCCACATCTTGGGCCACTCCACATGTTCAGGGACCAGCATCAAAGGTTTGGGTATGCTTCGGTCCCTCACCTCATATGACATCTGTGGTCAGCTGGCTTGGGGGAAACCAGGCAGGGCAAGGAAGGTGCTGGCCAGCCTCGCTCCCAACTCCTGGAGTTGCCCATGCCTTGCCGTTGGCATAGGCTGCACTGGTGTTCGGCAAGCCTAGAACATGTGCCCATGTCATGCCAGGTGCCATGAGACATGCTGAGCATGAGCAGTTGCAATAGGGTCTCTGCCTGGCACCGTTTACAGGCGTCTTTGGGGGATGCGGTCACAGGCAGCTGAGTCACATTCTAGTACCAAGAGGGACCAGAAAGAGGGCTCATCTGATCCAGAGGGAGAGCTGTCAACAACAGTTGAGGGGCCAGATCCCAGCCCCAGAAAATGCCAGCCAAGCCACACTTCCCCTGCCTGGGCTGTCCTTGGCACTCCTCTAATTGGTCAGTGGAGGGAGGGGCTGGGCGCCAAGAGGTCGTTTCCTGATGCTAACGGCCGACACACACGGTGCTGACTCTGTGCCAGGTGCCGTGCTGAGTGCCGTACATGGGTTAAATTTCATTCTCACTATAGGACTATGAGAGGTGACTATTACTATCCCCATTGTACAGACAAGCCCCGAGAGGTTATGGGACTTGCTCAGGGACATTCAGCTAGTAAGCAGCCAGGCCAGGATGTAAGCCCTAGCAATACAAATTTAGAGCCTGAGCTCTTACCCACAGCATAACACTCATTCAAATTCCTCATTAAACTCTGGAAGCATCACAGTATCTTTAAAAAAGCAATTTTAGTGGTTAGCAGGGCAGGTCCTAGAATCAGGCGGACATAAGCAGACCTGGGTTTTAACTGTGTGGCTTTGGGAAGGTTACTCAATCTCTCTGGGCCTCAGTTTCTTCATCTGTGAAATGGGATCATAACACCTGCCTTAAAGGAGATAAAAGTGTAATAATGTACTTAGCATAGTGTTTTCACTGATAAACACCCCAAATATATACTATTAATAATTATATGAGTTTTCTTGGCCTTACACAGGCGATCTGGCCAATACTTGATTCCTAACTATGTGATCTTGGGCAGGTCATTTCAAACCCTGTTTTTCTACCTGTAAAACAATGAGCATAACACATTCCCGAGCAAATTCAGGCTGGTTAGTGGAGAGAAGGCAACTTCTGGCTGGCCTGGGATTGAAAACTTCATCACACAAAAGCCGCAAACTAAGTATCCACACACACATATGAAGATGCATAAAGATTGCAACCTCTCAGCTCTTTCTTGGGCCAATTTGGTTCCCTCCGTCCCAACCCCAAGCTCTTTTTATTCCCCCTCCTCACTTAATTTTTCTCTTAGCATTAACTGCCAACAGACATACTGTCTATTTTATAACTTACATTTACTGTCTACCCCATTGTATTCAAGCTCTAAGAAGGCAGGGACCTTGCCTATCTTGTTCTTTGGGGAACCCCTAGCTCCTAGAACAGGGCCTGGCATGCTAGGGGCTCAGTAAATATAAATGCATATTGAATGAATGAATGAGAGACATGAAAGCTCCATGTCTTGCCTCTCCACCAAGGGTCCTGTGTCTTAGAACTGCCTTCTGCCACCCACTCCCATCTACCCATTTCTCTGCTGCTAAGTTACAGAGAAGCAATGTGGCCAGGCTTTCTAAGACACCAAATGCTGATAGAAAAGCCCATAATAACGGCCAATAAATGGCTTTATTTAGCATTGACTACGTACCCTGCACTGGGATAAGCACTTTACATGTATTAACTATATTACCTCATTTAGTCCTCATCACAATCTGTTTGCAATTTACACAGCAGAAAACCGAGGCATAGAACAGCTAACCACACAGGGAATCCAGCCCAAGGAGTCTGGCTCTGGGACCCGCATTCCTCGCTGCTTTGTTCTATGCCCCTCCCACATGTCAGCTGTGCTCCTCACCAGCATCTTGCCTTCCCCCCCAGTTTTCCGATCTCCCCATTGCTTCTCGGTTCCAAGCACCTGCCCCAGAGACATTCCTACTCACACAACAGATATGTGTGAGGGCCTTCTACGTGCCACGCGCTGTTTTGGCCGCTGACTGTCCCAACAGAAGGAGTCCCTTCCCACCCTGGCACACTGAAACTCCCAGGGGCAGTTGGTCGTGTTCTTTCTTCTCTCGGGGCAAGTCCAGTGTTTGAAGAGTGCCTGCCTACGTGGTGTGTCGGGCCCTAGTATTAGAACCTGGGGTAGGGCGGCTAATGGGACCAGCCCTCCCTCATGGGACAAAGGACAGGCTTCCAGGGACCCTGCATAGGGCCCAGGCATCCCTCTACCCTATCCTCATTCCCAGCCCTAGTATCCTCCCTTCTCCCTGCTGATCACTAAAATGCCTTCTTTGCCTAATTATTGTATACACTAATTATTTTCATTTACATGCCTAGCTTACCATTTATGCCTAATTATTGTACAGCTCTGAAACAATTATGCATACCATTAAGGATGTATCAGGGTAACTTTGCAGTGAATTTTATGTAACTTTAATACCAAATGGTTTATGTATGATTCATCTCCATAGTTCATGGCTCCCATGACATAACAGCTCCCTAAACTGAGTTGGAGGGGATCTTAGGGTGGGTCACACAGCTCTGTGACGGTGCATAAGAACAATAACTAGAGTAGCAGTAGCAATAGCTACGATTTATTGAGCAATTATGTACCAGACACGGTTAAGCATTTATATACATTATATCATTTTTTTTTATTTTTTTTTATTTAACAAAGTCACTGCCATTGAATGCATTATATCATTTGAACTTTACAACCATCCTATAATTAAAGATGAGGCAAGTAAGGCACAGTGGTTAAGCAATGTGTCACCCATCTGGGAACTGGCAGGTCTGGGGTTCAAATCAAGGTGTGAGTCCCGAGCCTGATCTCTTCATCACCTCACAGGTGCCTGTCCCACAGAAGGACACAAGGTAAGAGCCATGGGGGGACCCAGAGGCCATCCAGTCCACTCCCCTCGTTCTTGGGAAGGAAAACAGGCCAGAGTGGGGAAGGGGGCCTTGCAGACCCAGGCTGGGACACCTGGCTGAAGCCCCAGTTCCCCTGCTGCTTGGCTTTCCCTCCCGCACTTCGGGAGGAAGCTGCACCCGGACCAGACGTGCGTCTCTGAATTCCTGCTCATCGCTCGGGCTGACGCAGGCAGCTGCGTGCGCCTCGCTGCTGGATCATCACTCTAGTCAAGAACAGCAGTTTGCTCTAATTCTCGGAGGCTGACCTGCTTTGAGAAGTGTTCCCTCTGAAAGATGCCTGGTCTCTTCCCCTGCTGTCCTTTCTTTTCTAAACATACATCTCCCTTCACTCCTTCATTTATCTTCCCTCAGAAGGCAGCGACTAGCATTTATTAAGTACTTACTATGGGCTGATTATTATGTAATGCCTATGGTCCCACTTAACCCTCACAAGACCTCTGTGAGGTGGAAACTCCATTATCCCCCCATTTTCCAGCTAAGGACTCTGAAGCCCAGAGAGGTTAAGTGGTGTGCTCAAAGTCACACATGGTGATGTCAGAGCGCAGACTTAGGGGCTGCTGCATCTGATCTCAGAGCCCGCTCTCTTAGGCCAACTCACAGTATAATCTTTTTTAATAGCAACCTGCTGTCTGGCCAGGTTGAGCTTACTTTCATTTTTTTTGCTAGGCAGCCAAAAGCAAATATCCAAGTGTTTTAAGCCCAAAGATTCAAAGTGGCCCCAAAGCTGACTTCCTTCCTATTCCAAAGCTTTGCCAACAGCATGGACACTTCAGGGACCAGGCCAGATCTGAGGAGTGTTTCTGGAAGATGTTCGCATGCTTCTGCCTCTGGGTACCAGCTCTAGGTACTCGGAGAAGGAGCTCCCTAGGCCCAGAAGTTTCCTTCTATTCTTGCCTATTGTTCAAATTATCAATAACAGGGAAGAACAACAAGACAATGGCATTTCAGCTAGACTTGGAAACATCCCCAGTTCTACAACAGCACTCCTCATCTCTCAGGGCCACCCAACCTCTGAGCTCACACCTGCCAACAGGCCCTCCCCAGTTCCTAGTGTCGTTACCCACACTTTCCAAGACTCCCCTCCTCAGTGATTGGCGGCATCCCTCCACGGATGCCTACAGGCTGAGGAGGCTGAGGGGGCTGGGCAGGGTCTCTGTCTTCTCTCTGGGGCCTCACCTCCAGGCCTCGGCGTTCCCACCCATAGGTAAGGAGGGCACATGATTTTATCATCTACTTTTAAAACCCCCTCCCTGTATGGGCAAGCCTGCGGCTATAAGCCACTGAGTTACTGAGAGCAGAGTGGGGAATGTGACTGACAGCCAGTGTCCTCCTGTGTAGCTGACAGCGCTAAGGTTAAAGGGCAGGTCACTACTTCCCAAACAGGCACAGGGAGAGAACCCAGGGGTGGCCCTTCCAGGTTGAGATGTGAGTGGCAGTGCTCATATTCATTTCTCTTGCATTTTTCCCCTGTTCTTCCATCCTCTTTCCCTCTTCCTTCCTTCTTTTCCTTCCATCAATCCAGCAAGCGTTCACTGAGTCCTTACTACATCCATGCCGGGCAATGTGCATCCACGCCTGACACTAGAGAGACAGGTACAAATAATACCCCAACCTGGGGGACAAGAGCTCAATAGAAAAGTGAGCCAGAAATGACAATGGTGCTGTCACCACTACAGCAGAAGGGCTGCGGCCAGACCATGGGGGCCTCTGAGGCCCACATGACCTTCTCCTCCTCCCTCTCCAATGGTCCTCAGACACCCAGGCCTGCTCCTGCTGGCACATCTGCACCCTCTGTCTAGAATGTCCTCCTCCCAGACCTATGAGTGGCTCACTCCCCGGCCTCTTGGAGATGGTTGCTCCCCTGTCACAGGGCCACCCCTGCCTGCTGCATGGAAACCACCAGGCCTCTGCCACCCTCCGCCCTCTGGCCTTGCTTTAGTTTTCTTCATAGAGCATGTGCCAACCCCTGATATTTATTTTTTGCTTACGTACCTCTAGGTCATCAACCCCTACTAGAATACAAGCTCCATGAGGGTAGGAGTTTTATTCTACTTTGCTCACTGCTATATCACCAAAAGATTAGAATAGTGCCTGTCCCATAGGGGCTCATCAATAGCTGTTAAATGAATGAATGGCATAGAGGGAGAGGGTCATCGTGTATTAAAAGGTGAACAGGCCTCTCTCTCCTTTGCACAAGAAACTGGGGGTGCGGCATGCCTGTGGCTCCACCACAGTCGCTGGGTGGAGAGCAGCGCGGCACGGCCAGCGTGGGGCCTGGCTGCCGCGCCCACTCCCGCACAGCTCCAGAAGGCCCTGTGCGATTGGCGTGGAGACAAACTCACCATCTTGATTGCATTTGCATACATTGAAGTTAAGATGAATTTTCACCCTCTGGGCACAGTGTGCAGGCAGGGAGCCCCCAAGTAGAAAGGGTGGCAGGCAGGGGCCAGCCAGGAATGCAGACATTGCTGTGGGGGCAACTCCAGGGTTCTCAGAAGAGGAGCAGAGTCAAGCTGCAGGTGACCGTGAGTGTCCTTGCCCCAGGGCCGCCCCATGTAGACCTCACACCACTCCCTGCACAGCCCTTCCTGGGAGCAATGTCACTGTGGGATGTGACAGTCCCTCCTATATGTCCTCCCACCTCCTCCCATCCCTGCCTTGCAGAATTCAGGAGGAAAAGGCCACACAGCCTGGGACCAGGGAGGAAATCTCTGCTCCACAGACACGACTGTTTCAAAGGAGAGATAACAAGCCTGTGATGGCATCAGGGTTAATAGAGCCTCCTGCAAACTTGGAATCCAAATGGCTCTGGCAGCTGCATTAAAATCTAAACAGCCTTTCCTGTGGATTTTTCTGATTAATGCAAATTTGTTTGGCTTTGCAAATTGAAAATCAGTTGCAAGCACCTGGTGTAATAATGCCAGCAGGGAGCTGAGGACCCTGAGGGGAGACTGGCATCCTTGCACCAGCCAGCCAGCCCGCCTTGTCCCACCTCTGGTCCTTGGGCAGTCAGGCCTTGGTTCTCGGCTGGGTACCCCCAGCTCTTGGTAAACTGCTCTCTGTTGAGCGCCACTGGCCGACTGCACCCAGGTGGTTTCCAGATGCTGTGAGTCCCGGCCTCCTCCCTCCACGGCCATGGGGGGGGGGGATAGGCACAGTCAGCAAAGTCATTCAAACCCTTTGTCAGAAGCCCACCTTGGCACCTCTTGGTGGGGAGGACATCATTATCATGAGTGGCACTTCGTCTCTCAGCAAAGGAACTCACAGAGAGCCTGGGAGCCCAGTTGAAATCGTCCTCTCCTTGGTACATGTCCCAACTGTATGGCCACTTCTCGCCTCTGAGCAGGTGCCTCCCCCATGGCAGAGAGGACTGTTGGGGGCTTGCAGGGCAAGACGGGTGAAGAGGACGCTGCAGGGATCCCACAGCGGCCTCTCCCATCCTGCTCCTGCCTCGCTACCCGCCCCTCCCCCAGCAGACGCGCACCGTTCATTCAGCTCCGAGATGAGTCGGGAGGGACGGCAGTTATGAACGGGCCCATCCTGCTCCCCCTTCCCCTGCTACGCAATTTAAAGGCAGGAGACAGAGAAACGCTCTGGAAATCCAAATTAAAATGTATTCCTGCAGCAAATCCCGGCACCCAATTAAAGTAACCCAGGGCCTATTGTCCTTTGCTAAATTTAGAAAATGCTCAGGTGTGTCTGATCCTACTCTGCACAGATATTTTTAATACAGATTTAATCATATTTTGGGTTAGCAGAAGAAGCTAATTAGGTAGGCAGATTTAGAAAGGCTGCTGGAATGCGGGACAAAAGTGAGGCGATTTGATGCAATTCACTGTTTTTTGTTGGTTGTTTTTTTTTTTTTTTTTTTTTTTAAGCAGTAAGTTGTGTTGGGCCTGGGTTTTGTACTCATAGCATATTGGCTTGAAAATTGAGGTGACAGTGAACAGGAAAGCGTCCTCATGTGAGTAGTCAAAATCCTCAAGCTGGAGGGGCCCCCAAGAAAAGGGCTCATTCACTCCCTACTCCCACAGACTGCTGAGCTCAAGCACACGCAGAGGCAGGGGGCCCTCGCTGTTTAGTGTGACCCCAGACTGGCACTGTCCATCTGTGGGATGGGAGAGTGTTCACGCAGGTCCTCTCCCTGCGGGAGGGCACAGGCCGCTCCGCAGAGAACGCTGGCTGGCTGGATAACTGAATCAATAACTAGCACATGCCTCAGGAGACCAGCCATCCTTGGACCTGGGCAAGGGGCTTCTGGCTCCTGCCTGTCTTTTTCCTGGGGCCCTTGCCTCCTCTGATCCTCGGTTCTTGGCTGGATTTCACCCCCTACTCCCCTTCTCAGTAACCCGTCTCCATAAAGCACCGCTGACTGCACCCGAGTGTAACAGAGAAAACAGGAGTCTTGGCTTAACTCCGTGCTGAATCATCATGTAACTGAGGAAATGACTTAAAAGCCCCTCTGAGTCTCAGTTTCTCCTCCAGCAACGTGGGGATTCCTGTCTCTCTCCTTATTATAAGGATGGCAAAGATATAAGGGGACTCGGTTGTGACCTGCTGGAAATGTCCGAAAGGCAGGCCACTGCAGAGCACACCCCCAGGCAGCTCAGTTCTGCTGGTGAGAAAGGTCATGACACTGTGTTCATTTGCTTTAGACCAAAGCACGAGTGTGTTGGGGGGAGAGGGGCTCTTTACGCAGCTCTGCCCCCCCAGGACACCCATCTTTGTGATGCAAGAAGCTGAGCCCAGCACACTGTCTCCTGAACATACCGTTAGGTTAAAAAGCAACAAGCAAAAGAGCATCTATAGCCTGCTAACCCTCACATAAGAAAGAAAGGGATATAAGGAAGGACACAAGTATCTTACTCACTTGTGCAAAAGGAACACAGGAAGAATAAACCATGAATTTAAGAGATGAGCCGTCTGCAGGAGGTAGGTGGGGAAGAGGTGGAAAGAAAGGAGGGATGGGAACAAGGAGAAGACATGGGAGGGCAGGATTCGTCTCTGAGAACAACTTGTATTGTTTTGACTTTGAAAGCCTTAGTAATGTTTCACATAGCCTTCACACCCTCCAAAATAAACAACTGAAACCAGCTAGATGAGGAAGGACACCCCCACAAAAAACCCCACAGAGTTCTTCCTAAAGTCAGACTCTTTCTTCTTCGAGGAACTGGTCCCACAGAAAGGAGAGTCCACCATTTTCCTGGTGTGGCAGCTGAAAGCAAAGATCCTGATCAATCCCCAGCTGTGCCATTTACAGGCTGCGCGTGACTTTGAGCAAGTATCTTAACCTCTCTGGAGTTCAGTTTCCTCATCTGTAAAACGGAGCGAAACAGTAACGACCTCACTCAGTTATTATGAGGAGCTTTTAAGCTAGTACAAAACAAAGGCTAGGGCAGCAGGTGGCATGGAGTGCTGTGGAACTGCCTGCTGGAACGACTCTTATTACTGTCGGGCTTGACAGTCGGGGACAGTTGCAGTGACTCATCTGTCGCAGGGAATAAAATCTCCTGTCTCCCACCAAGGACATCCCTCAAGCATCAGGGATGGCCCAGCCTGACGTGGGCCTTTCCAGTGGTGAGCTCACCAGGGTGGCAGGAAGCCCTGAGCTCCGAATGCCCCTGTTCCAGGACTGCGTCAGGTCCCTATTGCTGCTGTTAGAAATTACCACACACATAGTGGCTCAAACAGCACCAATGTATTATCTTACAGTTCTGGATAAGTCTGGAGATAAGGTCTGCAACGGGCCTCCCCGGGCCAAATCCCTGGCGTGTGGCCCCTGTCCTCCACCTGCAAAGCCAGCAACAGCAGGGCGGGCCCTCAGGTCGCTTCACTCTGAGATGTCTTCTGCTTCCCTCCTCCACTTTGCGGGCCGGTGCGATTACACAGAGCCCACCTGCATAACCGAGGATGGTCTCCCTGTCCTCGGGCCAGCTGATTAGCAACCTTAATACCGTCTGCTGCCTCAACTCCCCTTGCCAGGGAAGGTGACGTCTTCGCAGGTTCTGGGGATTCGACTGTGGACACCACTGGGGAGCATTATTCCACCTGCCACAGGCCAGCCTGTGGCCAGCTCCACCTTCTTCACTTGTGCCTCTTAGGTTTTGTTTGTTTTTAACCATTTTTTAAAGTGTACAGCTCAGTGGCATTAAGTGCATTCGCAATGTAGTGCAACCATAACCACTATCCATCTTTAGAACTGCTTTGTCTTCCCACACTGACACTCAGCACCCGCTAAACACCGAGTTCCTATTCCCCGTGTCCCAGGCTCTGGCAGCCACCATTCTACTCCACAAACGAGACTACTCTAGATCCCTCATAGAGGGGGAGTCATGAATGTCTGTCCTTTCGTGACTGGCTTATTTCACGTAGCACGGTGTCCCCAAAGTTCGCCCGTGCTGCAGCGTGTGGTTCCCCTGTTTTGCAACAGCTCTGCACTCCCGATCCTGTACAGCCATCCAAACGCTGGCCCTGCAGAAAGTCCCCACCAGGAATGGCACTTCAGGCTAAAAGTTTGCCAACGGGTGGTCTGGAGATTTATAAAGAACGGAGTGTGATATGGGGTGATGGTGCGGGCTGGGGTCCAGAGTGCTGCTCCAGGGGCTCAGAGCACCGGGTTCCAATCCACGCCCAGCCGTTTATTAGCTGCGTGGCTCTCATTCAGCAACAAACATTTATAGAATACCAATGATGTGCCAATCACTGCATGAGGCACAGAAACTGTCCCTCAGTGAGTACTAAGTGAATGTTAGTTTAAGAAGGGGCTTGAGGTAGGGGGCAGAGTCAAGGGGAAAGCTTCCCCCTTGCATGCCACATGAATCCTGGAAGAACATACAAAAACTATAGCAGCATTTCCTAGGATGTCAGGGGAAGCCGCTCAAGGGATGGGCTCTAATGGGGGCTGGAGAGGCATCCAGGAAGCAGGACCGGGTCAAGAGAGCGGCATGCATGTGGGAAAGCAGGCAGGCAGGCCAAGGCTCACCATTCAGAGCTGTTGGGCTTTCTTCATCCTGAATTTAAAACTCCTCCTCCAGGAAGCCTTCCATGATCAAACCTACAGAATTCTAATGACTTTTACTAGACATTCCCTCCACATTCCCCTATGGAGTCTGTGCTTTATCAATTTGTACTTACCAGTCATGGCATAAAAGCACTTCAGTAATCTGGATTAAAGCACTTGACCTGTTTGCACTGCCTAGCACTTTAAAAACTCTCCCCACCTCTCCAGCGCTCAACCCAGATGCGGTGCTGTAGGCAGGAAGCAGGGAACAAATGTGCGTAGATGGAAGCAGACTGAGGAGGAACGACTCCTCCTGGATCCATTCCACGAGCTTAGTGCTTACCCTTATACCCCCTCCCAGAGGCCCCAGCAGGTTTGAGTTTACGGCAGCCGGGCTTCTCCCTGTGTGGCTCTGGGTAAGTCACTTCAAGTCTCTAGGCTGCCATCTCCCCCCTGTGCAACTGGGAGGTGCGAGGCAGGGGCTTGGAGATGGGGTCTCTAAGCCAACCTTAACTTTCGACTTCACTTTTAGTTCCTGTTTCTCAGATAGCCAGAGAGCTGTTCTGAGGGCAGGGGCACTGCTCAGTCCCACAGCTGGGTTGAGGAGTAGACCCCAGGGAGAGGGGTCTTCTCCGAGGAAAACACTGCCTACCCTAACTCCTGCCCCAGGGCTCCAGGGAGACCACGGGGCGTAGTTAGAGCTACACATACGTGGGTCAAACTCCTGACTTTGCTACCTGCCAGCTCGTAATCGCAGGAAGGCACGATCTCTTTAAGTCCCAGTTTCCTCCTCTGTGGAGGAAATCTCTGCGGGGATGACGGTAGTACCTACCTTACCGGTTTGCATGAAGGCTAAAGAAAATGAACACTATGATGTACTTAAAAGAGCCTCTGTCTCACATGTGCTCGGCCATATCGTGTATGTTGCTCCTATTATTATTGGATATGCCCACTGGGCCTTCATGGGTCACAGGATCACAACACTGAAAAAGATCTTAGAATTCACCTAGAGCAGGCATCAGGTCCCCATGGAAATCCCCTCTAAGCTGGACCTACCTGTACTGCTGCTGAAATATCTGCAGCAGAGACCCAGGCTGTACCCGCAAGGAAAGCCCTGCTGCCTGGTGAGCAGACGATGTGCGTGGAAGGCAAGCCACACCATGTTGGTACAGCTCCTTGGGCCCCTGCCTTCAACTGGGGACCCCGAAGGAGGAGGCAGCAGCAGAGCTGTCATTCTCCACCCTCTGTGGCCTGGGGCGTGTGGGAAACAAATTCCCTCCTTCCCTCTTCTAGGCGAATGTTCTGGGGAACATCCAGGCCAGTCCAGCTGTCAGCTCTCCTTAGCTTAGCCCTGTGCCAGGACTGCAGCACGTTGACTACATTTTTCCAGCCTAGGCCTCCGTCTACCCCATCTGTAGAATGGGAATTAAGCCAATGCACTCCCCCATAAAGACAACGAAACAAGTCAATATGATTACAGACAACTCTTAATTTTGAATCCACAAAGTATATTGCTGAGGCCTCCTTCCCCCTCATTTTCCTCCCCTACTCTCAGTAGCTCTCCTATGTTCAAGGAAGAGAGAGACCTGAGAACCCCACACTTATATACACTGCTGCTCTTAGAAAAGGGAACAAAGTTAAGATTTGGTGAGTTTTTATACACTTTATAGCCATCACTCCATTTAATTCATTCACCATCACGATAATCCTATGGGGTTATTCCTGTGTTACAGATGAGGAAACTAAGTCCCAGAAGTACAACTGGCTTGTCCAGTGGTTCATGGAGAAAGAGGGAGAGTAGAGCAACTGGCAATAATGGGGTTCAGGGACCTTCGTGTTGCTCTTCCCTCCATATGGCAGGAGGCGGCCGCCCTGACCACTGGAAGCTAAGGAGCCCCAGTCCTAAACAACGTGGACGATTCCATCTAACCATGTGACTGGGGGGTGTAAATCACTGAAATTCTTTTCTGTTTGGCTCTGATGTTTCTGATGCATTTTATGATTTTTTTAAGAGGCAGATCTAACCTCTTGATTATATACTTCTGAAGGCAGCTGCGAAGAGGAATTTTCATTCTTTGAGCCCATATGCGCCTGGGTATATGGAGAGCTGACTGGGACTAACCAGGCTGTGAAATACCCTCCCATAGTAGCAGAGAATTGGCAATATCAGAGTCGAGGGGCCGAGTGAGAGGGAAACCACGTTCCCAGGACAGGCCAAGGCTGCCCTGGCTGGTCCCGGGAGCTGGCCAGTGTGGACTGGCCAGGCAGGGCCCAGGTAGGTTGAGAATCCCTCAGCCACCCCTTCATACCCACGCTCTCTCTCTCTGGTCTCCTGAGAGGCAGGGAAGGCTGGGCAGCTATGAAAACAGCATGTCAGTGCTTTGGGGCCTGATGGGATCCGCTTTGCCCAGGTGGATATCATCTTTTGTGCTGGTGAGAGCATGCCATAATCACAGCCATCTTCCCAACTAACCAGTGTTTCCCAGCCCCATAAAAGGGCCACTGCTGGGTGAGAGGGCAGTTTGGAAGTGATGCAAGGGGCACAGGAGGAAGGGCTATCTTCCTGGTTTTGCTCTGCCAGGGGTGGGCTGGAAGCTTCAGCTGTAAGGCTGCCCAAGGGAGCAGAATTAGGCACCCCGCCACGCACCTATTTCATCCCCGGCCTGATGAGTGGCATCTGAGTCAAAGGCACAGCCTCAGGTGGTGGGCAGAACCAGACCAAGCACAGGTTTCATGTCCCTCGAAAACCTTTGCCTGCCAAGAAATCAGGGCAGCTGATGACCAGTAGGATCAGGGGAACCAGAGCCAGGAGAAGCTGGCTACGGCAAGAGCCTCAGCCCCAGCCCAGGTGAATGTAATCATCTAAATTAACCCATGGGGAATTTGTAAATTAATCCCAGACCACTACCCTGCTAGACTTGTGTGTGTTCCGGAAAGGCCAATATCATTCTTAGAAAGAAAAAGGGATTTAAATTTGACACCAGATGTGTGCACGTGTGTGTGTGTGTGTGTGTGTGTGTGTGTGTGTGTGTGTATGCGTGTATGGTGTGTGTGTACCCCTGTACCTGGTGTGGACAGTGCAGGCAGTGATGCAGATAATAGGTGGATGGGTCTGTATCCCGGTTTGGGCATCTACCAGTTGTGTGAATTTGGGCAAGTGCTCCAACTGCTATCCTCAGTTTCCTGATCCCTAAAATGGAGATAAAGTAATAGTACCTAATTCGTGGGACTGCTGTGATTATTCAACACGTTAATACATATAGAACATGTAAATTAATGCTTGGCCCATGGTTCATGCTCAATAACTGTTAGCTATTCTTCTTGGTTTATTTATCCAAGTCAATTGGCTGATGGATGTCACTTCTTCTTGACTCTAAACTGAGGAATCACTGGAGGTCACCAAATTTAAAGCCAAATCCATCCCTCCACTTGGTATACCTGAATGCAGAATATGTACATGAACACGAGTCCTG
The DNA here is from genome assembly GCF_040939455.1 of Microcebus murinus. Classification (NCBI taxonomy): domain Eukaryota; kingdom Metazoa; phylum Chordata; class Mammalia; order Primates; family Cheirogaleidae; genus Microcebus; species Microcebus murinus. The sequence continues at coordinate 90,516,369 of NC_134105.1, forward strand.
TGCTTTTAAGTAGATTCCCAGTTCACAAGAAGGATCTTCATTGAAATGCCATTGCTAGAGTCCATGCCACTGGGACCTGTTATACATTCAACTCCTTATAACAAGGTCCTTTGGATATGTCATCAAACAAACCCTTTTAAACGAGTCCAGCACGACCCACCTCATGCTCCTCGACTTGATAGCAGAGAGCTTTCTGAATCGATTATAGAGCCCACTCTCTTGGCTTTTGGAGTATGTGTGCAACCACCTGCTTCCCTTATTCTCAGATAATTGAATTGCCTGTTTTTACTCATTTAGGTAGAGTGATATCTACCTAAATGAAATGATTTTAATATTGTATCCTTATTTAGTTGTGATTGCTCAGAGAGAAAAACATGTCCTTTTCCTGTGGGAGATGCAAATCTTTAATATTTTGGTGATACACTTGGTGATGATAATAATGATACAATAAAAAATTTAAATGGCAACAATACTAATGATGATTATGCTGAAGACGGTGATAGCCTCTATCTTTTGCTGAATGCTTAAGTGTGCCAGGAACTGTACTAAGTCCTTACGGGCATTAGCTCACCTAATTTTGGCACCAGAGCAGAACCGCCTCTTTGCTGCAAAACTGAGGGCAAACTTTCCCTGTTCAGGTTGTGGACAAGGGGCCCAGAGGCCAACAGGGCTGGCTGCAGGTCCAGAGAGTGTGGGAGCAATCTCCTGGAATCCTGACCTCGGCCTCATTCCAATCCACAGGGAGCACAGGACACCCCCAATCCACTTTACAATTATACACACACACAAACACACACACACACACACACACACATGCCCCCGTGTAATTATCCCAACAAATGTGCTAAAGGAAAATAAACTCCGCAAGACTGGTTTATAAAAATAGCAAAATGCACAGCACAGGCCTGCTCTGTATAATTCATGCAGAAAACATGGAAACATCTTATCCTGATAAATTGTGCTTTTTGTGGTCCCCATGAATTTGCTGATTATACACACAAATACACACACACATGCTCGCAGGCATGCACAGATGTATCTGCCCCTTATGTGTTTCCATAATAATGCTTGCATTTCAGTAAAGAGATGGGGAGAGCACAAGTCTGAAGACTGGCTGTGTCCTTGGGGAGCTTTCAATCTACTGCTGGGAACCTGAGTGGCTAATGTGGTCCCCATTCAGGCTTGTTCAGCTTGATAATAGTTACCAAGTCCCTGCAAAGTGCCAGTACCAGCGAGCAGAGGGCTCCCAGGGAGGAATAAGGGTCTCATGGAAGAAGCAGACCCCTGAACAGATAAGAACACAACACGGTAGACGGGATCACAATGCTGGCCCAGAGGATCAGGTGGGCTTCCTGGAGGAGGGGTCTGAGTCTTAAAGGATAAGTACAGTGGCCAGGAAAGAGGGTAGAAATGGCATTCCAGGTAGAGGGAACAGCAAGGGCAAATGTGCTGGGCACAAGGAAATGGAGGGTGGACAGGGTGGGTTTGGTGGCCCCAGGCACGCAGTGGGGCAGGCCAGAGCTGAGGCTGGGGTGGTAAGAAGCAGCCAGAAATGAAGGGAAGGCCCTGGCCACCCTGCCAAGGAACTCGGCTTCACTGTGTAGCTGAGGGGCCACCAAAGTCCTACTATTAACCCTTTTGTCCTGCGTGTCAGTTACTTAAGGAGACATTCCCTGCTCCCTGTTTTGACTAGATTACAGCTCTCTGCTCAACACTCCCAGCCCTCCTTCCCTTTCTGCTTCAGTACTTCTATTGCCCGCTGGAATTACAGCATTATCCGGGTGATCTGGGGGCACTGTCTCCCTTGCTAGATGCTGTGGGCTTTTCTGTTCATTGCTGTGTCTCCATGTACCGCAGTTTCTGGTACATATGAGTAATTCAATGAATATTTGTTGAATGAATGGACAGCTAATGAATGATTCTTGCAATTCATGAGATGGCTGAATGGGGGCGAGACTGGAGACCGGGAGACCAGTTGCAAGGATAGTGGAATAATTTGCCTGAAAGATGACAAGGGTCTGAATTAGAAAACAAGGAGTGAATGTGTACACACATTTAGAAGGTACACTCAGCAGGCAGATGTAGATGGATCTGAGTATAGGGAGGGGGAGAACTCATTTGGGGAAGGCCCAGGGTGGGCTTATATCTGGACAGGCGATGGGCTATTTGCTGAGATGAGGACCCAGGGAGAAGGAGCAGGTTGCAGGGAGGGGAGAGGAGAGGTGGGATGAGTCCATCCTGGGCATGGTGAGTTTGAGTCTGGGGTCCAGTCCTGGAAGCAGGCACAGTGACCTCTCTGGCCACCCCAGGCATCCCCTCCCCAGGCAGCATTAGCATTCACGCTGACCCTGCTGAAAACTGACCAGCCTGAGCGCTTTTCCATTCCACCAACCATGCCCGGGGGCACCAGACTCCCAGGGGGAAGGCGGGGGGAGGCCTGGCCGACAAAGACTGCCGGTTTTAGCGGGAGGCTGAAGGGATGTCTGCTATACAAATGGAATTCAAGCAGACTCCCCGGACAGGCCGGCTGGCTGTTCCACACTGGTACTCATGCCTTTCAGAACCTTTCTCCCTCATCATAGCAAGTCTGTGCCTGCAGGCGTAAGACATAAGACGGGACTGACAGTGCAGCCATCTGAGGGACGAGACCAGGGAAGACAACAGGGCGGGGCCTGCTGCCCACTCAGTCTCATTCCCAGGAATGTTCAAGAAGGGGCAGGCCTCTAGCTGGGGTCTACCAGCCTCTCCTACATGCTCTGGCAAACCTGGACACACACTCTGGGCAGAGAAACTGAGTCACAGGGCGGGACAGAGGTGTAGAATAATCACCCCTACCCCTCCATCTGGCCTGCTGTGCTGAGTTTAGTCTTTCTAAAGTATGGCATTCGGCAAGCCACTCTCCTACACAGCAGCCCTCAGGGGGCTTTGGAAGGAAGTCAAAGTCCAAAGCCCAGCATTCAAAGCCCTCTTGAGTCTGACCCCAACCTGTCTTCCCAACATTTCAGCTCACTTTCCGCCAAGAGGCCATTTCACTCCAGCCAGACAGGTCTCCTCACTGACGTGAGCCCTCATAAAAGCGCAGAATCGCTGTTAGTGATGCAAGGAACCTTGGAAACCATCAAAGCCAGCCCTCCACTTACAGACAACGACATCGAGGACCAGGAAGGTAAGTAAGCCGCTCAGGCCAGCGTCTGAGCTGAGTCTAGGGTATGCTGGCTCATTCACGTGCTCAACACACGCGTTCACGCATTCTACATGTATTAAACCCCCATTTCCTGCCAGACACTATCCCAGTTCCTGTAAGAACACGGAGCCGAGCCTCAGTCATTTCTTTAACAGACATTTATAAAGCACCTCTGTGCCAGGCGGGGAGTCAGGAAGCAATAGGAAATAATGCAGGTAAGTCCCTGCATTCTTGGAGAGTTGGGGAGCTAGATAATCAATAAGAAAGACATACGTCAGACAGGCGAGCGCTGTGAAGCGTAATGCAAGGGAAGGGGAAAGAGAGCTATGGTGAAGTGGGAAATTTATCCAGGGCACTAAAGGAAGGCCTCTTTGATCAGTGGACATTTCAGCAGCAACTTGAAAGAAGTGAGGGTTATCTGAGGGAAGAGTGGTCCAGGGGGAGGAAACAGCAAGTGCAAAGGCCCTGAGGCAGGAACATGCATAGCAAATTAGAAGAATAGGCCACTGGAACTGAGCAGATTGAGTGAGAGAAGAACATCATAACACCAGGGAGGGGGTGGGGGACATGCTAACCAGGGCAAGGACTTTGGCTTTTACTCAAAGTAAGAGGAGGTGTCTCTGGGTCCTGAGAAGAGGAGAAGGGTCAGATAGACAGGGCCGTGTGATAAGCACATAGCAAGCCATGAGGGATGAGGTCAGGGAAGCTTCTCCAACTAAGTTCTCAAAGCAGCATGGGCAGGTGTTCAGGCAAGAGAAGTGTGTGTGTGTGTGTGTGTGTGTGTGTGTATGGGGTAGGGGAGAAGCAAAGCAGAAGAGAGTAATAGCTAAAAATAATGCCCAACATTTACTGAGAACTTAGTACAGGCCAGGAACTGTGTTAAACATTTTATTTCAGTTTATTTTTTTTAACCTATGAGAAAGGAAAGAAGTGATGTGCTGAATACTTTACAGGCATTAACTTATTTAATATTCCATTCCCCCATTTCACAGATGAAGAAACTGAGGCACAGAGAGGTGAAGTAACTTGCTCGGCCACACTACTAGTAATGATGAAGCTGGCACAGAGAGCCAAGCAGTCTGGCTCCTGTGTGCATTTCTAACCACCACACAATGTCGCAGAGTGGACCGTGCTCCAGGTAAAGGAGTGGCGAGTTCAAAAGCCTGGGAATGAGAGCGGCCAGGTGAGTGCGCCTTGGGTCAGGCAGCCCGAGGACAGAGGGCTCTGGTATATTCCCTTTCTCTGAACAGTGCCCCAGAGTCAAGGAATCTCAAGCCAGGATAGGGTCAGATGTGCTGTGTGTGGGAGGAAGTGGGTCACATCTCAGCCCTGGGGGCCCAGAGCCTGAGGGCGGGGCCACCCAGCCACATGTAGGGCCTCATGCTGCACCCACACCCCAACTGCCCAGGTAATTCCTAATCATTCCATAGATCACGGATACTCGACATGTGGCCCCCAGACCAGCAGAACGGGCATCACCAGGGAGCTTATTAGAACCACAGGCCTCACCCAGACCCACTGAGTCCAGATCTGCATTTTAGCAAGATCTTCAGGAGATCTGTAGGAGACTCGTTAAAATTTGCAAAGCCCAGTTCTTGATCTCAGGCCAAACACTACTTTCTCAAGGAACCCTTCTCCGACCTCCACCCGCCAGGCCCCTACAGTTTGGAAGCCTCCTTCACGGCATTCACCGAGAGCCATGCTGTTGTTCTCAAACTTGGCGTACACTATAGTCATCTGCGGGGAAGGGAAACGTGTGGACACGCCCCTCACCAATGACATCAGAGCCTCTGGGGTGAGACCCACGTCTTCATATTGCTTCATTTCCCCACCTCCACCCTACATGCACGCCCTGGTGCTCCCAACGTACAGCCAACGCTTTGAGCCCTCGTAACCAAACACTTCGTGCCTCTCTTCTTTGTGGCAGTCCCACGAGAGAAAAGACTGTTTGCCTCATATCCTGCTGTTCTCAGCTGGCCCAAAGTAGATGCTCAATAAATGCTTCTCAAAGGCGAGCAGGAAGGCAGTAGGGGAAGGAGGAGAGAAGGGTGTCCCACTCGGACAAACTTGTCACAGAGGAGGAGCAGCTATAGCTACTTCAAGGTTAAAAGCCAAAGCAGGGTCTATGCAGAGTTACTGACCAACCTCATGCAAAAAGAACACATTTTCTGCTTCTTCTCACTGACCGCCAGGCACCCAGGGAAGCCAACAACGTGTAAGGGGGTCTGGTGCCTCCTGCCTGTGGGACCCCTTTTGAGGCCACCCTGCTGCCCCAGCCCCACCCCAGCTGCCTCTGCATGTAGCAGGGCTGAACAGGTCCTTGGGAACATACAACCTGGGAGAGCCCAGGTCAAACCCTCCCCCCAGCTTTGGGGGTGGGGGCGTTGGCTCCAGATCTACTCATGGTTTTACCACCGAAATAAATCAGCGTCTTGTTTTATCCCCGAGTACACATTACTTTTCCTTTCTCACTAAAGCAAACTTCTCTGCCATCCCTTCTGGAGAGGTTCATTTAATAGCGTGTGAAATGAAATGTCAACAAGAATTAGAACAAATGGCATGGTAATCCCCAGCAGATGACAGGCAGCCAGGGGCAGGCCTGCTCCGACGGCTGCGAGCCTTGGGGAGCCGGCCGGGGGACCCAGCAGACCTGGCTCTGGGAACAGGGACCTCTAGGTGTACTGTCTCCCTGCTTGCAACCGGAATTCAGGCTTTGAGTTTCTGACAGAAGAGCAGAAACTGCCTTTGACATAGGAAACAGCTTTCCTTTGACACACAATTAGCAAGGACAAGTGTTCCCTGGGGCGGGACCCAACAGGCCCCATCAGTCGTCCCACGAGAGCCGTGTGGATGGAGGGCCTGCGGACCAGACCCTTGACCTGCTGCCAATAACCATCAGATCACCTTGCCTCACGTGGGGCTGCTGCTTCGCACAGGCTCCTGCCATCTGCCAGCTTATTCTGCCACAGGCACTTGGAGCGTGAGAGAAAAATACCCCTGCCCTTTGCCCACCTAAACCCCGGTGGGCACAAGCCATGTCCACGTAATTTGATAATGGAAAAGCAAGTGTTCACTGGGCACTTACTATGAGCCCGGCTCTGCACTAAAAATTTTATGAGCATTATTCCTTTTAATCTGCTCCTCCATTCATCTGAACATGTTTTAGGTACCAGGCACAGTCCTAGGCCTAGTAGTGAACAAATGGAGACAAATCCCTGCCATTGTAGGGCTTATGTTTGTGTGCAGTCGGGGAGGAAAACAGATGGTAAAATAAGAAAAGCATCTAGTAGAGAATCAAAGGGTGTGGCTGACTGTGGGGCGCTGTGGCACACCCCTCTCTAATCGTTCAGCACCACCGTTGTGTGATGTCTCAGTCCACACCCCTGCAGCCTGGGATCGCCAGGCCGAGACTTGGCCCTGCCTCTGTTTTCAGGGGAACACAAACTGAGACACAGGGTGGTGTGTGTTAGGGAGAAAATAAAGCAGGAAGGGTGGTGGAAATTCCATTTTGAGTCAGGGTTATATATAATATAATATACAGCATTTCCATTTCCTAGATGAGAAAACGAGGCTCTGGCCCCATTCGAATGACTCCGTCAAGGTCAGCTAGCGAAGGGAAGAACTGGATTTCGCTGCCTTCTTCCTAGCACACAAGGGGAAAGGCTTTTCATCGCTGTAGTCCTCACTTCTCACTGGCCGAGCAGCCAAAGCTGAGCTCTGTGAAGGTGTGTGCCACCGAGGGCATGCAGTGCCGACGGGAGGAGGTGCTCGTGGGGAAGACACGGGGAAGAGGCAAGCTTTCAGCTGTCGGGAAGGAGGGCCCCCCGACCCCGGGAGTGGACATGAGTGTTGGCCGAGGGGAGGGGAGGCAGTCACCGTTCAGGGCTGTTCTACTGGAGAAGGGAAGGGGGAGAAAGCTATACCCCAGCGTGAGCTCAGATGCACCAGAGGACCCTGGCTAGGTCTCGGCTGTGAAGAGTAGGCTGCAAACAGGGCGGAGGTGCCTGGACTCCATCTGTTTCCACTCGGCCCCTTCTCCTCCACGGAGAGCACCATGTCCAGCCTCGCCTGGCCCACAGGTCCTGCCCCGACACCTCCTCTGACACAGAGCACCATTTCACTCTCCCTTGCCCATCAGACTGGACGTGGTTCAAGCTGGTGGAAACCTAGACACTGGCTCATGGAGTATCCTTATTTTACAGGGGAGGAGGCCGAGGCTCAGGGAGGGCGAATGACTTGTCCCAAGCCACGCAGTGAGACAGTAAGCAGAGCTGAAGCTAGAACCCAGATCCCCTGACACTTACTCAGCTGTCCCTGGGACAGCCCTTTCCCTCTCTCCCAGGAGAGGGGTCATATCTGCACAGCATGCTGCCTGCTCACCACTCCTGTGTGTCACGTGACAGGCCAGAGCTGGGAAGGGGAGATGCCGGTGAGAGCAAGAGCCTGTCCAGATGCCTTCACTGCACTCGGAGGATGAACTCGCATCTACAAGGTGCTTTCTCACAAACCCCTCTACCTTGTGATGCAGGCAGGGCAGGTGTTATTCACCCCCACTTTACAGGTAAAGAAACTGAGGCTCAGGAAGTTCATTCAGCCCAGGAGTGGCATGGCCAGTACCCAAATCCAGAAACTCTGATTCCAAGTTTCATGTTCTTTCCAATTACTCCAAGCTAAACCCAACCGGGGCCTCACAGTGATTACCTTTCATTAGCTGCAGAAAAGCCTCTGCTTTGGCGAGGTTCATAAAGGACTAAATCTGTCAGGAAAACATAAAGACAGGGCCCTCATCCATCTTCTTGACAACTATTTATTAGACTTATTATTATGTAAATACAAAAGAGGAGGAGAAAACTACATTAAAAATGCAATCGAGCAGCTGCCTCTGCAGGCAAGGTGGACCACAGGGGAGGTGGCGGGAGGCCTGTGTCCCTCTGTCCCTCACGGAGACCCACCTGGGAGGCCTGGCCAAGGATGCTGGGGAGAGAGAGGAATGGGGCACAGGCCATAGGAAGCCTTCTCAGAGGCAGCCATGGCTGAGGCTGCTTGGCTTATAGACCTGCCATTGTCATGCCACTCCCATTAATGAAAGGTTAGGATACAATTGCAAAGCCAAATGGAGCTGACTCCTCAATCAAAGCCTTTGATTGCTATGGTGGGAGAGCAGCTTAGTAGGGCCCCAAGGGGGAGGCCCTTCCCAAGGCGCCCAACACTCCCTCTGTCTGTGTTCCTGCGATAGACCCTTTTAGGGTAGAGCCCAGCTGACTCTGCCCTGGGCACAGGGTGAGCCCCAGCCGCCCTTCCTGGGCACCCGCCCAGCCTCCCAGCAGCCTGTGTGAAGGCATGTACACAGCTGCCCTGTAACGGATCTGCTCACGTGTCGTCTCCCGCGGCCCTCTCTTGCCGGCTCACTGGTCTCTGTGCATGCCCCACGGTGCCTGGCACATACAAGGAACTCAATAAATGTTCCTTCTTGGACACGTGGAGACACTCCCTGGAAGTGATCATGCTCCAAGGGAAGAGAAGCCAAAACAAGCATGGACGCTTCTGCCATTGCCTTTACAGGAGGCCTGAGAGCACGCGCCCAGGCACGCCCACCCCTGCACGCATCACACTGTGCTGTCAACCATCCGCGTGCCTGCCTCTGCCCTCAACCGTGAGCCCCATGACGACGGGGCCGGGGCCCCAGTGCCAGAGCTGTGCCCGACGTAGTAGGTCCTCAGTAGGTATTTGTGGAAGGAAAGAAGTCAGGTAGGGGGCGGGGCTATGTCCCAAACCATAGCAGCCCCCCAATGACACACACTGGACGCCCACATGGAGAGTCAGCTCAGGAGGAGGAAACGGCAGCACCCCAGGGCGCTCCTCCCTCACGGGGCAGACGGTTTGGTGGGCAGAGTGCCCCACCCGCCCCTCTCCTGCTGCCCTTGTGCTAGGCACACACCTGGCACACAGTATGTGGCAGCTTTGTGTGGCTTAGTGGGCACAGGAGGGATTCCAGGGGAATTCACAGGAGACAGCCACACCGGAATATTATCACAGTCTGGGATTCATGGTTCAGCCTTCACGGTCAAGGGCATAACCCACGGGCCTTTCTATGGCTAGCTCCTACATTAAAGGAGCACGGCCAGTTCTAGACACTGCTGAGAGATTTGTACGTGTGACCTATCCCCATCCATCCCCACAATACTCCAGTGAAGCAGGCACTGTCATTACCCATTTCACAGATGAGCTTACTGAGGCTCAGAGTGGAGCGGGGCAGCTGCTCTGGCTGGCCCAGGGCAGCCATCTGTATGGAAATGATCAATCTGGGTCTCCCTGCCAGGTCTCAATCCGTCCCTTCCTCACCCACTCAGAGCTGAGGTTCTGGGGTCTTGCCTCGGCTTCTGTGCTCAAGAGTCTTCTGGCAGCTGGTTTTTCTGCCAAGCAGGAACTCTGAATGAAGTCCTTGGCCACCACCAGTGCTGGGGAACAATGTTTACTAAGAAATCACCTTCCCACAATGCCTGATGCTTACACCGATACAGTTCCTCCAAGGCCTATGGGTGGGCTGGCCCACGGCTCCTCCCCATGCTGCTGTACGAGTGGCACAAGGGCTTCGGCATCAGATGAACTGGGATCTAGTCCTGGCTCCACCATGTCACTGACTAGCCTCATGACCTTGGACAAGCTTTGGCTTCCTCATCGGAGAAAAGGGGAGAATACTACCTACCTCACTGGGGTGTTATAAGGATTAAATGTGCTCAAATGTGTACAACACCCAGCCTGGTACTTGGCACATAGTAGGTACTCAATAAAAGGTAGCTGTTATTCTTAATAAATTGTCAACCCACCTGCCCCATGGAGTCATGCAAGTGCAGCAAAGTGTCATGAGGCTATGGTGGATCCATGCTCAGAGTGCAGTGGACACACGAAGGAGGCATGACCCATAATCTCCAGTGTGAATATGGGCCATCAGAGAGTTTGGGGATGATCAGGAAGGGCCCTGCCACTCCTGATCGGAGCTATGGTTCAAGTAGTAGGCAAGAGGGAAGGCCATGGAGAGAAACTGAACAAAGCAGCGAGTCCAAGTGCTGACCATAGTCAGTACTCTGCATGGTACCTGTCGCGTAAACAAGATGGGAGAGGTTGTCTGAGTCCTTCATGCCTTCCCTGGAAGAAGCAGTTGCCTTTCTTGACTGTTCAAGGCCTCCAGCCCAGGGCCTGCCAGGATCACTCCCAAGTCTCCAGACACCTCTGGCTTAGGCATGCCTGTTTCTTACCTCACTGGGCTGAGAACAACACCTCCTCCTTTCAACTCTCCCCTAGAGACTGGCAGATCATTATTAAATACCAAGAAGTGAGAACTCTGAAGGTTATGTTGCTCTTCATGTTTGCAAAGGGCTTATCCACATCCTGTCAGAGCTGCTGTCGGTCCCCACACCCCACCTGACACAGGGGCCCCACTGGATAGGCAAGGCCGAGGAGGCAGCTGTTCTGCTGGGAGATTCATACGTCCCATCAGTCGATCAGCCAATCAATAACTAATAAGTAAGGAAGGACTGCCTGGGTCAGGAACTCTGTTAGGCTCTATAGATACAATGGCAGATTTAGGACTCATCCCTTTCTCTGCTCTTCTGGTTCCCATTTGCATGGGATATCTTTTCAATCCCTTCACTTTCTGTTTATGAGTGCCCTTTAAAGTGAAGTAGGTCTCTTGTAGGCAGCATATATTTGAGTCTTGTTGTTTTAATCCATTCAGCCACTCTGTGCCTTTTGATTGGAGAATTTAAATCACTTACATTCAAAGTAATTCTTGATAGATAAGGACTTACTGGTACCATTTTATGCATTGTTTTCTGGTTTAAGGACTAGTCCCTTTCTCCCCAGAGTGTGATTAGGCTGTGTTTCAGGTAAGCGAGGTAATTTGCCAATTTCTGTGTTCTGCATAACCATTCGTTTATTAATTTACTCAACATGTGAGTGACTACTGTGTGCCAGACACAATTATAGGTGCTAGAGATATAGCAGTAAAAAGAAAAACAAGATTCCTGCAATATATAAATAAGACATTTGTATAGCACTTTAAAATTTATAGTATACCTTCTGAAATATCATCTCAATTTTTACTTTATTCCTGTGACAACTGTATTTTTGTTATTCCCATTTTGTCAATGAAAGAGAGGTTAAATCACTTGCCCTAAATCACACAGCTAATAATTGGTGAGACCAGGACTTAAACCTCAGTTTTCAGACACATGAGATCATTTGTCCTTGAGTCAATACTATTAGGACGATGGCCAATCAGAAGAGCTACCAGGAGAAGGGGGATTCATTGTGGGAGCTCTCCTGTCTGGGGCTTCCAAGAGGGATGATAGAAGGTTGGAAGAACTCCAGATTTCTCATAATGGTTAACAAATGACCTGCATTGGTAGACCAGCTGTCTAAGAATTGCCAGAGGGACCTATAAAATCCACAGCTGGGATAATAATTATTTGATTAATTTGCTTATAGTATTTTGTTTTCCCCTGGAACTCTTGTCTTGAGTGCAATGACACTTGTCAAATGGGAGCTGTGTGTGTACGTACGTGAGCAGACAGGGAGAAGTAAGGAAGCACAGGTAGAAATGGCCTGGCCTCCAAGCAGCCCTGTTCAGCCACCACTCATTCCTTCTGTGAACACCTAGTGAGCTCCTGGTGTGCCCTGGGCTACAAGGATGACCATGGCAAGCCCTGTCTGCCTGCTCTGGGGACACTGTCCCATCATGTTTCCTGGAAAAAGGGGGTTGACTGTGCCTCTGTCATGTGTATGGCCTCGTCCGTGTTCCCTGTCTGCCCAGCCTCTACAGAAAGATCTATATCAAGGCACTGGGCCAGTGCTGGCCACGGGCTCCCCTGCCAGAGATGAGTGCTATTCCCATCTGCAAATTACTCCACCTCCTGGAAAAGCAGCCACAGACGAGTGCTAAGCAGCGAACAGATCACTCCCCACAGAGCCTGTGATTCACAGGGCAGAGAGCCAGCCTCCCGAGGTGGCACAAGGAGGCAGCAGCCCTGGGAGGTGCCAGGGAGGTGCTCAGGACTCTGGCCACACTTAAGGATAGAATTTATTTCTTCCTTTCCCCACAGCCTGCAGGGCTATTCTGCCAATCACATTTTTCTTTTTTCTTTCTTATGTTCTTCCACTTTTTTCCTCCAGGGCTAGAGAGAGTTTCTTGCCCAGCTACAACGGGCCATTTCCCCAGAGAAGCTTAGAAATCCTCAGGCCAATTAGCTGAAAGTCCATGGCCAGGGTCCTTTCTGCTTTCCTTCCTCTGTAAGCAGACCTGCTGCACTCCCCGGGGGGACTGCCCCGGTCCGACCTCCCCACTGAGGACAGAGGGCTGGGCACGGTCCCCTGTCACAGCTGTGAGCAGCCAACTGTGTCCTGCAGGGGAGTGAGGGACAGGGAAGGGTGGGGAAGAGGGAAGGGGAGAGATGAGGCAGGAACAGATGAGGAGGCCAAGGGCTGCTAGGAGGCAAGAGAAGGAGGAGGAGCAAGCAGCAGGCAGATAAGAAGGGGCAGGTGCAAGCAGAGAAAAACAGACAAAAGTAGAAGGCTTTGCTATTATGAGGATCCTTTTTCTGAGGCCTAATGCCATATTCCATCGTGGGCAGAAAATCACAACAAGCATTTCTGGGTCTAGCCTTGTGGGAGATGTACAAGTATGACACTCAGCCTTCGATCCAAAGCGGCTTATGAGCAGGCTGAACGACTGGTGCAAGTATCATAGGTTCAAGGCCCAACGCGATGTAAATGAAACGTCTTTGTCTGATTCTGACTCCATCACTCACAGCTGGGTGAGCTAGGGCCTGTGCTGGACCTCCCTGTGCCTCGGTTTCCCTTCTGTAAAATGGAGATAATACAGCACGTCCTGCTGATCCTACGTGGCCACTGGGACACTCAAAAGAGACATGGTTGCCAAAAGGCACCCTAAATTCTAAAACTCAACAGAACTGCGAGAAACAGAGAAATCAAGGGCTGGATACTGGCACCGAGGCCCCTCAGAGGGCGGTCGGCAAGAACTTGAGAGCCAGAGAGGGGGCTGTAGGCAAGGGCCTTAGGCTGGGTGGGGAAGACAATCAGGTTTAGCAGGAGTAAGGAAAACAAGAGGGGAGTGGAAGGGAGAGGACCTACACCACAAAAGGTATGGAGGGAGGCATGCACTTATTTTATTTGCGAGACAATTAAAAAAATTCTCTTTTTGGTCCCTTTACTTGCTTTCTCTCCCTTCCTTCCCCACCCCTAGCATTTTTAGGTGATTCTTTGTGCCTAGAACAGCCTCTTATCTTCGTACCCTTCTGTCTGATGAACTTTCACTAATATTTTAGGTCTTAGTTAAATGTTATTCCTTCTAAGAATAACATTTCTTGATTCCTAAGGATGGGTGCTCCCATATACCTTATGTCAGTATTTTCCAAATATTTTTACTATGACTCAATATAAGAAATATATTTTATATCACACATACATACACTCAATATATAAAATGGAAACAAAAGTTTTTAAGCAATAATATTTTCCCTAAGTATGAGTGTTGTGCATTCTGTGATAGTTCCATTCTGCTCTATTTAACTTTTTTGAAAATGCTGGTTGTGACCCACTAAGTTAATTTCATGACCCACTAATGGGCTGGTAACCCGCTGTTTGACAACACTGCCTTCTGTTTACCCTTGTTGCGATGCTTACTCCCTGCATTGGGTCGCATGCGGCATCTGCACCCCTGCTGGACGGCACAATCCCTGACAACAGGTGTCTTGCCTTGCTCTTCCCTGGACCCAGCGCCCAGCACTGTGCCTGGTGCCCAGTGGGTGCTCTGCAAACGCTGAATGGATCAATTATTGAATGCAGGGATGTCTGGCTGGATCAGAGGAGTGTGAAATAAGAGTGGGACTGAATGAAAGGCAGGCAGATGAAGGAGGATTTTAAGAGAGCATGTGAGGGTAGCAGGGCCGAAATCCCAGGCAGGACAGCAGAAGGGCCTGACCTGGGCACTGGCTGCAGGGGCCTTGAAGGGCTCTTCCTTGAGGCTGTTTGAAGGAAGAGGTGACAGGGCTTTATGGTGGAGAGATCTAGGGGTGGCAGAGAATAAGTGACAAAGGGGACCCCCAGTCTCCGGACTGGAGGCAGGATGCCCTGTGATAGCTGTTCTGCTCGATCATTACAGCTTAGTAAAGACCTATAGTAATAACAGCTTGCATTTACTGAGCACCTACTATGTGCAGGCACTATGCCAGATCCTTTGCATACATTCATTGTTTATAACACAGGCCCAAGGTCATAGCTGGTGAGTGGCCCAAGTGGGATTCAAGTCAAATCAGTCCAAGTCCAAGGTCCACATGCCTTCTCCTGCACCACCTTGCCCATACCTAAGTTCCTCCCGCTGTCTCCTGTTCGGCAGCTTTTATGGATGACACAGTCTATAAGACCCTAATTTCTTTAGAATTGGGAATTGCTTATAATCAGAAGGAGAGTAGATATGTACATGGGGGTGGCTGGATGGGTGGGTTGAAGATGGCATCTGTGTTGACCACCTTGAGTGTGGGAACATTCAAGGGATGAGGAGCAGGGCACTCATTCATTCTTTCATTCATTCAAACATTTACTGAGCGCCTTCTATGTGCCAGGCACTGGCCAAGGTGCTAAAGATACAATTCAGAACAAAACAAAGTTGCCTGCCCTATGGAGTTCACATTCTAGAGAAAGGAGAGAGACAGACAACAACCAAATAGATATATAAAATCATGCTAGGAGGGAATAAGTGCTAAGAAGAAAAACAAAACAGGGTTGGAGTTAGGCTGTTGTAGATAAAGTAGTCTGGGAAGACCTCTCGAGCAGGTTACATCTGAACAGAGACCCAGGGAAATGTTCCAAAGGAACACCCAAGGTTATGGGGTGAGAAGACGAAGAAGCAACAGCAAAGAGAGTCAGAGAAATCGTCAAAGAGCAGAGTCCCTCCAGAAAGACAGCAGGGGACTCAGTAGGGAGCAGAGAATGTTTCAGGCTCCAGGAACAGCATGAAAGGCAGGAGGCATGAACGTCCTCACTGAAGTCACTGACAAAATGCTGCCTGGCAGGGATGCAGTCAGCCAGGGCACACCTGTGTACGGGCCTAGGAATGGTGGACTATCCCAGGAACATGGCTTGCTCCACTGACATGGCCACTATCAAAAGTCTCTGGGTGTCAGCCTCAGGGGCTCAGGAGTCAAAGTGAGGTGAGAGCTGCTCTCAGCCAGGATCTCTTAGGAGGTGGCTGCTTGCTGCATGTCTGGGAGTCTTTGCTTTCAGAAGGGTCCTTGCTTACCCCCACCCCAGCCTTGCAGGGCAAGGCAGACCTGGGAGCCTCCTCCACACAAGCACCCCCTGCCCCCTGTCTGCATGCCCACCATGTAGGGTCTAGGAAGAGGAGAAGGAAACCCTGGGCTGGTGCGGAAGAACTCTGGGGCCTGGGGCATCCCTGACAGAATGATTCATCTCGCCCCAGCTCAAGTGGCACCATCCTGCAGCAGAGCTTGCAGCTTCTGGCATCCCAATAAGGGTAGGAAGTTTCTGGGTCCCAGCTGCCACTTCCCTGCCTTCCTTCTCTCCTCATAACCAAGGCGGCTAGAAAAGGAAGGAACGTCCTCCTTGGCTTTTCCCATCACATGTCTAGGCCAAGGAGGAAGCTCACTCCTTCCCAGAGGGAGATGCTGAAGGCTGGACTTCCCCAGGTCATGCTTCATGCTAAATATCAGAGAACCCAGAAACTTCCACGCTTGCCTCTTTCTCTTGACATGTGAGCTCAGTGCTTCCTAATCACTCCAGCGAGGGAGAGAGGAGGACTCTGGTGCCCGCCCCTCAGCTCTTCCTCTTGCAGAAGGAGGCCCTCCCCAAGCCACCTCTCAATCAGATAGAAAAGAAAATACTACTACTGCCAACATTTTATTGAACACATCCTATATTCCAGGCATTATTATAAATGCTTCATGTGAACAGTTTCATCAACTCCTCACAAAATCTGATGAGATTCTGTATCCCTGATGTATAGATGAGGTAATCAAGGCACAGAGGGGTGAAGCAACCTACTTAAAGTCACAAAGCTGGTGTTAACCAGACATCAGACTTGCTTACTCTCAGTTTCAGACAAGGCTTTACATCAATAGCCACCGCACATTCTCCAGTGAGGCGCAAGGCCACCATGCAGGATGTGAGCTGCCCACCACCCCCGCCAGTCCAGATGGAGATGGGCACATGACCACTGAAGAGAGTTAAGGTGTGCCACGAGTGCTTCCCCTTTCAGGTCAAACCAAGAGTGAGGAGCTGCAAGGAAACCAACCTCTCAGGGAGTTTCACTTGGGCCCTCTGCATTTGGGAGACACAGAAAACTGGTGTCTGATTCATGCCCCAGTGATCTAAAGGGAAAGTGATGTGCTCTCAGGCAAATCGGACAGCTCAGTACAGTACTCCTGGATTTCCAGGCAAAGTGAACCTGAGTGGAATACACTTGGGAGATGGCCAGCCTAGAAGGCTGCCTGGCAGGTGGCAGTCCCCAGAAGGAAGTGGAGAACACGCCCAACACTTACGACTGAGAAGGGAGTTGAGCACCCACCCAGGGAGAGGTTCTCACATGCATCGAAGGAACTCCAGATGCTTCCTCACGATTGCATGGGGCAAGGGTCTCCAAAGAATTCCAAAAGTGCCTCTCAGGGGAGGAGGAGTCAGCTTTACACACATGTCAGGCCCAGAGAGCATGGCAGCAGTCCATGACACTATCACTGAAGTGAGAACTTCCACGCCCTGCCCTCCTCTCCTCCCTTGCCACTGTTCCAACCTTGGGAGACCATGCTTAGCAATTGGGAGAAGGGGAAAGGATCAATGAGAGTGTTTCCCCTGCCTCTCCAGGTCCACTGTCTACTCTCCCCCAGCTCTGGGCCCGGGGACGCTGACCTCTATGGACTTCATAACAGGCTCCCAGGCCCCCCAGTGGGAGGCCCTGCAGGCTAAGAAGCGAGAGAAGAAGTGTACCCTCTGCTCCCTCCCTGCTGGGGTACCACGGATTGTTGCATCCCTCTCCTGAAGAAGGTAGCCCCCTCAGGTGGCCCAGCCCTATAGCTCCTGTCTCCTAGTTCTAGTAACTTCTTCCCCTTGCACCTGCAGCTCAAGGGATTCTCTGCTCTCCCAAACTGTGCTCACACCTTGGTAAACAGTCCTTCCACGAGCCTCCCCTCCACCGTCCATCTTTTGTGAGCCATCTGCATCCTGTAAGAACCCTGACTAACAGAGGGGAAAGAAGAGATCCAACTGTGCCCCTCTCCCCACCCCATTTCCACCTGCGGCGGGCAGAGCCAGGGACTCACCTTCCCTGTAAGTGGAGTTTAATGTTGTGATAAGTACACTGGACATACACAACTGAGACTGTTGGTGTTGCCTAAAAGTGACCTGAAAAGTCATGGGACTTGGCCCAGATTTCATCTGGGGCAGCAGAACTGGCTCAACTGAATAAACTCACAGTGAGAGTGGGAGCTGAAAGCAGAGCTGCTTTCTGATCATATTGAGGAGTTGTACCTGTTCAGCTCCCCGAAGTGCCAGAGCTGGGATTCCAGCCCGGTGTCTGCCTCCAGCGCCCATGCTCTCTTTCTACAGGGCTGATCATCAGAGAAGGGAGAATATCTTTAATTTTCAATGTCTATTCTAAGCAGGAGACCCTGGACTTCTCCTCCAGCAGCCTCCATCAGAATTCCATCTCCCTCCTCTGGGTTTCTAACCTAAATCCATCATTCAGGACATTTCCTTTGGTTTCTCTAGGGAGGAAATTGGTTTGTGTCCTTTGAACCAAAGCACTGGTACAGAGCACGGTTTGTGACATCAGTCCTCCTCCTCCTCTCTCACCGCTAATGCCCGCCCTTCTGCCTTGGATGTCGACCTAGACAGAGGCTCTGGTGGTGGCACTGGGGTTGTCCTTAGGCTCTGGCCAAGATTTCTGCAAATGATTTGAATATGAACTTTCCCAACTCCAGGCTTTTCTTTGCACATACTCTTCTCTCTGCTTCGATCTCTATGTCCCTCCCATCTCCTGTAGTTACCTTTCTAGTCCAACCCTAAATACCCCCTCCTCCAGGAAGCCTCTAGTGGCATCCGCAGAAGGTAAATCCCCTTCCTCTGCTTGGGCTGGATTGTGGCCACACTTCTATCTGCCCTCATGCGGTGTCATAATGACCCGTTTACACCCGCATCTCCCTCACTAGGCAGCATCTGCTTAATGGTTTTCACATCTTCAATGTCTGCTGCAAGGCCTGATGCATGAGGGCTCAATAAAGGCTCTCAGAATAGATTAATGAAGGAATCAATGAGAGAATGAATTCCTTCAGCTTTTGAATGAAACACACTAAATAGCCAACATGTATTAAACACCCTGTACATGGCCAGCCCTGTGCTAGGCACGGAGGGGCCATCTCAAGTATAAGGGCGCCATTTCTGCCCCTGAGAAACTCACTACCTGGCTGGAGAGACAGAGGAGACCAACACACAAGAGGCAGCGGTAGCAGTAACAGCAACCAGCACTTACGGTACGCTTGCCACGTGCCGGGCACAGTGCTGAGTGAGATGCCACGTGGCAACTGATTGTAACCCTCATAATCACCCTATGAGGAAGTGGCTGTTATCATCTCCAATTTACAGGTGAGGAAACTGAAGCTTAAAGCCACCAAGGTAGGAAGGGGCACACTGAGTCCCAACCAGTCTAAAACGTGTAGGACAGACTGCAAATGTGTAGGAATTCGGGAGAAGGGAGGCGCTTACGAGCAGTAGTCAAGGACCACCTTAAGAGAGAGGCTGGACTTGAGCCAACTGTGGATCCTCCTCACCTCGGTGCATCTGAAGCCCTGGGGAGACCTCTGAAGCCCTGGGGAGACCGCTGCATGTTACATGACTTTGTGAGGCGCCCACGTCATCAGCACTCCCCCCAGGCGCCCCCCCCCCCAGTTCTGGAGCCCGAGGGGGCAGGAGCCCATAGCAGCAGCTGATTAATTTCCACTGACAAGAGGTTGCGTCTTCGGCAAGCACGGTATTAAATAGCTCCTTTTGATCATAATTAAGTTTCTCTCGGGCTGATGCTATAAATAGCCATGCCCTATTGATTGGAGGGTCTGGGCTGTGAGCTCAGCACCCTCTGGGAGTCTTTCCAGGCCTGGGCTCTCGAGTCCCACTTTTCTTTTCCTGACACACAGTTTTTCTAATTTCAAGGGCAGGTGCAGCTGAACACCAGGCCTGGGTTCAGCTCATTTCCCCAGCCCTCCCCCAGCCCCTCAACCCATTCCAGGGTTGGCTCGCTGAGGTCCCTGGCTTACCCGAGGAAGGACAGGCACAGGCCTCGGGATGCCAGGACAGTGGCCTCTCTCCCCCTGGGCTCCCGCAGGACCTGAGCTTTCCCCTCTCTGCAAATGAGGACAGCATCCCTCCTCCTCCCTGCTGCGCCTGGACACCTTCCCCTGCTATACCAATAGGGAAACTGAGGCCAAGACAAGTGAAGATCTTGTTTAAAAGTCTCTGAAGAAGAAACTAACTCACAACTAGGATTGTTCCTTCTTCTTTATCTTCCTTAACAAAAGTGTAACAATTTTATTTTGCTGTATTCGGTGCTATGTTTAAGAGAGGATAAGAGTAGGGGCCTTGGGCCTCCAATACCCAGGGTCACAAGAAGGGGAGAAAAGCATCTAGAACAAAGCACATTGATTAATGATCCCCCTGCCCAGCACATTTTTATACTAGTGAAAAAAGCACCAGGTGCAATGCCCTCCTACTCCCCCACCAGATGGCTACCAAAGTCACTTTTCAGAGAGCAACACAGTTTTTTCTACAGGACTGCTGCCCAACTCCCTAGAGTCCCCGACAACCATTAACACACACAAGGTGCTGCTACTCAGCCCAACCTGTGATTTCTTGGTGGTTGGCTCTGTTTCACCCTGCCCCACACTAGGGACATGATGGGCTGGGAACAAGGCAGTGTGGCAGAGAGGAAGGGCCTGTCCTGAAGTTGCCAGGCTTTGTATGACCCCACCTGCCACCAACTAGTGGTGTGGTCCCAGGCAGGCAGTTGAACTTCTCTGTGTCTTAGTTTTCCTTGTCTATAAAATAAGTGGGTGGAATGAAATGACCTGACCTTTAAGGTTCAGTTCCAAGTTCTAAAATGGTATGATTATAAGTAAAAAAAAAAAAAAAAAGTCATGTATGTGCATGTGCCATGAAGAGAGAGTGGAGCATGGAAGAGTCCAGGCTATGTTTTCATTTTAAAGCAAGATGTCACTTGGGCCCGAAAGGACAGCATCTACAGAGGCTTGGACCTGGTGTCAGGCTCCTCTCTCCACTCTTTATGGCAAACCAGCAAACTGTGGCCTTTGAGCCAAATCTGCCCCATTTCTTATTTCTGTAAATAAAATCGGAATATAGCCATGCTCATTCATTTGCCTATTGTCTATGGCTGCTTTTGTGCTGAAAGAGCAGAGTTGAATAGTTTTGACAGAGAATATAGAGCCCATAAAGCCTAAAATATTTATTCTCTGTCCCTTCACAAAATAAGTTTCCCAACCACTGCTAGAACATGTCAGTGGGATGGAAAGAAGGGAAAAGGACTCCTCCAGTGGAAGCCAGCCCTGGAGAGAGCCTGGGCAGAGCAGACTGCCTATTCTCCACTGTCCTGCAAATCAGGGTACAGCAGGGGTCACTGGTACTTTTCCAGGAGACATGGATCAGGACCCTTGAGCTCCTGGGGACTCTGCCCAGTGACCTGGCAGCCTGGAGATAGGCAGTCCTCAAAACACCAAACCACCTGATACACACACACACAGAGGCAGAAGCACACACGTGCCTGCACACACACATGCACACACACGTACACAGGGAGAGGAGGGGTGGGGCAGGGAAGTATTTTCTTTTCATCTTCAGTGTGTGACGGAGTGGGGATCCTAATCCAACTTGCATAAGGGGCAGCCAAGTTGACCGGGTTTATCCCTGCTGGAGTTCCATCACTGATCTGTTCCAGGAAACCTCCTCAAGCCCCTGCAAGCCGCCCAACTGAATCCAGGGCAGGAGAGAGCATCACAGCCAATCTGCAGTGCTCAGAAGCAGAGCCACTCCCCAAGACGAGTAGGAAAAGTTGGTCACTGACAAACAGCAGAATGGAGACCCTGCAAGCTTCATTTGGCTCTCTGATGTATGAACAGAGCAGAAAGGCAGAGGGAATGAGGGAGCAGGAAGCAGCTAGAGCTGGAGTGTTCTAGAGCTAGAACAAGGACAGTAAGTAGACATCAGAACTGATGAAATAAAAACACATGGCCACTGATCCTTCACTCTCTGAGCTCCTCAAAGCTCCCCAAACTCTCTAGGCTCAGGCTGCTCAGCCTTGGGTTTCTGGGGGCACTCCTGCTGTCCCCATTATCAATCCCTCTGGAGCTGGCAGGCCCCCCATCTGGCATCTGTCTCAGTGGCCAGTATCACACCACAGCCCCTGACCGACCCCCCTCCTGCCCCCCTGGGGTCCTGCATCCACCAGGTGGGATGTGGGGGCTTTGACTGTCTTCTCTTCCTCAACATGAGTGAGGCCTGATCTGGCGTCTCAGGGTGGTGGTGGGGGGAAAATCACCCAATTAGTTTTCACACAGAAGCTGCCGGAGGCCATATGCCATGTTCTCCAGCTCTGCCATTATGCATCTTGCTTGTAATTGCTTTAGAATGACACTCATCATGTTCTATTTTATCACCCAATGACAGATCTATACAGGAGAAGGGAAACACACACTCGCACGCGCGTGCACACACTCATGGAGCAAGCCAGACTGCATAACAGTGAGGCAGAGTGATTGTTCTGAAATTCCAAGAGCTGGACTCTGTCCACTTGCTTAAATAGAGAGTGTGTCGAATTCACTGCTACTGCCTCTGCGTGTCAAGCCAAGCGGTCCGTGGTGGACTGCCTGGCCGGTGCTTCCAGAAGCACTCACTCTCCCATGGCCACTGCTCCCTCGAAACTCTTCACAAACCCTCAGCCTTCTTCGCTGTGATGTCTCAAGGATGAAGATTTCTTTCCAGGGGCTAAAGACAACTATAAACAGAGACATGAGCATCAGAGTCATTCCTGGTGTAAACACTCCACAAAAGGCACCTGAGGCGAACCACCATCCTCCCTTCCTGCCAGCCTGGTCCTCCTGCTACTTCCTGGGCCCCAGGCAGCTCACCCCATCCATCACTGCCCACCGTCATCAGGCAGGGGTCTCGCTCCTTCCTACAGGGCACAGGGGCTGCAGCTTCCAGGGGCTCCTGGGAACTAAGGTGTAGACACCTTAACTTCACTCTTTGAAGCTTCCTGGGGCCGGTGGGGACAGGAACAACTGGGAATAGCAGTAAACCCAAGACACCAGCAGCTGTGACCAGCGAACAGAAGCAATTTCTGTGAGGCCGCTGTCCCCGCAGGGTGCTCTGTGACACGGCAGGTACACAGTGGAACTCCAGCAGACAGCCTCTTCCTCAGAGGCCCCAGGCACATGAAACAGTCACCAGTCAGGTGGCCACACAGCTCCCGCAACTCTTCCCTTTGCCATCTTGGACCAAAGCCCTCCGCACCTGTAGTTGGGATCTGTCTCCTTTACCCAAGCTGGCTTCACAGCAGACCCCAAACAAATCCTCCAGGGCCCTACTAGCTATCTAGGGCTTGAAATCTGAGCCCAGAGGAAAAAACCTCAAAGCCAAAGGTCTTTTCTTATTAAGGACGCTGATACTCCGAGCACTTGATAAAGCCCCACTTAGCACACCTGAGAGCCGCGCTCGGTCAACCTCCAACAGAGAAACAGGGTCCCCAGAGGGTGGGGGAACCACAGGAGCCGCAGACCAGCCAGGCAGGGACCCTTCCCCTCCCCACAGCAGCAGGCAGGCCTAGAGGGTTCCCAGGAGCACAGGCCTCTACAGCCCCCTCCCCGAGCCCAGAGAGTGGCCAGGTAAAGACACTGGAAGATTCTTTGGAAAGCATGGGACAGAGGGGAGAGGGGGAGACATCCCACGACGACTACCCAGGCTGAGACAGGGAGAGACTTCACTGAAGTGCACACAGACACGTCTGCCTCAACCGGGAGAACACTTTCTCTTAAACTCCTTCTCTTATTAAGACGGGAATGAGCTTAAGTCCTCGGGGATGGGGGAGAGAACAGAACAGAGTGTTTCCAGAGTGCATTCCACTGGCACTCATCTTTCTATTTCTTAATGAGGAGCCCGAGGACAGCCTGGGGCCTTGGTAGTGGGGAAGGTTAGACAGTGAATGGGGAACCCCATGCGAAAGCCAGCTTTCCACTCCAGGGAAGCCCCCGTTCCGGGTGGTACCTTGCCCGCCTCCCCCTTCCCTGCCAGAGCCTTGGAGGTGCCTAGATAGGAGCAGCCTTGACTCTGTGCTCTGGTCCGAGGCGGAGGTCCAGGTCCCTGTCCCCGGATAGAGTGAACCTCTCTGTCCAGGGACCTGGGCTATAGCCTGGCCTCGTTTGCCTCTTTCTGGTTCAGCCGCCAGGGGCTGGCAGCCAGGATTCTGGCTGGCCACAGAGGGGCCTGCCCACCTGCACTCATCGTAAATGCAGCGGGCATCCTCACTGTCCCTCAGAAAACTAACATCAGTGCCAGCAAGGCCATTGTGCTCCGAGAAGCCCCGTCACCCCCATCAGACCTGGCTGGCACAGTGTTTCCTGGGCTTTGTTCAATGTGTCCAATTTCCTGACGAACTCATCGCTGATAAATAATTGTTTCCTCGTTCACTCCAGGCAGCTCCAAGCTAGGGAAGGATGGAGGCCGGTGTGATGGGGACGGCCCTTTATTTTGTTTGCTTGGCATCTGAAGCCAGAGTTGACCTCTGCCGAGTGCAGGAGGGCACAGGATGCTCTGCAAAGGCCCAGCTCCTTGGCAGCTGCCGGCAGTCACCAAGCTCCTTTCCTCCCTGCCCCCTCACACGTACTGCCTGAATACCTTCTCTTTCTCTCCCCTATGCTGACCATGTGCACCGTGGGATGGGAGCAGGAGGTGATCCACTAGGATACTGACCCAGGGTTAAGTGGAGCCAGAGGGAGGCCTTTGAAGATTTCATGACATGAAGGGATGGGCATCCTTCAAGAAACAGTCCGACTGTGGTACTGCCTGGCTGAAACTGGGGCTGTCACTTTGGCTTTCTCATGTCTAACATGAGGGGGATCAACTAGATCCCTCCACGCCCACGTAAGTGATACCCACAGAGCTGAACCTTTCGGCAGCTACAGCCCCACTTCTGTTCTGCCTACAGCTTCTGCCCTGAGTTTCCCTGGCCCGGGTTGCTGGCACACCATCTGGTATTCCTGGGTGAGCCAAGAGTTATTTACCAGTGACGGCTCTGTTCATCTGGCCATTGCCGCCCATGTATGAGGGCAGGAGAGCTTATCCAAGCTCCGGTGATGGCTAATATTGGGCCCACACGTGTGCCAGGCTCTGTTCTATGCCCTTTACAAACATCATTGTTTTTAATCATTGCAGCAATCCTCATTTGCCAAAAGCAGAAGCCGAGGCTCATGGGTGGATTTCTGTTTGGTCCCACTGTAAGAAAGAGGCAGAGCTGCAGATTAGATCCAAGGCTGTCTGCCTTCGAGCCCATGCTCTTACTAACCCACACCCACCGCAGAGGCCTCCGTTGAGAAGTCAGGCCTGGCCAGGTAGCTCAGGGTGCCGCTGAGGCTGCAATCACAGTCTCAGGAATGAACAAGTCCATGGCTTCTTCCCCTTTGGAGCGGGGTGAGCTGCAGAAGGCCTTAAGACAGGAAGAATTTAGTGCGTCAGAGAGGAAAACCCCTTCTCTGCCCATTCACTGCCTTCCCAACCCTGACCCAAACAGCCACAGTATTCCATTGCATCCCACGTTTCGAGACTTAGAGCCCCTGCGTTTGTATTGGCTTCAGTTCCTCAGCGGAAACAACCTGGCCCCCCAGTGGACCTGCACCCGGTTCATACCTTTTTGATATTTCCCACTATAAAATTTAGTCCACATGGTTCACAGTAAGGACCCTGTGGTAGGTTGCAAAAATAGTCCCCAACCCTTCCCGTCCCTTTGTATTCATACCACCATGCAACGTGATGTTGCAGCTCCTCTTATCAAGAGATAGAATCTATTTCTCTACCCTTTGAGTCTAGGCTTGGCCATGTGATTTCCTTTGGCCACCGTGACACAAGCAGAGGCTTGAGAAGAGCTTGTGCACTAGGACTTGACTTACCGTGCAGCTTGTGGGAAGTGGGCTAGCCTGCTGATGATGAGAGACAGCAGCCAGGTCACCCCTGTTGCCCCAGGTGATCTCGAGCCAGCCGCCAGACATGTGAGTGAGGCCATTCTGGACCACCCATCCCCACCCATCCCCAGCCGGGCCACAGATGACTGGGGCGATCAGTTGAGCCAGACCAGAACAAGAGAACCGCCTGGTCAGCTCAAGCCCAGAGAATCATGAGCAACAGTAAATGTTTACGGTTTAAGCCACAGATTTTTAGGGTGGCTTGTTATACAGTAAGAGCTAACTGATTCCAGAGCCCTCACAAAGGAACTGGTGGAGGTGTAAGAAAGTAAGTCCCAAAGGACAATACTGTGAACATAAGAGCATGAGAGTGGCAGTCTAGTGTAGTGGGTACGGTGGATGGAGCCAGAATGGCTGAGTTTGAAACCCTTCTCTGTCACTGAGTAGTTGTGTGACTTTTCACAAGTTACTTAATCTCTCTGTGCCTCAGTTTTCTCATCTGTAAAGTGGGGATAATAATAATGCCTACTCAATAGGGCTGTTGTGAACGTGAATGAATAAATATAAAGCACCTAGAACACTGCCTGGCCCACTGTAGGAGGGTTTTCCAACCATTATTATTCAAATAAACAGCCTCACCGAGGTCCCAGTTGTCAGAGTTCTTACATGGAGAAGGTGGGCTGACTAGCAGATCCTTAGTTCCAGTGAGGTGTGACTTGAGGCAGTGAACTAAGTGTGTCATCATGAGAGACTGAGGTTAGACTTCAGGAGGGACTTCCTGACAGCCAGCAGTGCTAGATACAAAGGTTGTGGAGGACCTTCCAGCCAGACAGCCTTCCAGGGCTGAGAGGTGCCTAGGCAGGCTGCACCACTTCTCCCAGGCTGTCCCAACACACACGCACACAGAGATTTCTTCTCTTTTGAAGCGCTTCCTGCCTAAGCAAAGCCTCAGCTTCTCTCAGAATCATCTTACTGCCTTTCCTGAGGCAGTCTCTCAGGGTTCAGAGGGAATTAGCCCTCCATAACAAGGAAGAGAAGAATTCATCCCTTATCCCATTCCTTAATCCCAGCCACCAGTCATGGGCTCTGAATTGCCTTCTGATTACAACTCTATTGCGATTCAGCAGAAGGAGGGAAACGGGTACTTATATGCCAGTATGGCTGCCTGGGCGCCCAGCCAGGGCCAAGCAGTGAGGAAAGGGTCCGAGAATCCTTGTGGACCACAATCCTGGGCCCTGGGATTTCACTGTCTTCCTTGGCTTGGCACAAGGGGCTGGGCCAAAGCATATCTTTCACTGAATATGGCCCAGCTGGGATCCTGACAGCAGCAGGTGGGTAGGGATGACTCCTACCGAAACCCAAGGCAAGCGGATACCGGAGCTAAAAGGAGGCTTCCCAACCTGTGGGCTGCAGTACACAGAGGGGCAAGAATGGGTTGCAGGCACGCAGACACACAGTCCCCTCAGTTCCCGAGGCGGCCCGGTGGGTGGGGGCAGCAGAGCCCCCAGGCAGTAACCTCCTGCCTCAAGCAGCCTGGCCAGCCCCAGAGGAACAAGGTCAAAGACACAGCCAGGTGACCAAAATAGGAAAACACTATCAACCGCAGAGCAGGGAAGGTGCACAAACTCAGAGGGGCTCCTCTTGGAGCAGAATCAACATTTATATTTTTGAAATTCTAGCTGTTACTAGGAGGTAGACTCGAGAATAGAATGGAGAACAGAACGGACTCTTACTTGTGCAAAGTCAGGGAAAGGAAGGGGTATCGTTCCCCTCAGGGAGGGGCTCACCATTGCTGAGAGAGGAATCCTGCAGGCTGGGGCACCAGGAGGGTGGCTTCCCTTCCCTTTCTCCTCATCCCCCCAGATGCCCAGTCTTTAACTCTGCCAGGAGCCCAAGTTCCTCTGGTCCACTCTGCACCTGGTGACCACACTGGGTGAGCTGTTCATCACCCTAAAGGCCCAAATACATGGTCATCACACTGGGAATGTTTGTTGAATGAATAAAGGAAATGGGCAATAGCAGACAAATCCGTGTCTGCAGTCAGAAGTTCTGCTGCCCCTACCCTGCTCTCTGCCCGACACTTTTGTGTATGTGAACAGCACTGCAAATCCAAGGGCTGCTGAATCTCTCTGGTTCAGGAAAGGCCCCCCAGCAATTCTCTCTGGATTCTCCAGGCACAGAGTTGCTTCCTGGGCAAAAGGAGAGGTGGGTAAGAGGCTCATCTCAGGAGCAGAAGACTCATCCCTGGATCAAGATGGTGCCTCTTGTGTGGAAGGAAGGGTCACCACTCAGCAGCTGGGAACAGAGGGACTCTGGATGGCAGAAAGAGAGCAGGTACCTAGAAGTTCCCCGATGTCAACAACATCCCAGGTTGTCCTGAGAAATCCATCTTCCCTCCCTCACCCCTCACTGTCAGCAGGGCCTCTCTCTCTCTGTCACACACACACACACACACACACACACACACACACACACACACACACACACGCATGCCTTGAGCATAGTGCCTGTTTCTGAGTCTCTCCTATAACTTTCACTTTCTCCTGAAACACTTTCCCCTTCCAGCTCTCCAAACCAACTTTCTCGCATGATATGCACAGTCCTATAAGTTCTATGTCTTCCATGATTTCTCCATATGGAAAAGATCTGATAATCCCCTTGCAACCCCTATCTGGATAGGAAATGTCCCAGAATGACATACCCCGTTCCAAATTTGGGCATATCCTCCCTTACTTCGTGCCACGAAATGCACAAACCTTGCACCTGACTCATTTTCCAATCCTGCTTGGTTCAAATTTCATCCGTCAGTGTGTCTGGCCCATACGTGTGCAGGTGCTTCTCCCTCTGTCTGAAGTGAACCAAGAGCACCACGACAAGGCAGCAGTTGGCCAGTATATGTCCACTGAGCCCCTTCTGTGGGGTCCACCTGACTCACAGGCATGGCAAGGGCTGCCTGTGTGAGCAGGGGCTGTTCACTCCAGGCTTTCAGACACTCACTCCCAGGCCCGTCCCACCAAGCTGCTCTTCTCTGCCACCACCCTGACAACGGCTCCTCTGTACACTGGAAGGGAAGCCAGGTAGATGCTCAAAGCCCAGAGAAAGCCCACTCACTTACCCTCTCCCCAGCCCTCTGTGATCATCTAATGGTTGGTTTCATTCAGATAATTCAAGGTAATGTTAGCCATGCTGCCCACACAATGCTAGCAGCAATGGATAGGTTTCCCTGCATTCCTGTGGGGAACTCATGTAATAAAATAATGGGGAGGTGGAGAAGGAAAGGGTCATTTACAGACCAACAGAATAACTGGAGAAGAAAAATAAGTTGTCGATGGGAGTGGGGCATGTAGGAAACCGGCTCCTGGTGGAGGGATCAGTAGGGCTGGAGTGGCAGGAGACAGTGGAGGGGTGGGGGCCCCACTGACTGCCAGAACCCACCCATCCATGCTGCAAAGCTCCTCGCTGCTCACCCCAAAGGGCCTGCTAAGGACCCTGAGTGGTGGCTCACCCAGAAAGCCTCCTCTCTCCGACAGGCTTGGGTCTGCCAGGGTGGTGCCTGGGTCACTCTAAGTCTATGCCAGGACAGATATGTCTCAGGTCCTCTTGACGCTGAGCCCCTGAGTGACTTCCCTGATCACAATGATACCTGCCTTACAGAACTATTTCCTAACAGAAACTTCTGGGTTCCCAAAGCTCTTGTCCTGCTGAAGTATAGAGGAAGAATTCAGCTCAACACAAAGAGGGGGTCTGTGGTCACGGGCTCCCTCCAACCATGGAACGGACTGCATCAGAAAGGGGAAATGTTCAGGCAGACCTGTTGCCATCTGCTGGGGAGGTGCTGAAGGGAGCCTAGCTCCAAAGAGGGATAGAGAACTAGATTCTTTCTAAACCTAGGATCTGTGGGGCTTCAGTGCCTGTCTGATCTCATCCTTTAAGAAGCCTCTTGGTCCCAAGGTTAACATCGTATGCCTTCCTTTCCTCTGGCCCAACCGAGAGGTGCCCAGGGAGCTGAATTCACAGTCCCTGGTCTCTCCAAGCTCAGTACCTCTGCTCTGTGTGGTTGAGGACTGCCGACCTTGATGTGTGTCATGCGGGCTCACCATCTGGTGCCCTGCCACGCACTCTGGGGGAGTCTCCAAGCAGGCCCTCCCAGGCCTCTCTGCAGGCTTGCATTTCTGATGGCTGCTTTACCCAAAGACCCTTTTAACTTCTGCCTCTTTGGAGGAAAAGAACTGGAATCAGGAAGGCCGCCATTGCTAGGGACGGGTTCTCCAGGCTACGGACTATCCACACTGCTGGGCTAATGACCAGCTCACCCTGTAAGAGTGAGAGATTAAAGCCTTGTGCAATTGGCTAGGAGATGAAAACTCATTAAATCCAACCTCCTCATCATTCAGAAGAGGATACTGAGGACCAGAAAGAGGAAGTAACCTGCCCTACGCCACACAGCCTGCCAGAGCAGGCCCCACACCCACATTTCCTGACCCCCACCCAGGGATCTTTCCACAGTCCCTCAGTGCCCCACTCCAGCTGAAGGACTTGGTCAACCCGAATGAGCCAGCTCAGGCATAAAGCTCCTAGCTCAGAACAAGAGCACAGCAGACCCGGCTCTCAGATGAGAAGCTGACCTTACATGGACATATTCGGAAAGTCAAACATGGTATGTGGCGGTAGGGAGGAGGGGGTGGGCATAATGCTTCTTAATCTCTCTGTAAGCCTGCCCAAGCTCTGCGCATGCCAGTTGGGCTGCAGAACATTTTTTATTAATCTACATAATACCCATTTGCTTGCTTGAGACAAGCTTCTGCTAGAGTGGGGAGAGAGGGGAGGAAGAGGGGACTTGGCTCAGAAGACAGGGACACAAGTCCTCAGGTGCAAAAATTTCAGAGAACTTCCAGCACCTTCTGGAGGTAGAAGAGAAACAGGCTGGAGAAGAAGGGAATAATGAAAAAAAAAATCTAGGGTCACAGATGGTGTATTGCTCCTCTTCCTATCTCCCGGTGCAGCAATGGCACGAAAGGGTGGGATGAGTCCAACAGCCACGGCGATGTCAGAAAAGCCCGCAGAAGGTAAGGTGAGGACCACAACTGATGAGATCCACACTTGGTGACTGGGCTTCCTCAAGGAGGTGCAAGGCAGCACCGGTGACACCCAGGGGTGACATTCCCCAGGAGGTTCCTTCACCCCCCACCCCACCTACTCCATCTCCTGGAACCTAAAGTGGCCACAGATTGCTGTGAGGGACCTGTGCTCTGTCAGGAGCTTGTGCTCTGACAGGCTCCTCCTCGGAGCTGCTTCCCTCGGTTCCAACTCTGTGCGACCGGCCTTCCAGCGCAGCTGGCTGGGCTGCCATCTCCCTCGTGGGCTGGGAGGAGGCCAGCTGCAAGGCTGAGTGATGCCCAAAGGCCACTGTGGGGTGGGTACAGATGCCACCAACTCTCAGACCAGGACATTAGCAGCAAGGCCGCCTGGGACCAGAATCTCTCCAGAGGAGAAGATGGCATGAGATTTTAAAAAGTTATTATAAAAGATATTTACATACTATGTGTATCTACAATTTCCCCTCTCAATTATTTTTGTTTGTTTGTTTTTGGAGGAGCAGAAACACAAAATTCATAATACATTAAAATTTCCCATTTCCTCTTTTTGTCTTCCCTCCTTTTGCCTGCTGGTCAACTCACCGCCTGCCTGCCACATGCATCCATGTCCCTGTTGGCCCAGACAAGTGCTGATCCCCACCCTCATGTGCCCACTGACCTTGTCTCCCTTGACTCTGACCTTTCCTTCGGCACATTCTGTGTCCACCCTTCACCCGCAGAACCTTTGCCAACAGACTCTAGTGCAGGGGTCCTCAAACTTTTTAAACAGGGGGCCAGTTCACTGTCCCTCAGACCCTTGGAGGGCCGTTGGAGAGTGCGGCACACATTCCACGCATGCGCACTGTGGACCCGGGATGAGTCGGCTGCTAAGCAGGACAGGCAGCGGCGGCAAAAATCACCCGGCGGGCCAGATAAATGTCCTCGGCAGGCCGCATGTGGCCCACGGGCCATAGTTTGAGGATGCCTGCCCAAGAGTCGTTGGTCCTGGTATATTAGGAGATCGGGGGCCCTTGTGTCTTCTTCTCATCTGCCCAAGCCAGAGGCCATGGAAGGAGATTTTTACACCTCCCAGGCAACACATTTCAAGTGCCTCTATGATAGAGACGTAGGTGACAGTGACAGGTCAGACCAGTGCCGGCCTGAACACCAGCTCTCCACCGACCAGCAGTAGGCTCTGAGCAGGCCTGTTTCCTCAGTACAGGTACTAGTAAGACCACTCTCATATGGTTATTGGGAGGATTAAATACATATAAATAATTCACATTTAGCACAGTACCTGGAACACTGTAAAGGCCTAATAATATTAGTTGTTGTTAAGGATAATGATAGTAGTCTCTGATGTGTCAGGAGGAACCTATATCTTCTCATTCAGTCTTCACGGAGATGGCTACCAGCTGCTTCTCCACCTTCTAGATAACAGCCCTAAAGAGACTCAAACACAGCTATTAAATCGTCATTTCTATCCTGGGGCCAGCCTCTCTCCTTCTCTCAACCAATCGTGGAGGGCACTTCCACTTGGGGAGAGGCTAGAGTGGCTGTCCCTTTGTACCCTTTGTACCCTGTGCTGTGACCCCTCAGCTCTTTCCATGTGTCAGGCCAGTGGCCTTCACTCTCTCTCTCCTTACCAGCTTCATCTCTTTTTTTGTAGCTTTTATTTCAACCTCTCATTCTCATTTTACACATTCATTTGTTGATTGTGTGCTGTTCCTACTAGACTGTCAGCTCCGGAGAATTTGTTCTGTTCACAGATACATCCTCAGCCTCCAGCACAAAGCCTGGTGCATGGTAGACCCACAGTGTTTGCTGACTAAAAAAATCAAATGATGAATCCATTTAATTCTTCCACCACAATCTCTTAAGGGCCAGCTGAAATGCCACTGCCTCCAAGAAGCCTTCCCTGATCCCTGCCTCCTCCACCTTCACCTCACACTTTTCTGTCTGTCCTTTACTCATGCCTGCTGCCCGTCTGAGCCCAGAAAGATAGCTCCGTGAAAACTGGCAACTCTGTTCTGGGCTGAAGCTAATGGAGACAAAGGACCTCAGTCTGAATCCACCAATGCCACTACACTGTGGGAACTTGGGCACTCAGCCTTCTCATATACAGAATGGGAACCTAACACCCATCTCACAAGATTTAGTCCCCACCCCTCTCTCTCTTTGTAGCCCCTAATAGCAACTAGAACTATGTCTTGTTCATACTGACAGCTCCATGCATGTTTGCTTAATTACCGAACCCTCACTTTCCCTAGTTGCTTACCAAGGGCCCAAGACAGGCATCTCCTAGAGGGGGGTGGGTCAGAGTATGTTCCCAATGATGCAGGGGTTCGTCGGACATTCTTATCCAAGGAGAAGGAGGGATAAATGGGAAGAGAAGTGTCATAAGTCCCTGGAAGCTCTGCCCAAAAACCTGGCACTGCAAGGACCAAGGCATTGGTAACCATGAAGGCTTTACCACTCTGAACCAGCATCGCTCTTGGCCAGGCAGAGATGGTCCTTAGACTCCATCTCCTATCCACATGCCAATGGAAGGGTCCCTTCATTAATTCTTTTTTTAGCACAGCCCATAAACAAATTCTGCTTTCCTGGGTGGGTGCTGTTTATTTAATTGTCATCGTAAGAGCCTAAAAAAAAAAAAAAACCCTTGTCTTACTCAGAAAACCAATATGACCTTTTAGCTCCAGCAGAAACACAGTATGAAAGGGAACTTCCACAGGTAAACACAGAGACTGGAAGCTTCGGCAAAGCTGTTCACAGCTGGCACTAACACTCCTAATGGGTGCAGGTGCCAGAGAAGTAGGGCACAGCACAGGAAATGTTCCCCAAGGCTCTGCTCTCTTCCTTCCCTCCATTTTTCCTTGACCAATCTCATCTATTTTTCCTGCTTAAGCTGATGATTTTGGAAATGGGCTCTTTAGCCCTGTTCTCCCCGCTAAGCTCCAACCAGACCCATCTTTCCACCTGTCTGCCAGCCACCTCAAGGATGCCTGGGGTTAACTGCAAACACCACGGGTCCAAAGCCAAGTTTGTTCTCTCTACCTTCCCCTGACCTTCTGGCCAATCTGTTCCTTTCTAAGTCCATACCTCTAATCAGCCAATCTTACAATTCAAGAGTTCCTTTTGACTTCTCCTTCTCCTGAACATCTTTCCATTCTAGTCCTTTCTCTTCTGTTCCAATGTCTTAAGTCAGGCTTTCTTCCCTTTTTTTTTTTTTTTCCTTTTTTTGGAGACAAGGTGTCACTCTGTCACCCAGGCTGGAGTACAGTGATGTTATAGCTTGCTGCAGCCTCAAACTCCTGAGCTCATGACTCCTGCCTCAGCCTCTCAAGTAGCTGGGATTATAGGCATGCACCACCATGCCTGGCTAATTTTTCTGTTTTTTGTAGAGATGGGGTCTTGCTATGTTGCCCACACTGATCTTGAACTCCTGGCCTCAAGAGATCCCCCCACTTCAGCCTCCCAAAGTGCTGGGATTATAGGTGTGAGACACCATGCCCAGAGCCAGTCAGGCCTTCTTTACCTCTTACCTGGATTAGTCTTCTGGCTGACGGATAAGGCTGACTGTCCTTTGTCCAAGGGCTCCCTTCCAACATTCATCCAGAAGAATCCCTTCCAACATTCATCCAGAAGACAGCTGCCAAATAAATCTTCCTAATCAATGCATCACTAGACCACCTTTAGTGGCTCCCTATGCCTACCAGATGAATTCCTCAGCCTAATATTCTAGGTCCTATGCACCTCTAGTAAATCTTTTGTTCCTGCATATCTCTAGCCATTT
The DNA here is from genome assembly GCF_040939455.1 of Microcebus murinus. NCBI lineage: Eukaryota > Metazoa > Chordata > Mammalia > Primates > Cheirogaleidae > Microcebus > Microcebus murinus. Next base: position 90,550,686 of record NC_134105.1, read on the forward strand.
CCTCTTCACATACCCTAAACACTAGCAAACCAGAATGTTGGTTAAGCTTCCCAAACACCATGTCCTTTATTAATTTGCTTGGATTTCCGATTTCCACATAACAAAAAATCCTACTCACTAATGTTTATGTAGCTGAAATATCACCTTCTCTATGAAACCAATCATTCATTCATCGGCAAATATTTATTAAGCATTTATTCTGTACCAAACACTCCTGATCATTTTAGCACATGACTTTTTCTCTCATGTGCACCCTCATGAACATATTTGAATCCTTTGCTATATTGTCAGCTTCTTAGGGACAGGCCAATGGGTTATTTATTTCTATTAAATATGTCCCCAACACTGCCTACTAGTGTGCCTTGCAAATACTGGATGTTGAGTAGTATTTGTTGAATTGAATCAAGATTTACGCTGTCCATGGTTTTGATATAGTTTAGTTTAATTCTCCTAGTTTTCTTTTCTGCTTAAGTAAGCATGTCCAGAAAGAAGTAAAAATAAACTAATGATACCTTCTCAGCAGCTATAAGCCTATAATTATGGTTAACTCTTGGTTATCCATGCCATTGGAAAAATAGCATTAGAACGAATCCCACATCAGAAGCATAAAAACATTATTTCCATCAGTCTTTGACATGCATTATATAATTTTTAAGCAGCTTATGACTTTTTAATTCTGTTTGGCAGATCAGTTGGTATTTGCGTTTACAGTTTCTCAATAACTCGTTGGGTAGTAGGGATGGAACAGGAGATGGAGGACTATGCCAGTGGGAGAAATCCAGTTCAGAATGAAATATTTACCTACACGACCTCAAAGGTGAGGCTCTGGACAATCAGAACATCACAGGCATTCAGTGTGTTTCAGCACCGCCTCATGGTTTGACTATTTCTCCCCGATGACTGAGAAGGGCAGATTTCCCAGCCCTCTAAATAGTCCACTCTGGTGTCCAGGATTTGTTTTTGTTTAAAGAAGACAACAAAGCTCCCCTAGGACTGATAAGGTTCTAGGACAGAGCGGGGGCCATGCTTTCAGTCTTACTGATATCGGAAGGTGCCTGGCTGTGCCACTGGGCACCACTGCATGCAAATCAAACAAAATGAGAGTTGCAGTTTTGCGCTGATAGCCAAATAATACAGGGGGGAAAGTTCCCCTTTCCCACTTTTGAAGCAAACAAAATATCTTATGTGGTGATTCAGCAGCTGCATTAGTTGGGGAAAATTGATGCACATTTCATATGTCAGAGAGCTGAATCCCAGAGAATGGAGCCAGCCTCCCAGAAAATGGTTTCTTTATATAGTTCCATCCATTTATTGTTTGATTGGACTTTCTGTATATTAAATTCAAGCTGTTCTGCTGCTCATGGGTATTATGATGCATTGGCTCGGTGGGAAATAATGAAGGTGATGGGATTTTACAGCATCGCATTACAAAGGAGCCGTCCCCAGCCTCATCCATCTCTCCATCAACTAGCTTGTATGTGAGGTGGCACTTATATTAAAACGATTTTTCTGATTCACTTAAATGACACTCATTCCAGTACTGACACCCAGAATATGATTACATGAGCTAAATGCAATCTTCCTCCATCCAGTCATGGTCAGCAAAGGCTCAGCTCTCTTCCCTCCCTAGGCCCCACCCTCGCACCCACCCATCATCTGCATCGAGCTGGGCAGAGGGAGGTAGGATAGGCAGAGGAGGCCTGTGTTCTGGCCTGAGAAAAGCAGACTAGACAGAGGCAGGGGCCCAAACTCATTCTGGAGGCCAAGGCAGCTGAGCCTTTTGGCAGAGAGCTTTGGATGCCCCAAAGCATTGTGGTAACAACTTTCTCATCACAGACAAATCCCCATTAGAAGTTGGTTTGAGGTCAACACTGTGGATTCCTTCCAAGAGATTGCTGGGGGCCTGGACCCTGTTTCCCAGAAAAGAAAAATGAACTTGGATATCACCAGGGGATAACCACTTAAGACTACTCAGTAGAGTATCAGCTTCCTGGAAGTGGTTTGTTGTGTGCAGGGCCACCTGCCTGAGGACAGCTGGGGGGAGTTGGGGGGGGGCTCACAGCTAACAGTCTCTGCTCCTCTCCCTGACAGGGAAGAGCTCCCAGCTGTGACAAAGTGTGGACAAAAGCCCTGTATGGCCTGGGACAGGAGCTCTCTCCTGGGTGAGGGAAACAAAAACACTCAAGTAATTACTGAGGGGTTCTTCCCCTCTCTGTGGAGGGGGAGGGCCATGCTGCCTTTTATGTACACTATTTTGAGGCAGAATAATTGCTGCTCCTCAGGAAGAATCACGTTTATGCTTAAAGAGGGAAACCCAAACAAAACTAAACAGAGAGGAGAAAGAGAAATTGAGATTGATTTTGAGGGATTCCAGAAGAGAGCTGTGAAATGGGCACCAGCCTGGAATTCCCTTTCCAAAAATTGTAGCAATTTAAATTGCAGGGTGGGAAGACAAATCCAAAGTAACACTCCCAGTGTGAAGCACCCCAAAGGCTCAGACCCACCAGAGTGAATTAATCGTTCCCTCTGCCGAGCCCTGAAGCCCTCCGGCCCGTTCCATGTTGCGGCTACCACAGCTGCTGGGTTTAGAGTGGCCTTTCTGTTTCATTTCTGAGACAAGAAAGGCTGTCCTCCTCATGGCAGGGAGCACCACACCCAGCCGCTTGCCAGGTATCCCGTACATACTGCCTGGGGCGAAAGGAAAGTTCTATCCAGGTGCAGGTGCTCCCTGCTTCCTGCCAGCACCAGGCCTACTCTGAGAAGCTGCTGCTACAACTGGGGCTCTTGGGCGTTATTTGCTCCGTGCTGAGGTCTTGGTGGCCCTGTGCCTTGGAACTATCCTGTAAGGCCCTGAGGCCTCTTCTGAGAGGCTTCTCCCAGGGGTAAGAAGGTGTTTAGGACTGTGTCTTCTGAGCCAATCCCCTGTTATGGGAGCTAGTGATGTTTCCAGCTGGCTTGGTAGGAGCAGGACCAGCAAGCACTTCCCCAGAAAACTTCCTGTTGCTTCCACCTTCAAATAGATGCAGAACTGCCCCTGTCTCCCATCCCCACTGCCACCACCCTCGGCCCCAGCCGCCATCATCTCTTGTCTGGATTATTGTGATAGCTTCTCCCCTACAATGTATTTACTACCCAGCAGCCAGAGTGATCCTTTTACAACATAAGACAGTGGCTCAAAGCCCTCCAGTGGCTTCCCATGCCAAGCACAGTGAAAGGAAAAGTCCTTGCCATGGTCACAAGGATCCCGCATAAGCTACTTCCCCCATTGCCTCTCTGGCCTCATCTCTCGCTTACTGCCCTGTCCCCTGCTCACACAGCTTGACCATTTGGACCTTGTTACATTTCTAAGAAGAGCACACCAAGGCCCCTCCTTCCTGATGGCCTTTGCATTTGCTGTTCCCTCTGCCTGGAATGCTGTTCCGCAAGCTACCCACATTCCTGCAGATCCGTGCTCAAATCTCACCCCACCTGAGAGGCTCTTCTTGACCTCCTGATATAAAATAGCACTGCCTCTTGCTCTACCCGGCCACCACGCTCAGCACTCCCTATCTGTCACATCATCCTTTATTTTTTTCTGTAGCCTGATATGATGGATTTATTTGTTTATTTGTTAATTACCGTCTGGTCCTGTCCACTAGAATGTAAGCTCCACAAGATCAGAGACTGTTTTCTCCACTGCTGTATTCCCAGTGCCTAGGAAGCACTCATTAAATATTTGTTGAATAGGTAATAGAGTGGAGGGGAACATCATGGGGAAGAGGACTTATCTATGGCTGCCCTTCTTGCTCCTCCCTGGCCCAAGTCTATGGTGGGGGGGGGAGGGTAGGGGGACGGAGGGGTGGGGGAGGGAAGGTACGTAGCCAAGTAGCCAAGAGCAGCGACAAGGGATGGATGCAAACCTTCCTTTCAAGAAAAGTCCCAGCTCTGCTAAGGCTGAAGTCAAAACTACAGAACGCCCTGCCTGGCCTCGCCGTCTCCACTCTGCTCACAAATATCCTGTCTGACACGGCAATATGGCTAACATCTGGACAGCACCTTAGTTGGTTCTCACATGGCAAGATAGTTAGCAAATGAGAAAACTGAAGCTGGATAAGCTGGGCTACAACCTGTTTGATGAACAAATATTTATTGAAGGCCATAATATATCAGGCCCTGTGCTAGGCATGAATCATATAGTGATCTCTGGAACAGAGATCTGCCCTTCAAGAGCTCACATCTGGGGGGAAAGGCACACAAACAGCTGAAGTTAACAAAATATGGCAATGAAAAGACAGAAAAAATGCAAGAGCTGCAATGGGAAGCAAGAGGAGGTCCAGGAAGGCCTCCTGGAGGAGGTGGTGTAGGGCTGAGTTTGAAGGATGACAGGGGTCAGCCAGACATAGGAGCAGAGTGAGGGGTAGTCTCTGGAGCACCAGGAAGAGTGTTTGAGTTCAATGGAGGAGAACTGAGTCTCATTCAATTCATTTCGCCTGTACCTTACACTGGGCTGACATGCAATCATAGTGCCTGTGCATTCTCAGAGACTGCCATGCCGCTTGGAGCACAGGAGACACTTAATAAATGCTGAACAAGTGAAAGATTCCTGTTGGGATGCAGTTCTGTACCCTCTCTTAGGAATTTCAGCCCCAGAGAACTGTCAGTTAAGAAATGTCAACAAAGAAAAGATTTTGAGGTAATTTGTTCCCAGTAAGTGCCAGAGGATCAGAGACCCCTGGGCACAGACCCACCTCTATGCAGGTGGCTGCTGTTAGCCAGTGTCCAGGGCCAACCTGGGCATTGGGAGAAGAGATGACGGGCCTCAGAGGCAGTGGATAGAGGTGCAGACAGAATTTCAGGGATTGAAGGGTTAAGAAAAACAGATCTCAGACTGGCTCCACTCTGGCACTGGGGGGAGCCCGATCAAGTACCCCATTCCATGGGGTGCCTGTATTGATCTCCCAGGCCCAGTCTCCCAGCCTTGGCCTCCTGGAAACTCAGGCAGGCCCCTTCCAGGGTTATGTTTTAAAGGGAAATGCAAATCACCTGGAGGCGGCTTCGTGCTTGGAGGAAGTAAAAATCGATTCTGTTTTCGTTAAAGTGATTGTTGGACACTGTCAAAAGCTCTCTCATCTCAGAGCACAGGGTGACAGATAGGCTGCCGGTCTCAATTACATAACTGAGCCAACCGGCAGCAGCGGGCCATCTCATTAGGCACGGACACTGCTCCGTGCCCTTCCCTAAGATATTCAAGAGCAGCCTCATCCCATCCGGGCTTGAAGCTGGCCCTCCAGGGCCCTCGTGGAGGCTTGCTTACAATGCTTTCCTCCTGCCCGCTCCCCTCTTCCCCCCGACCCCACTCAAGCTCCCCCCACGGACTGGCTCAGGCAGCCCAGGCCAATAGTGATGCCAAGCAAAGTCAAACAAAATTAAGAAAAATCTGCTTTGAAAAAGTTTACATCACATAATACATTCCCAAACTAGTTATGTTGGTCTTATTTAATATTAGGAGCTCTATGTTATCCCTTACCTCTGTTAACTGAGATAATTGGGGATTTATTTTATTTATAGCATCAATTATGAGCACAGAAATTAATCCTTGAATGGTGCATTAGGAAACTCAACTGTCAAGGGGGCTCAAGGCAGAACCTGGGCACAGTGAGGGGGGGTCTTCCCTCCCATCACAGGAGGCTGCAAAGGAAAGCCAGCCTCAAGGCCTGACAGCAGGTAGGCTGTTATTGTTCTTGTGTGCTTAAGGTATTTTGAGGTATTAAATAAACAGTAATAATTGGCTACAGGAGATCCCTCCCTGGAGGACACCTGAGTAACTCATCAGCGAGGTGTTGGGAAAACAGGCAGAGATGGCAAACTGAGCCAGGAAGAGGAACGCCTTCATTTGGCATGTCGGCTCTCAGCACGTCAGCTGGCCTTGCTTTGCAAAGGAGCTGGAGACAGACTCTCTCCAGACTGGAAACAGGAACTTGGGGAAGGAGTAGGGAGAGAGGGTCTGGACAAAAGAGGGAGGTGTTTGCTGGGAGCTGTTGGAAGCAACTGGACCATGGCAGAATATTGGTCCTTGGTATTCCATGGCCACTTGGGGCTCAAATGCCAGTGTAGAGTAAGAAAACGATGGGCTTTCTGGAATGGCTGAACAAGGCTACAACTAGCCAGTGAATGTGGCCAGGACAGAAACCAGCCAGGGAAGAGGGAACGGTTTCCAGGGTCGAGTCAGCACCTCCTGTAAGGGCAGGAAGAGCCCCACAGCCCTGCAGAGCAGCACAGGGGATGATCTGACAAGAGTAAAAACGGTTCTCCTCCCTCCTGGGCGGGCACACTGGGGTATAACACACACAGAGCCGGGAACGCAGGCTCAAATCTTGGATCCACCCTCGAGAGAGGACAGGTAGGTCTAGAAGGGACTGAGAACACCATCAGAACAAGCAAATGGAGAAGGTGCCCCATTCATACTGGCCCATCCATTAAAAAGCATTCTGCCAAGCACCTGCTATATACAGCCAAGCAATGAGCCTGGAAATGGTGCCAACTGCCAACTCAGGTCAAAGTCAAAATAGCTTGACCCAGCAATGAGCTACACCAGCCACGGTGGAGGGAAAGAAGGCTGCTTTCTCATTACTTATCTGAGTTTAAGGAAGATCCTACTAATGGCTTCCTTTCTTGCCCACTTGGTTCTCCTCCCAGAGGCCAGACATTTTCATGTACAGAGTAGGTAAAACAAACTTGTTGTTTGTTAGAGGTGGAGCGAGGAAGTCCACTGGCCCACAGTCAGGAAGGCATGCCTCTCTCCTGGGCAGACATTCTTCCCTTCACTCTCTGGCAGAGGCTGCCTCTTTCTCCCCAAGAAAGCAAATGTGAGGCCCTGATTGTCTGCCCTGATGCTGGACTTGACCCCTGATCCACAGGGTGAATGCCAAAGGAAATCAGCAATTTCCCCAGCAAGAGTAAAATGCTGGATTTTGCTATAAAAGCAGCCATTAATTTCTAAGGCAGTATATAAATTGCCCAGAAGGAAATATTTTATTTATAAAAATCTCTGGGTACCTAATACAGTGCCTGGCATATAATTCTCACTGGGCTAATGCTTTCTTGACTTGCAATATGACTAGAATAGAATATTATACCCCAAGGCCATAATAAAAATGTAATAACCCTGAAGGTCTGATTTCTACTGAAGGGCCCTGATGGCATGGGGACAAGTGGAGTGCTAGAGTGAAAGGAGAAAGGGCACTGGAGACAGCCAGACTGGTATTTGAAAAGAAGCTTTTCTCCGTACCAGCCATGTCTGCAGTCTCCAACCCTGGGCCACAGACCGGTACCAGTCCGTGGTTGTTAGGGACCAGGCTGCAGAGCCCTGCTGCCACTTCCCTCTTCCATGGAAAAATTGTCTTCCATGAAACTTAGGAACTGGGGGCCGAACGCAGCAGGATGTGAATGACAAGCGAGGGAGCAAAGCTTCATCTGTATTTACAGCTGCTCCCCACCGCTGGCATCACCTGAGCTCCGCCTCCCCCTCCCCCCCTCCCCCCACCCTCCATCCATGGAAAAATTGTCTTCCATGAAACTGATCCCTGGTGCCAAGTAGGTTGGGGACCACTGATTATGTGACTACAGGAATTTCCTTAATTTCTCTGAGCCTCACCTTCTGCATCTTCATAGGATATAGAATTTTTCTTATAGGGCTGTTGCAAAGACAGAGAGATAATATCTGCAAAGTGCTTAACACACTGCTGACACATAGTAGACTATCCTATGCTGTTATACTACTAATAAAGAGTAATGGGCAGGTGGCCAGTGAAGTTTCCATTGACTTCCTCTAAGACAATCCCATTTGAACTCTAACTCTCACTCATCAACATGCCCTGTTTTCCCCCAGGACACTCCCAAAGCATCCCTCTGGTATCATGAGACCCAAGAGGCACACCTGAGGGCAAAGGGCAGTCAGAGCCACATCAGGAGCCTGACCAGCAGTGGGGGTGGGGCGCCTGGCCATGGGTGAGGTCCCCTCCAGGAAGGTGAAAGGGATGTCCGGGTCAGCTTAGAAGGCATAAAGATGACTCCTCCTGACAGTGGCCGGCTCTGCAGCCCAGTTTGTGCCATTATGCCAAAAAGATCACATCTGCCACCTAAGCCAAGAGAAACAAGGTCAAATGACCAAACTTTCTTCCCTACTCTGGGGAAGCAGCTATTTGAACACACACACATACACACACACACAGAGAGAGAGAGAGAGAGAGAGAGAGAGAGAGAGAGAGAGAGAGAGAGAGAGAGAGAGAGAGTTGGAGTGCTAGGAAGGGGCAGGATGGCCCTGTCAGACAAGAGGTAAAGGGAGTGCCCCAATCAAACGTGGCCTCACAAATGGATGAGGTACCCTTGCTCTCCCTCTTGCTACTTCCTCCCTCTCATTTGTGGCAGAATGACAAATGTAATCATTTTAAAAGGTCCTGTCACCTGCTCAGTCATTCCCAATAAGCACCCACAGCACCATGGGAAAACTGACACCACCACCATGGGATTTTGGCCAGGAGAAAAATCGAATCATCAGGATGCCACCAACCAAATTGTCAAAGACCGAATAAAAAGCTTCATGAATTCTCCATCAGCAATATAACGCTTCCTGACCTAAGCAAATATAGACCTAGCATATGAATTGTGGAGGGATTTTGCATTATTAGCCTCAACGGCTTCCAACAGCTAAAGCGCAAACCCCTAACAAATCTATGTCTCCATAAAGCTGCCTTTATTGGCTCTAATCCTGTTAGGGTGCAGCTGTAATCTCCTTCCTGAGCCCCCTTCCTTTAATGGAAAGGTTCACATCCCAGCACCATAAATACATTTTGGTGGCCTCAGCTAAAAAGGGGACTTTGGAGAGATGGAAGAGACAGAGTCACCGTGACCTCACAGAGCACCTGTCCCTCCCTCTGATGATATTGCTGCTTCTGTGTCTGACCACATGATCCAGTCAGACCATCTCACAGTCGCCCAGGTAGGCCAGGTCATTCCACCACTGCCTTAGGCTAAGAAAGCAAGACTGTTCCTCCTTTAGTGAGAAAAAACAAATCAGGTGCCTTGCTTTGCAGAAAACCCAAGTTCAGAGTCCAAGAAAGTCTGCTCAGGGCTACTGCACCCTTGAGCATAGGTGGTAGCAGAGAAGAAAAGTAAGGCAAAAGAGAAGATGGCCTGAAAATATACTATTATACAAAGAAGAAACATAGAGGGATCCAAAAAGTGTGTGGTTGGCGTCTTCTCTTAATGGAAATCTGAACCCTCATTCCAACATTCACAGAACCTCCCCCAGCCCCCTTCTTCCCCACCCACTGCCCTGTCTTTCTCCTGGTGGCAGCCCTTATACGCACAGACACATATAAAAATGCAGCTATCACCCCACGCTGAGGCATCATACACACACACACACACACACACAATGCAAGGCTGAAAAAAGAGTGGTGGCTTAATTTTTCCAAGTTGTATAAAATACACGCCCCACCTCAAAAAGAAAGCTCAATTCTGAGCAAGCTACCACCCCCAAACAGAACACTCAGGAGCGCTTCCCCCTTCAGATGCTGCCACTCCACCTGCTCCCACAACCCGGGTGACAGGTCCCCTTCCTCCTGTCCCCAGTGCTGACAACGCCCAAAGCTTCCCCGGCCATCCAACCTCTGCCCTGCTCTCGTCCACGAGAGCGGACTTACCCCAGTGTGGTCATGGTGACAATGGTGTACCAAAAAGAGGCAGGGATGCTCGTGAACTTGCTGGCCGAGGAGCCCTTCTCGGCATAAAACATCACAGTGGCGAAGATGATGATGGCCATGGTGAGGGAGAAGAGCAGAAAGCCGAGCTCAGAGGCACAGCTCTTCAGCGTGTAGCCCAGGATCCGCAAGCCCTGGGAGTGGCGGGAGAACTTGAAGATCCGGAAGACGCGGAAGACGCGCAGCGTGACGAAGGCCCCGGACACGTCCTCGTTGTCGGTCATGACCAGGCCGATGTAGTAGGGCATGATGGCCACCACGTCGATGATGCTCATCACGCTGCGGATGAAGCGGTAGCGGCTGGGCGCGGCGAAGAGCCGGAGCAGGTACTCCACGGTGAAGATCATGACGCAGGCCGTGTCCAGGCAGAAGAAGGCCACCGAGTAGCGCTCCCCGCACGGCAGCTCCTTGCTGCCCGGCACCGTGCCGCACGGCACCGTCTCCACCACGTTGGTGATGACCGAGACGGCGATGAAGAAGCCAGTCACGTAGTAGAAGACCAGGGCCATGGTGCTGGTGTGCGGGTTCTCGAAGGCCCGCCACATGGTCTGGCGGAAGCTGAGCGAGGGCATGGACTCCTGGTTGTTCTCCGAGTCGTTGTCGTCCATGAGCCGCTCGGCGTTCTCCCTCTTGCGGTCCTTGTACTCCTCGTAACAGCAGTCGCCGATGATCTCGGGCAGGATGCCGTAGAAGGCCAGCTCGTCGTCGTAGGCGGAGATGCACTCGTAGCGCGGGTAGTGCAGCTTGCCGGTGCGGTAGAAGTTGAGCACGCAGCGGAACACCTCCGGGTCGCGGTCGAAGAAGTACTCCTTGGTGTCCTCGTTGAAGAAGAACTCCTTCTCCGTGCTGCCCAGCAGCGTGTCCGGGTAGCGCTCCAGCGTGGTCCTCCAGGTCTGGAACCTCCGCCCGCTCACGTTTAGCACGATCAGTTCATCCTGCCGCTTGTTCTTGTCGGCCGGGGCGAGCGGCATGGGGCAGTTGGCCACCGGCATCCACCCGATGGCCGCAGCCCGGGCAAAGGGCAGCCAGGCTGCGACTCCGGCCGCCATGGCCACTCCAGCTCCTGGGCCGGCAGCTGCGCGGACACTTTGCACACCAGCTTGGAGTTAGTTCAGCGACCCCTGGGAAACGGGAGGGGAGGGCAGAGAAAGCGGTGAGCCCATATGGATTCACAGGTAGGAAATGGGACCCGGGGAAGGGTCACTGGTGAGTGAAACGGCAAAACTCTCCAAAGCAAACTAATGAAGCTGAAATCACCACCACGGAGAAGGGACCTGATGCTTTTCTGTCCTCCCCAGGTAGAGAGAGCACCTAGCACAGGGCAGTGCAGCAGGGTGAGATCACCAGATGTTTCTGACTGCCTGACACACTGTCAAGTTCCAAGAGGGCTCAGGAGCATTTGGAGGGAAGGCCTCTTTAGCAGGAAGATCTGGGAAGACACGGGTAATAATCAGCTTTGAAAGGTTATGGCGTTATTATGAATTTAAATTGGGAGAGGGTAAATGAGTTCTCATTAAACGAATTTAAAAGTGGGATAAACATGCTAATTTTTATTTCATTCTTCACCCACCAGGGTAATCAGGAATGGGGTGCAGATGAAGGAGATCAGGTGCACACATTCTTTCTACTCCTCCCTGGTGAGGAGGAGGCTAGGGCTGCCCATGTCTAGAACGTTCTCTGAGATGGCAGGTGACCACAGTAGGCCATGGCCTGGTGAAGCTTTCTCCCCAACTCCCACAGCGAAGGCTGTCCTTGGTGGAGAGGTACTGTGTGGGACACTTGGCCCCCACTCCTTGCCTTAGCAACCCAGTGTCCAATTTCATTCCTCAGGGCCATGATGGAAAGACATGGGAAAGGTCGTAAGGCCGAGCAAGGTCTCTTTCCCTACCCCGTGAGGGGTGTCTTGGACTCCTGGTTCACCTGACTTCCATGCATTGTCCCTCTCCCTCAGAGGAAGCTTATCCACGCTTACTGCCATCCCTAGATTCCTTGCCTCCTGTCTCCATCTGCCCACCCTCTGTATCTCCCTTGGGTTATATAACAATACTCCTTCCCATGCCAGCCTCTCTCACCTGGCCCCCACTCCACCCTCAGATATTTTTCCAGAGCTGGGACACCTTGTCCCTTCACCCACACCTCCCTGAACCACACTGTGTACACACTTCCCCATCACCTGGCTGGATGGAGGGAACAGTGACATGGAGAATTATATTTGGCTTTGGGAAACAGATTTACCTTCCCAAATTTGGCTTTTTAAAGATGATAGTGAAATGACTCTGCAGTCCCCAAATGTATACCATCTGTGGGAAGGCATGTGGTGACACAGAAACACACGTAACAGCAACGGGAAATTGCTTGGGGTTGGCACATTCATCCCCACTAATCCTAAACTGATCACACAGAACAAATCCTAACTCAGAATTATTTAGACCCTCTGGGATTCAGTTGTTTTGACTCTATGTTTAAATAAACAAGGCAGAGGTGAGTCTTGGAATATATATATATATATATATTTTTTTTTTTTTTTTTTTTTGTTACCCAAAGACGGGTAGTGGGATTTGATCTTCATCTCTGTCTGCAAAGCTGCTTCACCTCCTCCTGACTTCCAACTCTTCTATGTTTTTCAGATTTCTACTTCCTCTCACTCCCAAGCTGGCACTGGACTTTTCTACTTGGATGCCTCTACAACGGGACAGGTTTAAAAAGGACCTACCTCCTTGCAAAAAGCTGTTCTTCACCTTTTGCTCATGGTATCCCTAACCACAGGCCTGTCACTTTGACCATCTTTCTCCAAAGAGTTGCCAAATAATGAGGCAGTAGCTCTTACTGTTTTCATGAAGGCCCAAAGTCACTCTTACTAGCACCTCCTTTCTCCTATTGCCCTAAAACCCATTGTGTTTGCAGTAATCTCCCTAAAGCAAGATTCTGATCATGTTTTACCCCACAGCCTATAAAATAAAGTACAAACTCCTTGGCCCAGTATTCTAGCATTCCTACAAATGGATTCTGGCTTCAAATTCCAGCCCAGTGGCCCAAACACCCATCCTAGCAAGCCGGGTTCATGGATAGACCCTGGGGAGGTCTGTCTCTGGACTACTCCTCTTGCTGATGGGAATATCTGTCACCTTCATTGCTCCTATTAGGATCCTACCATTCATTATTCTCTGTGATGCCTCCTTCTCTCCCTGGCTATGAGATTCTCTCCTTCCTTTGGGCTCTTAGCACTTTGTTTACCTCTCCTCTCTAGCACCTATCAGCCCCCGGCCAGGATTACAGATACTTTATACATGTCTTATTAGTAATAATGGCTAACAATACTTGAGCATTGACTTTATACATGCTATTAGACTGTCTCCCATGGATTATCTCATTTAATCCTCATGGCAACCCCAGGAAGAATAATCTACTGTGTCCCCCATTCCATAGATAAGGAAAGCTAAAGCTACTGAAATGTAGCAGTCTGACACCCCAAAAGTGGAGAATAGGGATTCCATCTGAGGCGGTTCGCCGAGTGCTGTGTGCCAGGCATAGTGCACGTGCTTACATGGATCTCAACTGATCCCACCAGCAACCCCGTTGGGTGGATGCCACTATAGACCTTATTTTGCCTACAAAAGAAAGATGGAGCATACAAAGTTATAATAATTGTCTAAAGGTTGTGATAAGTAGGCAGAGCAATTTAAACCCAAGCGGTCTCAATGAGGAGTTCAACAGCATAGCCTCTCTCCTGATTTCCCTATCCCACACTAAGATCTTTAAGGGGAAAGGCCATGATGGCCCAGCTTTTATATCACAACCCAGGAGGTAGCACAGTGCACTGCATTAGTGGATACTCAAGCCGAGAACCCTGGGTTTATAGACACTATTTGCATTCCATCAATTTTACTCCATGCCTTGCTAATGTATTTCAGGGGTTGTTAAGGGTAGGTGTTCTCTCTCCAAACAGTAAATTCTGAAGACAGATCTGAATCAAGAGAATCCAGTTCAAGTGTCCGCCTCTGACTCAATGTACCCAGTCACGTTTTTCTCAAGGAGTCGATCTCTGCCTCAGTTTCCCCATATGCATGCTAAGGGGAATTTTCATAGGTTCCCTCTGCTCCCTAATAAAGGGAGGTTGGTTCAGTTGCTATTGAAGACAACAGGAATGACAATGACATTTCCCATAAGCGTCACCACTCAGAGAACAGAAAAACAGCACAAGGCCAATGAGCTCTTTATTATAGGAACCGAGGGAGCTGAGGAAAGACTGGGGATCATTCATCCATAGCAGTGGGTAACCCACCGGCTGCTGATAGAAGATTCGGGAACACATTTTATGTCTGTCCTGCATTTTATATCTTTCTTCAAGAAATCTACCCTTATAACTAACTATACTTTCTTTAGGACTAGACTTTGTAGTTCTTCAGCAGACACTTAACTAGGTTTTCTAAGGGACAAGGGGTGTTTGAGAAGCGAGCCCACAATTTAAACCCTGGTCACAGATTATTCCAATTCAGACTTAGTTAACATTTACTGAGCACTAACAGTGCTCTGGGCACTAGGCTCCTAAGTACTTTTACACACAACATTTAATTTATTCTCACAAGAATTCTGTGATGTAGTCGTTTCTGCCACAGATTACAGGTAGCAGACTGAGACTCAGAAAGGTACCTTCAAAGTGGCTAATTCTATGGGATTTGACCATTTTCCAATAGACTGTTAATCGGCTCACTGCCAAATGGCTTTCCTGATATAGGTGCAGCCAAATACTGATGTTCCCTACAGCAGAGAGCAGGATGCAGAGACTCCCCCGACCCCCTCCCCTCCTTCCCCAGGCAGCGAAGAGCAAGGGCTCATGAGGCCTTGCATTCCAGTTTCAGTTCTATCTTGAATTTGTGAAAGCAAGCCACTGTCTGTCAAATGAGAGAATTGGACAAGAAAGTGACAAGGGACCGTATGGCTCAAATAATCCCTGACTCTACTGGATCCAGGACATCAAGGCTCTAGCTCAAGTCTCGCTGAGACCTCTTCATGACACTTGCCCATGCAAAGAGGGAAGCAAAGCATTTGGGCTTGTTGCTGTGGGGATGGAGTTAGCCTGAGCCTCATCTTAGCAAATGGAGTTCTGGGAATTCCTGCTTAGACTGGCACCCAGTACAGGGCACATAGCCTGTGTCACTTGGAACCCAAGGCAATCCAAGGCATAGACCACCCACAGAGCCCCTGGTTACCCTCCTAGAGAGTAAAGGGGACCAGGCTCCTAGATTTGGGGACCTGGACTTCTGACTTTTAATATCCCTGCTTTATCCCAGAATGGAGCTCAGAGAGGCAGGACACTGAGGGGTCTAAGTGGCAAAGAGTAAGAGACCACTGAATAAGGGGGTACCCTGTGGAACCCTGCTTGGCCAGACTCTCAGCTCTGCCCCTTAAGAGGATGCTGCCCTTACTCTTCCATTCTCTAAGTGCCGCTCTACCCTGACTCCTAAGCCTTAATGTCCCTGCCAAGTGGAGCCCTATCATGCTGCCCTCTCTACCCCACACCAATCTCTTCTCTTCCGAGGGCCATGAGTATTTTATGAACTGCTTTCAGATGAATACTTGAGAGCTCAGGGGAAGGAAAAAACAACCCCTCTCTATCTATCATAAAAGCCTCTGGTCCCACGGCCAAACCTTTACCCCATTCCTAATCCAGGACAATCTTCCTAAAGAAGGCCAGGCAAACACCAGGCTGTCTCCAGAGGCTCAGAACCTGTCCCCTGGTAAAAAGTACCAAAAAAGGAGCAATTACCCCATTGCTACTTTGTGGGGAGGGGTGGAAGGGGAGGACAAGTATCCCAGCAGATACCATGCCCAAGGCCATACTGGCCATGCCTGACACGCAACCCTGCAGGTATGATCTGACTCAAGCAGGACTTCTCCATGGCTCACACCACAGCGCTCGCCTCCCGGAGCCAGCCTGGGTATGAATTCTTGCAACAGGCACAACAGTGCGGCCCCATTTCCAGCCAATGGCACCGCACATGCCTCAAATGCCAAGGTTTTACTAGGACGTGGACGCCTTACGAATGAAAAATCTGAAGCTATTTTTGTTTTTGGCAGAAGAGTTTGACAGTGGGAAAGATGTGGGGGGAAGGCTGGAAAAGAGATTTAAAACAGGTGAGCTCTGAAAATGAAAAAGGTAGAAAATCCTGAAAAAGGAAAATATGTTTTCCCCTGCTCTAAAAAGTCAGCTGCCCTATTAAGCAGCTTCTGTTTTGGAGGCAGAGGGCCAAAAGTGGGCAGAGTGACCAGATAGCCTGTCCTGGGGTTTGATACCTAGTTGAGGATAGGCATAAGGTAGCAAAAATATCATGTCACCAGTCTGCCCTTCAATGACCTCAGTGGGGAGTCTCTGGAAACTTACTTTCCACAATCTTACATCACATCCCTTAGCCCAGAATGGGGCCAGTCTGGGGACAGGAGAAAGTGCCCATGAGCTAGGGGGTTTCTCCCATATCCACAAGATTTGGGTAGGTAGGCATAAAATTGACAGGGTGAACCAGGCTGGGGATCCTTGGGGCACAGGCCTGGAATCTACACACTGATCCTCTTCTCTGACAGTGCCACTCCTAGGTTGGCCAGGGCACTTTCCTGAACTCTTTTTTTCCCTCTAGCTTCCTCAACAGCAAAAGGGAACAAGCTACTAATCTTTCTTCCTCTGGGGGTCCCTTGTGTACTTGCATTTTGTTGCATTCAAGTAGCGACAAGGAAAAACAAACACATCAGTTCCCTTCCGTGTGCCAACACGTCCACATGGGGAAATGTACACATGCTTTGTATTGAATTCGTGCACGGCCAGGAGCCCTTTCCACAGACATTGAACATCCAGTCTCCCTTGAAGTAACGGTAAACAAGGCATAAATTTAACCATCACGGACATTCATGCAAAATACAGCAACGCACGCCTGGCCTTACAAGCAGATCACACTGTGCTTAGGGCCCCAGAAAGTTCAGACGCTCTCTCCTAAATACACGGAACCTTTTTCCTTGCTGTAAGAATTCCAGGTCTGGAACCTCTGCCTGTTGCTAATATATCAGGGCTGCCCGGGATAAAAGCAGAACATCTTGGACCTGATTCAAATGTCAACACTAAGCAAGCAAAGGAATTGAGTTGATTCCAGGTAACTTTGCCCAGCCCCTTCCGCCCTCCAGCCCCAGCGTAAACACCTCATAAAGTGAGTCTTTCTGAACTCCCCTCCCCAGGGCCGTGATGGCCCTTGATGTCGCGTAGAGACCTTTCCCAGAGCTCGCGGGCTGGAACAGCGTCGGGCAGGACCAGACGGACGGCCCCCAGCCTTTGGCAGGCACATCGCCGGCTCTCGGGGCTGGAGAACTTTGCGAAGCGCCCCAAACCGCTCCCGGTTTCCACTCTCAGCCATGTCTCTCCTTCTCCCCTCACAAAGAGCAGGGACCGAGCAAGCCTTCGCCACCTGCCTCCGGCACCCGCCGAGGGAAGGCAGGCCAATGGAAAGAGGGCAGAGGTTCACACCCCACCCCCAAACCTCACAGCGCCTCGCTGTCCGGAGGTGGCTCCACAGCCGGAGGGAACCGACGCCCCCAGGCCGGCTGCCTGCTCCCCCGCCGCACGCGCCCCACCCCCAATCTTTCCGGCGCCCCAGCGCCCACCCACCCGAGCGCGGGAGTGGGAGGGTGCCGCGTGGGCAGCTGGAGCAACAGGCGTGGGAGCAGCGCTCCTCGCACTTCCTGGCTCCAGAAGGCTCGGTCGCGTCCCTCTTACCTTCCGCGAAGCAAGCCCGGGCCCCGCGCCCCGCGCCCCGCGCGCGCGAGGAAGCTGCGGCCGGGAGCCGGGGGCCGCGGAGGCGCCGAGCGCCCAGCAGCGCAGGGAAGCGCCCAGCAGCCGCCGCTTGCGCGGCTCCTCCTCGCCAGCGAAGTCTCTCTCGCTCCCTCCTTCGCTCGGTCGGTTCGTGCGTCCGTCCGTCCGTGGGGCCCTCCCTCCCCCGCCGCTGCCGCCGCCACCGCCGCCGCCGCCACCGCCGCCGCCGCTCCAGCCCCGGCTCGGCAGCGCGTCCCCTCCCCGCCTCGCCGCTCCGCTCGCGGGCTCGCGGGCTCCCTCGCTCGCTCCCTGCCCCCGCCCTGCCGGCGCCGTGCGGACCGGAGCCCGGCCGGCCGCGGGCTGCCTCTCCCGAGGGCCCTCTCCCGAGGGGGTGGCTGTGGGGGCGCGGCGCGGGCGGGGCGGAGATGAGAGTCCGGGGGAGGCGGCGAGGCTGCGCCCTCGGCTCCCTACCGATCCCCGCGGGCCGAGCGGCCCCAGGCCCGGCCGGAGAGCTGCGAGTCTCCAGGCAGCGGAGCGAGAGAGGAGGAGGACCCGGAGTCTCGCCGCGGGAGGGTGCCCAGGGCGAGGGCGTGCGAGGGGGAGTGACTCCGCGCGCGAGGGTGTATGTGAGAGTGTGTGTGTGTGTGCGTGTGTGTGTGTAGAGGGGCGCGCGCGTGAGCGGGGGTGGGGAGATGAGGCAGAGCCTGGTGCGTCTCCCGGGGCGAGTGGAGGAATCCTAGGGTGTGCCTGGAGGTGGCGAGTGTACCGACGCGGGTGTGAGCGCCTGTGCTGGCGAGGGTGGGCACGGGGGGAGCGTGGCAAGGTGAGCTTGGCTTGGGGGTGGGGGAGGAGCGGAGAGTAAGGCGTGAGCGTGAGTTCGGGGGCGTATGTGGCTGGGGACCGGAGAAGAGGTGGCAGGGAGCGCCGGCGTGTGCGCGCGTGGGGTGTGTTCACCTAACTGGGTGTCTCTTTCTTACCGACTGTCCACACGGCAGCAGCACCGGCTTCAAGCCAAGCCCGGCCACCTCGGAAGGGGAGCCCGCCGCCGCCGCGCAAGCTTCCTGGCTCGCCCCCGGCTCTTTGCTCGGTGTGCCCCGGCTGGAGAGGTCTCAGGGGGATATTCTGCCCTTAGCCTACGTAAGAGCACCATTGGAAGGTCAGGATTCGCCCTCATGTCCCGCCACATGTTCCCAGTACCCAGAACCCAGAGTCTGGACTTGGCAGCGTGAACTCTCACACCCGCACCATTCCCCTTCCTGCTGGAGCCGGCCCAGTCCCTCGATCCCTCCCTGGAGCGCATGGGTCCCCACTGCCCTGTGCCTCATCTACCCAGGATGAGGAGTGGGAGGTCTGCATGTGCCCACAGGCAGGGTGTCCGGCCTGGATTCCCACCCTCAGGGCCGTGGCGCGGAGGGCGCAGTCCCCGCCGCTGGGTGGACAGGCGGCTCCGGCTTTCCCGGCGTCTCACTCAGCCTCTGTGCTTGGAATCCCGGATCATGGCCTGGCGCTTGGGAGGCGAGGCAGCTCCGTGCCTCAGCGGAGACCCGAACGCTTGGCTCGAGCGATCACAATTCCGGAGGTGGGGAAGTGCGTGCGGCGACAGAAACCTAGAGAAATGCAAAGTGTGCGGTGACCGCGAGGGACTTGAAAGGGCTGTTCTAGATCGGGGCTGGAAAAGGACCTCTCTGAGTCCAGAACAGGGCTTCTAGCTTGTGAGAACTCCTAGCCCTGTTCCAGATTCAAGGGTGGGGGGTCGTAAATTGTGGTCAGAGCCCTTGTGGGCGGGACCCTGGCAGCTTAGAGCCCCGCATTCACTCACTCTCACACTCTCCCCAAAGCCCCCTTCAGAGTGTCATTCTGAAAGGTGCACAATTGGCCCTTCAAGAGGTGGGCGTGGGCTTCATTAGCATGTGCCTGGAGTCCCGAGATTTGCATACAGTAATAATGATTAACAACACTGCCACTCCCTGGCAGACAGGGGAAGAATTCAGGGAAGGCCCTGGCACTTCTCCCACCTCCCTCTTCCCTTCCCTCTGGGGAAGAGCTAACTTTCTCACTGCCGCACACCTCAACTGCTCTGTCCCCTGGGAGAAGGTACTTCAGAGCCTGGGTGGTCTGGTCTCAGGAGGGGCACTTTCCTTCTGTCCTCCGCCCCATGTTCAACTCAGAAGAGTTAAAACCCAGTATTTTATTTCTGCCCATGTTTGAACTCCTGTACGTTCCCACCATTGTTTTGCATCTTGAGAACAGCTCAGGGGATGGGTCTGCCTCAAAGCTTGGAGGCTTTGGGGGACAGTTAGCTGGGGACATCATTTATTCCCTGAAGAGGTCAACTAATGGGACAGCTGTGGCCTCCTGGGCTTTGTAAGCCCTGTTTGAAGACAGGACCCTGGTTTGGACAGCCCCCCTTTCCTCCACTCATTCCTCCCAGGCTCGTACATCATTGCCGGAGTGAAGTAGCTGCAGAGTATTCTCTCCTGTCTGTCTTGAAGTTTCAGAGGAAAGTCTGAAAGACTTGGGTTTCTAGTCCAGGCCAGTGCGGTTCCTGTTTACCAGCCCTTCCTACAACCAGGTGACCTGGAAAAATAAGAGAGAGCAAGTGATGGGGAGGAAGGAGGTCCCTCAGCTCTGGCAGCTGGAGGAGCCACTGCGCAGGAGTGCCGTCCCTCCCAGCGACACCCGGCCCTCCAGCGCACCCTCCCAGCACTGCCTGTGCTCCCCCTCCCCCTCTCTGCCTCTGGCCCGGCCTGGCCGGGATTTTCACTTGCTTTTCCCCCATGACACGGCCGCTTTTCCTTTAACTCTCAGCTTCTATTTAAAAAGCTAATTTGGGAGCTTGTCGATGCTCCCAATTCAGACATTTTAAATAGGAACTGAAAGTCAGGAGCTGCCAGGGCACTAGATTTCCTCCCCTTGCCACCAGCACAGGCGAGGCGTTTGTTCAGTCGCTCCGCTGGCCCTGGCCGTGTGTGCCTGTGTGTGTGAGCACCCGGGAGCTCGGTGTATTTCAGGCTATCTTTTCTATTTAAAGACAGTGCTCCTATAGATGACTATTCTTTCCCTGTGTGTGTGTCCTTTCCAAGCTGTGCACACATGAGGATTCCTCTTTAGTCCCGTGGCTCTGGCCGCTATTTGCAGAGCTTGTCACCGTGTGGACTGCGAGGGTAAGAGGCAGCCCAGCTCAGAGTCAGCCGCCTCTTTGCTGACATGCCGGGCTTGCGTGTGTTTGCGTGGCTGTTTCCCAGGGCTGCTGTGTTCAGGCTCCTTTGAAGCAGTGCCTCAGAGTGTCCTTAAAGGTCATTCCCACCCTCACTGCTTATAGCTGTCCTAATCCGCCCCATACCAGAGCAGGAATTTTGAGGGGTGGGGCTGTTCTTCTAAGGATTGCAGGCTTTCTACCATGCAGGTAAAAAGCACAGACTTCGAGATCAGTCTGCCTGAGTTTGAACCTGCCTCTGCTGTTAACTAGCTGTGTGACCTTGGGGAAGGGACTTAGCTTCTCTGTGCCGTGACTTCCTCATCTCTAAAATGGCAACAAATAACACTATCAGCCTTCTAGGGTTGTTGTGAAGATGGAATGAACTATCACAGATGAAGTGTTTAGAACAGTGCCTGGAACATGGGCAGTACGATATAATTGTTGGTTGTGTTTGTTGTTCAAGGTATGAGTGGTGCACTCAGGAAGTGCAAAGAAATCCGCCCGAGGAGGCAGATAGAACTGCTGGATCGTGCACACAGACTACACATAGTCACAGACACACATCCAAGCATGTGACGATAAAAATGCCAGCCCACAAAGAGTCAAGTCCACCTTGTTGAGATAGCTAATTCCCTAAGCCCCAGAAAAGGTGCTTCTGGTAAAGGAATAGAAGGGTATTGTAGGGATGGGGGTGGGGAAGGGCTCGACCATGTCAGAAGCCCATGGGGCATTTTCTGGGGGCCAATTTCATGTTGGAGAAGTAAGTTCTAGGACCCTCCCTCTCCACATGACACCAGCCACCCTTATCTACCCAGGAACATCCAGCAAGGCTTAGGAAAGGGACGCTCCAGTGAGGGACTCGGGAGGGCTGGCTTCTCATTCTCCTCGAGTCTCCCCTGGGGTTTGGGGTCCTCTTACTGTGATCCTGCCATTGCCTCCCATCCTTATCCCCACAGCCGGGCATGTGAGCATGTACTCGGTTGCCATCAGAGTTCATTTCACCTCAGCTCATGAGCACCTAGGAAAGGAGATGGGGACCCAGAAGGCTGTCATCAGGAAGGGGACTTCTGAGCAACTGAGCAGAGGAGGGCTGTCCAGGGGATCCAAAGCAATGTTACAAACCTTTGGATTACATCAGGCTTAGCGTATCAGCCTTAAGTGGAGGAGCCGCCACATGCTAGATCTTCAGTGCCCCTGCACTGCTCGTATTACCATCATTTTATAGATAGGAAGACGAAGGTAGTTGGTAGAGAGGGACACTCCAGAGGGATGTGAGGCTGCATAGCTGGGGGAAGCCCTGAGCTCTCCCTTTGCCCCTCGCCCAGTATGCTGGTTTTTCCCTCTTCTGAGAGTAGAGTGGCCTCCTCAGTCAGAGGGAGGGTCTGTCCTAAGAGGCCACTCTTGACCTGGATGTCTTGGCCTCGCCTGTGTTTGGCCTCTGTAGGGTTGAATGTGAGGTAGAGGCTTAGTGTGTCTAGGTTTGGGGTGTGCCCTCTGAGTTTTCTTCAGGGTAAAGTTTGCCTGGGAGGTTCCAAGGCTTGGTGGTGTCTGGTGTTCTCTAGTTTTCCAGGGTGAGGTAGGTGGTAATGATATCAATTCTCAGGAGTTTTGCCCCCATCCCAGAAAGCCAGGGGGTCACCTTCTGGGTATCAGCCTAGGATGTCTAGCTTGGCCAGGCCAGGATGTGCAGGTGGCCCTAGTGGCTGAATGGGCACAGCCATCAGGTACTTCTGGTCCCTTCCTGATGGTGGAGAACCCTCACTTCCTGCAGCCCTAACTCCATTTGGGAGGCCAGTGGTGGCAGGGGTGGTCATCTCATTAGTCAATACACTCAGGCCAGTTATGGCACTTGAGAAGCCATCACAGTTGCTGGGCTCCAGTGGAGCTGTGACAGTCCTTCCCGTGGACCTTATGTCAGTCTGGCCCCTGCTCCAACTGAGGCAGATCCTGGGGAAGGCATAGCTCTGGTGGAGGGTTTTCTGCTTATCAAGACCTCCTAGAGGTAGAGGCCAGGGAAGGAAGAGGAGGGGAAGGAAAGGAGGAAACTAGGTATGAGTAGGGGAGTCAGGTACTGGGAGGAAAAAAACTAATTGTTTGCTTAGTTTCTTGCTAGAAAATCTGGAGAAGGGTGGGTGAAGCCTGGGGATATAGCTCTTAGGTGCAATGGCCTTTGTTTTCCGCTGCTGGCTCCTTTCTATCTGCACTCTTCCCTGGAGAGTTTATGCAAGCCCAGGGTTTCAGGTTCACTCAGATGCTCACGATTTCTTCCTGAGCTCTCCCTGACCCCGTGACTATCCACCGCGTATCTCCATCTTTGTGCACAGGCATCTCGATGCTTCATTTCCCCACCCTCCTTCTCAGCCTTCTGCCGTCAATCCTTTCCTCAAAATACCCTCTTCTGATCATTTCGTCTCCTTTACTTCCTTTCTGGCCATACCTTCTTCCACTCACTCATCCACTCACTCCTCACTCCTTTCTTTCTAACACTTAGACCTTTTCTCCATTACCTGACAAAAATCTCATCCTTTCACACCTTCATGCCTTTGTATATGCTGTACCCTCTTCCAGAAATGCCCTCTACCACGTCCTATTTCTTTTGACTTCCTAGCAAAGTTCTACTTGGCCTTAAACCTTAAATACCCAACACAAATGTCACAGAAGAAATGTTGGTAAACTCCTCCCTCATACCCCAGGGTGAACTAACCATTCCCACTTTGGACTTCCACAGTCCTTCCTGCATAACTCAGATATGGCTCTTATGACCTGTTTAGTCTTAGCTGTCTGCATGGTAGTATCCCTCTCTTTAAGCTGTTTAAAGCAAGGACCATTGTCTTAGCTATTTCTGAACCCTAGATCAGTGCCTGGTACATTGCAGATGATCAGTACATTTGCATTATGAATTTATTTCCACCTTCATTCCCATGGCTCCCTTGACTGTGTGTAACTGAGAATATGCGATAAATTTGTTGACTGGTCAGTCTCCAAGTCCTATCTGATTGATCTTAAGCACTAGCATGAGGACAAAGAGAAAAGACAAGGGTGTTCGATTTTTGGCTGATCCTAGATGAAAAGATCCCCAAAGCCCTCCTCTTCCAGTGGGGAGGGAAGGAAAAGCTTTCCAGATCTACAAAGTGAGCCTCAGTCAATGCTGCCTGCAGAGACCCGACCAGTCTTCTCTTGAACCAGATTGGTTTTCAGGGAACTCTTTTCTCTCTCTCTCTTTTTTTTTTTTCCTTTCTGGCAGAATGTCAATCACATACCCAGAATATCACCTTTGTGGGTACAGCCAGGGTATAGGCAGTTGGAAATGTCCCTGGTTGCCTGCAGCAGTGACTGCTCACCATAAAACCAGTATGGAGGACTGCCAAAAACCCATTAGCCAAAATCTCTAGCGTGGCTCAAGGAGCTGCGAAGACCAAAAGTTGCTGGACTTTAAGTATAAAATGTTTGAAAACCACATCAGCAAATCTGGGACAGTGGAGGCCTAGTGGTGTGAACCTGGGCTCTTGGCAGAACTGACTTCGCGTCTTGGCTGTGTCATTCACCGACTGTGACTTTTGGGCAAGCCACTTTACTTCTCTGATAGTCAGCTCCCTTGCCTGCAAAATGGGTTACAGTGATGGCATCAGCTCATAGGCTTCATGAGGATTGAGTTAGATAAAGCATACATATCTCATAGGCAATAATAAATAAAAATGTTGGCCGTTGTAATATTGCAACTGAGTCTACACATGTCTGAAACTAGCTCTTTTAAATCTTAGGCACAACTTTATAAACAGTGCTTGTTTGTGAAGAAGTTTAGTCTGGTCGCCTGAGTTCTTTCCATGTGATTATTGTTCATATTGGACCTTAGGACATTTTTAAAATCAGAGAAGTTTGTCCCTAAACACTTTTTTCCATTGGTCCCTCTCTCCATTTCGTGGAACCCTATTTGTGCAGCTGTGAGCTTCAAGTGCCCATTTCTCTCATTCCTTCCGCATCAGCAAGATCTGATAAAATTATTTAAACTAACGTGTAAGTGACTATCCCATCCAGACATACAGTATTCCCATTTTAACAGAATGCACCTTAATGCAAGGCAGTGAAATAGAGTGGATGGGGCTTCAGGCATTCATCAGAGTAATGGGGACAGTTTGGGGGGCCTAGGAGGCTCTTCCTGACTCCACAGAGTCCTGTCCACTCATAAAACTGGTTCTACTGATGCAATTATAAGCAACAAGGTGGGCTGTTTCTGAACTCTCCATCTAGAAAATCAACTCTCCACCTGTCGCAAAAGTGTTGTAATAAGGAAATTTGGGCACCAATTTTATGTGCCAACCTCCCTGGTAAACAGACACAGCTCATGATCACCAAGGTCCCTTCCAACATGGCATATCTATGATACTCATACTCAGGTGCCTTTTTTCTTTAGGGCTCTGGGCTGAGGTTGAGTGTTTTTGCCTCACTGGGTTTGTGGGAGACCCAGCTACAAAATCATCAATTGCTTTAGTGGAGTCAACAAGTAAAGAAGAGCAGTCCAGCTACTGTGCCCAAATTGCAAAGTCATAAGTGGTTTCTGGATTTCTCTGCAAAATCCTTGTTAAAGGTGGATCCTCATGGCTCTTAAAATTCTTTATTATAGAAAATTTTAAACATGTACAAATGATGAGAGAATTGTATAATATATTCCTCATGAACCTATCATTTATCTTTTATAGTTATCAACTCATAGCTAATCATTTTTATCTATACTCCACTCACATACTCCTCCCAACCCCCATAATTTTGAAGCAAATTTCAAATATAATTTCATCTGTAAATATTTCAGTAGTTGCATGCTTGTTATGGCCAACAAAATCCATCTCTCTAGGGGAGAAGTTCTTCCTTCCCCGCAGGATGCTAAGAACATAGAACGTTTGGCCAGTACCTGCACCTGTGCCCAGGAATGGTCCCTGGTTTAGGCAAGTTCAAGGGCTTACTGAATGCTGTCCAAAGTCTGTCCTGTTCCTTGGGTAGAAAGAGGCACCCCTAAAATGCCTGGGAGTGGTGTCTCCACCTGCAAGCTTTGTGTCAGCAAGGTTACTGCCCAACCGCAGGATGAGGCCCGAGCTGAGAGGCCAGAGGCACAGTCATGAATCCTAACTGGGTTCATCATTTTCACATACATTGCTTCATTTACCTTTCATCAATTCTTATTTTATTTCCATTTTACAGGCAAGAAAACTAAGACCTAAGGCCACACAGCTAGTGTAACAGAGACTGCTATTCAAATTCAGTTCCTCTTTTCCATCAGCACAGTTAGATTGTATTTTCCAGATTCTCTTGCAGTTAGGTTTGGCCATCTGACTAAGTTCTGGAGAGATAATATAGGCCAGTCCCATAAAAAACATCCAGGGCAATCTAGCGCGTTCTTTCTTTCTCCATGCATCGGCTGAATGGAGAGAATTTCAAGGGCTTAGAAGAGGGCAGGGAAGGAGCCTGGGTCCCTGCATGACACTGTGAAGCAGAGAACCCTTTGAACTTTCTCTGGACTGTGAAATGAGCAAAAAATAACCTTCTATTCTGCTAAACTGCTGAAATGTGAGTGATATGTGATAAAGTAGCAAGCCTACCCTGACCGATACAGTGGCACAGATAGGATTTAAACCCTACTGCATCTGACTATGCCACTGTTCAAAATCTCCCCCTGTGCCCCACAGCCTCTGGGCACAGCAAAGAAGAATCACTTCTAAGAATGTCCTACTTGCTCGACATTTGATAGAATTGTCTTCAAGGACCTCACATCTTAGGTTTGTGATAGCCACTGGCCATATGGGACTGTTAAAGGTTTATATTAATTAAAATTAAATAAAATTTAAAAGTCAGTTTCTTTTTTTTTTGTATACTGTATAGTTTTATTTTGAAAACAGCTTTATTAAGATATAATTCACATACTTTACAATTAACCAATTTAAAGTGTATAAGTCAAAGGTTTTTAGTACAGTCATAGAATTGTACAGTCATCATCACAATCAATTTTTGAGCATTTTTGTCACCCCAAAATAAACCCTGCGCTCATTAGTAGTTACTCCCTATTTCCCGTCAATCCCTCAATTCAGTTTCTTAATCGCAGTGGGCACATTTCAAGTGCTCAACAGCCACATGTAGCTTATGGCTAACACATCGAACAGTGCAGATAGAGAACGTTTTCATCATCACAGAAAGTTCTATTGGACAATGCGCCCTTCCCCAGACCCCCGCAGAAAGGCTGGAAGAGCTGGGGGTGCTGTTCATGGGAGGAGAGAGGGTGGTCTAGCTGACAGTCAGGTTACACAAGCAGAAACTCCTGTCCCCTGACTCAGGCCTTGGGTCTTTGTTCCTGACTTTGCCAGTCAACTCTCTGGCTATAATCTTGTGGCCCTGAACTCCCTGGTAACATACTTCAGATGGGACTTCCACAAACGGAATGAGCCCTGTGTGCCCAGGGCTGTGTCTCCTGAGAGCAGGGTCGACAAGCCGTTCTCTCCTCGGGACCTGGGTAGAGGCTGAGTGTCAGATACCAAGAGACTGGCAGGGGACCCAGGGCTATGCTTTCTGGCCTGGACTAGTGATAGGGAGGGAATTTTCCAAAAATGGAAACCCAACTGTGGAGGTGGGTGCTTCCATTCCTTTGCTACAAAGCAGCCAGAGCAATTTTTCAAAACATACCCATCCCTGTTGCCCCTTGCTTGAAATCATTCTACAGGTCCCAATGCCTGCCCTCAGAATGGAATAAACGTATCTCAACAGGTCTCCTGCTGTTGTCAAATCCTTGCTTACTTCTGCATTTTCACTTTCCACTTTCTACTCCTGGGTCCTTTGAACCTGGTGATCTTGGCATATTGAAAGAGCTGGAAGTTCTCCAAAGTCCCAGGTTTCCTTATATCCTACCCAGAGAGACTGAAATCTCCAAAGTGGTAAGCTAAAGACTCCTTAAGTAATGCCTGAGTCAATTTTGCAAATACAGTTCAGTGCTAGCAGGCTCCCTCTTCACTTCTCATTAATGAAGTTGACAAAAAAGAAAAACAAACACACAACAGCCTTCTTAGTGAATTACAACACTGCTTGCATTGGTGAGGTGGTGATGAGGGACAGGGTGGAAGTGAGTTACAGACTATTTTTCTCTATTTTCTTTCTCTCGAAGATTCTTTTTACTTCCCGTTTTACCCTATCCAAGTGCTACTGAGTTGAATTTAAGTCCCCACTCAAGGTGCTGTTTTGGCCAGAACACATGAGCATGCCTTGTCTGTGTCCTCTGCCCCACCTACATGTGAACAGTGGAACCCAGCATTCAATAAACATTTTATTTGAACTGATAGGTCTTTATCCGCTAATGTCAGCTAACAAACACTTCTTGAACAACTCATTCATTCACTTAACACACACTTCTTACATGCCTACTAATTGCTGTGTTGTGCACATGGCGGTGAACAAGATAAACACAGGCTCTGCCTTCTTGGGGCAGAGTTCATGGTTTAAAGAGAAAGACAGTGAGTCTGCTCTGCACTGATGCTTAGGCTTACTAAAACTTCATCTGGGCTCAGTGAAGCCTTAGGGATAAAAAGAAGTTAGAGCTACAAATTCTCAAAATAATCCCATGAGATAGAACTATTATTATTCCCATTTTTCGGATGAAGACTTAGAGGCAAGCATCACACAGCCACAGTGGTGGTGGAGCTAGCACGTGTGACAGGGGTGTGCATGGACTCTAGGGAAACACAAGGAGGGGGCACGTGGTCCAGCCTGAGTGGTCAGGGAAGAGGCTCTGGAGGAGATGACATCTGAGTGGAGTCTGGAAAGAGGCAGGAATCCACCAAATGGGCAAGAGGACGATGTGAACACCAGGCAGAGCAAAGATATCAGGGTCTGAAACATCTCGGCCAGAGACAGGGCACATCTGGGCCATGGCAGAGGAAGCCACTCCATAGAGGTCTCATGTGACACGCTAAGGAGCTGGACTCTGTCCTGCAAGCCACAGAGTGCCACTCAAAGGCTTCAAGCAGATGCATGGTGCAGTCAGATCTTGTTTTAAAAAGCACTCTGGCCCAGCAGTATGGATAATAGATTGGAGGAGGACCAGATGGGAAGCAGGGGGACCAATTAGCAGGCTATTGCAGTATTCCAGAAGAGAGATGAAGAGGGATTCAACTAGGGCAATGGTACTGGATATGGACAAGATGGGGAATGAGATAAATACATTGGAGGTAAAAATGATCAGGACTCTGATTAGCTGGATATGGAACAACCCAAAAGGGTCCCAGGTCAGGCTGTGCTGCCTGGGCAGGTGACAGTGCCAGTCTGGGGCACAGGAATGCAGAGCTGGCTGGGGTGCAGGTACAGTCCTTCCCAGAGGCAAGGGTGGTCAGAGTTCTCTCTCAGGGTCCTTTCCAGCCAGAGCTATTTATGTTGGGCTGGAGGGACCTGTCCAGCTGAGGACATTCAAGACCTGAGAGCAATGCATACCAGAATCAGGCTGCGATTCACCTAAAACAAGCTCAGCAACTCCTTTGGTTATAGGGGAATTAATTTTCAAAATAAAGCTGAGCAAATCTCAGCATAGCAGGCCATGGCATCTAGAGGCTTAGAGAACTACTGATTGCAGTCAAGAGATAAGAGGAGAGATTAACTGTCATCCTCTGCCAATCTTTCCATCCCCTTATCGTCCCCCAACGTGTACACGTGTGCACACACATGCTCACGTGTACACACACACTTATGCACATGTGTGTGTGTGGATGTGCTTTGTCATCCTTAAACTTCTCACCTTCCCCCAGACACGCCAGGCCTGTCCCACTTCCTCTTTGCACCTGCTGTTCTCTCTGCCTGCAGAGTCTTTTCTCCAAGTTCTCCCCTGGGCAAAATTGCTTTCCTCCCTCTGCACCAACCCAGATGCCCGGCTTCTCTGATGTCCAGTCCCCCATGCCCAGCCCCCCGCCCCACGTGGGCTTAGTTGCTCTGCCCCAAGTGTCCTCTCCACACTTTCCCCCTGTCAACTAGCACACTGTGTTGTGTTTCTCTGAGGTCTTTCTTCACTGCCAAGCAGAACTCCAGAAGTCTTATTTGTCTCGGCATCCCCAGTGGCTGGCGCAAGGTCACCAGTGCTCACGAACTGTTTGAGGAATGAATTAGCACATGTCCTAAGGTGGACCAGAATACACCTTCTCTGGCCACCGTCCCAAGTCTTTGCTTAAATAAAGACCGTCATCTTTGCCCTCTGGACGCTCACATGCCACGTGGGAAATAAAGCCTGAACACACGAGAAAAGGGTCGTAAAGGTGGTACCTACCTACCTGCATCCTCTGTGCTACATGAGCAGGTTGACTATTTTTATGAAATTGGCCTTTATTTTTATCCCCACTTTACAGATGAGGGTTCCAGCTCCAGGGAAGGCAACACCTCTTTTGGGCTTAGATGATCAAAGACTTGTGTAACACCTTTAGGGGAAAACGAGTAGGTGAATAAGACCCCTGGCTGTCCGGGGGTTGGTGCTTACAGAGATTCTCCAGACTGACTACAGCTGGTGGGACCAGGTGAAGTCCCTCAGAGAGCAAAGCCTCTGGTTGTTTGTCAAGTGGCTCATGCAGTCCTCTGGGATTCTAGCTAGCTTCTGGAGCAGGAGGGGACTTACCACTATGAACCAACTTCTCAGCCTCCTGAGAATCTTCTCTGCCTGCCTCAGGCTGGGCACCCCAACCTGACAAAGGTGGTGTTCATATGCAGGCAATAGACAAGGGCCAGGAGGAGCTGGAGTCAGGAATCATCATCCTCATCATGAAATTAATAACAGCAGCAATGACACAGTGACAGAAACTCTTGCCTGGAATTTACACTATGCTGAGGCTTCCCCTGCATTCTTATTTTATAGTCCATGAAACACTCCTCTGAAGCAGGTCTCACCATCTCCATTTCTCCCCTTCTCCATTTATCAGATGAAAAAACAGAGGTGCAGAAAAGTTCAGCAATTGCCTCAGATTACATAGCAGAGCTGTGATTTGACTCCAGAGCTGCTACTCTTAAATATTATGCTGCAGGGAGCTGCAGAAGGCAGGCCGGCACCCTGACCTTCCACAGAAGGACACACTAGGAAACAAGAGGCCAGCACTTGCTCGTTGCTCTAACCTCCACACCCCTTCCAGGATCTCCAGCCCCAGGCAGGAATGGGTGCCTGCTCCTTGCTAGATGAAAGCTCTGTGGAGTCTGGAAAGTACAGGTGACTGGGGGCTGCTGGACAGAGGAGCTGAGGTACCCCTTTCCCCCAGCCCCCGGCCTCACGGCAATGGCCTTCTGATTGCTGCCTCTCTTGGATGCCCGGACCGCTGCTGTCTGGAGCCTAATCTCCATTCTGGTGGTTTTGGTTGCTATGGTAATTGAATTCACTTAAAGTTGTCTCCAAGCTAGTCTGTCTACCTCTTTCTGTCCACAGCCTGGAGGGGTAAAACCCAGGGCAGAGGGCAAAAAGAGGAGGGATTGCTGACTTGGGAAGCCTGCGAGTGTTTCCTGATGCAGAGGGCCTCTTCAGAGGCAAACAGAAGAGAGAACCAGGGAGAAATGTTCTTTCCAAGTCTCTCTCCATCTTCCTCTTTGCTGCCTTAGCTCCTTTTTACAACGATATGCTGAAATTAGAGGGCTGGAAAGGCAGGGACTGACCCCAGTGGGAGGGCACTCTGAGAGTATTTTTCATTCCTCAGCATTTTGTTACTCATTCAACAAACACCGAAAGCTGACTGTATTCTAGGCTGCTGGTCTCTGGATGCAGGAGTCTCTCTGGGGGCAGCTCAGGATCCAGAGCCACAGAGAATGCCCCCTGACAGCACATGTCCATGTGGCTACCACTCTGAGATTTCAGGAAATTGTCCAGCCAGGGGCAGATCCTGACAGGGAGACTGGGGATTGTGGGACATTCCTCTTTCCTCCTTTCTCTGCTGGAGGGAGATTCATCACACAGCCCAGGGCAGTCCAGTGAGCAGAGAGAATCAGAAGTTCTCAAGACTGAGCTACAGTGGATGGGACCATCTCTAGGTGGGACTCAAGGGGCAGATCATACTCATTTCCTCCACCGTTCTAATGCAGGAGAACTTTTGAGACATAAGATGAACAACAAGTGCAGAGGCCAATGTCAAAGAGCCGCCTGAGCGGGGTGTGGGAAGATGGCCCCTTCCTCCAACCATCACCACTTTGCTTGGATGGTAAGGGAGTGGGGACAAGAAGGTTACAGTAGATACAGGTGATTGTATGTTTGCAAGTCTCAAGTCTTTTATTATTTAGCTGGATGAAGCAAACAAAAAGAATTTATATAGCTTATACAGCTTCAACTATGTGCCAAGAATTGTGCTATGGGAAGACAATGATGACTGAGGCCTAGTAGAGAATTTTGAGAAGCTCACAACCCTGGAAGGATGACAAAATGAGCAATGCAAAGGCATGTGCCCTATAACAAGGGCAGGAGCAACATCCTCTGGGAGCCCAGAGGTAGGAGAAGAGGGAAGAGTGCGTGCAAGGCAGGGCACAGTGACTTGCATTTGTAAGCGTGAGGAGTTCTTGAGACAGAAAGTCATTCTGCACAAAGGCAAGAGCATGAGCAAGTGCACAGAGGCGTGCAAATGCGCAGCCTGTCTAACGGTGGGAGTGCAGGCCAAGAGGAAGTGGCAGGAGATGGAGCGGGAAAGGCCAGGCAAGGGAAAGCCCGGTGTGAGTTCTGTGCTGAGGGTTGAGGGACCTCACAGCAAGCACTGCGTTTTAGCAAAACAACTCTGGCAAGCAGAGAGAAGGGTGGGAAAAGTGGGACATAGGAGGGGGGCTGAACTAGGGCTGTGGAACTAGCAAAGAAGAAAAAGACCCAGCCAAGAATGGGAGCAGCAGAATCTACGGTCCCTGGTGACCGGCTGTGGAAGTGTGTGTGCAGGAGGAGGGAACGAGCATTGAAAGAGATGGAAGAATCTGAGAAGTCTCAGTGCAAAGAGTCAGGGCGGGGAATGAACTGAAATAAGGAAGCACAGACATCAGTTTGGGGGAGTTCTGTTTAGGATGGGTGAGTGAGACACGTGGTATACTCAAGGTCAGAAAGAAGTATATCTAGAACTTGGGGGAGAGTTAGTTGCTCTTTGGAAATATGCAAATGGGAATCACCAGCATAGAGGTGACAGCTGAAGTTGTGAGAAAAGGCAACAATGCCAGGGAGTAGGCGCAAGGTGGGGATGGGAAAGGGGACAAACACATCTCCCCGGAGAATGGTCTGAGGCAGGTAGGGAAGTGGTCTAGAGTCAGCGGTTGGTAGGATTGGTAGGAGGAGGCAAGTACACAGATGGTGTGGGAACAGAGAAGATGCCGCAGAGGGAAAGCTGTGGAAAGCTGGTTTAGATTAGTGGCTCCCAAATGTGAGCGTACATCGGAACCACTGGGTCTTCTGAATCCTCAGGAAGCTGGGCCCCACCCCCAGAGTTTCCAATTCGCTAGATCTAGGGTGGAGCCCAGAAATTTGCATTTTTCTTTTCTTTTCTTTTCTTTTCTTTTCTTTTCTTTTCTTTTCTTTTCTTTTCTTTTCTTTTCTTTTCTTTTCTTTTCTTTTCTTTTCTTTTCAAGACAAGGTCTCCCTCTGTCCCCCAGGCTAGAGTGCCATGGTGTCATTATAGCTTACTGTAACCTCCAACTCATGGACTCTAGTGATCCTCTTGCCTCAGCCTCCCAAGTAGCCGGGACTACAGGCATGTGCCACCATGCCTGGCTAATTTTTGTATAGACTGTAGAGATGGGGATCTTGCTCTTGCTCTTGCTGGTCTTGAACTCCTGGCCTCAAGCCATCCTCCCACCTTGGCCTCTCAGAGTGCTAGGATTACAGGCGTGAGCCTCTGTGCCCAGCCAGGAATTTGCATTTTTAAATGCATGTTGATGCTGCGGGTCTAGGGACCACACCCTGCGAACCACTGGTCTGGACTGATAAATCTGCACTTGGGAAGGTTCAAATTCAAATCATGCACTCCTTTTTGTGGCCTGAGTTGGACATGATTCAAGGAGACAGCTGGGCTTTAGTTAAAGAGCAGAGGTGGAGAATGTAAGGCAGCTCCTTGGAAATAGAATGGTTGCTACTGAGGATACAGGGAGAGGGAGGGGGAGGAGGGAAGCTAGAGGGTTGGCCGTGGCCATGACTGTGGGTCTTAGACAGAGGTCAGGCGAAGAGGACAATGGTGAGTTAGGCAGATGGGGGTGCGGGGATTAGAACAAGCCTCATTTGGGTTCTGTTTGGAGTGCTGGCTGAAAGCTAGCCTCCTTCTAGAGAACTTTGTCCCTCTCCCCCATCCGTCTCTTCTAACCTTCTAGGATCATTGCCTGCCTCAGGGCCGCAGGCCTTCCCAAGCAGAACGGAGGCAGCTGCCTCGTATCCTGGGTCGTCTCTCATTGGTGTTGCTCCGAGGACAGGCAGACCTAGTACGTTTTTCATTTTCCTTCTAAGACCCCAGATCAGACCCCTTGAGACCACTGTGAGGATGCTCTTGACCTCCGTGCCAGACACCCTCCTGAAGCTGAGCCACCCTGCAGGGGAGGCACAGAACTTGAGCCTTATTTTCTATTAGTGGAGCGAGTCCATAAAGAAAATCCAATTCATCGGTGTCTAAGAGAACATTACCAAGATAGACGAGACACCATGGGCAGTATTTAATTATGAGCAGGCAGAGCAAATAGGAGGGACGCAATAAAAATGCTAATCAGGAAGGGGAAAAAAAAGAGGCTTCATTTTCTTCTGGAATAGACTAAAGCTCATCTCTTCCCCCTCCACTCCCACCCCTCAAATGAGTGCCACAGGTCTGCTTCTGAATGTGGCTTGGTGACAGGTGAGTTCATTTTAGCTCCACTCCCAGGCTTCTTCCTGCTTCCATCGTCCCAAGCTCCCTGTTCCAAGAAGGTCCAGGCCAGAGAGAGAGAGGCTGGCTTTCCCTCATAAGCACACAGCTTCTGCTTCAGCCAGGGGAACTGGCAGGGAACTTAGAAAGGGAATAAAGCTATTATTCAGGGCTCAATTCCATGTCCCAGGGAGCACTTTGGGAAGAGACTATCTCCCTTTTCAGTAGCATATCCAGGATTTGCATGAGGAGGGATGGGGCCCGAGAAGTGCCTCTTGACCAGCCTGAATCCGATGTACTGGACTGAGTCTCTGGCCTGTCAGTTAATCCAACTCTGAGCCACTTAGGAAGAGCCTGGGGACACTCATCCAGGCCCAAAGCACACTCTCAATTCCTTTTAACTTGGCTGAGCTTGACATTGAAGTGTGGTTCAGGATTTTCAGGCCTTCCCTGTCTCACCCCTAATTTGGCTGACTCCTCATGTCGCCAGATCCTTTGGGTCACACTCTCCTTCCTTGCTAGCTTGCTCCACTTCCGCACTGCTGCCAAAAAACAGATTTATTTCTCTCATTTTCCTTGGTCTCTGGGCTACCTGGATCCCAAGGCTTATGTTGGTTTGGGGTAAAAGTTGTTTTTTTCACAGCCCTAAAAATCTTAACTCAGCCCAGGCCCTTTCCTAGGTTGGCTCCTTCTGTTTACTGGGAACCAGTCACCTAGACAGGTTTCCATGCAATTTCCTGTTCACTGATTAGTCTCCTCTTGTCTCCTCAAATCCTTATGCAGCTATGAGCTCCTCCCAACATCACCAGCACAGGACCTGGGCCTGATGATCATCTGGTATCTCATCCTGGACCGCCTCCCCTCTCTCCACAACACAAAGAGATAGACCCAGGCCTGCAACTCCTTGCTACTGCCTCTTCTAGAAAAATATCTGCTAGATAGAAAGTTTATATACCCGCTACTTGCCTGCTGTGGGGCCCTGGAAAAGTTACTTAACTTCTCTGGGCCTCAGTTTCCTTATCCAAGTAATGGGGATAACAATATCTCAGATTTGTTATAAGAATTCAATGCAAATGCTTACGAAGAGCTTGGAAGAGTGCCTGCCACATAATAAATACTCAGAAAGTGTTAGCTACCATCATCATTGTTGTTATGCTATTCATTCATAAAGTCAATGGTCATTTCATTGCATATATGTCCAGGTGCTCAGTAGAATGACTAGCATAAATAAACACTCAATAATCATTGAATGAATGAATGTTCTTCTAAGCTAGTTCTTCCAAGGAAAATTACCCTTCCCAGAAAAATGTAAATTTAAAGAGAGGATCCACATGTTGATGACAACGCTTAACACTTAAGTGACTAATGGTGCAATTAAGGCATCTAGGGGGAAAGGATTGAGAGTCAGTGGTTCTTTTCACTGTCTTCTATATTGAGTCAGACAGCCAATTATTAGAAACACAGCAAGCCCAGGTTTCCTGGGCCAGTAGCTCACAGTTTTCCTTAGGGTTGAATATTCCTTTTAACTCTAAAAGCAATAAAACCTTAGAAAGAGAACCAGCAAGGGGATAAAGGAGACAAAGGAAACTACTAGCTACAGGACCAGCCTTTCCTGAGTCCTCCCTGGGGTCCAGGTTGCCACAGTCTATACACGTGTTGGAGCCATAAAGCCCACATGGGCTTTTTACTGTAAGACAGGAAGAGAAAGTGCTCCAGGTAGCTGACCTTGGACCCCAGCAGAATGAGGCCCCTTCCAGACCCAAGCCCTACACTCTCTTGGGGAGAGCTCTGCCTGCCTCTCTACCTCACTAGAGATTTCTGGTAGTGGAGAGTGAAAATATTTTGTCTAAATTCTGCTGGAGGCTTGTGCTATGAATCTGCTATGGGTGATCACAACAGAATCTCAATTGGGAAAGAAAGCTATCATTCCAAAATCAGAAGTGAGTTGGGGACCAAGGCCTGGGAGCTGCCATAGTCCTCCCACTGGTGCCACGTAGTCCTCCCGCTGGCCCCACACCCTGCTACTGACAGTGACCCTTCCTAGGTGCCATCTCATAGGCTTCTCACAACTGATGAATAGGTTGGTTGGGACCTTTATTCCTTTCTCTTTCTTTCTTTCTGGCATTATTTGAAAATATATTCTTTATTTTCACATGGTTCAACCAAATGTCACCAGTTCCCTGAGTAACCTTCCAGAGATATTTTATACATGTACAAGCGAGCACACACATGTTTTCTTTCCCCTCCTTTACACAAATGGAAATCTTACTTTACACATTTTATGCACTTTGCATTTTTTCCCTTAATACATATTGGAGCTTATTCTATATCAGTATATACAGACTTACATCATTCTTTTTGGTGATTGCATAGTATTGTGTTATGGAAATTAGTTTATTTAACAAGCCTATTTAAGTTATTTCAATCGTTAACTTTTACAAATAAAGCTGTAATGAATACCCTGTGGGCAGGTATATCTGTAGGATATGTGCAAGTGTATCCGAAGATAAATTTCTAAAAGAGGAATTGTTTGGTTAAAGGATTGATTCATTTGTAAATTTGATAGTTAATGACAAATTGCCTTCCATACATAGCCCATATTTTTTAGAAAATGGAGCTCAAAGGTGAGTGACTTGACTAAAGTCATACAGATTATACATAAAGAACTGGGGTGAGAACTGATGTCCTTGAGCACTAAGACTTTTTGGGCCCATGAGCTCAAAGAAATTAGGAATATCTAAGAAGCACCATACAAATTGCTGACCTATAATAAAATTTACAGCTTCGCAGGTTAAGCATTAAGCCCTGTGGATTCAACTTTTAGAAAGCCACAGTCCTTATCCTGGAGGAACCTACAGTTTAGAAGGGGAGAGGTAAGTAAAGGAACAATTTCGGTTTGGCAAGGTGGGATAAGGATGAGATAAAGACATGCAGTGAGAACGTGGGAAGGGCTCCTGATCAACTTTGGATTCCTGGAAGAGGCATTTAAGGCATTTAAGGTGACATTGGATAATTTTAAAATGTCCTTTGTAACACTAATTATCACTTCCCTCTTCTTCAATTCTCACTGTTTACTACAGCAAACCTTGTATCAAAGTTATTGATAAGTAGCAAAATGAATTGCTTTGTGAAAGCATGGCATAGTTAGAATGATAATAACAGAGGCTACCATGTCCTGAGTTCCCACCGTGGCCACTGTGCTTTCTGGCTTAGCATTATCTAGCAGTGTGACCTTGGGCAGGGAACATCTCCAGTGTGTGTTAGTATCCACTGCTAAAATGAAAAAGTTGGCCAGATGATCCCTAGCTCCCTGCAAACTCTCATGGGCTGTGGCTCTATTTCTTCCAGGGTCACTGAAGCCTCTGCTGGGGGACGATGGACAAGGAAGTAGCCAGGACTAGGGGATCAGGCAAGGAAGCAAAAGGACTAGAGAGTCCTCACACTGGCAAATCAGCCTGGAACATTTGATTTTGAGAGAAGATGCTGTATATGTCACATAAATAATACTGAAAACACCTTATTGTTATATTTTTTCAAAGCAATTTCATATGCTATCTCATGTGCTTTTCATAACAATGATGTGAAGGACAGAGTTAGGGAGGTGGAGAAACTGAGGCAGAGCCAAGGTAGGCTACTCAGCCTAGGTGTCATGGTGAGGCAGTGGTGCAGGCTGCGCTAGAACCCAGGACTTCTGTCCTAATACTGTTTTTCCATATGCAAGGCAGAATTCTGGCCGGGGGCAATCCAGATTGCCTATGCCCTCCAGAAGCCTGCACCTAAATGGCCCTGGCAGTGCTTGCCCCCACCTCCCTCACCATCCTCCAACAGCACAGTGAGCCTTTCCCTGGGTGCTGGAACAAGATTTTATTTCCACAAAGTGGGTCTAAAGGATGGTTTTGGTGGCTCAGCGCCAATCAGTCTGGCTGCTGGGCCTGCTCTGGCCTTTGAGTCACCTGTGATGGGACTTCTGCCTGGCTCTGGTGACCAGGCTGGGCTCCCTTACAACCTGCCTCACCCCTAGCTCCTCTGGGCCTGGGCCCTGCCTTGTTCTTCTGAGTCCTTCCTCTCTGGGAGCCCAGCCCTGCTCTAGAACCCTACCCTGAGGCTGATTCCAGAACCTCCCCTCTGAGCCATTGTACGCTGTGTGCCCCTAGATCCCCTTTGCTGTGCTCTGATCAACAAGTAGACACTGTCTGCTGGACCTCCCTCGTGCTGACCACCAGGGACGTTAGGACGTCCGTCTAGCCCCCATGACATGTTTTCCAAATAATTCTCTTTGCCTGCTAGGCTGCCCACCTCCCATTGCTGCTAGGTTTGTCCCTAAGCTGCTCACTTACCGCAATGGATAACGTCCCCATTCCAGTCTCGGTGATCTGGTGATCTGGGTGTCTGCAGGCTCTAAATTCTGTTTTGACAGCCACCCCCCACCTCTACCCCTCAAAGCTGGAAGCTAATGGGCTGGGTAGCCTGGAGCAGCTTGCTCTCCCACTCTTTCTGGGGCCCTATTGACCAACTGTGAAAGTGCCCACTAGGTTCCCTTTCCTTACAGGTATGAATAAGAGCACAGCCATCTGGGGCCCCTTGAGGGATGGCTCTGTCTGAAAACAGACGTGATTACTATTTTCATCACCTTTATAATCCTTTAATCACACATTTGCAGCAGAGAGTCTGGGCAGGGTGAGTCCATTTATATAAACAGCAGGAAAAAGGAGGCTCTGTGCCATATGCCAACCAGGCTTAGTGGAAATGTAGCAATTGCTGGCCTTTCATGAGCAGGAAAAAAATGAATAATCTAGGTATTTATCCCCAAACAGCTCCAATTCAAGCTGCTGGGACCTGTGCTTATATTACAATGGCTTTGACAAAGACATATCATCCTTCCATGCTGGCCTGAGCTCTCAGTTCTGTCAGTGGGCTAGAAGGCATGGAAGGACAGGCTGTCTGGGCAGGTGACTGCCCTTGAACAAAGAGACTCCCCTGTCTCTGGCCCTTGGATCCTGGAAGTGTTAATCTGAAAGCCTATCTTCCTATCATTAATGGGATAAGGAGCCCAAAGGAGTTCCAAACTACTGTTTGGAATGGTCCTTAACAGTTACAGAGTTGTTTTCGTTTGTTTGTTTGTTTTTGTTTTAATTTTGAGATGGTGAGAGGCTGTGGCAAACAGGTACTAGAACTCTGGAAGGGGAGGGAGAATGTTCTTCCAGGGCCTCTCCATGTGAAACTGAGGCTTTTCTCCAGTGGCCCAGGGAGTAGAGGCAGAAAGGAGGCCTTGGTGACAGTCCTGTGACCCAGTCCACCCCGAGAAGGTAATCTCAACCTGGGAAACATGCCCTGACTCTCTCACTTTTAGATAATTCCCTAAGTAGAGGTCAGTCTTTCCTTCCAAAGGATCGGTCCACTTATGTATAAGAATCTCTTTTCTGGTTTGAAAGTGGCATTATTACTCGCTATTTCTGGGTAAGAGGTCACTCTAGAACTCAGCAGTGTGTAAGAGTAAGCACTTATTTAGCTTATGTGTCTGTGGGTCACCTGCAGTGCTGGTCTTGGCCAGACTTGGGGGGGCAGCTGGGACACAGCTCTGTACCATGTATCTCTATCCTCCTTCTGGGACCAGTGGGGGTGACAAAAGCAGCTGAAGGTGAACAGAAACATGCAATGCCTCCTAAAACCTGGGCTCCCTGTCACATGGCCAAAGACAAAGTTAAGGAGTGGGGAAAGATGCTCCATTCCTTTATGGAAAGAACTGCAAAGTCACAGGGCAAAGGGCATGGAGAGAAAGGGGTGAACAATTTGGCCTAATGACACAAGCCTGTATCACCCAGAAAGATGTCAGAATCAGGCCCCCTCCCTTGAAGCTCTTGCAGAGGTCTCCCTCCTCCCCCCTTCTCCCTGGAATAGATGAGATGAAGGGGGACCCTCTGAAGGGGACCCCATCAGCCCAGAGTAATGTGGCCTTGTGACTCCCTCTCGATCTTTCCTGTGCTGGTTAGAATGTGGGCACATAGAGAATGGAATGACAAAGAGTTTGTCCTGAGCCAAACGACTACTTCAGTCTTGTTAGTGGTTAGGTCCTGATGAGTTGCCATCTTCACATCTGAAATTTTTCTGGGAAAATAAAGCGGCCAAAGGAACATACAGCAAGGAGAAAAAACCAAGAACCCGCTACAAGTCAGGTCACGTGACCCACCCATCTCTGCTAAATGGAAGCATGAATCAGAGATGAGTAACACAGTGCCCAACTTCAACCGGAGCCCAGCACATGGAGCAGAGACCTTGCAAGTGATCTGAACACAGATTTCACTGGAACTGGATAAAAGAGCTTGGCCTGGCCACACCCCTGGACTCTTCAAGCCAACAGGTCCCAAGTAGACTGTTGAGTTTCCATCGGTGCAGAGCGGCTGCCAACTGGGCTGTGGCAACAGCAGCTCTCACGGTTTTCTAAAAATCCGTGCATGAAATTCTCCCTTCCCCGCCCTACAGCCCTTCCCACCCCCCAAATTAAACAAATGCTTGTTGCTTTGTTCCCTGCCATAAAGCATATTTTTTCACGACGTCTCATTTACTAGAAGATACTAAAAGAAAGCTAAATTGGGATTTTTGTCGAGCTGCTGACGACTCTTCCCTATTGCCCTAACTCATTTTCAGTGGCATTTCAACACTTTGGTAATGAATTAGCTCTACCATTTCTGGCACAAAGAAAAGAGAGTTTAAATTAATTTTCAGCAAGGGATACTATTGGTCCAGGCAACTTCCCTCCCACTGTGTTAACATCAATGTCTTGTCTCGTTAAATGCCGATAAACAAGTGTAACACTCTAACAAGCCACAAATTGGCTTATTGACACCTCCGTCAGCTGTTCTTTGCTTCCAAAGCCGCTGCTTTATAGGCTTACAGTGGTTGCACAAAACGGGGGTTCGGGTGGAACATCAGAATGAGGAGATGCTGTTGGCATCGGGCTTCCCCGGCTGCTCATTTTTGTTCTGACTTTCATCTAATAGTAGATTGTATTCATTTGGTCTCCCCACGCCCTGGCGTTCCTTTTTGGCTTCTCCATAGAGGGGATGGGCCCACTCCCCTCCCCAGTCCTCCCCAGCTTTCTCAAGGTTGGCCCCATTGGCTGTGACACTGGGCAGCCCTCGCCATGGCAGGAAATCAGAAGACCGAGCAGAAAATTGCCGGTAGACCTTTAACCTGCTCACTTTGTGGCTGCTGGGATCTGAGGACACCAGGACACAGGAGAGCAGGTGATGTCCAGTATGATGCCCCACCAGCCTGCCAGGCCGCAGAAAGATCGAATGGCAATCGCCATTCAACAGGCTGTTTTTATTAGAGGACAAGGCAAGAGAGATTGGCCTTAACCGGCAGCAACAGAACCTTAGTTGAAAGATCAGGAAGAACAGCATGAGAGGGAAGATAGTTATGGCTATGGCCAGTGACTGGTATGTGGCACATGGTCAAGGTTGCCAGGTCTCCCCACCTGACCCCTCTTTGGGATGCCAGGAACAGAATAGACAGCAGCCTGATCCCCTGAGACAAGCTCAGGTGTCCCCAGAGGCAAGGGGTTGGATGAGATGACTCATCCATTTGGCATGAGGGTTCCATAATTTTTCTGGTATTCAAAATCTAATACTATTTTTCAAGTTCATATTGTTATGAATTTATACAGGAAATCTTATCTCTGTGATTCTCCCATGGTCAGCAGTGTTATCAGTGATCAGTAGAATCAACAATAGGAAAGGGATATGAAAATAACATTTCAGGGTGTTGATCTCCAGGGAGATAGCTTTCCTGCTCTTGTCTGAGGCTGCCCCTCACACGGCATGATTGGGGAAGGGGTTACACAGTCTTCCAGCTCTTCTCGGGGCCAGAGAGCCCAAAGGAGACAGGAAATTGAGTTGCACGTATGCGAGTGTGTGTCTGCATGTGTGTGCATGTGTCAGGCATTAGATGTAGAGGAGGCTAGCATGGAGGAGGGGAAGAGCTGGTAAAGAACAAAGTTTGGCCCATGCAGGGTCGCTTTGATCACAGCTCCTTTTGAAGTTTTCCTTTGCAGGTTCTTCCTCAGTGTTGGAAGGCCCCAGGGACCTGTCTCTTCTCCCATCTTCCCTTATTCCACAGATGATCTCACCTAGTCCTCTGGCCCTAAATATCTGACAACTCCTGTGTTGTTTTGATCTCCTTCCAGACCTCTTCCCTGAACCCTTATGTCTTGTCTCCATTGGATGTCTAATGGAGATCTTGAACTTGTCTCAAACTTAACATGTCCCCAAACTAGAGATTTCTTCCTTTAAATCTGCTCCTCCTATGGCTTTTGCAATCCCAGTAAGTAGCAAAACAAAAACAAAAACAAAAACCTCTTTGCTTCCTTTTTCTTTCATACTCCACATTTAATCCATCAACAAATCTTATTGGCTCTACCTTTAAAATATATGCAGAATCCAACACTTCTCACTGCTATTCTAGTCCAAGTCACCAGTCTCTTCCTTGGTCTTCCTTTGTCCACCCTTGCACCAACCTCTACAGTCTATTTTCAACAACAAGCTGAAGTCATCCTTTGAAAACATGTGTCAGATCATGTCACCCCCTGCTCGAAATTCTTGTTCAGAGAAAAGCCCCAGTCCCCAGATGGCCTCCCAGGGAACATAAAACCTGGCCCTGTGGCCTCCATGGCTCATCTCTTCCTTGCTTGCCTTGTTCCAGCCATGCTGGCCTCCTTGCTTCCCTTCAAGTCTGCTAGGCTCACTCCTGCCTCAAGGCCTTTGCAATTGCCGTTCCCTCTGGAGGGAATGCTTTTCCCCCCGGATATGGCAAGGCTCACCCCCTCAACCCTGACCACCTCATCTCATGTTGTTCCCTCACGCCCCGAACTGACACTTCCTTTACGCATTTCCTGTGTTTCCTTTTTTTTTAATTTTTTTTTTTTTTTTGAGACAGAATCTCACTCTGTTTCCCGGGCTAGAGTGCCACGGCGTCAGCCTAGCTCACAGCAACCTCCAACTCCTGGGCTTAAGCAAGTCTCTGC
The DNA here is from genome assembly GCF_040939455.1 of Microcebus murinus. Taxonomy (NCBI): domain Eukaryota; kingdom Metazoa; phylum Chordata; class Mammalia; order Primates; family Cheirogaleidae; genus Microcebus; species Microcebus murinus. The sequence continues at coordinate 90,594,271 of NC_134105.1, forward strand.
CTCAGCCTCCTGAGTAGCTGGGACTATAGGTATGCGCCACCAGGCCCGGCTAATTTTTTCTCTATATATTTTTAGTTGGCCAATTAATTTCTTTCTATTTATAGTAGAGACGGGGTCTCGCTCTTGCTCAGGCTGGTCTCGAACTCCTGACCTTGGGCGATCTGCCCACCTCGGCCTCCCAGAGTGCTAGGATTACAGGCCCTGTGCTTTCTTTGCCATACTTATTACCATCATATTTTACTTACACACGTGTCTGCTGTCACCGAAATTTCTGCACTTGTCTCCAAGGCCACATCAGAAGACCAAGGACAAATGGTTTGAGGAGAAGGAAAGAGGAGTTTATTAATTTGCAAATGAAGAGGTTAGTAGACTCCTGTCTCAAAGTATTAATACCAATGCCCTGTCTCTGAGCAGAAGTACTGAGCTTTTAAAGGTTCTGATCAATCCCACACTTCTGTCTTCCTCTTTGGCTGAGAAGATCTCATGGCCTCTGCCTTGATTCATCCCATCTCCTGTGGTACAAAGAACAAAGGACACTTTCCTGCCCCTCCTGATGCTGGCCCAAGGCAGAAATTCAGGTCCTAGTTCTCCAAAAGGAGTGGGGGATGTTTTAAAGAGACAGAAAACATTTTTGCCTTTTCTTCAAGACATTTCTTCTGTTCCATATTCCCCCTGTCAATAGTACCCTTCCATATCTATGGGAGGAGGGGAGACTGCTCTTTCCTCTGCTACACTGTCTTTTCCACTAGAACTTACATTCCTCATTAGGGCAGAATTTTTTAGTGGGGTGGTTCTGCTTGTTCACTGCTATGTCCCAGCATCAAATAGGTATGTAATGCCAATGAATGAATGAATGAACAAATGAGTGACTACCACCACCCCTCTAAATCCCAGCTGCTGTCTGGATCCTCGGGAAAATATGGTGGCATAATAGGAGGAAAGTCCCAGAGGAGGGTCCTATCTCAGTCCAGAAAATTCTTCCCTCTCTTCATCTAACTTCAACTCATCCTTGAGGGGTCAATTTAAATACCACTTCTTTAGACTAGGGGACTAAATTAGGTTACTCTGTTAACCGCTTTTGTAGTTCCGAGTATTTCTTTGTGTAGCACTTTGAATGCTCAGAATTGTATGATAAATCATTTATAGCTGATGTTTAATTTAAATTTTTTTCTATATATTTTTAGTTGACCAATTAATTTCTTTCTATTTTTAGTAGAGATGGGGTCTCGCTCTTGCTCAGGCTGGTTTTGAACTCCTGACCTTGAGCAATCGACCCACCGCGGCCTCCCAGAGTGCTAGGATTACAAGCATGAGCCACCGCGCCCAGCCTATAGCTGTTGTTTAATGTCTGTTTTTCCTATGAGTCTGTGAGTGTCACCAGAAAGGGACTGCCTTAGTCTTTGCTCACAGCTGGGTCCCTAGCTTATTGCACATGGCTTGGCACATGTGTGTGCTCAATTAGGACCTTGATTTTGGACTTCCCAGACTACAGAACTGTGAGGAATAAATTTCTGTTGTTTAGAAGCCACCTGATCTGTGATATTTGGTTCTAACAGCATGAACAGACCAAGATGCTATTCCTCAGACACATAAGACATCCCAGCTCTGGCCCCTTTCTACTGGCTGTTCCACTTGATTAATCCCCTTCTTCAAGCCTTTACTCAAATTATACCTTCTCAATAAGGACTGACTACTATGGACACTAGGTTTAATATGCCACGTGCCTCTCCACCCCGTACCCTCCGATCCCCTTAAGCTACTGTACTTTTTTTTTTCACTGCACTTACCACCTTCCAACATTCTACATATTCCAACAAATATGTAGAAAAATCTACATATTTATCATGTTGATTGTTTACTGTATCCTCCTGGCTAGAATGTTAACTCTCTGAGGGTGAGGATCTATTTTGTTCCTTTTGTTCCCAAGGACCTAGGACAGTGCCTGGCACAGGGCAGGCACCCAAGAAATATCTGTTGAATTGTTGAGTCACTAAAGTCCTAGTATTAGATGGTAGATGGCACTTTTTGAGCACTTATTTTGTGCCAGGCATGGTTTTAAGCTTTGTGGATGCATTAACTCATTTAACAGATAGTAAGTGAGCTGAGACTGTTTTAATCCCATCTAAGCAGTGAAATGCAAATGATTCTCAACCAGGTGAAACATGTCATCCAGGACAAGGTAGAAGGGGAGGGCCTATAAGGAGGAGGGAGGGCACATGTAGTTTGAAACACAGAAAGAGTGTACCGCTTGTTTTTATAATACGAATTGCAGAAATTAGGCTTTAAAATATTCTAGTGTGCTAGTTGGGATGGAGGAATAAACAAGATGAAATAAGAAAGAGTTATAGGTGGCTTGAATGAAAATGAGGTCTTGAAATGTAGCATGCATACTACAGGTAAATAGAAGCACAAAGGGCAAGAGGGTTGACAAGATACAATTGATTTTTTTTTCTGTGATGCTCATAGTTAAAAGAGCATTTAAGCTTGCACCAGAAGTAGACTTTTAAAAATACATATGTAATCTGAGCTCGCCAAGCTCTCTCATTCATGGTAATAGCTCTATTTCTCAGGTTCTCACCTCTACCTGCCCCGCTGGGATCTCTGCCCCCTAGGGACTCCCTGCTCCTGGTATGGCTGGAGACTCTCAGAGTTGTTGGCTTTTTTCTTGAGTGGAATGGGGTGGGCAGAGCCTTCACATACAATAAATTTTGTCACATGGGTGCTTCTGTGCCCGTAGGTTGGGCTGTCCAGAAGGATAGCCACTAGCCACATGTGGCTATTGGGCCCTTGAAGTGTGGCTAATCCAAAGTGAGACATGCTCTAGTATAAAATACTTACTGAATTTCAAAAATTTAATACAGGCCGGGCGCTGTGGCTCACGCCTGTAATCCTAGCTCTTGGGAGGCCGAGACGGGCGGATTGCTCAAGGTCAGGAGTTCAAAACCAGCCTGAGCAAGAGCGAGACCCCGTCTCTACTATAAATAGAAAGAAATTAATTGGCCAACTGATATATATATGAAAAATTAGCCGGGCATGGTGGCGCATGCCTGTAGTCCCAGCTACTCGGGAGGCTGAGGCAGAAGGATCACTCCAGCCCAGGAGTTTGAGGTTGCTGTGAGCTAGGCTGACGCCATGGCACTCACTCTAGCCTGGACAACAAAGCGAGACTTTGTCTCAAAAAAAAAAAAAAAAAAAACTTAATACAAAAACAGTAAAGTGTCTCAGTACTCTGTTTTTTGTATTGATTACATGTTGACATGATGATATTTTGGATACCGAGTTAAATTAATTTTTTTCTGTTTTGCTTTTTTTAATGTGGCTACTAGGAAGTGTAAAGTTAACACCTGTGGTTTGCCCTTATCGTAGGTATTATATTTCTACTGGACAGCGCAGTCATATACACTGCCATTTCTCCTGGGCTCCGCCAGGCCAGTGCACACCCCTGCCACCACGCCATCTCCATCTTGTCACTTCTGCTGGGCAGGGTCCCCCCAGCAGGTCCTGCATCATCTACCAGGCACAACCGGCAGCCCTCTGCAGTGCTTCCCACCTGAGCCAGGTCCCACCCTCCAGTCCTCAAGGTCTCCCAGCGGCAAGGTGGGGGAGAGCGCCTCCCTTCCCCTTCCATCTTCCTGTCCAAAGGGTCCTGGAGTACAGACAGTTGTCTGTTCTCTAGTATCTCAAAGTACATCGAAAGCTTTTTCTTTTTTTTATTTACTTTCATCTCTGCAGGAAAACATGGAAGTGGGCCAATGCTGGGTTTTTACTTTGGTTTTTTTTTTTTTAATTTGCTTTTTTTTTACCTTTAAATTTAACTTCAATAAGGTGTAATTTGCATATAATAAATATATTCATTTTAAGTATATAGTTTGATGGGTCTTGATAAATGACAAAACTGTGTTAACACCACCTTAATCAAGATATAAAACATTTTTATCACTCCAAAAAGTCCCCTGTGCCAGGGCAGATTTAAAGGCTAAGCTAAAAACCATATGCAGAAATTTACCTTCTCCCAGGCATGGGGGCTCACACCTGTAATCCTAGCACTTTGGAAGGCTAAGGTGGGAGGATGGCTTGAGGCCAAGGGTTCAAGGCTGACCTGGACAACATAGCAAGACTCCCATCTCTAAGAAAAAAACTATTAGCTAGATGTGGTGGCATGTGCCTATAGTTCCAGCTACTTGGGAGGCTGAGGCAGGAGGATCACTTGAGCCCAGTAGTTTGAGGTTGCAGTGAGCTATGATGACTCCACTGCACTCTAGCCTGGACAACAGAGTAAGACTCTGTCTCAAAAAAATAAAAAAGAAGAAGTTTACCATTTCATAACTTTATCAGGCGTCACCTTTCAGGCCTGCTTCTGTCTTCCTATAGGATGCCTCTCAGACAGGAGACTTCTCCAATCCTCCTTTTCTCAGGGCAGGAGCCTCTACCAGTTGCCCAGACTATCTAAATCCTGGCCCTGCACAAACCCCTGTAACACACAGACTGAAAGGCTTTTTTGTTTTGTTGTTGTTTTTATATAGAGAAATATAAAGTGACTCACATACATTGATCAACCTAAGGAGGCTTCAAAGAGGAATTGTGTGTGTGTGTGTGTGTGTGTGTGTTTCAAGCAGCATTGAATAAAACGGAAGAGCAATAGTTGGTAGATTTGGGGGACAGCAGTAACAAGTCAGGCCCCTGCATGATCTGGCCCCTGCAGGCATCTTCAACCTCAGCTCACACCATTTTATCCTCCCTTACCACACTCTAGCCACACTGGATCTTATTCCAGTTCTTCAACCGTGTCAAAATCATTGCCTCCCCGGGGCCTTTGCACAAGCCACTCCCACCAGCTGGACAGCTCTTTGCCCTCTACTGCATACCTGGCTCCTTTTCATCCTTCAAACCTCCGCTTAAGTGGCACCACCTCATAGATGACATCTCAGACCACCCAGACTACAAGAACATCCCTCGTTATTCATTTTCTTTTTAACATTTATCCCAGTTTATTATACATTAATTTGCTTGTTTGCATATTTAATATCTGTCACTCACATTAGACTGTGACCTTTATGAAAGCAGAGACTGTGCTATATATTACATTGTCTTGTTTGTTCCTAATTCTTCCTTCTTTTCCTGCATTGCATGGCTTGACTGGGAGTGGAGTATTCTGCCCTACCTTGCTGACTTTCAATGTGGCCCTATGGCTTGCTTTGCTAGTGATACAGTAGTGGAAGTAGAGAACACTATGTCTGACTAGAGGCTTTAAACCTGCTTGAAGGGCTTGGCTTGATTTCTTGGAGCTATTCATACTTTCATTTGCTGTAAGAAGGGCTTCCCTACAGAGCTGTTGTTTCTTATTCCTCCAACCTGAAATGAAGGCCTGAGAAACATACCTGAACCCAATCCCGCACGCAATCCTGAACCCTGAAGGAGAGCTATCCCAGCCAACCTGCAGCTCTGTGAGCAAGAAAAACAATTGTGTTTGTTGATAGTCACTGATGTTTTGGGGTAGTTTCTTATGCAGCATTGTTGTAGCAATAGCCATCTGCTACATGGGCCTGCTACATAAAAGGCACTCTGTAAATATTTGTTGAATGAATGAAACATTTTCCTTTGCAGAAAGTCCAAAGAAAGCTTTGGAAGCTCACACCCAAGAAGAAATGAAGGGGAAGTCTGAGGCATAGGAGAAAAGACAGCCCAAAGATTCTTCAAGATGAATCTCAGGAGAGAGCTTTGTGATCTAGTGGGGACTTACAATTTGGTTCCCAAAACCACATTAGGATTTAAGATGTCCTAGGCAAAGTTCTGGACAGAGAAGGCATTTTTGGAAAGTAGACTACTGACTAGAGGTGAGCCAGGTATCACGATTTAGGCATCGAATCCTGAAAGCACAGAACCATGAAACAGAAACAGAGACCTAATCCAGCAGAGAAGAGCAAATTGCCCGCAGTCCTGTGTTTGGGGATGGAGTGGAGATAATTTTCCACATCTCACTTTTTTTTTTCCTTTTTTCAGTCCCAGTGCCCTTTCCACTACTCTGGGTTGATTCTAATGAAGTTTGATGAGGGGAAAAAAGGAAGGAAGGGGCATATGTGGGATGACACGTCAGTTCGGATGAAGATCAGGATCGAGGAATACCACCTTGTTTCCCTCCCAACAGTGCCCTTGTGGGGAGAGGGCTGTGGGGCACGGGCTAAGGGCTAGAGCAAGGGTCCCCTGCGGATTGAATCTTAAATCACCTCTTTCAGACAGGGCAAGTCACGGTGGTCCCTCCAAAGACACAGTTACATTGACTCAAACCCAAACCTGCTCCGATGGTTAGGAAAGCAAGTCTCCTTCCTGAATCAATCCCATCCTGATCACCCTGCATCCCCTCCCAGACAGGATTCAGGGCATTTCATTTGTGCAGCTCAGAAACATTCATCGCTTTCCAAACGCTGACTCTCCGCCCTGTGGGCAGCATGGCGCCAGGCAAGGGTGCCGGGGAGGGGCTGCTTCCTCCGTGAGACGAGGCCATTCCATTGGCCGCCGCCACCGCTGTTCTTAGCACCTTGCCAGGCTGTCTGGCTGCACACTGGATACACTTGTTCACCAACAACCTTGTCAGATGTTCCCAAGAAAGGCTGTGGCTGAGGGAAGTGAAAACATAAATATTGTGTCATTTTCCTAGGCTCTGCAGAGCCTGGGATCCCGAGGGGCCCAGCAGTGCCTTAGAGTGAAACTCTTCCCGTTTCTGTCCTCTCCCTGTTAACTCGCGCTCCTTTCCTCACATCCCCCACCCTCCGCGGACACATTCCTCTTGTCGGAGGCCTGGGGAGGGAATATGCTGATGGGGAACACTGGGGTTCCAACGACAATTTCAGCAGATTTCAGGTGCCTTGCTCTGGAGACAGCTCTGTTATCAAGAAGACTCCAGCCAGCGTGAAAGGCCAGCATGATGTCCCGGCCGTGTTGCACAGGAGCCGCTACGTGGTCATATCTTGGGGCCTGCTCTAGGAACTGCAGTTGGGTGAGTCTGGAATGGGCCCAAGTCTAGAATCAGATCTGCCCACTGAGATGTGGAAGACCTGGAAGGAACAAAATCAGAAGCTTGATGTCCCACCCAGTAGGTTGAATGTTGATGTCCACAGTAAGATAGAGCCAGCTTAGGGAAATGGGCTATTCTGTGTCTCAGCCCCCACCATGTCTCATGGTGGATGGAGTTTCAGGTTGGGAGCAGAACATCCCAGGAGACAGAGCTAAGGCTTCACAGACCACGCTGAGTGGGCAGCTGGGCTTCTGTCCACAGAACTGAAAGTGAGGTTCGGGCATCAGCATCTACCCCATGACCAATCCCTCTGCTTGGGACAAAGGTCCTATGTGCCTCGTATCTACTGGTGGCACAGGAGACTGGGAGCAAGATGGCCCTGACCAAGGAACAGCCTGGTTTGAAAGGGGGCCTGCTCCTTTCTGTGGTAATAGTAAGGATTGGGGAAGGAGGCACAGAGGGGTAGGCTGGGAAGTGGGCAGTAGTGTCTTGAGCTTCTGGGATCTCTGCCTATTGCCTTGGTGTCTGGTCATTTGCCTGGCCAGTCATGTAGACATCATCACACTTTGCCAAAGAAACAAGGAGTATCCCCCAACCCTGGGCAGATGATGAACCATCTCTCTCTCTCTCTCTCTCTCTCTCACGATTATTGGGCTTCCTGCTGTAGGCAAGAAGAGGATGCTCTTTGCAGAGTGCAGTCTCACTGCACCCTGGCTGTGGGTCGAATTCTTGGAGGAGCTTCAGCTTTTGGCACTCAAGAAACTGAAACAGAGCAGGCTGGAGGTGGAAAAACACCACAGCTTAATACATTTTGAAGGACAGTGAAAAAAGACCTTGGCCCCAAATCAGATTGTTCCTGATCTAAAATTAAAAGCGACTTAAGCTTTAGCATTCGAGAAGAGCGGCAGATAATGGTTGTGAGGGTGGGGAGAATGATTGCTTTTTTTTTTCTTTCACCTCATGGCTGGGAGCAGACCTTTCCAAGATTTCTCTGGACAGGATTATTTACTGTCTTTAAGAAAAAAAAAAAACTTTGCACTTTGCATGAAGATTTGCAAATGCCAGGCACACGGCATGCCGGATGCCCAGCCAAACCTCTTGTGGTTAGCCTTGAAATGAGATCATTTCACAGTAAGAAGGAGGTCAGGTTGCAAAGAAGAGAATTCATTTGGCTGCACCAATATGTAGGCTGCAGCAAAACCACAGAAACAAAATGTTGTTGCTCTGCCATAGCAGGAAGCCTTGGGCACAAATCTGAACTCTTCAAGCATCTACTCCCATCTCTTGCAAGTTCCTCCTGTATACTTGCTTCTTTCGCTTTGCCAGCCACTCCTTAGAATGATCCGATATGACCAAAATTCCATTTTACAGTGCAGGTGGATCATAAGAAACTTCCATGCACTCTTCTGAATTAAAAATGTATATGTGTGAGAGGGTCATACCTCTCTCTCTTAAATTGTCTTCCATTTTCCCTGCCAACATGAAACAAGGGGTCTTCCGCTGCCAACCCAACCAATAGAGGAAGAGGCTCGCCCACTGCCCCCTCACTCTGATTCAGTCAGGAGTTACTGAGCACCTCCTGTGTCCCAGGGCACGCCAAGTGCCCCAGGAGCAGCCACAGCACAGGGGGCCAGTTCCCTCACCTAAATGCTTCTGGGTCCTCGTTGGAGACACATACGGATAAGAAACGATCACAGTTTGCAACACAGGTGATGAAAATAAGTGGGAATTTAAGTGATCTCAGTAGCTGAGAAAGGGGGGCTTTCGGGAAAGGGCTTTCTGGGCCGGTCTCATTGAGGAGACTTATGGAGGCAGGACCCAGGATGGGACCACTTCCTTTCCTATTTCTCCATCTATGCTGATTTCTATTTTATCCCTGACCAAATTCTACAGAGCTTCATACCCACAGAATAATGTTTAACTCCAGCTTTGGCTTCCTGAGTGTACCAGAAGGCTCTGATGATGAAAAATTAAAAAAAAAAAAAAAGCCTGGACTTCTGGTGTGCCATGTAGCAAAGTTAGTGAGGGCTGCTGCCCTTGCAGATCAGAGAGCTAAGCACAGCCCCGCACTAAAGGAAGGGGTTTTGTTAGGCATCAGACAGAGCAGGGATTAAGTGTCAGCTCTGTTACTGCAGCTTTGAGCAACCTATTTAAGTTCTCAGAGCCTCAGCTTCTCAACTATAAAATGGGGGTAATAATAGCACTTGTTTCCTAGGGCTGTGGTGAGGATGAACCAAAATAAGCATTTAATGTGCATGAGTATAGCATCTGGCACACAGTGGCTACTCAATAGCTATTTGCTATTGTTATTCTCCTTCCGCTTTGAATTCCAAACTATTAAATCATTTTAGTAACAGTGTGTCCTAGTGTCCAATAAGTAAGTGGTAACGAACAAACAAGTAGGATACCCGGAGTTTCTACTCACCTGTTGCTGGCCACCCCAGACCATTTGGCTTTCTTATTCACGTGGATCCTGGCTGGGGGATCAATTTCTGGCTCTTTCCCTAGAAGGACAGAAGTTCACAAATGACTCCCTTCTAGTTATTTACCCCCATTTGTCAATTCTGGCCTGTTAATGGAAAGGGCACTGCAATAAACTGCAAGGTATATTCCCCTTCCCTTCGGTTGGTTTGTTTGTTTGGAAGCAAAAAAGAAGAGACAAGCTTGGAGCACATTTCAGATCCATAAAAGACAAATTAATTATCCCCAAGCAGAAGCTGACCTTTAGCTGGCCCCAGCTCTAGTGCCTGAGCCACAGCTGCACCTGCTTTGAAGATGACAATATCCACTTGCTAAATACTAATAATTAGTCACCAAAGCAGGATAAAGAATGCAGAGCAAAGTGAACCTGCAATTACTGTACTCGTGTGCATCCCCTGCGCCCTTGGAGGGCCAATTACCCCAGCACATTACCATAATTGGACTGACATGTTAACAGTGTCCTCCATTCTTTGAAAGTGTCACTGTCCCCCTTTCCTGCCCCTCACAGCTCTGAGCCTGTCGACTGTTCTGCACTGTGCTTTTTTATGGCTAGGGCTGGCTAAAGATGTCAAAGCTGTGCATCCCCTTTAGGGTGCAAGGGGTTTACCAGATGGCCCTAGTGCAGGCCGAGCACGTGCACAGAGGATTCTGGGATGAAGGTCACTGCTACTCCCACCTCCAACTTCTCCCTCCCTCAACTCCACCTCTACTTCTTTTGGAAAAATAACACAATTCGCAAGGGGCTGTGTTGACCAATCAATGGTAGATGCAGTGTTTCTCCCTCTGGAATTCCAGCCTTTCCTGGGGGCTGCCTGTGTCCCTTGCATTCAACTCTGCAGTGGAGTGGCCTGAGCCTTGGAAGACTGTGGTGGGTGGCCTGACTGCAGGGGCCCAGGCTGCTCAAGGAAGGGTGCTCCTAACTCATAATCGTAAGTAAGGACAGCTATGCACAGAGCACAGACCCTGAAAATCAGGAGTGGGCTGCTTTTGGCTCCTAAGGGGTAGCAGGAGAGCTTGGGCAGGGGCAGGTTGGCAGCATGGGGCTCAGCCACCAGTCCCGCCCCTGAGTTGCTCAGTGCTGGTAACAGGCACACCTCCCTCCAGCGGCCTCCACCTTGGCCCCCACCTTGGCCCCCACTGCCTCAACACCATTTTATGAGGTGATCAGTGTCCAATCGATTGAGAGAAGGCTGCTGAGCTCTAGCACCAGCTTTGTGCTGGCAAAGAAGCCGATTCCTACTACTGACCTTTCCAAAGCAAAAATCAGTTTTTAGATTCTTTTTCTTTTTTTGCCTTCTCCTCCCTCCTTTTCATTTGATTTCTTTCCCTATAGAGTAGCAAGCACTTTTTTATTACAAGTCACTGCAACATTCCAAGAGAAAAGGACTTGGTTTCTGGCTGTGTTTCCACACCCTGGGGAGCCAAGCCACTGGAAATGAGTCCCTGGGCTTTCTCCTGCCCAGCCTCAGGTCAGGGAGCTGGAGCAAGACAGGCCTGGGTGGCAACACTGGCTCAGGGCAGGAGCTGGTCTGGTTGAGATGCAAGGATTGGGGACAGGGACATGGTAAGAAGGAACCCTATGTCTTCCATCCTTCTTAGGGCCTCTGTGTCCCACAGTTGCAGAGGGCACTGTTCACATCGTGTTTAGTGTGCACGGCACCTCCTGGAACCCCACAGCAGACATGGAAATGGTGGGCCTAGAATTGGGCAATGTGGTGGCCCTGATCTCACACACACACACACACATACATATCCCTGCACACCCTATGTCTCTGCCTTCTCCCAGAGCTGTTCTGGACCTCATGGGCCCCAGGCTCTCTGCTGTTGGTGCTACTCATGCATGAAATGGTCCACAGGGACAATTTCTGCTCTAATAAGCACCACAGTGTACCCTCCCCATCACAAGCACACGCACAATGTACTCCTTGGTTACCTCCGCCACCACAGTACTACTCCTGGTATAAACCATTCCAGGATTATGGCACTATGGGGTATTAGTGGATGTATCCAGTCAGTGTTCAATCCCCCGAACTCTAAGCTCCAGATAAAGCAAAATGGAGAATTTATTCTAGACCCATCAGATGTTTTGCCCTCCCTATTTTCATTAGTCACTCACACTCGGAGATGCAGATAGAAGGCTATATGCATATGTATCCACAACAACACAAATGCAGCCACCAACACAGAAAGATATGCAATACCCACAGGCACACACACACTCCAGAGGCGGCCAGCCCCTGCACGGAGATACACTGATGTGCATAAACAGAATGACACACTAGCCACAAGCACACATTATATCACACAAACACACATTCATATGTAAACCCAACATACACACTCAAAAAGGTAGCTATGAGGCCCCTCCACACATACTAACACAACATTCTTGTGCCAGAAATGTTACCTGGAATGTACCAGCAAGTCTATTCCATCATTTTATCTTCATAGCTTTTGGGTCGAGCTCTGTGGTAGGCATTCCTTTCTGGGTGGCCGACCCTTTATTGCTGGAAATATGCAGGGCTAGTTGAGTGCTTTTGTAGCATAATTTATGTGATTTTTTCTGACTCCCCACCAGAGGCCCTGCTCCTATCTGCCCATCACATTCCCTTGAAGGAGTCAAGAGTTTCAGTATCATCCTACGAACGGCTGTGCACAGCTGTGAGCTCCAGGGGCCGAGGGATTCCAAGCAGCATTTTCTTTTGCCTAGAATGTGTGTTCTGGGCTTCTCACACACAAAAAAAGACAGATCCAGGCGCTCTGATTCTGCCTTCAGATAAGGAAAGTAGAGTTCAGACTCCAGCTGCAGGAGGTAATTCTTTATTAGCCCAAAGGAAGAAGTACTTGGACCTGAGGCCAAGGAGTTGGAGGGGAAGAGACAGCCCGTGTGTCTCAAAGTGGGATCTGAATTGCTTTGTCTCAAACTTATCCCTAAATTGGCCTTGGTGGCAAGAGACCAGATCATCTGAGATGGACCCCGTAGGAGCTTCCAGAGAGCTGACAGATGTGACTAGCCCAAGGTGAAGACAAGGCCAGTGTGGCCTTGGTCATAGGCTAGGGAGGGAGAAAAGATTAGGGGAAAGATAGAAGTCTCAAAGCCATTATTTAAAAAATCCCCATATATCGTTGTGCTTAGATAGCAATTGTTTAGTCTGAATTAAGGTGAATCTAGGCTCTGCAATGGTGGCAAAACCCCTGGGCAGGGGAACACTGAAGCAGGGGGAAGACTTTTGAGAACAGGCAGAAGCTCAGGAGCCCATCCCCAGGGCAGAGAACGTGTGGTTTCTCCCCACCTCCCCAACAGCCTGCGCCATACAGAATGGCTGCCTTCGGGTGACAAATGATCCCCATTAATTCCATCAGCTAATGAGCCAGTTGGTGCCATCATCAATTATACTAATTAACACACAGGGGCCTTGGAGGCTGGTACACACTTCCTGACACCCCAAACATTTCATTTCACTCTGTCTCTGCCTGGGGCGACTGCTTGGCCAAGACGCAGGCCCCCAAGATCCTGTGGAAAGAAACTACAGGCACAGCCACCTAACTTAAAGTGTTCATCTTCTGCCTCATTCATTCATTTATTCATTGAACCAACAAGCAATGAGCATCTGCTGAAGCAGGTGCTGGGGCACAGGCAGAAATAAGACCCGGGACTTCCCATCAAACCAAAGAGACAGACAAGTAATCAACTAAGACAAAGTGCTAAGTAGGTTCTTATGTGGACACGTACTTTGTAATTTATAAAGCATTTCATAAACCCCATCTCATTTAATCTTCACAACCCCGTGAGGAAGATGTTATCATCTTCCCACTTACAGATGAGAAAACTGAGGTTGAGAGCCAGTATGTGACTCGCTGCCCAAGGAGACCAGGGGTGGGACTTGAATCCAGGCCTTTGACTCTGGGCTTTTCTCTTCACAACCCAGGAAAGCGGGAGAAAGCGTCTGTAGCTCAGTCTGACTGGTGGTTTCAGGGACAGCTTTTCCAAGGGGCCTGAATTAAACTTTAGTGGATCAGCAGGTTGAATCGGTGGAAAGATGAAAGGGAATTTCAGGATAAAGAGGTAGCATTAACAAGGCCTGGGATGGCAGGTGCATAGAACATTCTATAACCAGCCTCATTTGGCAGGCTGTATCGCAGAGTACACAGAAAAGATGCATTTGTGAGGCAGAATGGAGGTAAATTTAAAATATCCCCAAATTCCAAAAGGCAAAAAGTGATTCTGGGATATTTCTCTGAGGCCAAGTGGAAAATCAGGATGGGTTTAGAAAAGGCCAGATGAAAATTTATCCTCAGCATCTGTCATGCTGTCAGGGCTGCAAACAACAGGGGAGGATTTCATTGCTCAGACCTCTTTTTCCATCATCCACTTTATCATTCTGCACTGTTTTCCCATAAGCTAAATATGCCTTCCTCTGCCTAAACACTTGGTTCCAGGCCCCCGTCTCTGCTGAGCGACCTGTCTTCTCCGTCTCCCAGGCTGCACCCCGTGCAGCTGCTCCGGCCCAGCTCCGGCCGTGTCTGCTCTTGCCTCCTCGGCTGTCTGCCAGTGTAGCCCTTGCAGCCTGTTGGTACAAAAAGACCTCTTGTCTTGCTCAGCTTTTCTAGTTCCTGCAGGTCAGGCTGCCCTGACCCCAAGGCATGCAAAGGCCAAGCAGAGAAAGAGTAAGAGAGAGTTGGGGCAGGGTGAGACTCACTGCTTCAAGAAGCAGCCCTTGCATGTGATTGCCCCTCCTGGCTTCTGTGCCTCCCCTACTGTGCCTTTATCCCCTTCTAGCTTCCTTAGAGGGCAAGGCACTTGGCCCGTTCTACCCTCTGCACCCTCACCCACAACTGAGTCTCAGAGAGTACTACAGATATAGGAGGCTCACGGCATGGTTTTTGAATAAATCAGGATCTCAGACACCAGAGCCCTGGGCGGACTGTTTGACAAAGGTGGGTGGGCTGGCTTCTCGCTGAGTCCCCAGCCAAGGTATTCATTTTTAATGGTGCTTCAGATTCTCCCCAACCACTGCTTCCCACTCTCAGCCACCGCTGCCACTAGATGCATGTCTGCTTAATTACAATTCATGAAGTGCTTGCCTATTAATAAAGCCTAATTAATCCAGTCATACCACCCCGCAATGCCGTCAGGGAAGCAGAGCCCATCGGCCACCTTGGCAGCAGCCCTGAGCAGAAAGGAGTTAAAGGAGATCTAGCCCCAGATCTGGGCTCCCTCCACCAGAGGGCTTTGAAAGCAGCTCTCCTCCAGGCACCCAAACTCAGAGGCTGGCAAATTTCTTGCCTGGCTGGTGCTTGGCGCTGTCCCCATCCCCTGAATGCACAGCCTTGTGCTATCATGCTGGTCTGTCTCCTGATCAGATTGGAAGCTTCTTTGAGGACAGGGTTGTGCTTACTGAGCTCTGTAACCACCCAGTGTGGCCTCTCCCTCCCTCTACCCTGGCCCCCCTGGCTCAGGACTGGCTTTGTGTGCATGTGCGTGTGCAAGTGTGGCCTGGGGGAGTTGAGGGTGCCTGAGGAATCACCCCTCCCGTGCCCAGTCTGGGGAGCAGTGTGGGGTGTGGAGCCAGCACCAGCTTTGAAGCCAGAGAGATCTCAGTTGCCAGTGTAGCACTGCCATTCCCAGCTGTGTGGTGTTGGGCAGGTTCCTTAACCTTTCTATGCCTCAATGTCATCATTTGTAAAATGATAGCAGCACCCGCATTGTAAATGGTTGTGAGAATGACATAACTTTTTCCAAAAAAAAAAAATTTTTTTAGTGAAATAACATATATAGAGAAAAAAGTCTCATGTCCTAAGTATTCAGTTGAATGAATTTTCATAAAAATGAACACGCTTCTGCAACCAGCATGCAGAATAAGAAACAAATAATACCAACATGCTGAAGAATTTGCTTGGGCTCTCTGTAAATAAAGTAACTTCTGGGAAGTGTTTGGTAAACTGCTTGGCACATGTACAGACACGTAGTAATTATTTTCTCTCCCTCATTTCCAAACATCCTTATCCTACCACCACCGCAACTGTATTAGTCAGGGTTCTCCAGAGAAATAGAACCAATAGAATACATATATAAAGAGATTTGTTATCAGAAATTAGCTTACACGATTATGGAGGCTGAGAAGTCCCAGGACCTGCCGTCTGCAGGCTGAAGACCCAGGAGGGCTGGTGGTGTAGGCCAGGACAGGGGCAACGGCCTGGGAACCAGGGGAGCCCATGGTGTAAGTTCCAGTCCTGGTGCCAGAGAAGACTAATGCCCCAGCTCCCACATTTCTCCTTTTTGTTCCACACAGGCCACCAATGGCTTGAATGAGGCCCACCCACACTGAGCAGGGCAAACTGCTTTACTCAGTCTATCCATGCAAATGTTAATCTCATCTAGAAACACCCTCACAGACACACCCAGAATAATGTTTAACCAAATATCTGGGTAGCCTGTGGCCCAGTCAAGTTGACACATAAAATTAATCATCACAACAACAAAACCCTCATCAAACAAAGCCACCAGCACCCAGGTGGCAAGAGCTTTTAGGAACATCTACTGCCATTACAATGACCTGCCTTTCCATCAGAGTTGGTGCCACTGGATAAGGCATTGCAGACATGCAGAACGAGAGCTAGGTCTCTGCCTAGGGCCGAGGCACTCTAGTTACTTCCCAGTTCTCTATGTGAGGGAGTAATTCACAGACTTCTAGAACTGGAAGAAGCCTGGAGGCCATCACAGCTGATCACCTCCTGATGCAAAAATGACACTCTGGCCTTGCCACACGGGCATCAATGTTCAGCCTGGGATATGCAGAGTCCTGGGATATACCCAGCATCCTTCCACCGCTCACCTGCTAACTTCTTAGAGCCCAGTGACGAATAGACTGTGATAGGAAGGGTCTTCTAGGCAGAACCACAAATCCCAGCAGGCACACTGGACAGTGGGGCAATGAGAACAACTTTTGTGGGAAAACAGCCAACCCTGGGGCAGATGCTTGCTTCTGGGACTGTCCAGTCCACTGGGCTCTGAAGAGAGGGGACAGCTCCATGCTTCCTTTCAGCAGAATAGCAGGTACATACATGGGGTGACAGACAGGGTTCTCCTCTTTTTCTATCTTTGAATTGAAGAATACTAAACCAGAAAAGAACTTAGTAGACCTGAAATTACACCCCAAAAGCCCAGTCATTCTTTTGGATTCAGAAGAGTTTGGGGATTTGAAACCCTGTGGAAAGGGGGCCATGTGGAAGCGTGCCCTAGCAGGCAGGTGTGATCCAAGGTGAGACAGAGTCGGGTCTGATGCAGGGAAAGACACTCCCCCTGTGCGAGCTGCACAGGTGGGGCGAGCTCCCAGGGAGACAGTGACCCCCACCACTGAAGAGGCCCACACATAGGCCACACGGCTGCTCCACAAAGGTGTGGCAGAGGGAATCTAAGCTTTGGAAGAGCGACCGACTTTCTTTACCTTACAATTCTCTCCCTGTTGGGATCTGCATCTGTGAGCTGTGGCAGCGACCCAGGCACACAAAGGAGGCTATGCAGGATCTCAGGGCCAGATGGAACTTCAGCGGCCATGTGGCCTGAACTCCACCCAGCAGGGGACCATGCTCCATAGTCCTCCTGCACCGTCTCGACCCACTTCCATCCGGCAGACTGGGCTCCATTCCAGCAGGGGCACTTATGAAGAAGGTGCGTAGTGACCTAGTAACTTTGGATAACCCACTTAACCTCACTGAATCTTGGTTCCTTCATCCACGAAAACAGAGGGAAACAACGCTGACCTTGAGGTCCTGAGGACAGAATGAGACATCTGAGCCTATCTAGCACTAACAGGCTCTTGGTATAAAGGTCCCTCCTTCTCATTTCTCCTTCCTGCCATCCCCCCTCCCTTCCTTCCCAGACTCTCCTTTTCCCTTCTTCTATAGGTCGATTCACAACTTGTAACTGTGCTTTTGGTTGTTGCTTACTTGCTTATTGTCCAACACCCCCACTTGCCTGTGAGCTCTATGAGGATGGTGGTGTCCACACTGCCTGAACACAATGAGTAACAGGTAAGTACTGGTTGAATAAACCAACAAACCATTTCCCCAAACTTCAGGAAGCCCAACACTACTGAGGATGCCCTGTTGGCAGCTGGACTGATCTCTCCACCTGAAAGTTGTCCCTTGGGACAAACTAAGTCTTACCTCTGGATCCTAGTTCTGTCTGCCTCCCCTTCACCCACACTCTCTGAGTCCAGAGAAATCCTTTGCTGCCTGCACGAAACAGCCCTTTGGATAGCCAATAGTTGTCTCAGTTCTCCCAAGTCCTCTTTCCTTTGAGCTAATTATTAGGCTTTCTTCCTCCTTCTGCCTCTGCCCCTGCTTTGCCACTCATTTCTAGAGCCCTGAGCAGCAGGCACTCACAGGTGGGCTTCCCTTGACTGCATGTGGGCATCGCAAAGGGCTTGCTTAGTAATGTCTTTGAAAGTGCCTGGGCTTTTGCATTACATTGATTTGCCACCCTCCACACACACACACACACACACACACACACACACACACACACACACACGCACACGCACACACACACAGCACACACACAGACACACACACAAAGAACAAAGTCTCCTAATGGCTTTGATGCCCTTATATCTCCAGTTAAAAGAGTTTTCTGTTTGACCTTTCAAACAGAAAGATCGTGTTTGTAGCCATGTTTGGAAAACTGGAAAGCCCTGTGCAAATAAAAAAGATTTATCTCAACATTTGGCAGACATCCATGACCTTTGATACATGCTAGCAGTGTGTAAACCCTTCATATCTGGACAGGCTGCCTGGAGGAGGAGAAAAGATGGACGAAGAGGTTCAGTCCCATGCGAAGAGAGCTATTTGAGTTTTATGGTAGTTATAGAGTCCTGTGTTGGGGAAAGGCTTCTGTTTCATGCCAAGTGGTTGGGATTCACTTATTGCTCAATAAATCCCATTGAAGGGCCTCACGAATTAATACAGTGATGGGATTTCTGCCTTTTCCATATACATGAATTCAGTAATAACTGTAATTATTATGAAGTTATAATAAAACATGATGTGTTATGCTGTTCATTCAATGGCAATAAGGATAAAGTATGGGGACTTCCCTGTCTCTGCACTCATCATTTTTCCCCTTAATTACGGAACAATTCCATAGGCTGAAGGCAGGAGAAAGAGGCCTCATCCTGCCTTGATGGGGCTTCCTCCTAGTGTCCTTTGCCTGGTTTAAGTGGTCCCAGGCTCCCATTCTTCTGGGGCAGGAGGAGGGGGCAGGCCTCAGCAAAGGAGATCCATCATTTCATGGACTGAGTTAGGGATCAAGTGGAGAGATGAATAAAAAAATGTCAGTCGTTTTCCCCCTACCCCCTTTATCTACTCCCAGTCACTCCAACTGTGCTTTTGAACCATCAGTCCTTGCCCACCTGGGCCACAGAGGATTGGACTAGGGTGGACATTTTAACCCCAAGTGACCCAGTATTAGGACAGAGGCTCAAGAGGTTGGTGTAGGGGTCTGGAGCTGGGGAAACCTGCAAGGTCAGGGCTGGGGCAGCCCCCTCCTGCCATGACCGTGCTGAGGTCGAGTACGCAGTTCTGCAGCAAGAAAGGGGCAATGGAGCTACTGCAGAGAGAAGAGGAGAGACAGCGTCCACCCAGAGAGGCTCAAGGACAACCTTGGTGGCTGATTCTGCAGGTCCCAGTGGCAATCTCTCCTGGGGCTTGGTTGTACTTCTTGTTCTCAGCTGGCCTAGGTTATGTGCATCATTCCACAAAAATTCCCTTTTATTATTTTATCTCATCTCAAATGAGTTTTCAGTTTTATATCTAAATAACTCTCAAGACTTTACTGAAAACTCCATGACAGGAAATCATTTTATCTTCTTTATCGTTGTTTTCCTGGTAACTTGAACAATGCTAGGCACATGGAACTTGCTCAGTAAAATGGTTGAATGAATGAAAGATGAATTAATGGATGGATGGAAAAAACGAGAACTTGGACCTAGTAAAGGACAATCTTCCTCAGGCAGGCCCAGTTTGTCCCAGTTGGACATAGGCCATTGCTCCCCATTTAACCCTAAGAAAAAAACAGTTGCCCTGCAAACACACCTTCCAGGAGGGTGTCCTCTGGGTCCAGGTGGAGAGAAGTGCTCCAGACCCATGACTGGGAGTTTGCCCTTGGGAGCCCTAACCCTCAGCCCTAGCCTGAAGAGCAGACCCCCAGCTCTCTGAAGCATGCTTCTAGCACAGGTCGGGGTTCCTCAGCCTGAAAGCAAGGGGTGGGGAGAGGATGCAGAAGGTCCTTCAGTCTATACACCTGCTTCCAGACAGATCTGCCACGGGCTGCATCGTAACTCAAGATGCCACGCTGCACTCACTTGTTCAACAGTAGCATTAACCACCGCACTGGCAATGGCAAGGCTCTGGCCAGCCGCTGAGGACAGAGGTGAATGGGTCAGACATAGGCCCTGCCCTAGGCGACTTAGAATCCACTAAAGGAGAATCTAGACCCTTCTCTACCTCCAATATCTCCAAAGGATGTGGTTCCAGAGCTAGTCAGCCTGCCCAGCCTATCGGTTCCAAAGTCCTCTTCCTACTGCGGGTCCCGACAGGCTTCTCAAAGGAGAGTGGGGAATGGCAGGGGAGCCCGATCCAGGCCTCTCCCTTCACAGTGCCTTTAAAGGTCTTCCCTTGTCAGGGGACTTTCTATTCACCAGCCTCTCACGCTCCAAGGGACAGAATTGGAAAGCCAGCGTCAGCCAGGTGGAGAAAGCCAGGGCCCTGGAGATTATCTTCTCTAAGACGGTAGGGATGTTAAACATGAAAATGTGTGACTCCCCCTGGATGTGACGAGGGCGGGGAGACGCTGTTCCTAATGGGTGATGGATTGTCTCCGTGCTTCTGAGGGCCTTGCAAAGTGATAGTGTTCTTGCGCTCCCTCCTCGTGTTGGGTCCAAGTGGTGTCTCAGCTATGCTTTGCAATGGAAGGGAGCAAACTCGTCTTACGTCTAGAGTGGAGGGTCAGTATGGACAGTGAAGACTGGCTGCAAATTCCCCAGGGGTCCTGAGAGTCAGCAAAACCCAGTTGGCCTCTCTCCTTTGCTCCCTATATCCCAGCCCACCCGTCTCCCCGCAGGGCTCGCTCTCTCCCAAGGGCTCTCACCTCCCTTCAGGGCCTCAAGTATCACTGATAAACAAACATGTGCCAGATCATTATCTGCCACCCTCCTTCTGTGCAGAATTTCCTGTCACTACATGGGTGTGTGGCCATGGTAAAACTCATCTCTTCCTCCCCTCCCCACCTAGATCTGCTCCCCTTTCTGTGTCTCCCACCTTGATACCATCAGACAATCAAACCAGAAAAACCTACTTCTCTCCTCAGCCCCAATCAGCCACCTTCTGTTTGAATTCCCTAAAATATTTTCAGATTGGTTTCCTTTTTCATGTGTCATGCCAGTTTCCTTGTCTAGCTGTCATTGGCTCCTGCTGGCTCCTCCAGGTGGTCTCCCACTCAATGTCCTCTATTTTTCTTTTCAGAACATTACACACACACACACACACACACACACACACACACACACACACACACACACAGGAGTTGTCAGCCATGAATTCTGGCTCCAACTTATCTTTCTGTCTCCACTTTCTTATATTCTCACAGATGAATCTCACCTTCCACCCAGTGGATTCCTTTCTCACCTCGAAGCCTTTATCTATGTTTTCCTCTGGGACTAGGGTGTCCTCTCCCCCAGCCCCTGTTCGTGTGCCTGGAAATAACCAATGCATCTCCAGGCCTCTACTCAAAGAGCCTCTCTCCTAGGGAACTGTCTATGACCCACCTCCCTCTGCATTCTGACACCATGAGGGTGCCAGCCCTTTAACACCTGGATTCTTCTGTTTCCTCTGCCTGGAAAACTTTTTTGCTCCAGTTCTTCACAGGACCAGTTCCTTTTCTGAGGTCGAGCCAAATGTCACAGCTGTCCTACCTAGAATAGACCGCCATTGCTACCCCGTTCCCCGTGCGGGCCGTCCATCGCACAGTCTTGTTTATTTCCTTCCCTGCGCTCATTACAAATCCTGAGAATCCTATGTGGCCTGTTAGGCTCCGGAGGAAGCAAGCTCAGCTGGAGCTTAGCTCTCGGGATTGGTGTTGACGAGGACCCTGGAATCAACACCAGGGGTAGGGAGTCGCGAAGTAGGTGTGGGCAAAGGACAAGTCCGTCCTTGATGCAATACTGAAGACAGACCTGGCTGATCCCAGAGGAAACTGGAGATAAAGCGTTCAAGCTGGCCTGACATGGCTGGGCTTTTATACCTGTTTCCATCAGTCATTGGATGGGGTCACTCTCAGAAGGGTCAGGCCTCGGGCAAGGTAGCCGTCTGCATCTTGTGTTAGAAGGCCTCCGGTCTCTACAGGGCTTTGGCTCACTTCTGCATTTTGTCCAAAATTTTAAAAAAAGTATATCTAGAGCTAAGAATAGATAGAAAAGTACAAAGAAACCCCCTAATTTGGAGGGATAATTGAAACTGTGGTTTCCTTTTTCAGTAATTGTTTGAATCTCTTGGCTCTAGGCTTTTTTGCAAGTCCGGCATCTCCACCAGCCCCATCTCTGGCCTCTGGCCAAGGCAGAGAGAACACAAACAGAGCCTGGCTTCCCTCCGAGTCAGTGCCTCTCAGGCCGGCCTTGGGTCTGGCTCCTGCTCCTGTCCCAACTCAGAACCCCTGGGGTGCACGGCTTACAGAGGACCAGCAGGGAGGGAGAGGCCTCAGGCCAGCAGCTCTGAGAGGGCTGGATCCGTGAAGTTCTCCTTTCCTTCTCTCCCCACCCCCCCCACCTCTGGCAGATGGAGGCAGTGAGGATTATGACCGAGCTTTGAGTGGTTCCAGTGCTCATTGAACAAGGGGAGGAAGAGGAAATCCTCTTTTCTTCCTCTCCTCCTCAAAGCTGATGAGAAATCAGCAAAGCCCGGTGCAGGGGCTCTCAGCCACCTTCCTCCTTCCTCATCGCTGCGGCGCCTGCTCTCTGCCTTTAGGTGTGACCTGGCAAGTGCCTCGGAACCTCTTCCTGGCCACTCTCCAGGCCTCATCTCACCTTGGCCCCTCCGGAGCAGTATGTCAGATGATGACCCAAGGCATGAGACCCTGGGCGGGAAGAGAGCAGAGGCTGAGCCTGGGGCAGGCTAGGCTGTCAGGCTCACGTGCTCACTGTCACACGCTGGGCCTGCTCAGGACACCCTGCTTATCCTTAGGTGACCCCCACAGGAGGCTGGCCTCCGCAGGTATTGCATCACACACACACACACACACACACACACACACACACACACGCCACATACTCAAATCCAATCCGTTGATGAATAGTGTCTTTTTTTCCGTGGAGGTTAGGTGGGGAGACGGAGGAGATCACATTGTACATCGAATGCCAAAATTTCCCAAACATCCCTTTACTGTCTCTCTGCTTGTTCCCCAAACTTCCTCTCCCTTAGCAGCTACTTCATTTCTCTCTTGGCTGCTGTCACTGTCCCTCAAACTCCTCTTATGTAGCCCCCTCCAGCTACAGAGATCTCCACACAAGCCTATAAGATCTGGAACCAAACTCATTCTGCCTCACAGGAGGTGGCACCCTGGCATCTGAGGGGCTCCCAAAGCCCTAGATTCAAAGTGCCCCCTCCCACTGACTGTTCACCAAGGCCTCTGCTGCCCCATCCTGGGAAGGATCCCTGGATTTAGAATCACAAATGGGGATTGGAGTCTCATCTCTACCACTATTTTTTTGCCATGGGATCTGGAATAACAAAAGGTACTCGGAGTATTTCCCTTATACTCCTGTTGGGTTTGTCTCAGGAGCTGGTGGGGACAAGTGATGACCCAGCAGACGTCTGCAGGAGGTATCCAAGTGGACGAGGCAGAGTGGACAGAGCTGCTGCCAAGGATTCTGTGGGGCAGGAAGCACCGTGGGGAAGGTGGGGTGGGGTGGGCAGGCCACTGGAGATGGGAGGAGCGGGGTCACACCTGGGCTCACACCACACCACCCCACGGCCTGCTCTGTCTGGGAGAGGGAGACAGGTGTGTTAGCCTTGCGCCTGCCAGTCCAGCCCCTGGCTGTAAGGTCAGTGAGGGCAGAGTAAAATCTCCCCCTCGGGCCTTTCCCATCCAGTGGCTCGGGCACGTGCATGGGCACATGCAAACTAATTAACCCGAGCGCTTTGGGCTGCCGATCTATGCTGTGTACACCTGCAGGTAACTTATGTCTATATGGCCTAAAGTTCCTCACTCTTGTTTGAGAGTTCTCACTCCCCTATCAGATGGAAACTCCTCAGTGACCAAGATTGTTTCCCCCATTGGACCAGGGTAGTCCAGAGGACAGAAGGGCCCAGAGGGGACACTGAGTACAGGGCAGCTCTGTGCTGGGTGCTAGTAGCCTCTCCCCCAGCCCCTGGAGCCTGGTTGCCTCGCTGAGTCTACTTTTCCCTGGGACAACAGCACTGCCCAGCTGGGTCTGCAGAGGGCTGAGGAAAGGGCCCACCTGGCAACACTGTGGGGACTGGGGGGCTCTCAGTGGGTGCTGCTGGGCGTCTTTCCGCTTTCACGACATCACCTCTGCTTTCCCATTCTGCAGGGCCATCTGGCTCTTCCCTCCCCTCCTCTTCAAACCTCTGCTGCCGAGTAGAGATTTAGTGTCAACAATTAGTAGGCCTTATGAGTTTTGTTGGGAAAAAAATGAATGAAAGGCCATCATCACTCAGAAATATTTGCCATCCTTGGGATGTTTGCATCTGAGCCTGCCCTCTCTCTCTGCAGGGTGAAGTGCGTGATCCCAGTGTAAGGAATTCCAGGTTCCAGTGTCAGGAAGGAGAAATACATTTGTGGGTAGAGGTGTCTATCATTCCTGTGCCCTACCTCCGGGGAGGACCTACAGCAGCTGTGCTAGCCTCAACAATCAGTGGAAATGGCCAGGGAGGGGGACGGGACTTAAGCAGAACTGCCTTAGAAAACTAGGCGACAAAGCCATGGAGGTAGACTGTCGTGGTAGAAAGAGCACGAGATAGTCAATGGGACTGACTTGTAGTCCCAGCTGAGCCACGCTACGGGTCCTAATTTCCTCATTTTGAAAAATAGACAGAAGGATGGTTTGGATTGTTTCTCCACACCTAGCATCTGTGGCCACATGGCAGGGACACTGAGGCCATCTGGGACGAGCAGGGATCTCTGAGAGCCTTGCCAAGGATGTAGCAGAAGCTCCCTGGAGCAGGACCCAGCCCAGAGGACCAGGGAGGGTCTGGAGACACAGGAGTGCAGTTCATCCTTCCAGGGACACTGCAGGAGCCGGGCCAGTGCACCCGGGACAACCGCAGACACACGATACCCCTGTGCTGAAGGCCTCCTGTGAGGGGCACCAGCAGGTGAGTCAGATCCCTACCTGGCCTCCCTCCGGAGAGTTTCCTCCTTTGAGCAGCCCCATGGCGGGGGAGCTAGCATCTCCTGCAGGATTCCACTTAAATGAAATTCAAGACAAAGTAGAAATCAAAAAGTGGTTACGCATTCATCGAGGGAAGGGGCCCAAGGGAGCCTTCCGGTGTGCTGGAGATGGTTTGTATCTCGACGGGCGGTGGGGACGTGGGTGCGTACGTATGTCAAAGTGCGTGGGCTGTCCACTGAGCTGTGCGTACTTTACTGTGTGTAAATTACAACTCAAGAAAAAATTAATAACCCAAGAGTTCAGAAATGGTTCCAGGCCAAGGAGAGCAGTGCCAGAGACAGAGAGCAAAGTGAGGGGAGGGTGGAAAGCGAATCTCCACCTGGGAAGAGCTAGGCAGATCGGGGAGGTGCGCCTGCCACTCCAGGGCTGGGGAAGACAGAGAGAGCCAGGGAGCAGGAGAGGGGAGGAGCAGGGAGAAGGGAGAGTAACAACAACCAGTGTTTGTGGCATGTCGGGGGAATATGGCAGCTTGTCCCCAGACGGGGGTTGGCCTTAAGACCCTTGACATGACCCCTTTGTCTTTTAAGGACGAGACTTCTGGGGGCATTGGCACACCTGGGAGGTTAGCTGAGACACATAACAGGTTTTTGCCACGCTGTGGGGCTAACATTCGTGGCCACATAGGGCGATGGGGGTGGGGGTCGTTCTCTGATATCCCCACAGAGAGACCGCCAGGAACCGCACCCTCTCCCAGGAATCCCTCTCATTGGATTTTCCGGCTTCTGCTGTCAGGAGGAGCCACGCTCATCTAACATTTAGAGTTTGCAGACGGCTGAAATGTGACATGCGCCACTTAGAGCGGCCCGACATTGATGTACAGTGTTAATATTACGTTCTAAGTGGCTTCTGTATGTTATCCAAAAATGAGGAATAAAACTGAGCAAATTCATTTCTTCTTTTAAAAAAATGGGTGGATTTAAAAAGCGATGATTCAGAGCCCCAGAGTCAAGGAAGGGGCGCGACGTCATTGCGGCCAGCAGCCCTCTTGTGCTCAGGGCCAGCATGGCAAGTGCGTGTCCTCACTCATCTTGGGAGCGTCCGGAGGATGGAACTCCTTGAGAGCTCTCTGGAGGGCTGGGGCCGCCTCTGCTCCCCACACCCAGACCCCTGGTCTGCTTGAGCACAGCCAAACCTGGGGCTCCAGCCAAGGCCCCCCTCCATTTTCCCTTGACCTGCTGGCCAAGCGTGAGGGCCATGGGGTCAAGCTGCCTGGGTTAGAGTTCTCGCTCCATCGCTGACTTGCCTTGGCACCACAGTACCTCAGTGTTCTCATCTGTAAAATGGAGTAATAGTGTCTACCTTTTAGTATTGTTATTATAAAAGAAGCTTAAAATATGTAAGGTGCTTAGACATTCATCTGCCTGGGAGATTTTAAATGCTCAGTAAGTGCTGTTATGGTGATTATTATTATTATTATTCTCCCTAGAGCATGCACATTCCCCAGCGGGCTTTTTTGCTCCCATAGACCCAACACCGTGACATTTCCTTTCTCTCCTTGTCTCCCTACGCAGATGCTTCCCCTCCTTTCAGGCTTAGTTTTGAGTCCGGCTGACTGTATCAGCTTCCCTCTCTCCTTGTCCTCTCATTGTACAAAGAATTGGGAGTAGGGTCAGCAAAACCTAGACCTTTTTACAGAATGTCTGGTGTCATTCTCTTGTGTCTCCTCAAACGCACACTAACCTCTGGAGGGCAGGGCCTGGGTCTTATTTACGTAGCGTCTAGCCCTGGCTGGTCGCTCCCTGAACTGAGGCATTTGCTGTCTTCTCTTTGGTGACCCATGGATGGAAACCACAGTCCTAGCTGGAAGCCCCAAACTGAAGCTCCAAAATGTTCCCCTATATGAGTATACGCTGTGGAAAGGAATCCACAGTGCAGTAACCAGGTAAACGGAGCCCTTTTGGGCAAGGAGAACGTATTTCCCTGCAAATGCTACCCAGACTCCTCCCCTAAACTCTGCCTTCTAGACGTCTGCACTTGGACGCCAATTCGCATCTCATACAGAGCATGTCCAAACAGAACTCCTGACACTCCTACTCAGACCCAATTGTCCTGTATTTCGCTCCATCTCTATAAAGAGAGTTCTGTCCTTCCATTTGCTCAGACCAAAAATCCTGAAGTCAACCTAGATGCCTTCCTTTCTTTCACAACCCACATCGAACCCATCAGCACCCCCGTTATCTCTACTATCGAAATATGTTCTCACCCAACCGCTTCCCACAATAGTGAGCTGAAAGCTGATTGTTAAATATTTGTGAAATTCGCAAGCTGGTTGTTAAACATTGAGTACTTGAAGTCAGCTATGGTGGGACTATTTACACCACAGAAATTGGCAAATGCTACAAATCAAAGCGTTTATTTTTATTTTTTAATCTTTTACAGAGAGCTGGCATACCAGAGCTCCACTGACTTCCTCCCCTTTCCACAGCTACCCACATGTTCCAAGTCTTCATCATCTCTACCTTGACCATTGCTACAGCCTCCTACTTGGTCTTCCTGCTTTTACCCTTGCTGCTCATAGTCTGCCCTGAACATAGTAAGCCTTTTAAAACACAAACTGGATCACGACTAGGCTGCGCTCAGACTCTCCAGTGGCTTCCCCTCTTACTCAGAGTAGAATTCCAGTTTCTATCCACAGCTTAAAAGTTTTACACATCTGACCCTCCACCACCTCCCTGATGTCACTTCTACCACTTTCTCACTTTCTTCGTTCCAGCCACAGGGACCTCCTTGATGCTTCTTGAATATACTCAGAATTCTCCTACCCCAGGGCCTTTGCACTTGCTTTCCTCCTGCCTGGAAAGCTCTTACCCTAGATGAGTTCATGGCTTTCTGGTCCATTTCCTTTATTGCTCTCTTTGTGTGAGAGACATCTGCTTGATAACCTTGTCAAAATAAGCTTCCTCTCGCCCTGCTATTGTTCTCTATTCCCCAGACAATCCTTCACTTTTGTCTAAAACATGTCACCACCTGAAACATTGCGTATGTATCTGTTTAGGTGGCTGTTGCTTATCTTCCCACCCCCAGCCAAATTATAATGAGAACAGAGACCTTGTTGTGCTCATTTTTGTGCCTTTAGTCCCCGGAATAATGTTTGGCACATAGTTGGTGCTCAGTAAATATGTGTTGAATGAATGGTGCTGCCCACACCCCTGAGCCATTTCCCGAGGCAGAAGGAATCACCACAGCAAGGTGAGCAATCGCTGATACTATACAGAGGGGTCTTCTTGATCTCCTCCCCAGGGGCTCTGGATCCCCTGAGGATCTCTCACAGCTACCAGGAATTTAAAAACACTTCACTGAGCTAATACCAGTCTAAGTGCCAAGATCCCTGATGAGAGTGAATTCCTTAATAAAACAAAAACTTAAGAAGTAAGTCTGAAATCAGGTTGAATACAAGTTATTCTATCAGTGTTTATATGGGAGCGTTCTCATAAGATAGAACTGGAGTTTCGGGCTGATTGATAAGAAATCAAACGCTTGATTTCTTCTTCCTCTCTATGGCCTAGACCCTGAGTGAGAAAAATATGACATATATGTGAATACATATTAGTGCATACATGCATGTATGTGTGTTTATATAATTTTATGTGTCACCTTGAAGATATACTTAAAATGATTATATATACTTTTATGTGTCAACTTGAATATGCATACACACACATACAAGCACAATATATGTGTGTGTGTATTTAATTTTGGGTGCCAACTTAACTGGGCCATGATGTGCCCAGCTCTCTGGTCAAACATGATCCTGAGTATGCTTCTTCGTGAGGGTGTTTGCCGATGAGATTAGCATCTGAGTGGGTAGACTGAGTGAAGAAGATTGCCCTCCTCATTGTGGGTGGTCCTCATCTAGTCAGTTGAAGGTCTGGATGGAACAGAAAGGCTGACCCTCCCGTGTGTGAGAGGGAATGCTTGCTGTGAATATATATATATAATTCGTGACAGTACGGCTGACAGGTTAGGGCATGATTTGCAGGCAGGCAGAGGTCATGATGCTCTGAATATAAGATGTTCCTTAGGCAGAAGTTCCTGGGGAATAAGGCATAGTCATCCACCTTCCTAGTGTCCTTCTGTTCACCAGCAGCTGTCTTGCTGCGATAGGACAGGGAATTCAGAAAGCAGGACAGTTGGGCTCAGCCCCCAGGGTGGCACAAGCCCTCCAAGGTCTTTGTCCCATCTCTAGATTCAGAGCCATCTCCATTCAGGAGACACTGCATGTTGGGGTGGGGCTAGGTGTGGTTACAGGAATGCCTTTTTTCTGATGGGGTGGTTTAGAGGATTAGAATCCATAGGTGGAGGGAAAGAAGGATGAACAGTGCAGAATGCAATTTATTAATTAATTTATTAACTATATATTGAGTGTCTACTGTGCCAGGCACTGCACTGGACACCACATATAGAATGACAAACAAGTCAGAGACAACTGTCTTCCCTCTTCCACTCTAGCTGGGGAGGCCTGTGGGGTGCGGGGCCCTGTCTGAGAAGCTGAGAGCTGAGCGGAGAGGCACACGAAGTGAGGGATTAGCCGTGACACTGTCTGGAAGGAAGAGCATCCCGGGCAGTAGAGCCGGGGAGGGAATGAGCTTGGCATGTTAAAGAGCAGCAGACGCTGGTGTGACAAGAGAGGAGTGGACGGAGGGAGAGTGCAGGAGATGAGGCCAGAGAGGTGGTCAGGAACAGGTCATGAGAGAGGAGTGCCAGGATTTGATTTTTATTTTTAAATCATTGTCTGGGGTTTGGGCATAGACTAGGCTATGGGAGGTGGGGGACAAGAATGGACCCAAGGGATCAATAGGAAAATGAGGTGAGAGACACTGGAGCCTTGGGACGGGGTGGAGCTGGTGGTGGCAGATTTCAGGTATCCTTTGACAGAAGCCCAACAAGACTTGCTTATGAACTGGCTATGAGAAAAGGAGAGAAATCGAGGAATGCGTTTTTTTTTACCTTAATAGTGATGCCCTTTACTGAGATGGGGAGGACTGGGGGAAGAGAGGGATATGAGGTGGGCATGGGAAGTGAGAGCTACATTTAGCCAGGTGTGGTGGCTCATGCACACCTGTGACCCCATTGACTCAGCAGGCTGGGGCAGGAGGATCACTTGAGCCCAGGAGTTTGACACCAGCCTGGGCAACATAGTGAGACCCTGTCTCTAAAAAAACAGTTAGAAAAATTAGCCTGGCATGGTGGCTCAAGCCTGTAGTCCCAGCTACTCAGCATGTGGGAGGATCACTTGAGCCCGGGAGTTTGAGGCAGCTGCGATTGTGCCACTGCACTCCAGCCTGGGCGACAGTCAGAGACTCTTGTCTCTAAAAAAGTGAAGAGTTACATTTTGGACTAAGATGCCTACTAGACACCCAAGAGGAAACTTCAAGAAGGTTGTTGGATGTGTAAGGCTGACTTTCAACAGAAAGATGCAGGATGGAATTGATGGACTGAACTGCTTACATACAAACTTCAAATAAATACCAAGTCCTTATTATTTGTTCAATAAACATTTATGGGTCACATACTATAAGGTTGAACCATATGAAATAACCATCTCCGTATGCCAAAGATTGTCAAATATTGGCCAATTCAATGTGGTTTAAGCTAGCATATCCAAAGTGCCATGCCAAGCAAGGGTTGAGAAGGATAAAGATGTATAATATTAAATACAATACATGCTCTCTGGGACCTGACAGTCCAGAATGAGAAATAACATTTTTGTTTAAATCTGCTGATAAAAACAATTTATATATCAGTTACCATGTCCAGGCCCTCTAATAAACACCTTGCACGTATTAAATCATTTAATCATCACAACTACTTTATGAGGTAGTTACCATTATTATTTCTTGACAAGGGTAAAATAACTTCTTAACCAAACTGTAGTGGGTTAAAAATGGCCACGTATTCTTTACCACTCACCCTGTGCAAAAGCGAGGCCCCACCCTCACCTCACCCAAATCCTGTGACTAGCTTTCACCAATAGAATGAGCTGCAAAGGATGCTATGTAATCTCTAAGGCCAAGTTTTAATAGATCTGTGGCTTTCACTCTTGACCTCTAGGAGCATTCCCTCATGGAACCTAGCTGCCATATTAGAATTCCAACCCCCCAAGACCACCATGCTGTGAGGAAGCCCAAGCTCACCAAATGCAGAGAGACAGATGCCACATGGAGGAGCACTGAGGAGCTTAAAGGACCCCAGCTGTCACCTCCTAGAACAGATTAAACATCTAGCTGAATCCTATCCAAATTCTGATCTACAGAATTGTAATCAAATACATTAGCCGTTATTTGAAGCCACTACATTTTAGGGTGGCTTTCTATGTAGCAATAGATAACCAGAACACAACCGAAAAGTAGCTGAGCTGGGATTTGAACCCAGGCTGTCTGATTGCACAATTTGTGCCCTGCACTATTGCTCTATACTACCTCTCTAATGTATGGGATGCATATGATAAGCACCAGTGAGTGATTATGCTGTAAAATCTAGGATTTTTTTCCTAGAGTGATACTGACATACGGGTAGTCAAATAAATTAGCATTCTCATCTAGCAGACATACCGGGAACAAGTTTAAACACCAATGTATGCATAAATCCACATAGCCTCATCACTGAAACTATAAAATACATAATTGTATCTTATCATTAACATCCAGTGAGAAGTGGTGAGTATATTCACTTTTTATTGCTGCATAACAAATTACCACAAACTGAGCAGCCTAAAACAACATGTATTTATTAGCTTGGTTTCCATGGGTGTAGAGTCAGGCACAGATTAAGTGCGTGCTCTGCTCAGGGACTCACAAGGCTGAGATCAAGGTATCAGCTGGGCTGCATTCCTCTAGGTAGCTTGGGGTCCCCCTCCAAGATCACATAGCAGATTTCAGTTCCTTGCAGATGTAAGACTGAAGCCCTCGTTTTCTTGCTGGTGATCATTGGGGACCTGCCTGCAGCTCCTAGAGGTAGCCTGAAGCTCTGTGCCCCGTGGCTCCTCAAAGGCTCATATGGTGGTGGCTTCCTTCCTTCATGCCTGCAGGAGAATCTGTCCCCCCGAGTCCGCTAAGACAGAGTCATGTATCACAACAAGATGTAATCATGGGAGTGACAGCCTGGCCCCTTTGCCATACCATATTGGCTAGTAGCAAGTCACAGGCCTGTGCTTGCACTCAAGAGGAGGGGACTATGTAAGTGTGTGAATCACTGGGGGTCATCTTAGTGCCTACCCTGGTTAGCTTTTTCCTTTTCATGATTTTTAGTCTCATACTCACTACCTGTCCTCATTATTCTGCACAACCTACAAATGCCAACACTGCATGATTTAAAAAAAAAAAAAAAAAGCTAAATAAATGAAACAGACAGTCCGAACTGTGGAAAAGGTGACAAATATATACCAATGCCACATGCTCTAGGACTTGAGACTAAGTGTGTGATGGTCTCTTCTGTTATGTGGTAGAATGAATCCTGGGTTAGAAATCTGAGTTCCTGATTTTAGTTTGGGGTCAGCCATTAACAATTTGTGTTAACATTGGGTAAGTCATTTAATCTTTGAGATGATTTGTTTGTTTTCTCATGCATGAAATGTGGTTAGGGGACATAATGTATATAAAAAGGCATTCTAAACAGTAATGTTTACAAGGCTCTGCAAGCTCAAGTACTAAGCAAATTTAAAGGCATAAACAGCCCTCCCCATCTTCCCTCCCTTCCACGTTGTCCCCTCCCTTATCAATACAATACAGAAGCAGGCCTGTGACTTGCTGCTCGCCGTAAGAGAGGGGAGCCACGAAGAGACATGCTGGGCAGAGTCCCTGCTGCACCCATGGATGTGAGGTGGGTGCAGGTGGCAGGCAGAGGAGATGGCCAGCATGTTCGGGAGATGGGCTACATTTAGCTAAGAGTAAATAGACTAAGCGAGTAAGTACGTATGTTAAGGATAATGAAAGCCAGGGTTCTCACTTTTGGAGCTGGTACTGACAAATATGAAAAGGGGGAGGCTGATAAGAACTCTAAGGGGTTGGATTGTAATTGGAGGAATCACAAATAGCATGAATGCATGTGTGTGTGCACATATTTACACAATCCATTTATTCCCTAGCTCTGTCTACTGCACAGGCCTAGAAGCAATGACACCACAGCAACAGAGAGCATACCACACGCTCTGACCGTGGTGTCTAAATACCATCCGCCATTAAAAGGAGCCAGTACTGCTTAGCAAAACAACTGATGTCAGGCTGGGACAGGGAAAGAACAAGATGATCGTGGAACATGTTTTGTGCCAGAAAGTAAAGTTGCTCTGAGAGTGATGGGGACACATTAAAAGGACACAGAAGCCCTCTTGAAGGGATTCTCACTGGCTAAATCTGGGATAATTTGAGCACTAAGACAAATAATGATAGTGAAGATAGAATCCACTGAACAAAATAGGAATCCGTAGGTCCACATTGATATAAGTAAATAAATAGAAGAGAAGGAAAAGCTCTTTTAAAGTGTAATGCCAAATAAGTGAGAATTAAATCATGGAAATAGAAAATCACCGTTTGGCAACCATCACGGTGGTGTTTGATTCAGACAGGAGTCGTCAGTGGAGGCTGAGGCTGGTGGGTGGAGGTGAGATGAGGAACAGGGGATTGACACCATACGTAATACTAATACATTACAATGGGGAAATGGGGACTTTAAGGCGAAGAACTTGGCAACGTAACTAGGGAGTCAGCCCGCGTTGACAGCAGCCAGACAGGTTGACATCGTGTGCCCCCTAGTGTGATGCGCCCAGAGGACCCTGGTGTCACTTGTGCAGTATTCCTGCCAGGACATCCTGACCTGACTCTGCCTGGAAGAAATAACAGAACCACCTGCTGAGGAATGTCCTAGAGAAAGTGGAAGGCCTGTCCTCTTTAAAAATGGTAGAAGACATGAGAGATGGGGAGACTGAGGAACTCTTCCAGATAGGGGAGGCTAAAGAGACATGGTGACCAAATGCAAGGTGAGTTCTTTGATGGAATTTTGGACTCAATGCCACCAAAGGAAAGCGTCGTTGTTGCATGGAGTCTGTGGTGGATTGGATGGTGGTCTTGTACCAGTGTTGACTTTCTGATTGTCAGGGGTGTCTGGTGGTTAAGTGGAGAAGGCCGTTGATTTGGAGAAATACAAGGAGGTATTAAGGAGTGACAGGACATCGTGTCTGCAGCTGGTGGCAATGGGTATAGATAAACGTAGATAAAGAAATCAGCACACACACATATGAAAAGCAAATTCAGGGAATCTGGGTGAAGGGACACAGCACAGGAATCCTTTGTACCGTACTTTGCAGGAAATTTGAAGTTATTTCAAAATAAGTTATTTTTTAAAATGCAGGTTAAAAGGAGTAATCTAATCATCTTTCTTTTCCAAGGATATTTTAGCTCCCTAAGAAGAAGGTTCTGTCTTCTCCTGCTGCTGTCTTCCTGGCACAGTGTGAGGCACACAGGGAGTTCTTGACCTAGACTTGCTGGCAGGCCAAGGCGTCAGTGCAGTGATCATCCTTGCAGAGTTCTGCCTCTCCCATTCTGCAAATTTTCAGGGATTGAATTGGATGTCTCATGATTGATCAATTAGGGATTACAGTTTGCTTTCACAAACCGCTATTGGTTTTACCACTGCTGACATCAGGAGCAATCATCTTAAGTGAGGCAAGGAACCCGTGGTGAATGGTGTGGAACCGGGTAGTGTCTGGCCGGTCCACCGGCCTGGCAAGCATTTGCTGACTATCTGTGGCTGGAAACCAGGCTGCCGTTGACTTTGATGGGCTAGATGGAGCTTTGTTGATTTAGGTCTGGTCATATGTGCTGAAGTTTGGTGTTGTCAGTTTCCATCAACCAGTGTATTATTTTTGGCTTTCAGTAACAAAATACGCACTTTGAGCTATAAAAGCACCTTTATTACTTTATTATTAAAATTTCTGCAGAAATAATTCTGTTCTACAAGTCTGAAATTCTCTGGCTTCTCATCCCTTTTGTTCTTCAGAAGTAATTATTCATGCAACACATTTTTTTGATGTTTCTTTTCTAAAGACTGTTTTGTAATGCTAGGATAGAACATTCTGGAATGGCAGGCTCCTGGAGTTGGAAAGGCCCTATAGGTTGTCTAGCGCACAGTGTCTGGGCCACACTGTGGACTGACTGCTGTGTGCTGTGGGCCTGAGGGGTACAGAGCCACAGGAGTCTCTTCCCCTAGAAGGAACAGAGCATGAGCAAGCAAAATCTGCCTTGCTCAGCTATAACCAGAGTTAGAAAATGCTGATTCACCCAAACCTCCCAGCCCATGCAGAGATTCTAGCAACATGGCCACATGGGGCCCCAGCCTCTGCATAAGCCCCTCCTGTGATGAGGATCTCAGGGTCTTCCCAAAAAAGCTCTGCTGAAGCTCTCTAATCTAATACTCAACGGAGGTCTTGCTCCTTCCCTTCCCTCCTCACCCTTGTCTCTCACCTTATCCTCTACTTCTTGGCAGAACCACCCCAGCAGGCCAGATTTGGAGGCACATTTTTGAGGCAGCTCTGTGGGGTGGGAGAGGCCTCCAGCTGCCCCCTAAAGGGTGCTGTGGCTGTCGCTTGCCTGTAGTCTCTTTGACGGCTTTGTGTTCTGTGCTATAAATAAATGATTTTGAATGCTTATCTGCTTCCCTCTGTCTGCTTTTCAAGTTATTTTTGGGTGACAGGCCTGTGTTAGGTGGGGGCCTGCATTATTGAAGACCATGCGCGCCTTGTCAAAGGGAAATAAGGTCAGTGAGCACATGGTGGAGGCAGCGGTGGGTGGGTGAGGGGTGCAGGGCTTGCCGGGTAGAATGCAGAGCAGTGTTTGTGTCTTCTTGCTGAAGAGTCCCAGGCAAGCCCTGGGGCCCCTGACACAGTCCCAGCTACTCCCCACAGACAATCCTGAGCTCAGGCTTGTCTCGTTTCATTTAACTCTGCATCCACAGGCACTATTCCCTTAAGACAAGCAACATGGAATGTGCAAAGGACCCTGAACTAGGGGTTGGGACCCTTGGGAACTTACCCAGGCTTGCAACTTGCCCATTGGGTGGCCTGCAGTGAGCAACTTCTTCTCTGTGTCTCAGTTTTTTTAAAACCATAAAATAGGACTGCTGGTCACCAGCTTGTCTGGTTAAAAGGCCAGAAGGTGGGCTTTCATGTCCCCATATAGTGGGCAGCCGAGGCCACAGAACACAGCCGGGGCTCAGACCAGTCCTCACCTCCCCTTGCCCAGGGAGGCCCTTGGTGGCCAGAGCCAGGGCCACGGGGATGCTTCTGTCCTGGCCAATTAAGCTGTATTCTTTTGACCTCAAGTGTCCAAGCAAGAAACTGAAAAAGAAAAACCCTGATTTACCAGGAGTTTCCTCAAGATCAAAGCTAAGGGGAGGCTTGAGACCACAGTTCCTCCAAACAGGGGTGTCTTCTTCCAACCCTGGCCTGCCATCCAGAGCCCCCCACCCCCATGTCCCTGTCCCTCTGACTGTGGACTTCTCTCAGCCCTTATCTTTCCCCCAGAGGACCCTCCTCAGCCCCCTCCACTTCTTAAAGACACTCCTGCCCACCCACCCCCGTGCCCCCTCACCGCCTCCATCAGAGCATCTCTCTCAAATGCCTGCCTCTCTTCCTCCGTGTTTTTCAGCCTCCAGTGCCTGCAGCCAGAGATTAACCCTGAAGACATTCAGACCTTTAGCCACCGGTCAGAGAAGATACTGGCATTTATTATGGTTTTCTGAGTCTAATGAGAGAGAAGAATCGATTCATTCACTGCACTCGTCTTTGTGAAGCACAGCACTCGGGTGTTTTAATACTTTAGAAAAATGCTCACCAACCTGGGGAATCACCCCTACCTGCCTCTGTCCCTGCCATGTCATGTTCCCAGTGGAACTTCGTTGGGCTCTGGCTCCAGGCTGCTCACCTCCTTCCTGGGTCCTGTGTTGTCGCAGTTGCCGCTGCCAAGCTGCACCCCGGCACAGTGGCCGGGCTCCCTGGCGGGACTCCCTGTACCCAGCCAGCCATGGCTGCCTGTCAATCAATCTGTCGCCAGCTGTTGCCCCACCTTCCTGGACCCTCTACCCTGATCACTCCAGCCTGGTTCGTTATCTGGACCTTTTTCTGCATTTCACCCTCCACTGATTCTCCTTGGGCTCCAATTAATAATTTTAAACGGTTGCCAATTTTCCTCGAGCCTCAGGCAATAATGGAGATTTAAGTCTAAATTAAAATTTGCTAATTTAAAAGCATTTGCCCACTCATCGGTGCTGAAGCACTACTACTTGGCAAGCCTGTATCTTAGGGCTGTCCTCTCCTGGCCTCCTCTCTCTGTCCCTGGAGGGGTTGACTCTGTGGTTCTCAGCCCCAGATTGTGCCCCTCAGGGGGATGCTACTTGGGGAGGGGGTGCTACTGACATCAGTGAGCAGAGGCCAGGGACACTGCTAAACCCACTACGATGCACAGCACAGCCCCACCCCCAACAAAGGATTGTCTGGCTTCAAACGTGAACATGCTGAGTTTAAGAAACCCTGGATATAAAAAATTCCCAGGCTTCTCCCTCAGAAACCTTTCCTGGCACAGCCCTGCGTTCTTCAGAACAGACCTTGAAGCTTTTGTTTCCAGAGATCTGGAGGCTTAGAAGTGCAAAATAAGCTCCTTAGATGTTCAAGATCTGGTTTCTTTGGCCCGTATAATGTTTGTTTTAATAGATTCAATATTTAAAATCAGGAGATTTTGCAAGAAAATCTGGGTTTATAGTTTGTTCTAAAAAATGGAAGAGCCGTTCACACTTTTCCCCAATTCTCAGTTGGCGACATGTGGCGGGAGCTGAGTGGCAGCTCCCCCTGCCCCCTCCATGGGGCATCATTTGTCCAATTAACCTCAGTCTTCACCATGCCCTATTGCTCTCTGACCTTGAACATCAGTTGCTATTTATTGTCCTGTTTGCACTGCTGTGTTCTCATAGCAGAGCAATGCTTCTATACCATACTTCAATACAAAATGGGAAAAGCTAAGATAGACGGGGCTGGACCCAGAGGCTCCTGTCATTTTTATTACCCGCTGTGCCCTGTGGCCATTTGGCTGTGCATCCCCTGCTCCAGATGGGCTCCTGCTGGGACAAGTGGCTGTACTCTTTGACCCTCCTTGAGCCCTTCCCAGGCCAGCTCTGCAGATGCACAAAACACTGGCGGGTGGGTAGAGGGTAACTCCTGTGTTCTTTTCCCACTTCCAAGTTCCCTGCTGGGAGGTGGGGCTCATGACGACTGGGGTTCCCAGTGGATGGATCGATGCTGAATACTCCCCATGGAGATATTAATACAAAAGAGAGCAGTGAGGAGTAGGTCTCAGTCACTTAGCCTGGGGGAGCCCCCCCCCACAGCCCCCAACTTTTAACACAGGAATTGGCACACTATGGCGCACAGGCTTGCTGCCTGCCTTTGGAAATCAAGTTTTATTGGTGCAGTCACTCCTGTTCACTTACCTGTTGTCTATGGCTGCATCCCTGCTACACTGGCAGAGTTGAGTAGCTGCAACAGAGACGATGTGGCCCACAAAACCTAACATAGTTACTGACTGGCTTGTCACAGAAAAAGTTTGCAGACCGCTATTCTAATGTGAGAGTACCTGCCATTTGTATACAGTTTGCAGTTTACAAAGCACTTTCTCGATTCTCCCAACCATCCCATGATGTGGGCAGGGCAAGGATTATTCAAGGTACAAACACTTTTGACCACCGCCTACGTGCCAGGTGCTGAGCCGTGGCTTTTCACAGCAGCCTTGTGAAGGGATTATTTTAACTTTACAGATGTTGCAATAGAAGCTCAGAGGTTAAATGATAGGCCCAATGTCCCCTGGAGTCTGGTTCCCTGCCAGGCATTGATGCCAGCTTGCGCTGGGGCAGCATCTTGACACTTTGCTCCACTGTGGTGGGGTTTACCATGTGTGGCCCCCCATGGAACCACTCCTGGAAGAGCTGCTGGGGCTGCAGCCTTCACTCCCACCCTCCGTCCCACCAGCCGGTCACCCAGTGCGTGGAGACTGCTGCATTAAAGGTCAGCCACTGTAGCTCACTCTTGTCTCCTCCTCAAATTGCCAGAGCTTGGGTTGCCCCGTGGGCTACTGGGCAAGTCCCCCTTGTACCCGACAGCTACCCACCCTGAACTAGCTGCCAGGTGGAACCAGAGATGCTGCCAACGCCAGTCCTAGCTCCTTCTTAACCCTGACTGCTGGTGGTGACAGGGAGAAAGAGCCAGAGACCTGGGGGAGGGGGCTAGAAAGGAGGACAAAGGGAGGGGTCTGAGCAAGAGAAACACAGCTTGAATGGCCGAATGGCGGGGGGTGGGGGAGGGCGTAGGAATCAGGGCAAACAGAAAGCAACTGTGTGTGTCACTGCGTGCTGCCCAGGAACCTGTGAAGGGTAACAGAGTCACAACTTCAAGGAG
Source organism: Microcebus murinus (assembly GCF_040939455.1). Taxonomy (NCBI): domain Eukaryota; kingdom Metazoa; phylum Chordata; class Mammalia; order Primates; family Cheirogaleidae; genus Microcebus; species Microcebus murinus. Next base: position 90,633,662 of record NC_134105.1, read on the forward strand.
TTGTCATGTAACCCTGCCTGATAGGACAGGCCACACAGAATCTGCATACCTCTGTGGACTAATTTATGCCACATTAACTGCGTGCACTTGGGCCTCCGTGTGCAGCGGTTTGTATCTCAGCATCTGTGTTTTGTGTGCGCACGCAGGGCTAGCCGGGCCCAGGGGACCAGGAGACGGTCTCATGCATGGGAAATGAAGTGAGGAACTGGGAAGAAGCGTGACCCCCAAACATCCCCCTTACAGACCTGCCATGGAGCCTGGCGGCTTCTGTTTCACACTCATCTTCTGCCTAGTACAATACCTGGCACCTGGCACCTGGCAGATGCTCAAGAAATGTTAAATTGAACCCCTTTTCAATTAGGTATATGTTATATGTATATTCTATTAAGTTGGAGTCAAATATGAATGTTATCTATTCTTTTCATTATCATCATCAGTGTAGTCAATAAAAATTGAGTACCTACTCAATTTTTAAAATGCAAGAGTAGATCAGCATAAGAGCAGAGGAGTGAAAAGGCCAGGCAGATGCATGCAGGAGCCTCAAACGTTGAGGTGGTGAGAGACAAAGCTGGCAGGACAAGGGAGGCTGTAGGAGAAGGGATTTGAAGGCCAGGCTGGGGAGTTTGCCCTTGACCTGACAGGCATTCAGAGGGGGCTGTGGCTATTGCAGCGTAAATAACAAAAGTAGAGATTTGGGCATCAGGAAGTCTGCAAGGAAGGTTCTAGAAGGGAGGCGGATGCTGTTGGGAGTGATGAGGGTCTTTACTTTAATACTCAGCCCTTCCCAAGTACTCACTGTGAGCTCCCTACAAAGTGTGTTGGGCCCTTTATCTCACAGAATCCTCCCAACAACCTGGGAGATGGGTTTTTCTGCCTCCCTTTTCTGGATAAGGAAACTGAGGCTCAGAGCTGGGGGGTTGCAGAGCTGCTATGAAGTGTCAGCAGGCCTGGGGCGAGGGATGCACGCCAGAGCTCAGTGGCCAGGTAGGTAGGACAGAAAGCCCGGAGTGGATGCCTTTCCCGCACCAGGGCCAGGGAACGTGACAGAATGGCGGGGCCAGGCCCAAGCTCTGGGCCTCAGGTGTCCCCTCCTGGAAGACAGACTGGGCCACTTGCCTTCCCTGGCAGAAGGCTGCAACCTTCCTAAATCCCCAATGGCTTTGATAGCTGAGCCAGGACATCTGGGGAGACACCGAGGTTATGATTCAATGACAAAGCAAGTCATCTTCTTTCTTTCTGATTGGTATGCGGGGCCATGGATTTCACTTTTTAGCTTGAGGTTCTCTCTGCCCTCGCCCAGGCTGGAGTGCTGTGGCTATTTGCGGCATGGCCATAGCTCTCTGCAGCCTTGAACTCCTGGGCTCAAGCGATCCTCCTGCCTCAGCCTCCCAAGTAGCTGGGACAACAGGTGCGTGCCACTGCACCTGGCCATTTGAAGATTGTGTAAGCCCATTCCTTTCTCCCTTTTCCACAACATGTTTCTTATCACAGGCTTTTAATGCTGTGATAATGAAGGCCAGGTGTGGTGACTAGCTTCCAGAGATCAATGGTCTCTCTATCTCTCTCTCTCTCCCTGGCAAGATGCCTCCCTTTACTCACTGGGCCTGGGGAGCCCGACATGATATAAGCCAAAATAAAATGAAACAGCTTCATTATCTGCCAGAGAAAGATGATTAAACTGGTCTACTTTGTGTCCCGATGAGCTGTCTCTGAACTATGTGTCCATTATGGTTTTCTGTCTGGATTAGAACAACAGTACGAACTGTCTGTGGGTTAATTAGTTTCTTGGAAAGTTTATTCATTCCTTCCTCTCCCTGTTCTGAAGGCATGGAGCGATTCATACTGAGTCAAAATGCTCAGCTTCTATTCCATATGGTCAGAACGTAACATGCATCAACTTGACGTCCCATCACAGCCAGTGAACAGTTGGGGGCAGGGTCCCTTCCCTCCTTCTGCAGCCTCATCACCAGTGCTGTCAACAGAGTCTCTACCAGGCACGCACAACCTCAGCGGGCCTGGTCTACAGCGGCTTCCCCTTGGCCCCTGGGGGAAGCTGGAGGGAGCTGACAGTGACTTGCCCTCCCTTTGCTCACTTCCATCCAAACCCATCATTGTCTTCAGAGCTTGACCTGATTCTCACCACCCCCAGGAAGCCCCCCTGGATTAGCTGCACATCCATTCTGATCACAAAGTTGGGGCAAACCCTCTTCTCCCACCACAAGCCTAACCATAGGCTTCTTATCCCCACTAAGGCCCAGGTGTGCAGAGGATGATGACTTTTTGCTTTCTGAGATCAAAGGTGCTTACATATGTGTATAGTTTATTTTCTTGTCTTGTTTGCTTGTCTGTTAAGGGGATCCTTTTAAATTGTTTTTGAGCTATTTTGCAGGTGTGTTTTTCCTGCCCCAACTGTATCACAGGTTCCTTTGAGGCAAGACCCATATCTAATTACCTTCTGCTTCCAATACTGTGTAACATATTTACTCATAGTTGAGTAGGCAGGTGCTCAAAAGTGTTCCCTACCCCACTAAGCTTGGCAGTAATCCATGGAGGTTCCAGGCAGGGCCCTGGAGCCAGATGCTGGGGGCAAACTCGCTCTGCTGCCTACGTAGCTGTGAGAACTGGTCAACTCCTTTCACTTCTTTGTTGTCTCCCTCTTTGCACATCTGTGCAGTAGAGACAATAATCCTGACCTCATTGGTTCCTGGTGTGGATTACACGGGTTAAGGCACAGAAAGCACCTACAAGAGGGCGTGACACACGGTAAACACTTTGTCCACACTTGCAAAGATCCTGCAAGCACATGGCACCGTGCCTCCTCCCTGGCTCTCTCTTCCTTCTGGACACCCGCACGCACCTGACTTGGCCGGTGAAGTGACAAGGCTCAAGAGGATGCAATGAGGTGAGCACGGCCCCCCCGAGGCTCATACCTTTTTCCTTTTTCCAGCATGGAGCAGGAACGTCACTCACCAAGGCCTACAGAGATCTGGGGACCTCTGACTTCTTCCCAGACTTCCAGCTCCACTCCTGGAAAGCTCCTGCCCAATGAGTTACTTACATTTCTATTCTTCCTTCATCTCTGTGCTCTTGACACCGATCTGCTCTTCTCCCCGAAGTCCAGCCCTGCCAGTGCCTATGAAAGCTTCATTAATTGAAAAGAAAAGAACCATGACTCAGCAGAACCTGATTGAAAGTCCCGACAGATATTTATTGCAAAAACATTTCCTTTTCTATAACAATTTAATCAGGCCGAGGTGTGATAAGCAGGGAGGCAGCCATTCAACAAGGCTGTTAATGCGGCGGAGTCGTCTCCTGCTGATGGATGTGGCGTGGGCATGGCCGTTCGTTGGAAATTAAAGCGGAACCAAAATCCATTTGCTGCCTGGTGGCTTGGAGAGCCGTCGCGAGGGCTTAACACAGCCGCTCCCTGTGCGCCGTGAGGCCGACACATGTAAAGTAGCCTCCCGCCCCTGCCAGCTGCAATTCAGAGAAAATATCACTTTAATATGCTTTCTCCACGGCCATGCACAATTGACCTTAGAGATACTTGATTTTCCTGGAGCCACAGGTTGGAGGCAGCAGGAACAAAGGCAGAGAAGGCAGGCGAGGAAGATGGAGACGAGCTGCCTCTGGGGATGAAAGAAAAGACTGTGCCTTTGAGAAGATGGCAAGCTCTTCCCACCCCCGGTGCTTGGAATAACTTTCCCCTCAATAATGCCACTGTGCTTTCCTCTCCTCCATCAAAGCCTCCCTAATACTCCTCCCCTATGTGTTTCTTATGTCATTGTCATCATACACGCAGGGGGATGTCAACAGAAGGAGAGGGACACAGCTCGATCAGATCCCAGGAGCAGGCATCAGTGTGCTCACACAGCCCGGGGAGACAGCTGGCCACGCCAGAGGGCAGGGCCTCTGCTCTGATGGATGCCCAGGCCTGCTGTAAAGGTAGGCTCCTGGCACTCAGGCCCTGCTGAGTCCTGAGCACATTCCAGGCCTTCAAAAGCACAGCAAGTGGCTTCTTCCTCTGTGTATTACCAGTCCTTGGAACAATGCTCAGCACATAGTAGGTGGCCAATAATGTGATGAAGTGAACCAAGCAGAATTTTTGGGATTGGTCATTTTCTCTCCATAAGATTCCTTGCTCTTCTAAGCATCACCCTAGGCTTCTCTGAAACACTGAAAGCCTCTAATACATTTAAAATCCAATTTGACCAAATCTGCCCATCTCTTCCCTGAACACAATCAGATTTATATATAACTTTTTAGAGCAGTCCTATTTCATAAAGTAATAGGCTCTTGTACTTAAGTTCTTGATGGAATCTCAACAGTTAGAAGCATAGGCAGAACATCACCATCTGCACCTTCAGGTGGTTGCAGGAGAGAGGGAGGGAGTGCATTTTCTTAGGATTCCCTCCAGCCCCAGGTGCAAGGTGCTAGCTGGAGGGCAGACTTTTCCAGCAAGTAACCAGTGCCGGACTTGTCAGGGAGCTTCCTGAGCTTTGGTACAGGGCCAGGAAGGCTCCAGGAGCAAAAGCACAAACAAAAGGAAGGCTGTCAGCACCCCTTCCCTGCTGAAGAGTCAAATGTCCATCATAAGAGTCTATTAGGATTCATTCATTAAACCACAAGCAACTGTATCATTTGCAAACAACAACAATTCATTAGTCTAAATGCATCTGAATGTCATCCCCATCCAAGGACTCAGCAGATAATTAATTACAGCACAAAGCTGGATGAAAAAAAATACAGCTCATAAGATCAAATAGCATTCTCCTTCATGATATTCAAGTTTTCTCCAGGTTTCAGAAATTTAGAACAAGAGCCAATGCCAGCAGGTTCAAATCCACGGAGACTTTGCAGGGAGATTTTACCTTGTGTGGAAGGTTTTTGCTCAGCCATCTGACTTCCTCTCTGCTGTGAGTTTTTCCAGGTGAGTCACTGTGGGAAGCCCTGAGTGGCAGGTCTGGTATGGTCCTGGCTTTCAAGGAGCATCAGAGGAAAAGCAGATGCAAAGAGCCACAGAACAAGGAGAGTGGCCCATGCCGTGCAAGGCACCAGTGAAGTGAGCTGGGGGCAACTTGGGGCACTCGAGCTGGAAATTCAGGGGGACTTTGAGGAGGAGATGGTCATGCGCTGGGTCTTTAATGTGTTTAATGGCTCCGGGCTGCACCCACACATCTGCTCCAGGCAGCACCGGAGGCAGAGGAATAGCTGCAGGGACTGCTCACTCTGTGCCCGGGGCTGCTCTGGGCTCAGTCCTGCCCTCCCCAGTCATCCCTGCCTTGTTTTCCAGAGGAGCTTACCCCTCACCATGTCACCCTTCTGGCTGCTTTTGGATTCAGCCTCTGGATCCCTCGGAGCCATTGTAGGAGGCTTGTTGGGGCGGAGGTGGGCGGGCTACGAACTGAGAGCGTGAAATTGTTCTCAAGTGATATTTAATCAATTCGCATGATATATTCATCTTGTATAATAGGTTCTACAAAGTATATACACTCATTAAATTATTTTATGTCCTATCACACTTTATGTCACATCTCAAATACTTTATCTCACTGGCCAAAATATATTTAGTTTTGCTTTCTTTCGGATTTTCAGAGCTCTATGTGCTGTAAGAGTTAACATTTCTTAACTGCTGAAATATCATTTATCAAAGGTGGGTGGGGCCTGGACATGCTGGATAAATAGTCTTCTGCTGCATCTGTTTTCTGGCTGAGGCCCCTACAAACGCAGTAGAAGACATTACTTCCTGCTTACATTCTGCAGAACTCCTCACCAAGAGCGAGGGCAGGCATGTGTGAAGACGTAGGTTTAGAGGTACAGCAATAACAGTGCGTTGCGGGAGCAGGGATGGAGGCGTGTGTCAGTCCAGGTCCTCCGAGATTAAAGGTGCGAGGATTCCGTCGGGGAAAATGCCCACGTGAAAGGAAATGATGGTGACGGTGGGGGTGTGGGGAGGCTGGGAGACACTTAGACCACGATGCAAGTCTGACCCCGAGTGAAGGGGAGAGGGAGAGCAGATTGGGTAGAAGTGTCCTAGACTGCCAAGCAGTCTGAGGAAGGCTTGGCAAAGCCGCTTGAGCCAAAATCAGCCAATAAAGAAGTCACCAGCCCCCCAGGAATGGGTCTCCCTCAGTGTTCCTGGTGAGCGCAGTCAGGAGGCAGGAGCAGCCTGCAGGAAGCACGCCTCGCTACAACAGTGGCTGTGGGTTTCAGACAGCAGCGGCTGGGCCCCTGCCTACAACTCTTCCTGCGGTATGAGGTCTGCAAGGCCCGTTCTGTGGCTGCCACAGGGTGGGAATTGTGCCTGAAGAAGGACTGGTTGATCTAGAGGGCAGGACACCCTCTGCAGCCCTCTTTCAAGGTATGGGAAACACCCCCAATCCAGGGTGCTCTCAGGAGACCGGGGTGGCCCTCTGTCTGCCTCGCTCCCAAATACTCTTCCAGTACAAGCCTTCAGAATCCACACTCGTGTTTACTTGATAGTTTGGACGGTTCACTCTGCCGTAGGCTAATGGCCCTGGGATGGGTAAATAATTAAACCTTTTCAGTTAGCCAGTCCTTGAGATTAAATAACCATCTAGATCCTTTCCTGATCCCAAGGAAGAGAACAAAATCATCTGGACACAGGAACTGAAGGGGAGACATGGGGCATAATTTTCCTACTTGGCCATTTTACCCAAGGCAGATCTTGCCCTGATAACCCTCCTGTAGCGCCTCGTGCTTCTGTCCCCGACCCTGGGCTCCTGTTGCCGGTGACGGGCAGGCCTGGGAGATGTAGAAATTATGCAAAGGCTGGCTGTTCCCCTCCCTTTCTGAGCGCCCACAGACCCTTGTTCCCCACAGATGTTCAGGCCTAAAAGTGAAGGGCGATTTAGCTGGTAGAAGTATAAAGGAAGCCCAGGAGGCTTAGAACCAGGAGGAAGGGAAAGGAAGCTGGCATCTATTCTGCACCACATTCTCCATAGGTGTTTATTCGTTTGACATTCAGCGCTAACCTGGGCAGTGCTGTTATTATCCTTATTCTCCAATGAAGACATTGATGCTCAAAGAGGTTTAGACCATATACAGCAAAGCCAGGGTACAAATGCGGACAAGTCTGAATCCAAAGCCTCTGCTGTCACCCCACATTAGAGAGGTCACATTAGAGAGGGAGGCCTTTAGAAGCTGGGAAATCCTGTCCCACTAAACAGGGTGGCTAGGGGTGAAGTTGGAGAGCCCACAGACAAAATCAGGTCTTCCTGGCTCAGGCAGCACACAGGAAAGGCCGGGCCTCGGGGTGTGGGGTGGTTGTAGGGGCTCCATTTCTCATTCTTTGTTGGAGCTGGCAGGGTGGGGTGTGGGGATCAGTAGCTTTTACAGTGTGTCACCTCCAACCCAAGCTGATGCTTGCTGGCTTGGAAGAGGGTGAGTAGGTCCTAAACTAATTGTCCCAGATAAGGAATTGGCTCTCATTGCATCATTAACTGTCTGTCCCTGCTGCAAGAAAAGGGGCTGGAAAGGTACAGGCTTGAGCAAAGAGTAAAGTCCTAACACCTTGACCTGTTTCTGTACAACTCCCCGACAGAAGCACCAGGCACCATTCTCTACCTGCTTGTCCCTCCTTTCCACCTCCAGCCATTTGTACTGGCTTGAAACATGCTGTAACTCCATCTCCCGGCTCCAAAGTCTGCACAATTCCAGGTCAGATTCTCCAGAAATCCTTCCTAGATTCCTACTCCTCTCTCCTTCCCTTGCTCAGGGAAGCTAGAGAAGACTGGGGACGTTGCCTGTCCATTGTGTTCCTGGCTGCATCCCCTGTGCTTGTCACTCCACCAGCATCATAGTTGTCCTGGTTGTTATCATCACCATCATCATAGCTAGCATTTGGCTCTGAGCTTGGCTATGTGCCAGGAAACACTGTAAATACTTTACATGTTTTAATTCATTTAATCCTTCCATTAATCCAATAGGATCAATACTAGTATCATCCTCAGTTTTCAAATGAGAAGATCGAGGCGCAGGGACATTAAGTGACTTCACTGTTGTCACTCAGATGGTGGAAGAGGGAGCCGGCAATATACCACAGGTGGTCTAGCCTGAGCCCACACTTTCGATCACAGCACTCTTGGGCCCCCCAAACACTTGCTGAACAAAGGAAGAAAGAGAGGGTGAGGACCTACAGTGTCCTTGGACATCTTTGGAACTCTCTGCATTCTTCGGCACATCTCTCACGCTCTGTTCCATGACTCCTTTCTGGTGCTTGTCTTATCCCCTCTTCTAGTCTAGAGGGAAAGACCCCCAAAACCCGCAGTGCCTGGCGTGTGATAGGTGCTCAGCAGCTGTCTGCTGCGTGACTGGACCAGCCTAGACTCTGGGGCGAGTCAGCGTGGTGGGGACATGGGGCTGGGGCAGGCGTCCTGCCCTGTATCTGCAGAGCCCACTTCCTGCCCAGCTCTCCCTGCCAGATGCAGGGACGCCACCCAGGGAGCACAGGCCCACTTTCCTCCAGTGCCCGAGTGCATCACATGCTTCCACCAAGACTGGAACTCAACGCAGGACTAGTTTCTAGAGGTTTGTTTAGCTTGGGCCCTTGCCGGCGAGAGCTCCCCCTCACCCAGTGGGGGCGGCTTCTCAGGCCATGGGCTGTCTCGCCTCACATGTGCCTGCTGGCCTGGGGGCAGTCTGCCCATGGAAAAGGATCAGCAAGGCAAAACTTGTCTTTGGAGATCCTTGGATATCTGTGCTGTGTGACCCCCACTCCCTGCCACCCCCACCCCTCCACACACACACAGACACACACCCTTCCTTCCTGGGGACAGCCCAGGGCCTCCAACTCTCCCCGGAGGAACCAGCTGCCTAAATCTGCAAATAATCAGCTCGCCTTGCTGAAGGGAATAGGGCTCAAGGGTGCTCTGGGGTGTGACAGAAAGGCCACAAGATTTGCCATCAGATCCAGGTTCCATAGCTCTGCCTGAAGACTTCTCCTCATTGGTTGTGGCCTTAGTTCCCTAAGACACAGGTTCGGAGCAAGAGATTTTTAGAGCACTGGATGCACAGAAGGAATACTGTGACTGCAGTCAGGCAGGGAGCGGAACCAAACAGGAAGGGAAAGGCCAGCTTTCAGTGATAAGATCACATCCTGGAAAAGGCTTTGTCATTGTATCGTGCTGTATACATCCCAGACCAAAGGTACCCTCTGTTAGCATTTGGAAGACGATGAGGAAGAATCCCACGAAGCTCTGTGCCCCGGGTCCCCTCCCTGGGTGAGTAAGGACCTATTCCCTCCCCTGCCTTTTTCTCAGTCTTGACAGCCTCTCTCCCTCCTCCCCCTCTGCCTGAGGACCAGCAGTAGGACTCCCACGTTTATGTCTCTAGCACAGCCTGCTGAGCTCTGGACTCTGTCTCACCTCACATGACAACACCTTTTGGATGCCTCAAAAGTGCCTGAAAGTAAACACGTTACAAGCTGAACACACTAGTTTTACCCTATAAACCTGCACCCTCTGTGCTCAGTGTTCCATTCCCAGGTGGTGGCTCCACCCTCCCTTCCGTTGTTCTGTTTAGAAACTTGGCATCATCCTTCATCCTCTCCATTTCTTATTCCCCACATCCAAACCATCACCAAGCCCTACACATTCTGCCGCGTAAATATTTCTCAGATTCTGCTGCTTCCTATTTCCACTGTGTCATCAGGGCTGCAGGAGCAGCCTCCTCACTGGTCTTTCAACCCGAATTCTAACACATCCGCTCTGGCACCCGGAGAGCTCTTTTCCCCTTGGGTCACCATCACACTTCTGAATCTAAACACTGTCTGTGGCTTCCCAGTGCTCTTAGGATAAAAGCTAACATTCTTAGGGCGGCCTTCAAGCCTTCCCTGGCTCGATGCCTGTGCTATCCTGTACTATCCCTGCCTGCTGCTCCGGTGTCACCTCTCAGCGTTCTCTTCCTTGCTCTCTACGCTCTTGGCTCATCCAAGAGCACATGCTGTTTCCCTGCTGGTTCCCACCGTGTAAAAGACACACAGGCAGAGGCTGGACACGTGTTCTCTAAGTGCCTAACAAAAAGCTCAGCCCATGATGGGTGCTCAATATACATTTTTAAACAAATGGAAAGTGAGACATGGTGAGATATGAGGCTGAAGCTTTAAGTAGGGTCAGAGACTCTTCTGGCAACTTTCCCTTCTAGCAGTATGGTCTCCTGAATAATAGTCCCAACGAAAACAACATAAAACTCTGGATGAATTACATAAGAATACTTTCTTATATGAATTGCTGAACTAGTAAGAAAGTAAGGATCTGCAGAGGCCAAAACTAAAGTGAAATCCAAGACTCTGGGGGGTGAGCAGGAGCCTCAGCCAGCCCTTGCTCTGGGTATATCTGCCAAACCCTGGGGACTTCAAGCTTCTGTCTCGGTGGCTGCTGAGGGCTCAGAAATCAGGAGATAAAGTTCCAGACCCACCCAGATTGCATAAAGATGAGACTACAAATGACTGTATTTCAGTGGAAGAATAAATGAAAAATGAAACCACTTTATGGCCTTTCTCCCCCACACCCAGTCCAGTCTAATCATGAGAAAATCCCAATAGAAGGACATTCTGCAAAATATTTGACTAGTTCTCTTCAAAACTGTCAAGGTTATTTAAAACAAACTAAGAACCTATCACAGCTAAGAGGACCCTAGGGAGATGTGATGACTAAAGGTAGTATCCCCCAGGAGTCCCTGGGGCAGCAAAAGAACATTAGGCAAAAAATGAGGAAATTTGAACTAATTATCAGCTTTAGTTAATATTAATAATAATCTATCAATATTGTTTCATAATTGTGACAAATGTGTCCTACAAATGTAAAATATTAACAATAGAGGAAAGTAGATGCAAGTACATAGAACTCTCTGTAATTATCTTTGAAACTTTTCTATAAATCCAAAGCTATTCTAAAATAAAAATTGTATTAAAATAAACCCACTATGTAGAAAGGAACAGCAAGAAAAACTTTTAAGTCTTAAATTCGTGTTGGCAGGAGGAACAAAAAAAAAACTTCCCTAAGAATCTTAACCATTCATTTGAGTTTGTGGCCAAAATTGTCAGGCAGAAAATTTAATCTCAAAAGGCATTGGTTGGTACAACTCTCAAGTGCATGGCAGATACCACCACAATTTTTTCTGGAAGAATGCAATTTCACCTGCAGCCTCAAATAATTTTCCCAGATAAAGTTTTAAGAAACATAAAATTATCATAAAAATTATAAAACATATAAGGCAACAAAGTAGTATAAGTGAAATCCAACAGAAAGAAATAGCAGAATCAGAATCCTAAACATTTCAGACATTAGCATTATCACAGACTATAACATAAGTGTGTATAATGTGCTTCCAGGTATTAAAAAAAAGAAGCCTGAATATAATGAGCAAAGAAGAAGAAGCTATACAAAATGACTAAGCATGTTTGAAAAAAGAGCAAATGGAACTTTAATGAAAAATATAATTTAAGTGAAAAACTCAATGGTAAACAGTAGATTCAACACAGCTGAAGGAAGAATTGGTGAATTGAAAGACAAATTCAGAACGTAGCCCAGGGAAACAAAGAGATAAACAGTATGAAATAAAGGATGAGATATGAAGGATAGGGTGAGAAATTCTAATGCTTACTTACTTGACTGGAATAATAAAGAAATGAGTAATAGGCATTGGTGAAAGAGTTAATGACTAAAGTTTTCCCAAACTGTTAATGGACATCAAAATTCAGTTCCAAAAGTTCCAACAAACGCTGAGCAAGATATGTACAACGAAATCTTCACCTGCACAAAGCAGAGTGAATCTGTAAAACATAAAAGAGAAAGAGAAAAAGAAAAAGCCAGACCAGATCGATGAAGACAGATATGAAAACAGTTTTTATATTTGGGGAGGTGTAAAATAACAGAAGGAGACTTCTAGAGTGTTGTAACATTTTATTTTCATTTTTTAAAATCTGGTGATGATTAAATGGGTGTATTCACTTTGTAAAAATTCGGCAGACTGTACATTTATGATTCATGCATTTTAAAGTGAGGAATATTTATACTTTGTTTGAAAATCACAGAGAAAAGACAGATCACATTCAAAGGAATGTTAATTAGACCAATGGATTGGCTTTTCAACAGTAACAGCGGAAGCCAGAAAATAGTTGAGTGATATCTTCAGTGTGCTGAGAGAATGACTGGCTTGACTTCCATACCTAGACAAATCATCTTTTGAGAAGAAGGATGAAATAAGTACATTGCCAGATAAATGACTCTCATGAGCAAAAATGTTACAGAAAGTACGTTTGGCAGAAGTAAAATTATTTCAGATGGAATGTCTAAGATAAACAAGGAATGATGAGATAGGATACTGGAAATATGTAGGTAAATCTAAATAAACGTCAACTGAATAAAGCAACAGTAATATTGTCTGGATTGTGAGGTTACAAACAGCTATAACTCAAAATACTAGAGAAAAATAATATTAAAATACATTAGCTAGAAGAGGGGTGATGAGAATTAAAGCATTCTAAGGCTTTTAAATTGTTTAGGAGGAAGATAAAGCTACTTAATAATTTTAGACATTACTAAATTAAGTCTGCATGTTAAAATACCTAGGATAACCATTAAAAGAACAAACACAGAAAACACTTTTCAAACTGGTAGAGAAAAAAACGGAAAGAATAATAATATTAACAGCACTTCAATCAATCCAAAAGATGGCATGAAAGGAGAAAAAAATGAGAAACAGAAAAAGTGGCACCAATAAAAAGCACAAAATAAAATGGTAGAAATAAATCTAAATATATCAGCCATGACAGTAAATATAAATTGATAAACTCTCTAGTTAAAAGAAAAAGATTGCCAGACTAGATTTTTTAATCCAACCAAGTGATTTATATAATGTGAGGACACAAAAATTGAAAGTAATTTCATGACAAAGGACACATAGGCAAATACTAACAACAAAAAGCTAGTGAGGCTATATTAATATCAGATTAAATACATTGTAAGGTGAAGCATTAACTAATATAAAGAGGGTTATTACACAATGCTAAAAGCTTTAAATTGCCATAAAGATACAATAATTCTAAACTTGCATATATTTAACAACATAGCCTCAAAACCTATAAAGCAAAACTTGATGGAATTGCTCGATACTGACAAACCCATCATCAGAGGCAAGATTACGACATACTTGTCTAGGTAATTGACAGATCCAGCAGACAAAATGTTTAGTAAGGCTTGAACAACACAATTCAAAGATTGATTTAATGGACACACATATAGAATACTGCATCCACTAAATGGGGAATATACTCCTTTCAAGGACTTAAGGAATATATATTAAAAAATGATTAGCTGCTAGAGCATAAAGTAAGTCTCAAGAAATAATAGTTTTAAGAGATCACTTAGCTGGCAATTATGCACTTAAGTTAGAAATTAGTAACACAAAGGGAACCCGTAAAAGATCTCATGTTAGGAAAATGAAAACACATTTCTAAACAATCCATGGGGCAAATCAAAATCAAAATTAAAATTTAGCAACGACTGATAATAAAAATGCTGCATATCACAACTTGTGGGATGCAGCTATCTCAGTATATAGAGTGAAGTTTATAGTTTTGAAACTTACATTAGAAAAGAACAAAGGTTGAAAATGAATTAGCTAGGGCTCCAACTTAATAAATGAGAAAAGAGCATTGGATTAGCTGCCAAAGTAGAAGTAGAAGGAAAATCATGATTTCCAGGGAAATCTAAAATAAAGAACTGACATCTGATGAGTCAGCCTAAAGTCACCGATTTCCTCTCCTAGAGCTTATCTTGGTAGTCACCATTCCACACCAATGCACTAAGGATTGTATGGCTCTTGTGGAGGGCAGGGCAGCTAACAGAGCTATCGACCCTGCAGTGCGCAGACTTTTAAGTGCTAGAAAAGCCTACTGAGGAGGGTGCCTGGTGTGTGCCCCTCTTTCTCTGATCCTGGCCTGCGAAGCAATTGCAGGTGTAACACTGACCACTGGATCCTTCTTGGCTGCCTAAGTTGGCTGATTCTCTGGTACCCAGAAGTAGTTAATGCACTCTCTGGCAGTTGAACCAAAGCAAGAAAAGAATAGCATCTCTTGATTCTCTTCACTCTCAGTGGACAACTTTTTTTTTTTTTTTAATCTCTGTACTAGAAAAGGCAAGAAGAATAAAGGAGAAGTCACCATTCAAAGTGGGTGATTGTGGACATTAAACAGAGAGCCTCTTCAGAGGCCCAAGGTCGATGATGACTCATTTGAACTCTCTGAGGAGACCATTTGTCAGGGAGAGAGAAACAACGCCCCCCCCCCATACAAAAGGAAAATGGAAAGTTCCAGGGCTAGGAGCCTTGCAGTTTATATCGACTGGAGAGAAAAGAATTGTTCTCTCGAGGGGCAGGCCCAGCAGATGGCAGCCTGGACAGCACCGGCAGGTACCCCCTCCCCTCCAACCTGGGGGGGTGGGGCACTGACCCTCTTCCACTCATTCCAGCTATGAGCCCTTGCAGAATTCATTAAAGTGGTTTAAAACCAGAAAAGAAAAAAATCTGCCCATATCTTTAGGCTAGCCATGCACACACAACCAAAAAAATAAATAAAATAAATAAATAAAATAAAAGTGCGGGGGAGTAGAGAACAAAACAACCAAGTTAACTAAGCTTTGAGTGAGTGTCTAATAAACTTGACATTTTTAACAGGAACGTTGAAATTTCCCCCATGTACTGGTGACAATGATAATAATTGAATGCATATGGGATAAAAATCTATTAAAAACAGCGACAACATCTAAAGCTGTCGAGAGTTTTTTCAGACTCAGATTTCTGTTTTAAATGCAAGGTCTGCAGCCTCTCCTCACTTGGCTCACTGTGGCCTGGAGTCTGGCGAGGCTATGGAGGAGGATCTGGGTCCACCAGGGAGAGAGCACACATCAGATCCCCCTGCTGGGGCCCTGGAGCCACAGGGCCCACAGGAGTCAGGATCCCTTAGGGGCAGGCCCTCTTGGTGGTGGGGTGCCCTTTCTGTAGGGAAATCACCCTGTTCACGAGCCCAGAAGCAGTCACACAGAGCTGCTTGGTTGCAACCCAGCGGATGCTCTCCCTTCCCCTGCTGCAGCTCAGTCCAGGACTTGAAGGTCCTATGTTTTTGTAATTGAGGCAAAATGAACATAACATAAAATTACCCATTTTTTAAACTTTTAAAAAATTTATTTTTATTTTTAGTTCGCAAATAATAATTGTACATATCCATGGGGGTACATGGCGATGCTTTGATACATGTACTGTATAGTGATCAGATCGGGGTAATTAACATACCCGTCATCTCAAACATTTATCATTTCTTTGTGTTGGGAACATTCAATATCCTCCTTCTAGCTATTTGACACTAGGTAATGTATTATTGTTAATTATCATCATCCTACAAGGGTATAGGACACTAAAAAAATTATCTATTTTAAAAGGTACATTTCAGTGGCATTTGGTACAGTCACAATGTTGGGCAACCACCATCTATATCAAGTTCCAAAACATCTTTTATCGCCCCAAAAGAAAACTCTGTACACATTAAACAGTCACTCCCCATTCCCCTTCCCCTTAGCCTCTGCTTTCTGTCTCTATGGATTATCTATTCTGGATATTTCATATATTTAATAAATGTAATCATACAATATCTGACCTTTTGTGTCTGGCTTCTGTCACTTAGTGTGATGTTTTTAAGCTTCATCTACACTGCAGCATGTGCCAATATTTCATTCCTTTTTGTGCTTCAATAATATTCTATTGCGTGCATATAGTACATTTTGTTTATTCATTCACTGATGGTAAGAAATTCCTTTGGGAGGTGCCCTGGGCCTATATTGGATAAGTGGCCAGGAGATGATGAAAGTAACTTGGTGCCAACTATAAAAAAACAACCATCTGATCAGAAATCCTGGTTCAGAGTATGCTAGAACTCTAGATCTTTAAGTTTCGGAGAGAACTGTTGGGTGGATGGAGGGATGAATGGATGGGTAGGTGCATTTGTTAAATGGAAGAGCACTGAACTGTGAGTTCAGAAAGTCAGGCTCCAGCTCCATTTTTGCCCCAGGGTAGTTTTGTGACATACAAATAACTTCATCTGGGGCTGAGGGCAGCTTCATTTCCTTATAAGAAAATGCAGGCCATTAGATCAGATGGTTTCCTGTGATCCCAGGGAACCCCTCTTCTCAACAACGGTGCTGAGTTACAGGCTACACCCTCTAGAGGCAGAGAAACAGGCAAGCTGACTTCCCAGGCAGACTCACTTGACCTGAGCATTCTGTCTTCGCTTCCCAATCTGAGTTGGGCTCATCCGGGACTTCCCTTCTGATCTCACCGAGTCCCTCACCCTCTCATACCTACTTCCCACTATACCCCAGCCTTTCCTCACTCATTGACACACAATGTCCTGTAGTTATTCTGTCCCAGTTGTCCCTACTATAAGCTGTATTTTTCCAAATTTATAGTTTCCTTCCTCTTGCAAAGCAATTGAACCCACAAGGCTGGACTCCGGAGCTCAAAGGGCCACGTTTCCAACAGCCTGCACTCCCCGGCAGGCCAGCCAGGGCCCAGGGCTGGCTGCTAACGGAGGCCACTTCCCCACCCAGTTACCCCCAGCATAGTGCACTTGTGGGTTATTTTATCAACAAACCTTTGTGTAGCAAGTGTCATGGAAATAAAAAAATGATTTGTTGGTATCAGTATCCAATACTGATAGCAACAAAGTAAAGCGAAAGCCAAGCTGAAAAATACCTGAGTAGGGAGGGGTAGGGCTATCAAGACAAAAAGAAAGGATTTTTTCATAGAAAGTGAGGAAGAAGCTTCTTGCATTACCCCAGTAGAAGAGTCCAGGTGGCACTGGCAGAGGGGGGAAGGCCACCGGGTACTGGACTTGGCCCTGCCGAGGTTGACAGTCACCTTCTGGTATGGGGAAAATGAAACTCTAAGGGTCTTCCCACTCCTTCCTCAATGGTAATGAAGATTAAAAACAGCAATTAAGTTAGGCCTGGTAATCTGACCCATTGCTATGCATCTTCCCAGATCAGGGGCTGGGAACGCTGGGCCCTGGGCTGGCCTCATGGATCACCATGACACTAACAAGCGGGGGTGGCAATTGCTTTTGTTTCAGACAATTTTCTCAGCAGTGCTCCTCCCTGTAGCCTGTAGATTGGCTCCCTGAAGGATGTCACAGAGACAACTCCCTGAGAGATTCTCCAGGACGGAGTCTTGTCCTGATGGTCAAAGCACCCGAAAGGAGGCCCTGGCTGGCCACCACACTCCCAGTCACCGCAGTCAGCTTGGTCCAAGAGGCAGCCCCACCTGATGCTTGAGGATCAGAGCTTCCTGGATTGGCCAGCCTGCCTGCAGGAGCTCAAGTTAATGTACCTCTCTGAGCCTAGGATTTCTCGTCTTTTAATTGGAATAATCTCATTTGTCTTCTGTGGCTGAAAAATTATGTGAAAGCAGCTGACATAATGTTGGACACAAATAGGTGCTTAATAAATGTATGTTTCTTCTTCATAGTTAATTGCAAAGAAGTCTCTTCCCAGAGAAGTGGCTCCTCTGAGGCTGCCAGATACCTCCTGGGAGCCCAAGGGTGGTGACGGGAGACCCGGCAGCAGTCTCTGTCAGGACAGCAGGAGAGCAAGCACTGTCTGGAGTGTGTAGCAGCTTTGCAGGGAGAGAGAATGGTCCTCCCACCCTTACTCCAGGAGCATGCTTACCTGCCACTTCTTAGGGAATCAGTGCGTGGACCTTCTACTAGTCACTTATCCCTTTGAGTGGACTTTGAGCCAGTATGTTCCTCCTTCTCCCAGAAAGCTTGCTTCTCTCACTGTGGTTGCGGCAGGCTTTGTAGTCTATTAGAGGACCTTCAGCTTCCCGGAAAAGCAGATACGGAGTAGGAGGTCCTTCCCAGAGCCTCAGAAATCGTACCAAGAAAGCAACTTCCTATTGCACCTGTAGCCACAGCCAGCCAGGTGTATGGGCTATGGTGGGTAGTATTAGCAAGCAGAGATGGAGAAGGGGCACACAGCCAAACTGCCTAGCTCTGCCTGGTTCAGCAAGGGTCTCAGCCCCTCACTCCTCCTAACCTGATGACCTTTGTCAACTGTAGAACTGACCCTGGTTTCCCACAAGCACTCGAGGATATTCAGCTCTCTGAAAATGCCCCACATGCCCTCAGAGATTAGGGTCCTACCACCCCCCCCCACCCCGGGCAGCTTTCCTGGTATGTATAAAGAGAATCAGATTGGTAATGAAAGCCTTGGGTTGACAAGTGTTGTGCCTTTAGGAAGGTCACCTTACTTCCCTGGACCACTTCCTCATCTCTAAAATGAGAGGGTTGGTTTCGCTAATCTTTGAGGCACCTTGTGGATCGAGAGAATCCAGAGAATCTACTTTGAGGGTGTTCACTCCTGGAAATATCAGCTTCTTGTACAATCCTCTCAAGCTGATATAGATCAATTACTCCTGCCCACAAATCACTACCAGTTAATTATTAGTGAGATAGATGGGCCCCAGAGTTAGGAAGCTCATTCATTCATTCAGCAATGATTTATTGAGAATGTAGTATATGCAAGACACTCTTCTAGATGTATGGAAAGAGATGAAATTCTTGCTCACACAGAGCTTACAGTCTGGGGGTAAGACCAAAAATAAGCAAATAAACAAGCAAATATGCTAGGTCTGGTGGTAAAAAGCACGGTGGAGAAGACTGGAGTAGGGTAGGGGACCCCTTGCCCTGAGTTTCCAGGGTGGTGGTGGGAGGGCTGTCTGATGTGGGGTGGTCAGGGAGGACATCTCTGATAAGGAGACATTAGAGCAGAGGTCTGAAGGAAGAAGGGGGTAGATTTATAGGAAGACATTAAATAGGGAAGAAAAATAAAAGTCCAAATCCTCTCGGTAAGCCAAGCCTCAGACAAGTAGCTTTTCTGTCTTTTTTAGGAGGCAATGCAAGTTTTAAACCTAAATTCACTCTAAGAGGAGTGTTAGAAAAGGATCATGGCCATGTGATTAACTCTTGTCCTGCCTTCCCCAAAGCCTGGCTCTGGAGTCAGACTAACCTGAATCAGAAGGTAGATTGTCACTTATTATCAATCCATCTGACCTTAAAAAAGTGACTTAGCCTTTCCAAGTCATAATTCTCTCATCTGTATAATTTAAAAAATGCCTCCTTCATAGGGCAGCAGAGAGGACTAGGTGCACTAATGCATTCCAGGTTCACAGAGTTCATGTTGCCTTTCCTACCTCTCAGGCAGGAATGCTCTCCTGGGGCCTCCAACGTCCTCAGGGAGGGTACATCCCTTGGTTACAGGTACCAGATCCCAGGCCTCACTGCTGTCCTCTCCCCACAGGTTCTCAAAGGAGCTAAATCCCTTTCAGCCTGAAATTCTTCCCTCCCATCTCCAATAATGCCAGCAGCAGTGAAAAGCTTTCTCTGCAAGGAGCAACTGGGCAGGGCTTCTGCAAAGAGCTGAACCAGGCAGAACCACCTGGAAGCCCAAGGCAGGAGAGCACTTGGGCCTGAAACTCAGCTGCAACCAACTTGCAGCGCTGCAGAGCTTCATGGCTGGGGACAGGCTTGGGAGCTGCCTACAAATTTGATGGTACAAGGAGCAGTTTAAAGTTTTATTTTACAAAACAGAATAAATTAAAAATGCATTAGGAATGAGGCCTTTACTTAACGACAGGGTGTGCTAATGGGCTTGGAGCCTGCACTCCCTCCTCCTTCAAGCTCTTAATGACTGAGCTTTAATGTATTTTATTTCTTGAAAAACAATCCCACAAGCGCTCAGTACAGTCGAAAAAACATTTCTAAAATCATTAGACCGCTACACAGTAAATATTCATCACAACCACAGCTCCCACCTGCTTGCAATGAGGCATTGATTTTCTCCTTGCCTTGTTTTGCTCTCTCTTGCTTTTCATTTCTCTTCTGTTCTCCCCTCTCTTTACCTCCTCCCGCAAGATCCTCATTGGACTCTCAAGCAAGGCTTGGCAGGGCCCTTTATAAGATATATTTTCAAAGGGTGCAGAAGAATCTCTGTCAATATTCAATCCAATAGGAGCTGCCGCACTGCCAGCTGCAGGGCCTTCTGGTATGATTTTTGGTGGGTAAGTTGTCCTGTTGCCCTGGGGATCCACTCCCACCCCTTAGCTGGTGTCTGAAATTCTACCATCAGAACTGCATGATGATCACATAGTAGGCAAATTATTATTTTGGCCATTCAGAGGTCTGGAACCCAGTTCTAGCCTGGATAACATCACTGTGCGACCTTGAGCAAGTCCTATCATTGCTATAGCTCTTGGAATTGTCATCTATAGTGTGACAATGTTGGACAAGTTGTCCTCTACTTGACACTCAATGATATCTTTAGCTGAAGAGCTGGATTTCTATTCCACTCTGGCTAGTTACCAGCTGTGTAAACATGGACAAGTTGCTCACTTTTGGAACCTCATTTTTCTCATTTTCAAAATTATATATATGCTTATATATGTATAAAACATATCTTAAAAGGGATTTGAAAGTTGAAATATATAGCATAGGTGGAGCACCCAGAATAGTGCCCAGCACATATTAGGTCTCAACAAAATTAATTTTCTCTTGCCCGCACTTGTAGTCATTCTTGTCCTCTTGCCATGCACACCAGAGCTGAGCCTCACTCTAGAGAGAGTTGAAGAGCATAAATGTCCTGGAGCAGCAGCGAGTGGTCACAGAATGGAAGGAGAGGGATGAAGACAAACTGCCCGATTGGCATCTGGGCCCATGTCCCCAGATCTAGAGGAGATGGGAGTGGCTGAGTCTCTTCAGGTGAAGGTATTAATAAGAAAGAAGGTGTCTTCTCCCAGATGAGAGTCACCAAGCCATCACTTTCTTTGATGCACAACCCTGCCACTCCCTCATTTGATCTCCAAAATCTTGTGAGGTGGAGAAGAATTGTTATATCCCCAATTTACAGATGAGTAAACTGAAGTCCAAAGAGGTTCACCCCAAGGTCACATTGATAAGGAGTGGCAGAACGAGGTCACACATCGAAACTCACCAACTCCACATCCAAAAATGTTAACCAAATCTCTTTACTCACAACTCTTTAGGGACACAATGATGACAGTGAGGCAGACAGTCACAAACATCGTGCCAAATGATGGTGCATTCTTAAATATTCTGTGTGCAATACCTACCACTGCAGAGGGGATCAAGATTGTTGGTAGTTTCTTGATTCCTGCTGGCTGCCATCAATAAATAGAGATTAGCAATATCAGTTCTCAGAATTCAGCCAAACTCCCAGCTAAGCAAGAAATCCTAGGGCAAGAGGCTGCAACCCTATTATGAATTGTATATTTCTTTCTCTTCATGGTCTATAAACATTGGTCTAACTTACTGATTAAAAAAGTTTGTAGAGAGCTTTATGAGATGGCAGGCACTGTATAAGGATTTATCATTCATTATCTCAATTGATCCTTGAAATAATTCTACAAGGTAGGCAACATCATTCCCATTTTATAGATGTATGAATGAAAGTCTTTCTGTAGGTCAAAAAATATAATCAAGGTCACATAGATATGAGGCACTCACAACTGTCTTTTCCCTTGCCTTTTTTACTGTAGAGATTAGAAAGCTAAAATATTGTCTTTCATATTTTCTCTTGCAATAAGAAATGCTGGTCAATAGGTGTAAGGTGAAGTTCCTGGGTGAATCTCCTGGAACATTTTTTTAAAGAGACAGACTCATCTACCATACCTCTTAACTATTACTCCAGCCTGAAATATGGACATGAAGCCTGGGGCTACAGCACCCATTTTGTAACTCCAGGGATGAAAACCACATGATAACAAGGCATAGCAGAAAGACAAAGGAACCTGGGCTCTCAGTGACATTCTTGAGGAGGTCCACAGTCTTGTACTGCCTACCTCGGAATTTACCCCTGAAAAAATAATCCCTGTTATCCCATGCAAGTTTTTTTTTCTCCTGCCTGGAGCTATATCTAATCCTAACTGATACATAAAGAAATATTGTTGTAATTTTTATTTTTATAGTTTCTTTTTAATTTATTTTCAAGGTCTCTCTGTTGAGAATATCCATAAGACAAGACAGCCATGCTCTAGGAGAGCCCTGATGGAGGAAAGTTAGGTCCAGGTGTATGTGTCAGGTGAGCCATAGTGAGAAGGCAAAACCAAAATCCATGAAACAGAAGACATTTATTACACATCAATCCCAGAAATGTTAGGGGTGCTGATGAGGGACTGACAGGAAGTCTAGAGGTGGCAGGGAGCCCAACAAGTAGATGCATAGTGATAGAGAAATAGAAAAAGAGGGAAAGAGAGAAGACCTGTGGGACTATGCTTTTATTATGGTCCATGGGCATTATTCCTTAGGCATTCCAGTGAGGGCTGTGGATTTGGTTAATTTAAAGAAAACACAGACAGGGAGGAGCTTAATTATATGACTCTGGTATTAACCACTGGATTGTATCTTGGTTGGCAGGTGTGAAGTATGTTGGGTTTGGAGTCAGTGAAATGAGAAACAAAGAGGCTGTATCACAATCAACTATACATGGAGGAAGACTTTTAGCTAGATCAAGGGTGACTAGGTTTCAAATAAGTTAGACCTAAAAGTGGATACCAAGATTGCAACAATATTAAACAAATTTATTACAGTTGCAAAATTCAAACTTGAGACTATAAGACTATAGACCCAAGCTTTTAACTACTATAATATATACATACCTCTTATCTAAATTCTACTGTTTTCTCAGTAAAAAAGGACAAAGCATTAGTGTAGGGTTGATAGGAAGCAAAAATTACCCAGAGCAGCTAGGGCATATCCCACTCCTCCCACTGTTTCTCCCCTTACACACCTATAACTAACACAATATTAACCAAGGATTTCAAGCATTCAGATATCTTAAGATACCTTACCCATTCCTTCATCCCCAGGAAGGATGAGTTACTCCAAATAGGACATGAATACTACTTCTACAGCTTAGTACCCCTTTGTCCTGGAAGAAGGAGAAGGGAGGGGAATTCAAGAACTATGTTCCATTATTCATTTAAATATTGACTAGAAGGTAGAGCATTTGTCCTACTAAGCCTTCAGAGGTGATGACCAAACATAGGGTCAGTGATCCTTTTTTGTGCATACACAGTTAAGTGCAGCTGTTTTCAGCACCTTGGAGAGGGCTTACACGTCTGATTCCGCTAGGGCCTTGAGACACTGCAGCCAGTTCCCGGGACTTTGCCTGATGACTTTTGGCATGACCTGAACTTTATTCTCTATTCCTGGTAAGAAGGGAGCATCTAAGGCCAGAGTCCAGAAGGTTGGCATCGAGGGATTTGCTCAGCCTCTGTGGGGAGTTACCCTGCCCTGTTTTCACCCAGTCCTAAGGTCACATAGCAAGGTTCAGAACTGGAGCAGTGAACCAATGTCAAGGAAGGCAGAGATGAATGAGGACACTGAGAACAAAGCCTTGCATATGCAAGGAGCTCAATATTATTGTTTAATAAATGAATCAATTCTGTATATCCATCACCAGTAATTGTTCCTATGTCTTATGAGAACTAAAAAGATAATGCTTGTAAAGTGCTTAACGAAATGCCAAAATGCTTAATAACTGTTAGCTATAATCCTAAGAAAACTACCTAAAATGTGAACAAAGATGTTTATCACAGCGTTGTTCATAATATAAAAAATAGAAACAACCTAAATGCATAGCAATATGGTAATCTACATGATGGAATAAAAGAGCCATGAAAAAATGTTTCCAAAGTGCCTTTGCAATAGGATGACACTGACTGAGACTTTTACCCTTGGGAATAGTGCAGTTTACAGCAGAGACAGAGAACTGTTGAAAACAAAGTAATTAAACATTATAGGGGCTGAGTTTAAAGGAAATCTTAATCTTGAGACTCCTTATACTGACAGAGTTGACAAAAAATGAACTGATTTGGTAGCTTTTTATCATAGAGATACAAAAAAAGTCACATTTTTAGGGAGAACAGCATTTGTGAAGAAAGTTTATTCACTCTTTATCTCCCCATGGAAGGTGAGATAGAGAAAATGGAACTTATCCTCATCTTCAACCCAAAAGACTGGGTCCTAAGAGAATGGTTTAAAAATGAGAGTGTCTCCAAGAGGGAGAGCCTGACATCTCATTCCTGGCTTCTGTCATAGCTGGGGGCAGATACTGCAGAGGGTAGGGGGAGGCTTTGTGATATGGCCAAGTGATGGGGGGGCAAGAACACCACCTTGAGAGCCCTGTAGACATTTGCTATACCCACTGGCCTCCTAGTAGGACCATGGAGAGCATATGGGAATGGTAGGGATGCTGATGTTTGAGACAAAAAGGGTACCACTGGGATGAGCCCTTTATTAGTGAGCCTTATTTGATCATTCCCCTGTCCATCCATATGGACTTGGTGGCTGACAGTCAGGGTGGTGGTGATGACCAAGAGGAAGGAGCAGCAGCTTGCCAAGAGCAGTCATGTAGGTAGATTTTGGGTTTGTTTCTTCCTTTTTCTCCCCGTCATATCCTTTTACAGCAGAAGGGCAAGGGCAGGGAAGAGAGACAGATGTACAGAAAAGCACAGGCTATTGTCTCTGCCCTCTCTTTACTTTCCAGTATAAGCTGCAAGTCCAGTCTACCCCTTGTGGGTAGGAAGAAATCTTAGGGGAGTTTAGAATCAATTGTATATGAGATTGAATTCTTTTTAATGTGAAAGACTAGGCTAATCAGATTGAGCTATTGTCAAGGGTGTCTTTTCCCCAGTGGGAGAGAGGGGTTTGATATGGCACAATAATAGGGAATTATTGGAAAAGCAAACACACTCCATGTTTATACCCTGATGAGTTTGGGACTTTAACTTGTTATATTCATGATATAATGTAAACCACAAAAATCAGGATATAAAATTGTATACATGATAGGCTTCTATTTTGTAAAATATACAGAAAGCTCAAAGGAAATACGCCAGAATGATATGAGTAGATGGAATGATGAGTATAATAATTTTAATTTTCTTCTTTATGCCTTTCTTTATTTCTTAAATTTCCTCAGTGGGCATGTATCACTTTTATAATCAGGAAAAATATCAAAAACTTTACTTTGCTGTGTAAGTTTGTTTCCCCGAGGTCCCACATTTTGGGGCAGGCTCTCCATCATTCTTGGCTGCCCTAGCACTAGAGTCCCCTTCAAGGACAGAGGGACACGTCCTATTTGGAAGTGAAATAAAGCTTTAGTCTCACCAAGCTTCTATTTCAGATGTTGATTTTAGTGCTTGTGAAACCTTTACTTCAGGGATGCTGAATCACAGCGATCCCAGGGGCTGGACCCTGAGCTCAAAACTCCATGGTCTTTTCACTGGAGCCTCTGAAAATTTTAAAGGAACCATCTCCTCGGGAGCAACTGATTACTGTGTCAACTGCAATTGGTTTTCCTAGGGCCAGGGCCGCAGAATAGCAAGTGTTTGTAGTACATCATGGGCAGCCTGGTGGGATTTTATCTATATAAATAATCCACGTGATGTCAGCTCCTATTTTTCATGCCTTGATCTAGAGGTATGCACGGAACAAGGTTAGAGAAACAGGACTTTTTCAAGACATGGTTGTTTGCCTGAAGATGAAGCTTGAGTGAAATGGTCTACGCAAAGCTACTGTTCCGATACTTAAATCACTGGCATCCAGAGGTGTTCAGGTCCAGCAGAAGGGCCTGGGCCACACAACTGCCACTGGCTCCAATAAGGGGACAGGAGAAAAGGGTCGTCATCAAGTTTGGGGAAAGGCAATAAATCAAAACCGTGTTTCTGCTAACGAAGAATTGTATTGTCTCCAAGTATTTATGTTAAGTTGCATCCATTTTCCAACAACAAAGAACTACAAAGAAGGAAAACCTGCAGCAGTAGTCAAAGGCTCTGGCCATTGCTGGGCTGTCACCTCAGGAAAATGCCTGAGTGCCCTGCCCTGTTTGGGAAGATTTGGGATGTTACAACAAGGGCTGTATGAAGGAAGAGCCAGTGGTCACAGAGGCTGAGTCTTCATGGTCTATGCCTGGTGGGGACTCCAGTGACACCCACTGGCCCCATCACAGGTAGGAGCCACAGTTTCAAGCAGAATCAACCATAAACAAAGTTACAGGAGGTTCCCATAGTCTAAGAAATGTTTCAGTCTCTCAAACCCTCTTCTCTCCTACTTCTGAATGCCCAACCCCTTCTAAGAGGAATCAACACCTTTAATAAAATTAAAAGGGGAGACTTTGTGTAACTATGCCCCTTGGAGGGTAAACACAGTTCCTCAGATTTACACTAAGGTGTAAATGACTAATGTAATTTCAGATCCCATGCTGAAAGTGAATTTTCATGACAGGTGAAGGGTAGCTATTAGAAGGTGGCTTGCCTGAAGGGGAGAAGAGGATCTAGCTGCTAAGAAAGGAAAAATGATAAAAGATGGAGGCTCAGGGGAGCAAAGTCAGACTTTACCCTCTGGATTGGAAATGGTACAGTTCCCAGGAGGATACAGTAACCCCCTAACTCTCAATATAAATTGAGAAGTCCTTTGGTTGTGCCTAACTCATTTCTCAGTATTTGATCCTAGAATTGATCTCCAGATAGAGCCTCCATTAGGAATGGGGCATCTGTTAAGGTCAGGGAATGGCTAAAATGCATGCAGGGGATAGTTTCAATTACCCATCCATGAACTGTCAGACAGACTGTGCCCAATTGGCCTTTGGGGTAGCATGTTTACCTAGGGTTAATTTTTAAGTGAGCCATACAGGAGACTGGGAAAGAATCAGGAGATGTGGAGTTAGGGGCATCTACCTGCACAATAATTACACCACCAGCTTCCATTTGGAAATCATTTGTACTTTCCTTTTGAAGCACTTTTTTCATTATTGGCAATGTCTCTTGATACCGCCTCCAAGAATTATCCATTTTTTTGATCACAGTATTTGGCTTTGTCATATATATGGGCCACTAGCCAGAGCTTGGAAAGCTTTTGTTGTATAGAGATTTCCATCACAATGATGTCAGGTCACAAAGTTGTAATGTGATTTCACCCAATCAGCTCACATTAACCTCAAAAGAATCGATTTCATTTCCTTTCTGTCTTCTTCCTCCACTCTCACAACTATTATCTTGTCAATGGCTTTACCCGCTTTCTACCTCCTTTGGAGGAAGAGTTGCCCTTCCTCCTGTCCAAGGCCACACCTCCTCTGTGTGCTGGATCTCATTTCAACCTACAGCTTGCTTCCTCAGGGACCAGGAACTTTGTTCCTTCCATTATCTCTCTCTCTCTCTCTTTTCTTTTCTTTTCTTTTTTTTTTTTTTTGACAGAGTCTCACTCTGTTGCCTGGGTTAGAGTGCTGTGGCATCAGCCTAGCTCACAGTAACCTCAAACTCCTGGGCTCACACAATCCTTCTGCCTCAGCCTCCCGAGTAGCTGGGACTACAGGCATGCGCCACCATGCCTGGCTAATTTTTTCTATATATTTTTAGTTAGCCAATTAATTTCTTTCTGATTTTAGTAGAGATAGGGTCTCACTCTTGCTTAGGCTGATTTTGAACTCCTGACCTTGAGCAATCCTCTTGCCTTGGCCTCCCAGAGTGCTAGGATCACAGGCGTGAGCCACCATGCCCGGCCCCATTATCTCTTCTCTTTCTTATATCTTCATCTTCTCCTTCAAGACTGATTCCTTCCTACAGTCACACCGATATGCTTAAGTCTCTCAAACCTTAAAATAAACAAATGCGAACTCCCTTGATTCAATGTTCCCTACCTCTCTCTACAGTTCAGTTTTTAAAAGAGAAGACACCAAATGCTGCCTTCATTTTCTCATTTCTCATTCAGCTCTCACTCTACCTTGTTCTGGCTTCCACATACCAGTCCTCCACTGAGACTGTTGCATTGACAGATTCTAACATTTGCTGGGTCCAGGAGACCTTCCAGTCCATACATTTACTTGACCTCTCCATACTCAATTTTGATGACCATGCCCCTTCTTGAAATGTGTCTTGACTCTCCTGAGCCCATTTTATCTTTGTCATCTTCTAATGCTCAGGATACTTCTTCTTGCTCTCGCTCATGGGCTTCCCTTTATCTGCCCACTTTTTGAATGTTGACGAGCCCCAGGGTGTTGACCAGAGCTCTGTCCGTGACTCCCTGCACTCCCCGGAGGGGAGCTCATCTTCTGTGCTGGCTCAGCTACCACTCACGCAATGATTCCCTCTCTTCCCCAAACCTCCCTCTGCATTCCAGCCCTGTATAGCCCCATAAACTATTTGGAGAGTTTAATTTAGATATATCTACATTTTATTAGTTTAAATAGGAACTTCACATTTAACATATATAGAACCAAACTCGTATCTTTCTCCTAGAGCCTACAAACGTAAAGTTAGATTCTTCTTTAGAATCTCTGATTGTCTTCTTTTGACCCTTAGGATAAATGCCAAGCTCCTTGGTGAGGCGTACAAGGTACTTCATGGAATCATGGTTAGTCCCTGCCTACCTCTCCCGGAGGTTTCCTGACCCTCCCCTACCCATCGTGGAGCACCTATCCCTAACTTTTTCCCCAGCAAGACGTGACTTCTCATGGTCCTGTACATGTAACATGTTATTTCATGCCTTTGGACCTGTGTATCCTGTCCCTGGAATGTCCTTGATCTCATTTATCTTTTCTGTTTTCAAAATCCTGTTAAGGAGCCCACCTCTGAGGTATCCCCCTTATATCAGATGGAAGAATTTTTGTTCTAGTTCTAAACCTTGTACATACTTGGACCATTTCATGTACTTCATGGGATCCTATTTTTTTTATTACATATCTGTCTTTCCTACTGCGATTTTGGGCTCTTTGTGGGATAGGCCTGTATCTTATGCATCTTCATGTCTCCTGAGCTTTTAATTTTTTGGTTTCTAGTAGATGCTCAGTAAATGCTTTTGGACTAAACTGATTTTTTTCCCTTTGTAGATTGAGGATCAAAAGAATATTCTGTGAATGATGAATATCTCTACAATGTTTACAATTGTTTTTGAACAGGAAAATCAGTAGGTTTTTTTCCCCTCCCATTCTTCTTCTTCCCTTCCCACACTGGTTTTTCTCAACCCCTGGACACTTTACTGACACTCCTCAAGGGTGCCAAAGACATGAGAGAACTGCTGAAGAAAGGTGAAGGAGTGAGTGATGCTCAGCAAGGATGCATTTGTTGAGGATTTACTTACTCCCAACTGAACATGCTTGGAAAATCAATAGCATGTTTACTTTACTATGGGACAACAGCTCCAAGAGGAAGGCTCTCCCTCCTTCCAATCAGTATCAAGGTCGGCAATGTCAATGGAGAGGCAAACAGATGTTCCCAATTCTGAACTGTTCTGGTGAAGGGCAGGGGTTCTGGATTTAATTAATGAAAGAGTAGAGAACAGCTTGGGAGACATTTTCATTCTAATACATTGGAAAAAATCACTGTAACATAAAAACAAAAAACAAAAAAAAACAAAACAACCACAACAGTGTGAGTGGGAGATGGAGGAAATACCAGGTAGATGTCATATCTCCATCCAGGAGCTTCCTCCCCTGTGGTCCAGGACCTTGGCAGAGAGGTCAGGCTGACCACCAAGATGTGCAAAGGTAGAAAGGAGAAAGGGGATGATCCCTTTCTTCCCATCATAAGGGTCACAGCCAACACCTCTATCACAAAAGATGGATTAACAACAAAAAAAGCATAATACATTTATTTGATCATAGTTTTATGTGACATGAGATAGGAATCTTCAGAATGAAGACCCCAGGACTCTAGAGATGCTATCTGATTTTATGCTTAGGTTTGATGAAGCAGGGACAGCCACGTAGAAATGTGATTAGACAAAAAGGTTATGACCTAATGGTAATAGATTGAGTGGGGAAAGCTAGCAAGGTCTGTCCAGATTCTTCTTGATCTCTCTGTTGGAGCATTCCTTCCTCCCAGGTTTGGGGTAGGACTTCTCCAGAATGAGGGTCTTAATTTCTTTATGGCCAGTTGTTGCACAGAAAGGTGGGGGAAGGTTAGAGTAATATTTTCAGCTTTATCTCTGGCTTTGGGGAAAAGGGATTTCTAGTTTCTATGACCTGCCTTGGAGAAGAGGGATTCTAGTTTCTATGATCTGCACTGGGAAAGAGGAAGTCCAGTTTCTATGGCTTGACTCAAGGGAGAATGAGGAGTGAGAAACAGGAGGGCAGGAAGGGATCAGAGAGACACTTTGCTTTGGAGGCTTTCACTTTGGGGTATTGCTTTCTGAGCCCCAACAGAAGAAAAAATAAGTCTCTTAACTGAGGTAGAAACCCCAGACAGTGGTGTTTGTGGATAAAATGGGCTTATGAGAAGCAGATCCAGAAAATGTCTGTCCTTGGGTAAATCTGTCCTTGGCTTGGGTGGGAGGTAGCAGCAACGATCCCTAATGGCCCTGAGTACCCCTCTCTACTGGGACCACCAGACCTACACTGCACCAATTTATGCCATAATCCCAAATTGTGTGCTGATGACTCCCTGCAGGTTCTCTGGGCACTTCAAACCCAACATGTCCCAACAGATCTTTTTATCAGTCCTCTCTACCTCTCTGCCAAAATCTCCATTCTCTCCAATTTTCCTATTCCTGTTGCTGTCCTGCACTCATCTTTCCTCCTTCCCTCTTTCTATGCAATCAGAGGGCAAATCTTTCCTGCCCTTTTCTGCTGCTGATACCTTGGCTTAGGCCATTATTCCATTGCTTCGAGTCACACCCCAAAGGCCTAATGGCTCAACTCTTCTGCGTGGCTGTTGGAGTTACTGCTGATCATTCGCCCCACCTTAGAAACCTTCAAAGGCTGCCCATTGCACGCACTATAAAATCCAGACTCCTTATTCTCTACTATTTATTATTCATTCTTAAGTATGCTCTCTAACACGTAAAGTTCTATTTTGACCACAATTTACATTTTCAGCTGTATTTCTCATGTTTACTCTGCCCACATTCCTTTATCCAATCCTAAATATTCCTTCTGCACTCATCTTCCTGCTGTCTCTTAGCCTTGAAAACCTCTTCTTCAAATGAACACATCCCTGAGCGCCTTCCTTCTCTACCCCAACCTAGGTGACCTCCCCCATATCTGGACCCTTGAGCATTTTCTGTCTGTAATGGGACTCTGGTGACTTGCTTCTGAGCATTGTAATGTACATGTACTATCAACCTGATGCCACATTGCATGTAAGTTTAGGGGGAAAAAAAACAACCCTGTGTCTTATTGTATTAGCATTCCCACACTCTCAGTTCAGTGCCCCGCTCATAGAAGAATGAAGAAGTGAATGGAGTCATGGACTCCTGGGACTTTAGGGAGGACATCTCACCTCAGACCCAGACTCCCTCTGAAGTATGGTCTCCAGTGTCACCACCTAGAAAGTTCTCTCAGTTGGCTTCCCCACCTGCCTCACCCCCGCCCCGCAGGAGGGCCACAAATGAATTTGATCAGGAGATGGGCAGCACTGGGTGAGACAAGAGTGTTTTCCTGGGGTAGATGATTTAGGGGCATTGTGGAAGGAAAGCAAGGTGGCGTTTCAGCTGGGGCAGAGGGAGCAGGGAAGGCGTGCAGGGTAAGAGGTGGCGGGTGACAGACACAGCCCGGTGAGGGAGCCTGTGGCTGTGAGGGAGGACAGGAGAGTTTCTCTTGGCAGGAGCAGACACTCCACTGCGGGAAGCCAGGGGAAATGAGAACGCTAAAACTGGGGTGCAGGGGGATCACACAGCGGCCCTAAAGGCTGGGCCAAGCAAATCAGACACTTCCTTCTCCGAGGCCGTTGCTCAGCTTAGCCCCAGGTACTCACTTGCCCAGAGAAGCTTAATGTCAAAGTTAAGTGTGTGAGAGCGACTGGATTATAATCCCACCATTTCCTAGTTTATGTGGCTTTGCGAAACTAACTTAATCTCTCTGTGTCTCTTCTTAGTTTCCTCATATTTAAAATAGGGACACTAATGGTTTATAGTTTACAGGGTTTTTACAGGGTTAAATGCATAAAGTACTTAGAACAGTGCCCAAGCTATGCAGATCAATTATTTTATTATTCCAGGGGGGACCCCAAGACCAGGGTCTAATACTTGGCACCATAGAATTCATCGAAATAGATAGATTTCTGAACTCAGGAGACCTACACCGGAAATACCTCAACTTATGCAGGACAGTACCAGACCTGGGGGATGGCAAAGCCACAGACGCTCTTAGGATTGGACAAAGAGCTCCTGAGATGGGAGCCAAAGTGTGGAGACCCACGCTGGGTTCTGACCTGGGCAGGCGACCCAGGGAGGTATCTGCGCCGAGGCCTAGGCGGCTGCCACCAGCTCCAGTGGGGACAGGCCTCAGCAGAGAAGGGGGGTCAGTCCAGGGGGAAGGGAACAGGGCAGAGCTGAGCGCTGGGAGAGGCGCCCAGCGAGCCTCATTAGCAAGAGGAGGCTGACTTCAGAGCCGACACAGCCTTGTGCCATCTCAGAAACGCTCTGAGAAAGTCAGGAAACAGGTATTTGGGGAGGCTTTTTAAAAATCCCTGTGAACACATTCTTAGCTAAGAATGTAAGTTGAGAGAAAGGAGCGGCCAACTTGCGCGAGGGGCTGAGTATTATGAAGAGAGCATCACATCCCCTCTGGGAAGGAGGGCCGGCACTGCAAGGAAACTTAATGAGACTCAACATCCTGCTTCCTCTCACTGCTCCTCTGCAGGGATCGGAACACAAATCTCCAGAGGGGGGAGGTTATTTGATGCACGGTAAAAAGCAAGGTGGTTTGCAGCAAGTGTTTGTTAAGTTTTTCTTGGGCTTAAAAGGCCAGCAGGGGCCTTTCTTTGCAAAACAAGAAGGAAGGGAAAAATAAGTAGGAAGAGGAAATCAGGCCTGTATGTGGAGATCCTACAAAGTTTACTTGTTCACTAATTATCCAGAAACTACCAGAAGGAGCCCCCAGTGCTGACATGATGCCATCAGCTCTTCTGACTGTCCCTGAAAGGGCTGGGCTAGACCAGGCAGAGGAAACGCGAGCCAAGTTGGGAGAGACAGAATCTCTCCCCACCAGGTAGCTGGAAAAGAGCCGTCTTTTTCTGTTTACCAGAGGCGGGAAGCAACGAGTGATGAAAACTTCTCTAGGTGATTTGGGGGTGGGGATTACCATGATTCAACTGCCTCCCATGTGCCAAATACTGAGGTAGGCACAATGCATAAATTATTTCTTAAGAATGGTAAGAGAAGATTCTAACCTTGGTAGCATCGATACATGACTAATTGGGAAAGAAATAGAGACAGAGACAGACTGAGGGAGAGGGAAGGGAGGGGAGAAGAAGGAAGGAAGGTCTTACAGTCATAAGGAGTTGAATCCATCTGCCCATAGCTAACAAGCCAGTACTTCAGTTTCCTCCCCTATAAAACAAGATTGTTAGATGAATGTGAAAGCTCCTAACACGGAGCCTGGTACATAGTAGGTGCTCAGTAAATGGTTGCTCATTTATTAATTTGCCTAAAAATGTAGGATTGAAGTTGTAGGAAGAGAATAGGATTTAGAGTCTACAGACCCGAATTTGAGTTTGACTTTGCAACTTACTAACTGCACAACTTTATACAAATCATTAGGCCTCTCTGGGCTTCATATTGCTCCTTCTTATGACTGTTAAAAACAACCTATCAAATAGATTGTTGTGAAAGCCAAATGAAATAGTACCCGTAAAATGCTAAGCACAGTGCCCTGCCTTCTGAAAGTCTCTGTAAATGGTACTTATTAGTACCAGTTCCTTGGGGAAAGGACTTTGGGGGTGGGAAGGTGTGGGGAACAGTTAGCACCCCAGGCATTTAAATAGTTACATGTACAGATTCCAAATATCTCAACGTCATCTTTCATGGAAGTATAATGCCATGACTAACCTGGCAGTCACACAAGTGGAAGTCCATCACCTAATGGAGCTTTTGCTATGAATGGTGAGGGCCCATGAGTGGGCAAAATGCTGCAAGTCCGCACGCTGGGAATCTGCTGGGCATCTACACAGGAGCCTGCTGATCTCCCGGCTCAGGCAGAAAAAGTGCCTGGGGCTTTGGGAGATCTGTTTCTACTTATGGCACTGCAACATCCGACTTGGAAAACACTCTTCACCCACCACTCATTGCAAGGGAAAATGTGTGGGCATCGCAGACCACACACCAAATTGTCTTGCTAGAAAAGAGACAGCTAAATAGTCTCACTCTACTGCAGGCTCAGTGATGTCACTGAGGGAGCAGCCAGGGGAGGGAGGAGGAGGGAAGGAGGAGAAGGCAGCTGACTTTTCCGCACCATCCACAGGGACCTGTCCTGGGGGGCACTCCCCTCCTGACTTCTTCCCCTGTTTCCCTCCCTGCACTTGGCAAGCTGGAAAGTTGGGATGCTCCAAGCTTTTGCAGACTCATCTTTCATATTCATTGACAGTTTGAGTTTATTAAGAAATAGGTGTTGCTTCTCCCCTGCCAGGTCCGGGGGAAGGCTGAAGTTGATTAATGCTCATGGGGCAAGAAAGAAGAGGGAGGAGCCTGTGGTTCGCTCATCATGCAGAGAGGAAAATGAGGTCAGGTGGGCATCTGAAGGGTCTCAAGGGGTGCAAAGTCAGCCCTACAGGAACAACTCCTGCAGACTACCCGGTCTGAAGGTCATGTGAACACAGTCAGCCCAGGAATTTCTTGGTTGATAGGGTCTCAGCTGAAGTTCATTATGTTTGCTATCAGCCCGTCTGATTGGGACAGTCTTATGCTTTGGAAAACATCATCTGAAACAATGAGTGGTTGCCAATTTACCTTCCAATGCTTTTTTTTTTTATCGGCATAAACTGAGTTCTGGAAGGAGCTGTCTTGGAAAAAGCTGAATAGAATTTTAAGTCTCCCAAGGAATATCTACTGCAGGGTTAATTGAGGTTGATTGCCTTCAGCATGGCTGAGAGAAGATCCGAGTTGATGCCTCTACTCCTCTATTCACTATGTCTGTTGGATTTGGAAAGCTCAATGATCTTCTCTGAGCCTTGGTTTCTGCATCTGGAAAGTGAAAAAAATAATGTCACTGGGGGGACCAAACGAAAACTTCCCCTTTGCCCCCGGAAATTTTATTATAAAATCAACAGACGAGCAGCAGATTAATGGGAGAAATGACATACAAATTTATTAGTGTGCACAGGGGAAAATCACAGAGTGAATACCCCCCCATGCAATAAGCTACATATGGTTATAAACCTTTCTTCATAGGGGAAAGGGAGATGGGAAAGTGTGGATGATTTTAGGGGGCGAGGAAATGATTTTTAGGGGAATTTAATAAGTTTGAAGAACATACAATGGCCTGGAACAAAATCTGTTGGGCCTGCAGAGCACACAATGATTTATGACAAAAGTCTGTCCAGGTGTGTTGATAGACTTCAGTCTTTCTTCCTGCAATGTGAGTTCAGTTAATGAAAACTCAGGGAGGGAACCAGAGGTAATTATTTTCTTGTTTGGCGGATCTGAACTCTAGGTAAATAAGGGAACCTCGGAAAACAGCTGCATCCTGTGCTTTAGTAGAGACAAAAGATTGAGAGACAGGAACAGGGTTGGGGAGGGGTCAGAGAGACTTTGAGGCTTCTTCACTTCAGCCTGTCAAAGTGCCATATTTTAGGGTGTTGGTTTCTGAGCCCCAGCACCACTCATTCAATTGATATTAACAAATATTTATTGATCAATATAACTAGGTGCCAAGAATCATGTTAGGGATTCTGAGATGAGTAAGATATGGTCCCTACCCTCAAGGAGCTTACAGTCCAGTCTACCTACTTGTATCAGATACCCTTATGAACCCCTTCAGGTCCTACTGGCCGCACCTGTCTCTTGTCTCACTTGCCACTGAAGCTTCCAGATTTATGTGGGCTCCAGCTGACTTACATACATAGGCAAAACCTAACAGTGCTTTATCTCCTGCCCTCTCTGCACCACTCCTGCCTCCCACCTCAAGGCTTTTCTGTTGACATCGAGGCATGGAGATTCTCTGGCCCCTGCTTGGTACCCACATATATGCAACCCAGAAATGTAGGGGAGTGAACGCATCATGGGGGAAAGCTTTGACTGCTAGGTAATGGAATTCATGAATAAATTCTTCCTCAGTTCTCTCCCTGGATGAATTTTGCTAAGATGCAGTTTACATAACTTCTTGGAGGACTATCCTGTGAAGTCAAGTAATCATCCCACTTAGCAGCTGCCAGTTGGTAACACATCCTCATGGTGACTCTCCATTCTTCCCTGCTTCTTCCTCTTGATCTCATTCTTTCTCCCCGGCATGACACTCCCAAATAAAGTAAAAGCACATAAGTCTTTTGGTCAGTCCCTAGTTCTCTAGGGACCCCAGGCTAAGGCAGCTGGTATCAGGAGCAACCCTACAAAGTAAACCCTTGAGATGGGATTTTGTAGATAAATTATCCAGAGTCTAATGGCAATATGGAGCTCATTGCTTTTAGTGAGGAGGGTAATAATAATCTGTAGCATACGGTAGTATAAAAATACTAAACTCTTAACCTCATGTTAATTGGGGTGAAGCGTAGAATGAGCTATTGAAATGTGTGATGGCTGTGGCACTTGAAAAATATGGGAGCATTGATAATTATATGGAGTGAGCTGGATTTTGTTAAATGCATTGGTAGCCTTTGCTAAAGAACATGATAAGCTTAAGAAAGCTAAATGCCAATTCCAGGCACAATGTGAAAAGCACGAAGGCAGCTTTAAAGAGTCTCTCGTTTCCTGAAGCTGCAGAACACGCAGTGCTGGAAATCAAGCCCGGGATCCAACTGCAAGGATGCTAGAACTGCCAAGAAGAATGTATGC
This sequence comes from Microcebus murinus, assembly GCF_040939455.1. Lineage (NCBI taxonomy): Eukaryota > Metazoa > Chordata > Mammalia > Primates > Cheirogaleidae > Microcebus > Microcebus murinus. The sequence continues at coordinate 90,670,509 of NC_134105.1, forward strand.
ACAACCTCCACGCTCTTAGATTTGAGTCAAAGCTAGATAGGAAGAAAGGGATTGTGAAACCAAGAATGGGGGCATCTGGGTGGACAAGCCTAAGAACCTTAAACCTTCAGATTCCCCTGAACCCTGCAAGTTGGCAAGAGCAGTTCCATCTCCTTTGCCAGGGGAGAAATCCTCTTCTTGCCTGGAGACCATGTAATGACTTTACCTGAGACAGGAGGCTTGTGAGATAATGTCAGTTCTCTTTAAAATCTTCTGCTATCCCTCAATGCCTCCAGGAACAAAACAAAACAAAACAAAACCATGATCAGATCTCAGCGCAGCTCAAGCAAGGAAGTACAGTCACCAGGTCTGGGAAGAAATAGCTTACAGGCTGAAGGAACTGCAGAAGCTTGCTGATATGAACTGTCAGGAACCAGGGAAACGTGTAGAAATGGATCTTTGTGGGAAGAGGAGTCAAATAGAAAGATAGAAATAAGACAGGAATTATTTTTTTGATGTGAGGGATCTCACCTATATTCTTGCAAGGATACCTATAGCTTATTCTTACAAACTGTTGGGATGACTCCTTGAAACTTGGACATGATTATGGGCTGTAGGAAATTAGGTGGGGATTTTGGAACTACTTTGGTAGAATATTGAAGAAGAAATCACAAGGCTCAGGAAAGCGGGAATATTAGAATGGATGCACTATGTGAGACCTGAGAATCTACCACCTGACCCTGTCCTCCAGGATGGCCCAGAGGACAGCCTCTTCGCTAGGGCATCGAGGAATACTGGGATGAGGGAGGCACTAGCATCTTTGAGAGGCTTAGTGGCAGCTTCCTTCTGTAAAGTTGAAATTGCTAGTGAAAGATGCTGCCATATAACTGAGATTCCTAATATCAATGAGTTTGATAGGATTAAAGAATTGTTGAGCATGATAGGATTCAGCTAGGGAATGATAAAGCTTGGTAAGATTAAGCTAAGGCTGGTAAGGGCTGCACTTAACTATCAGAGACATAGTGGACATAATTACTGTAATGAGTAGCAAGGTCAGAGTCAAAAGCAGGTGCTTTGAACACCTGGGATCTGCGGTCATAGTGGTGGTATGCTGGCAATTGTTTAACAACCAGCCTCTGAAAAAGACCAGCCAACCCTCACTTGTTGCATTTGCCAAATTCCAGGGTGTAAATACTCTTGTTTTCAAGCTACCAATGTGATTTCACTAAACATTGAGTTGGGAGGAGATATGCACACTCAGTTCTCGAGAACTGGTATGAATTGGCTCCAGCACATCACAAGGTGCTTCTAGAGTCATCTCTGGTGTTTCTCAACTTGTGTATAAAAAAAATAAATAGTAATTCAGCCATAAAATGGAAAATCGTGGTCCCTCACTTACTTTCTTGATCTAAGGCAGTACATAAACCCAGAGTCCACTGATTGAAGAGAAGACAGGATTTCCTCTAGGAAGGACCCTGCAATGCAATTGCAAGTATATGTGGTAAATATTCCTCTGACCCTCTCCAACAGGGACATGTGGCCACTTGCCAGTATATAGTCAGGAAATACCCTGACTTTTTAAGAACTGTTCAATATGAGTTCTGACACTGTTCAATATGAGTTCTGACCACAGGACCTGAAATGTCGTCACAATCGTAATGTTAGAGAATGAATTTATGGAGACCAGATGATAAATAGAATCCTGTGTCTAGTCCATCTCACAATGGGTCTATTGGATCTACAGACACATTCTATGGTCATATCCCTGGTCTCCAGGTGTGTAATTAGGATAAACATAGCTGGCAGGGTCCTCACCTTGGTTCTCTGATCTGTGCAGTAAGGGTCATTATGCTAGTAATGTGGAAGCCAAGTGGAAGCCTCTGAAATTCACCAACTCCCCGCTTTCTTCACTGACCAAAATAGCATTCAGATGCACAGCCCAGGAGAAATTCCAGAGGTTATCACTACCATCAAAAACTCAAAAGATATAAGGGTGATGATCTTGTAATATCTTGAATTAATTTACCTGTGTGGTCCCTATAAAAAAAACAGATGAATTAAGGCATTTCCTGCTGGACTACCATAAACTTAAGGAAGTGGTAGCCCTAATCATAGTTGTTGTGCTAGATGTGATATCTTTATTAAGACAAACTAACACAGCCTCTGGCACTTAATATGTAGCTACTTAACTGCTAAATGTACATTTCACAACTCCCATCAATAAGAGAATCAAAAGCAGTTGCCTGCATAAGACAGAGGCAGCGGTATGCATTCATTGTCTTTCTCCAGGGCTGTGTTAACATTCCTTCTCTCCATCACAATATAGTGCACATGATCATCTCAGAATTCCTCAGCTCATCATTATAGTCCACTATTAACGACAACTTGCTAACAGAAATGGCAAGTACTACAGATCCGCTAAGAAGACACATGCATAGTACAGGGTGAGAGAGGAACCACAGGGAAATTCAGAGGCCTGACATATTGGTGAAGTTTTAGGAGAACAGTGGTTTGGGGCACACCAGGATATTACCTCTAAGGCAAAGGTCAAGTTGCTGCCCTTTGCGCCTCCTGCCATTAAGAAAAAGGCACAATGCTGGTAGTCTTTGGATTTTAGGATAAAATATATCATTTTGCTCTGACCAAAATTTTGAGTGACTCAGAAGGCTGCCAGTTTCAAACAGGGCCAAGAACAAGAGAGAGCTCTGCAGTAGCCCCAGTGGCAGAATAACCTACCTGCCACTGGCGATGTATGACTCAGCATGTCCTATGGTGTTTGACACAACCATGGTGAACACAGGTGCTTCTATGGTTCTGGAAAAAGGCTATAACTTCAACAACAGAGAACTGCTTTCCATTTGAAAACCAGCTCTTGGTATGCTACTGGGCTCCCTAGCAGAAACTAGATGCCTGACCCTGGGATACCAAGTGATTATGTGACTTTAGCTACCCATGATGAGCTGAAAATTATCAGATCCACCAAGTAATAAGGCTGGGTGAACAGCAATAATCAACTATCTAATAGAAATTATATTTTTGGAATCAGACCCACATAAGCTCAAAAGGCATAAATAAATCCCATGGACATGTGATCCAGAGTCCAATGTCATTAACCTATAGTGCACTGATGTCCCTCCCTCAATTCAAACCTATATCCTCATAGAGCTTTCCCTATGACCAACTGATGAAGGTGGAGAAAACTCAGGCCAGATTCCCAAATGACTCAACACAGTATATTGGTGTTAACTGAAAATGAACTGCTGCCACCATTATAGCCCCATTAAAGGATGGCCCTAAATGTGATGGGGAAGGGAAATCATCCCAGAAGGTAGATCTAGGAGCAGTACACTTGTTCATCCATTTGAATGGAGGGAAAAGTGGTCTGAAATTATCTGTCTCTCTATCTATCTATCCATCCATCCACACACATGTGCAGACTCCTTGGCATTGGTAAATGGATTAACTGGCTAACCTGGGGTTGAGAAGAAATAAGATTGGAAAACTGGGAGACAACAGCCTAAGGAATGGAATTAAAGAATGCAGATTTTTGTGTTCGAGTTCACACCCTCCAGAGAGCGTTCGCCACAGAGGTGCTTCACAATCAGGTAAATGGGTGCTGCATCATGTAATTGTCTACAAGCCTCTCCTCTGCCACTTTAGTCCTAGCACAATGAGCCCAGTGACAAAGTGACCATGGTGTCGGGGATGGAGGTCATGGGATTCCACTCACCAAAGCTGATCTATAGACTGCCGCTGTGCTGATCCCTTGATATGGTACAATTCCTCAAAGAGATTAGCCAGGCATTCTGTTGTGGGTCAATTACATTGGACTCTTTCCACTCTGAAGGGGCAGAAATCCATATTATACATCAATTCCTTCCGAATATCAGCACTGAGAGCTTAGATATGCCAAACTTACCAACATGGTAACCCACACGACATCATATAAGACCCAGTGACTTATTTTACAACAAAGGAGATGTAACAATGTGTCCAGGACCATGGGATTCATTGTTCTTACAATGTACCCCTTCATGCCTACCTGGAAAAATGCTAGTCTAGTAGATTGAGGGAATAAAATGTTAAAGGCTCATCTGAAATTCTAGCTTGGAAATAATTAAAAGTTTAGAGCACTCTCCTACAGAATGTGGTATATGCATTGAACCAAAGGCAGCTATTTAGTGTTACATGACCCAATAGCTGGATACATGGGTCCAGGAACCAGGAGATGGAGGCAGGATTGGCCCTCTCATTCTCACTCCCAGTGACCCACTCTACAGCCTTAGGCTTTCCTACATTAGAGGTCCTGTCTATCAAGTGACTGTGAAGTGTGCTTCCATTCAATAGCACAGCAAGGACTACAATGAACTTGAAATTGTTAACACTGCTTGCTCACTTTGAGGTCCTCATGCCAATGGACTAGCAGACAAAAAAATAGAATTCCTGAATTTGTGAGAATAATCAAGCCTGCTTACCATGAAGAGTTAGATTTGATTCTACATAATGGAGGCAGGTGTTGGTGGTAGGAGGAATATGTTGGAAATCTCTAGTGCTTCTGTGACAAGTCATAACAGCAAATGGGCAGCAACTCCACAAGGTCTCAGACTTCTTGGGTATGGAAGTCTGGGTCACCCCAACTGGTGAGCAATCCATACCAACTGAAATGTTGGCCAAGTTTGAAAGAAAACTAGATAGAATAGATGATAGTGGAGGGAGGTCATGAGTATCAATTATATTTTGGAACTATAGCTAGCAATGGGAACTAGAGCTTATTTCACTAACCATTTTGCTTTTCATTCTTCAGAGGTTGCACATGGTCACTGTCTTGAAAAAAAACCCTGATGAATTGGACTTGTATCTCATTTCTCTGGGAAACATTGAGGTCATTTTGTTCTCTCAAAAATGGTGGCTTCACATTGTAAAACAGGAGTCTGATATAATCAGGAGAACAAGAAGATCTGAGTAGTGCAAGGGGTGGACTGTGTCAGACACCTTTTGTGTACCACTTTGGATCCTCTTGGGTTTATCTTGTCTCCTTTCTCTGGTTTCAGTCATCACTGTATTAACTGATCTGCTTGAGCTTTGACTGACTTCAAGGTGACACAATCTTTCAGTATCTCAATGTATGCCTGCACATAAAGCATTTTGTCTCAACAGGGGTTTCCTGTTGTTCCCAAGGCTTAGCACGCTGTAGGGTCCTGTTTGGCACCCACACATTTGATGCCCGAAAGTGTGATGGCCTCCAAGGAGTCAGCCTTTGAGTAATGGGAGAAGGGAATCTATAGATAATTTCCCCTCTTTTCTTCCAGATGGACTATTCTGAGAGGTAATTTATACAGTTTCTCAGACAGCTACACCATGAAATTAAGCAATCAGTCACATGTCACAGCAATCAGCTCGATAATGCATACATACATTGGTGCTCTCTTTTTCCCTGCTTGGCTCTCATGTTCCTTCACTCCTGCTCCTGGGATTGCATACCCTAATAAATTAGTATTTCGTAAACCTTTGTCTCAGTCTTTACTTTCTGGGAAGCTCAGATGAAGATACTAATTGATAAAACTGCTGTGAGAATTGGATTTTTAAAAATAATAGAAATCCAAGAGCTTTGCAAACATATTATGTAAGAGCATATGATGTAACTATAAGCTTATAGGTATTGGGTCCATTCGAAGTATATGTTGGCCAGGAGCAGTGGCTCACTCCTGTAATCCTAGCACTCTGGGAGGCCAAGGCGGGTGGATTGTTTGAGCTTAGGAGTTTGAGACTAGCCTGTTTAGGAGTCTCAAGCAAGAGCCTGTCTCTACTGAAAAAAAATAGAAAGAAATTAGCTGGACAAATAAAAATATATATGGAAAAAATTAGCTGGGCATGGTGGCACATGCCTGTAGTCCCAGCTACTCGGGAGGCTGAGGGAAGAGGATTGCTTGAGCCCAGGAGTTTGAAGTTGCGGTGAACTAGACTGATGCCATGGCACTCACTCTAGCCTGGGCAACAAAGCTATACTCTGTCTCAGAAAAGTAATAATAATAATAATAAAGTTTATGTTACAGGTAGAATGAAATAGAAAAATCCATAGGCAGTCCAACAGGTAAACACATTCCTTGCCTCCATTCCCAGTCCATTTCTTTGAATTCTAGTCATCCTGAATTAGAGTACTTATCACTCCACCTACTCTCCTTAAATTTCAAGGGCTGCCTCCTCCAAGAAGGCTACTAGATTAATACAGCTCCTTCCCCAACTCTATGATGATCATCATCACCACTAACAAACATAACCCCAGACCACAGTTTTATGGAGACCTTTGTTGACTAGAACTTCATCTTGTGTATTATATGTGAGTTCCCTAAGAGCAGAATTTATGCTCACCCTTTAATGTGGCTCTAGGGTAACTGCTAAGCTATGCAGCTGATGCTACCTCAGGATGGCAAGTTTCCTAATATAGGGGGCTGATTTATGCAAACCACTCTGTACTCTCTCACCTGAGTCCACTCTTACCAATAACCTGAGTGTGATCATAGGGAGGCAGTGCAGTGTGAGCGACAGTACTGGAAAGACAGAGATTTATGGTAAGAAAACTTGCATTCAGGTCCTGGATCTACTACTTAAAGACTGCGTGGCTCTGAGCTTCCATGATAATTTTATGTATTGACTTGACTGGGCCACGGGGTGTCCAGATATTTAATTAAACATTATACTGAGCATGTCTGTGAGGGTGTTTCTGGATGAGATTAGCATCTGAATTGGTAGACTGAGGAAATAAGATTGCCCTCCTCGATATGAGTGGGTCTCATTTAATCCATCGAAGGCCTGAATAGAACAAACGGCTGAGTAAGAGAGAATTTACTCTCTTTGAGCAGGGCCAATAGTTGTCTCTTGCCTTCAGATCGGAACTTACATCATCAGCTCTCCTGGTTCTCAAGTCTGCAGATTTGGTCTGGACCACACCATCAGTCCTCCTGGGACTCCAGCTTGCCAACTGCAGATCCTAGACTTTTCAGCCTGCATAACTGTGTGATCCAATTCCTTGTAATAAATCTCTCTCTCTCTTTCTCCATATAAATGTGTGTGTATAATACCAATAAACAGAACTAGGGGAGAGATATATATATATAATATCTATATAATATTTATATGTATAAATATATAGATATCTGCTGTTATGTGTATATATCATCTATATACAATATCTCATATATGTAATATATAATATTATCTAATATAATGTATTTATATATACTATATTTTATATAGTATAATGCATTTGTATGTATTATTAAATTGTAATGTGTATTATATTACAAGTGACATATAATATTATATATCTCCTATTGGATATATTTATGTATATAATATATAAAATATTATCCAGATTATAGAATTATAGTATTATCTAATATATTATATGTAACATAATATATTCTAAAATAAACACATATATACATATATTATTTAATATATACAGGCACACCTCAGAGATATTGTGGGTTGTGTTCCAGACCACCACAATAAAGTGAATATTGCAATAAAATGAGTCATATGAATGTTTTGGTTTTCCAGTGCATATAAAAGTTATGTTTACACTATACTGTAGTCTATTAAGTATGCAAAAGAATTATGTCTAAAAATTACATACCTTAATTTAAAAATATATATTATTTTTATAATATTATTTTTATCTTTATTGCTAAAAAATACTAACGATCATCTGAGCCTTCAGTAAGTCATAATCTTTTTTGCTGGTGGATGTTCCTGCCTCGATGTTGATGCTGCTGGCTGATCAGGGTAGTGGTTGCCGAAGACTGGGGTGGCTGTGGCAAGTTCTTAAAATAAGACAACAATGGAGTTTGATTCTTCCTTTCACAAAAGATTTCTGTCTAGTGTATGATGCTGTTTGACAGCACTTTAGCCATCAAACTTTGAAAATTGAAGTCAATCCTCTCAAAAACTACCATTGCTTTACCAACTAAGTTTATGTAATATTCTGAATCCTTTGTTGTCATTTCAACAATGTTCACGGCATCTTCACCAGGAGTCAATTCCATCTCAAGAAACCACTTTCTTTGCCTGTCCCTAAGAAGCAGCTCCTCATCCATTTGAGTTTGATCATGAGATCGCAGCAAATCAGTCCCATCTTCAGGCTTCACTTCTAACTTGAGTTTTCTTGCTATTTTCACCACATCTGCAGTTACTTCCTCCACTGAAGTCTTGAAACCCTCAAAGTCATCCATGAGTGTTGGAATCAACTTTTTCCAAACTCCTGTTAATGTTAATATTTCAACCTCCTCTTATGAATCACGAATATTCTTTTTTTTGTTTGTTTTTGAGACAGAGCCTCACTCTGTTGCCTAGGCTAGAGTGCCGTGGCATCAGCCTAGCTCACAGTAACCTCAAACTCCTGGGCTCCAGCAATCCTTCTGCCTCAGCCTCCCAAGTAGCTGGAACTATAGGCATGCACCACCATGCCCAGCTAATTTTTTCTATATGTTTTTAGTTGTCCAATTAATTTGTTTCTATTTTTTTTAGTAGAGATGGGGTCTTGCTCTTGCTCAGGCTGGTCTCGAACTCCTGAGCTCAAATGATCCACCCGCCTTGGCCTCCCAGAGTGCTAAGATTACAGGTGTGAGCCATCATGCCCGGCCATGAATGTTCTTAATGGTATCTAGAATGGTGAAGACTGTCCAGAAGGTTTTCAATTTACTTTTCCCAGAGCCATTGGAGGAATCTCTATGTATGGGAGTTATAGCTTTATGAAATGTTATTTCCTAAATAATAAGACTTGAAAGTCAAAGTGATGTCTTGATCCACTGGTTGCAAAATGGTTGTTGTGTTAGTAGGCCTGAAAACAGCATTGATCTCCTTGTGTATCTCCACCAGAGCTCTTGGTCGTCTAGATACATTGTCAATGAGCAGTAATATTTTGAATGGAATCTTTTTTTCTGAGCAGTGGATCTCAACAGTGGGCTTAACATATTCAGTAAACCATGCTGTAAACAGATGTGTCACCATCCAGGCTTCATTGTTCCATTTACAGAGCCTAGGCAGAGTAGATTTGGTGTAAATCTTAAGGGCCTTATGAATTTAAATGGTAACTGGGATTCAACTTCAAGTCACCAGCAAGTCACCATTAGCCCCTAACAAGAAAGTCAGCCTGTCCTTTGAAGCTTTGAAGCCAGGCCTTGACTTCTCCTCTCTAGCTGTCAGAATCCTAGACGGCATCTTCTTCTCATAGAAGGCTGTTCTGTCTACATTGAAAATCTGTTGTTTGGTATAGCCGCCTTCATCAATGAAGATCTACATCTTCTGGATAACTTGCTGTAGCTCCTCCGTCAGTGCTTGCTGCTTCACCTTGCACCCTTACATTATGGAGACAGCTTCTTTCCTGACACCTCATGAACCAACCTCTGCTAGTTTCCAAACTTTTTCTACTGCAGCTTCCTCATCCTCTCCCAGCCTTCATAGAATTGAAGAAGAGTTAGAACTTTGCTCTGGGTTAGGCTTTGGCTTAAGGGAATGTTGTGGCTGGTTTGATCTTCTATTCAGGCCACTAAAATTTTCTTCATATCAGTAAAAAGGCTGCTTCATTTTCTTATCACTCATGTGTTCACTGGAGTTGCTTTCAATTTTCTTCAAGAACTTTTCCTTTGCATTCACTACTTGGCTAATTGGTGCAAGAGGACTAGCTTTCGACCTGTCTTGGCTTTTGACATGCTTTCCTCACTAAGTTGAATCATTTCTAGCTTTTGACTTAAAGTGAGAGGCATGCGACTGTACCTTTCACTTGAACAATCAGAGGCCATTGTAGGATTATCGATTGGTTTAATTTCAATATTGTTGTGTCTCAAAGAACAGGCAGGCCTAAGTGGAGGGAGAGAGACAGGGGAACAGTGGGTCAGTGGAGCAGTCAGAGCACACACAACATTTACTGATTAAATTCACTGTCTTCTATGGGTGTGCTTTGTGTACCCCAAAACAATTACAGTAGTAATGTTAAAGGTCACTGATTAGAGATCACCATAACAGATATATTTAATAATAATGATGAAAAGTTTGAAATCTTATGATCATAACCAAAATGCAACACAGACACATGAAGTGAGCACATGCTGTTGGGGAAATGATGCTGATACAGACTTGCTCAGCACAGGGTTGCCACAAACATTCAATTTATAAAACATGCAATGTCTGTGAAGTGCAATGAAGCAAAGTATAATAAAATTATATATTCCTGCCTATAATATATGTATATGTTATATATATATATATATATATATATATATATATATATATCCTGTTGGTTCTGTTTCTTTGGAGAACCCAGACTAATAGAGTATCTTTGTGTATCCAATGGGCAGTCACCCATACAGAGGTATCCCCCAAGTAGTGTTGTGAGGCATATGTAAGGAAGCATATTGAAAGTAGATTTTTAAACTGCAAAAGCTTCATACATCTATTAATTTGAGTTATCACTGTTATCCATGCAGAAAGAGAGAGAAAAAAGAATGGGCCTCTTTTACTTGAAGAAGGAATTATTTTGCAATTCACAAAGCACAATGGGGACCTTTTCTGACATTTGACTTTGGGGCCAAGAGATTTGCCCTAAGCAGCTGGGATCAGCAGAAGTGAGAGGAATGTAGCAAGCAAAGCTTTGGTCTAATATTTCATTTTAACCAAAAATAACTTATATTTGTAAAGCATGTTAGCATTTACAAAGTACATTTCACAAAGTGCATCTCATTTTGTCCTCCCAACTCTGTGGGGCAAGTATAATTTCCCCCATTTTACAGATAAAGAAACTGAGTGTAGGCCGGGCATGGTGGCTCACGCCTGTAATCCTAGCACTCTGGGAAGCCAAGGCAGGTGGATCACTCAAGGTCAGGAGTTCGAAACCAGCCTGAGCAAGAGCGAGACGCTGTCTCTATTAAAAATAGAAATAAATTAATTGGCCAACTAAAACTATATAGAAAAAATTAGCCGGTCATGGTGGCACATGCCCTTAGTCCCAGCTTCTTGGGAGGCTGCAGCAGAAGGATTGCTTGAGCCCAGGAGTTTAAGGTTGCTGTCAGCTGGTCTGACGCCCTGATGCCATGGATTCTAGCCCAGGGAACAGAGTGAGACTCTGTCAAGAAAGAAAGAAAGAAAGAAAGAAAGAAAGAAAGAAAGAAAGAAAGAAAGAAAGAAAGAGAGAGAGAGAGAGAGAGAGAGAGAGAGAGAGAGAGAGAGAGAGAGAGAGAGAGAGAGAAAGAAAGAAAGAAAGAAAGAAAGAAAGAAAGAAAGAAAGAAAGAAAGAAAGAAAGAAAGAAAGAAAGAAAAAGAAAGAAAAGAAAAAGAAACTGAGTGTAAAATATTTTAGAATCTCTCTGGTCTGAGGTCTCCCAGCATGTCTGGAACTCAGCCAGTATCTCTTGGTCCTCATTGCATGGTTTTCTCACTAAGATTTGCTAGCTAAACTTGGCCTGATCCATCTTGTACCTTTTTGTCCTTTTGCATCCTGGACCCAGCTATCGATCCTGTATACTCCTGACCTTTTGAGGAAACCAGTCAGGTTGAGAGGAAAAAAGAATTCTCAAGTTTTTCTTAAGATCCCAGTGCATAGTTTAGGTGCTACCCAGCACCTTGGAGAAAACAACAACCAGACAAATAAACATCACATTTGGTGTTTGTTTCATTGCCTAGTGAGGCTAATGTTATGATCCTGTCTTTCAGAAGGAACACCAACCCAAAGAGATCAGTCAAAGTCCAAAGTCCCCAGACACTTAATAGGCTGCTCATAGACCAGGGATTTAGGTAAATATACCCACTCGATCCTCATCCCAGTCACTGGGACACTTGTTCAGATGCAAAGGTCGTGAACTACAGGCATGTAACTTTCTGCAATGCTTCCTTCCTTGGGCACTGACTGGGGTCCTCAAGGTTGCATGAGAAAGGAGTAGTCCAATTTGGAAATCATCTCTCAGGGAAAAAAAAGAGAGAAACAGCATATGGAAAATGGAGTGAAATTCCTTTAGTGAGACTCTTTAGAGGGAGATGGGTAATTTACCAAATGCAGGATGTTTTTTGCAGCTGGCTGGTTCAGCGGAACAGCATGGAGTAATTGAGGCTGAATTACAGAGACTTTGATTATGAGATTGGGTTTTCTGTAAGGCCACCTAGCTGACACGAGGCACTTGCATCTTCTACAGTGGAAGCCAGGGCAGTTCACATTGGCTCAGATTTGCAAATGACTCTTCTCTTTCATTAATAGCCCCAGGATGGAATAGACTTGGTGGTGAGATTTTAATGAAGTTAAGTGATTAGAATCCTTCTATAGGGCCCATTGATAGTGCCAATAAACATTATCCCTCTTCATCAGACCAAAAGAAGGGCAACCAGGTCCTTTAGGGGTCATTCAGCCATCCCCGTGACTGTCCTTGTAGATCTTCCTGAATATTTGCAGGAACAGAAGCAATGATAAATATTCAGGGATATTTTCCTTCTCTCCTTCTATTGAGGGTCAAAGCTGTAAAGCATGAGACCAGGAGAGGGTTGTCCAGCATGTGACTTAAGAGCCCAAGAAAAGTGACAGTCAATATAGCAGCAAGAATGCTGTCACTTAAAGGGTCAGAGCAACCTGATATGACTGCTATTACCTCTCTCTTGCACTGATACTCAGCAGGGCACTGCCGAAAATCTCTCCTTGCCCTGGCAGCCAGTAATTGAGTGAGTCACTGACCCTGAACCTCTAAAACAAGAAGCACAAAGTTCCTATAGACACTGTACTCCTGGCTGTTGAGGTCCCCACCCCCACATCTCCAGCTTTTCTTTTCCATGCTTCTAATTGTCCTTTTTAAAATAAATGAATGATTGCTTCCGTTTGTTGAGAGCCTATTAACAGCTAATCATTAAAAACATGTATTTTTGCATATTTTGTCTCAATTAATGCTCAAGAAATTGCAGGGAAGTAGTGTTATTTCCATTTTACAGATAAGGAAACTGAGACACATGGAGGTTAAGAGACTTGTCCAAGTTCACACATGTAGGAAGTGTAATGGAACCTGAACCTGACCCCACATCCAATCAGCTCTATAGATTGTTCCTTATCCTGAACTACATTAACTTCTTTGTGTTTGCAATGCTCTCAAACACTGGCTCTGGCGTAGACACAGCTTCTGGAGGTCATTATATGTTACATTTTGATTCATATAATACCTGTGCACATAGGTTTCTAATAGATACCATAGTATCGTGATTGCTCACTAGAGGCTTTGGTGTTAGATATCCCAGGTTTGAAAATTATTTTTTAACTTAGTATGTACATGACCTTGGACAGATAATATTTCCTCTCTGGGTCATAATGTCTTGATCTGTAGAGTGAGGATAGTAATAATTTCAATCTCAGGATTATTGTGGGGAATAAATTATACAATGTATGTAAACACCTTGCAAAATCTAGCACATCATAAGTATTTCATAAATGGGGGTGATGATGACAGAGATGATGAGGAGGAGGAAGAAGAGGAGGAGGGTGGGTCATGGGGTGACTCTAAGGAAAAACAGGTGGGAGGAAGAAAAAGAGAGGTATCTAGAGATGGTGCTTTTGTCTCCCAGAAGATAGAAGCTCCTAGAGGAGAGGAGGTGATTGCCTAGTGTATTAGTGAGAATACTCCAGAGAATCAGGACCATAGAATGGGAAAGGATAAAGATTGAGAGAGAGTACAGGTATATGTGTATGTGTGGAGGGGGGTATGGGAAGATACAATATTTTAAGGAATTGGCTCACGCAATTGTGAAGGCTGACAAATCCAAAATCTGCCTGGTGGGCCAGCAGGCTACAGACCCAGGAAATAGTTAATGATGTTGCAGCTCAAGGACAAAGACAGTCTGCTTGCAGAATTCCCTCTTCCTTGGAGAAGGTCAGTCTTTTATCTCTTAAGGCCTTCCACTAACTGGGGGAGGCCCCACACATTATGGATCACTAATGTAATCTGCTTTACTCAAAGTCTACTGATTTAAATGTTAATCCCATCTCAAAACTACCTTCACAGAAACATCTAGACTAGTGTTTGACCAAATATCTGGGTCCTATGGCCTAGTCAAGTTGACACATAAAATTAACCGTCACACCCAGCATTGGCTTCCTAATTTAAATGTACTTGTCCAACCAGAGCCTCCAGGGCGAGGACCCCAGTCTTCCCATCTAAACAGAAGTGAATAAATAATCCCAGCAACCTGTCCTTAGTGTAGTCAGGTGCAGAATGGTGGGAAAGGTGCATAGGTTGGCTTTAACGGCCCAGCGACAGGTGCTTTCATCCCTCTTTCCCTGCCTTTTCTCTCTGCAGCCCTTTAACAATGTCACTAAGCAAAAGAAGGGACCAAAGCAAGAGATGGTGATGGGCAGCTAAGCTACAAGCTGGAAGACTTACTACAAATACTTTGGTCAACCAGCCACCGAGTCATAAAAGAGAGACTGGCCCTCCCCATATTGCCCCCCAATCTCTATTTGCCCCACAAGAAATGATCTGGAGTATCCGGGCAGCGCCTCCTGGAGAAACTCCAGCATTATCCCTGGGGATTCCAGGCCCTCCTAATCACAGGATGTAGTGCGAGGATACAAAGAAACCTTGACAGGCTGAAATGATGGTCTACCTCTAACAAAATGCACCTTAACAGAAATAAATGTACAATCCCTTATTTAGGTCAAAACCAAAATAACATCAAATAAAACACCTACTAGGAAGGATTCAAGGAGACCTTCCAGTTAAAAATCGCACCTGGCTAACATTCCCCAGAGAAGCCTTTATCAACTTTTCTACTAAAAGACTCATAGAAATATAGATAAAGATGAAAATTCACAACATTGAAACTAAAACTGATGGACAACTTAATGGCAGAATCTAGAGGGAGTCTCTGCTTTCAGAGAGTCAAGCAGAATTAGAATTATAAAAACTTTCCCAGGTCTAACCTTATACCCCACGGAGGTTTTGCCTCCCCCTGGCAAAGGCTGCTAATGCTCACCAACGCCTGTGCTTCTTTCCTCTGCTCCCTGGGCCCGCAGAGGGCCTGCACCTTACAGCCTCCCTCACAGCTGGATGTAGCTATAGGATTGAGCTCTGGTCAAAAAATATAAGTGCAAGTAATGGGGGCCACCTCCAGGGATGGCCCATCAAAATCTCCTCCACCCTCTTTCTCCGTTCTCAGACTGAATGGAGATGAGGGTGGTGGAGGAGCAGATGGGAGAAGTCCAGGTCCCTCTATGAGTAGGCGGTCCACGGCCTAGACCCTGCCCCACTCGCCAACACCAACACACATTGTACTTCAGTGAGAGTGAGAAACACTCTTTGACTGTGTCAAAACACTGGGATTTTGGAGTTATTTGTTATAGAATATAGTCTGCCCTGATATACTTACAAAATACAGTTGACCTAAATAGTTTGCAAGACACATTATATCTGTCATTCTGTGGCTCCTGGTAGACACTATTAGTACACATAAGAAAAGAGTAGCTGAAATTAACAATAGGAAACACCTTGGTAGCTGTACATACTGCTAATTGTAATTTTGCATTTATTCATTCATTTAACAAATATTTATTATGTACCCACCATGTGCCAGGCTCTGTGCTAAGTATTGGGAATTCAGAAGTAAACAAAATAGACAAGTATCCTGCCTTTGTATAATTGACAGTCTAATGGAAGATGCCAATGTGAAACAAATAATTACTAGGATGAATGTTAGGAATATTAGGAGCCAGGGAATGGCAGATATATCAGGTCTTGCAAAATTTTTATGTCATTGCCATATCTAAATAATTTATGCAACTATTTTTGTTGCTCTGCTTTTATACCTCTGAAAATGATATACAACTGGAGGCAGAAAAAAAATTTCCAGAAATTATCTGACATCTTTAATAGAGTGCAAAATATAATGCCTCTAAGTAATATAAACAAAACTCAGGACAGGATGAAATTAAAATAGCACAAATACAAGAGACATGGATGACATATGGAAAAATTGGAAGGAAAGTGTATGTGTGCATGTGAATCATTAGAGTCCACTTTGGAGATAGTAAAAAGGAGAACCTTTATTGTAGAAAGTGGAATCATAATTTGAAAGACAAATTTCAGAAATCCTCCCAGAATTTAGAGGTAAACGATGAGGAGATAAAAGTGAGGGAGGGAAAAAGAAGACAATAGGCATTTTGGAATGAATTAGGAAGGGGCAAGGAGTAAGAGATTGTTAGAATTAATGATCTTAAATAGGAGACACCCAAAGAGAATGTTTCACTGTTGACTTAAAACACTCAGTGAAATACAAAAAGTATAAAACTAAAAAAAAACTAAAAAGTGCTTTATAAAAGTTTAGGAGAATTCAACATGGTGCCTCTGCTTTCAAACAATGGGGATGATAAGAATCAAAGACCAAAAAAAAGTCCAAATACCAAAAAATAAAAAAGAAGTCATAACAACAAATGCACATGTTATAGATAAGTGTTCTTCCTGGCTGCTCAGCATCTGGCAGGTCTCTGACTCCTAGGACCGAAGCTGAGGGGACAGATCATCATTTTCCTGGCACCCAGGCCCAGCCTTCAATCTTAGCTCAGCCAGTCAGATGCTCCAGCCTGGGGCTTTGAAAGTTGAGGGAGTGGCACAAAGTGTAAGCACAGTCGGAGATTATTTGGGGGTGGCTGCTGTGAGGTCGAGAGTCCAGCTCTACAGCAAAAGTAACAAGAAACAGTGGAGTGCAGGCATTGCGGGAGCAAGGGGCCAGCTGCAGTGTCCCGCCACAGTCTGTGGCATGATCTGGGCTCTGTCTTGCCTTCCATCATTCCTGCTCGTTATCAGAGACAGCTTTTCTCTTTCCAGACATCCTTCCAACACTCTCTTTCTCTGCTTATGTTAGATAGAGTCTGTTTCTTGTCGTGTGCAAACAAGAACCCAACTGCTAGAGCATCAAACAAGATGATAGCAGTAAAAACAAATGTATCCATTATAACAATAAAAATAAATGGGTCAAAAATTCTTTTCAAAAGACAAAAAAGAGTCTCAGGTTGCGTTTCAAATTGTTAATGAATTATTACAAGAGAGACATCTAAAACAAAATAGCTCAGAAAGATGAAAAATAAAAGGATTGGTAAAGATACATCAGGTTAATGCAAATAAAAGAAAGCAAAAGCAGAATGTTAACACAAGTTAAAGCCAAATTTAAGAAAAGAGATTAACTGGGATGCAAAGGTTAATTTTAGATTTTTGTTTATTTTTATCATATAAGTTATTATGAGACTGGATTATTATAAAAATTAAGTCAATACAGAAATATATGAAAAATGTGAAAGTGCTTCCTTCTATTCTTCAACTAATGCCCCATTGCTAAAAGGTAATCTCTGTTAAGTATTTGGTGTGTATATTTCTAAACCTTTATGCATGTATATGCTCACGTAATCACATGCAAATAGATGACTTTGGGGATGTTGTTAAATCGTAGTTGTGGCCATGAGATGTGTCACAGTTGTGGCAGTTGAGGTGCATTTCTGAGAGTTGGTGAGATCCTCCAGCCTTAGCACCTTCAGGCCTACCTCAGTGTTTGAGCCAAGGTCATGCTGTCCTTGGGCAGCAGCCAGCTAATCACTGAGCAGAGGGGCTCCTAGAGTCTGGCCATTTCTGCCCAGGGCAGGACTCTTCTCTGAGCAATTTTTGTACCAGATCTCCCTGTGGCATTGGCTGAGGCTTTCCTGGAGCTACAGCACAAGCCCAGGCTCCTCCTGCCCAAGCTCCCTTCCTTCCTCCTCTTCTTCCTCGGTGTCAAACCTGCATCATGATTTGAAGGCTTCTCCTGCCTACTCCAGATCTCCCCCTTTTATCTTTTATGAGCATGCCTCCAATTACTCTTTTGTATGTCTAACCCCATTTTATCATGAAAATGACACACGGGATAGTGGAAGTGGTCCAAGAAAACAAGGACTGAGATGAATGGGGTTTTAAAATCGAATTACTCACTGCTTGGCAGATAGGGAGGACCTTCCTGAGTGGTATGTGGAGCCATCGATAGTGAGTGGCACAAGACAATGGTCCAATTGTTAAAATTTTCATCAGTGGTGACTTGGAAAAACATCCCAAGGGAGGGGAACATCCTGGCATTTTGAAGAGCTATGGGGGAACAAGGCACACAAGGTCAATGAGTTTGGCTGGTTATTAGAGAGTTGCATTGATGTCTCACAGAAACACATGAGCAATTGAGTGTGATTAACAGTGAAAAACTAAGTTTGAGAAACAAGGGCTTCTTTGATAAAGGTCCCTGTCTCCTGTAGTGGAAAATAGATACAACTCAGGATCTCGTTGTTAGGGTCGTGAAGTTTCAAAGGTGATTTAAAGACTCAGCCAAGGCAGGGCCCATACTGGGAAAACCTGAGACCCCAAAAGTGGTTTGGGGCCTCTGAGTGGAGACTTCAGAGGACTGAGTCTCTACAGACTCCCTTGAACCTCAGAGGCTGCAAAATGGCATGTGCTTTCCTACCAAGAGCTGGTAGTGCCTTCCCCCATATGACAGAGGCTTCTCTCATACAAGGCAAAAGGACCACTCTGCAGGAGCTGTCCCTACCCCTCCTGGCTGCCATTCTGGTAACTAGGGGTAAATTCCAGCATAACCAGCTAGAGAAGTACTGGGCCCATTAAGGGAGGAAAGAGCTTATACTCCAAGGGAGCCAAGGGAGTATCCAAGAGATTGGACTTTTGGGATTCATGCTCAAGGGCACATAGGACTGGATAGACAAGGGATCATGGACTTGGGGTACTCTCTTGGGAAATGAGATTCAACACCCTGTTAAGGAGTCCAGGAAATGGAACAAACTACCTGTTACAGTGGCTCTTAGAAGCCCAGACAAAACGATGGCCCATCCTGAGCAAAGTTGAAATTGCTATGGGAGCAGATAGCAGATACGTGAATACAAGCCAAAAACGCAGCAGCCACACTGAGAGTGGTGAATGAAAATCTTCTCAGTGAGCAGAGCTGTGAGTGGTCTGCCTGGTGAAGCACTTTGCATGGCAGGAAAAGCAGCCTGAGGTGAGGATATGCACAGATACCTGGGCAGTGGCAAATGGCCTGGCCAGTAGTCAAAGGCCAAGCAAAGAAAAAACCTAGAGACAGTTGAAGACAGGAAGATGTAGGGTAGAGGCTTGTGCATGGTCATATGGAAGTGGACACACTGAAGATTTTTGTGTCACCTGTATGGACCCACCAGAAAGCATCCAGGAGATGTGGATAGGATAGGACATGGGCTATAACCATGGGATTCACTAGTTGTGTTACACACTGCAGGCCTGATAGAATGTTGGAATGACCTGCTGAAGGAATAGCTCAAGTTTATAAGCAATATTCTTTAAGATTCAAGTATGCACTTGGTCTTAGACCACTGTTGCAGGAGTCTTAGGGATCCTTGTACACATGCTTGAGCTATTCATTCACCAACGTTTAAATTCAGGATAGAAGATCTGACAAAGCAGGACTCCTTTCTCCATGGTATGTGCTGATTTCAGAGGTGGCAGCAGCCAAAGTGGGAAACACTGAAGTTTTCCTTGGAACTGGACTGTGTCGAGAGGTTCTGGCCATGAGCATAACCTACTGTCTTTTCCTCGACACTTTCCTTCGTTTTTGAAGATAAAGCAGAAAATAATCTTCTCTGAAGATACTTGATAATTCCAAAACCCAAAAGCACATGCTCCCAATGCTTTCAGATATTCTGGGTCTAGTTCAGCTGGCAGATGAGCTGATGGATGCGTTCACCCCGATAGCCAGGTGAGCCCATCTCCTTGAGGAAGCCCACTTTATTCTTGGTAGCATGACGAGCCACTGAGAGTTAGAAAGGGCACAGGAACCATGAGATGTCCTGGAAATACTTCCCTGGGAAGGCAATTTCATGAATGAGGTCTTCCAAGCAAATGACACCAAACCTCTCCAGGTACTCTTCGATCACTGTGTTACCTGTCAGGGGGATGGTCTTATTCTGGACCTTGGCTTGCCCACGTCTCAAGATGAGTTCCCAGACAGACTTCAGACTTGGACATTCCCAGCTCACATAAGGTTCCACCATACGCAGCATTTTTAGGCTCTGAGGGGTGGGGTGACTCCAACAAAGACACCACTGAAAATTTTCTTTAGCCGAAGTCTTGCAATGATCTTTTGCACCAGTGAACTCACTCCATTAATCCTTTGGATGAGTACAACAAAAGCCAAGGAATGTTTATCCAGCAATTCCAAGGCATGAGGTTTCACTTCTAGTTGTCTGAGACGCACCATGTCGAATTGCTGCCGCCAGAAATCATGTAGAAACTATTCCAATCAGTTAAACCCGGGCTCTTTTCCTTTCCTCTGCTCCTTCTTTGCCAAAAATGCTTGCTTTGCCTGGGTGGTTTTGAGGACTCAGTAAACCTTTCTCTTTTTCAGGAGATTTTCTGAAACCAAAGGGAGTTTTTTCCTTTCCTCTTGCTCCGCCATCTTTCTAGTGTTGCAGCTACTGATTGTATGCATGAGTCTTTGCTCTTATAAACTGTAATGCAATACACGTATTTTCTCTGTGCACATGTTCAAGTTTTTTGAAGGACATACACCTAGAATTCAAATTATTGAATCAAAGGATGTGCACATTTTAAAAATTTAGATATATAACAGCCAAATTGCCTTCCTCCCCAAAAGCTGTACTAATTTATACTCCTAGAGATTTTTATTGGCAAAAGATTATTGACAATGAAGGTATAACACTAAAGACCTTTTATGTGCCAAATATTATTGCACTGAAACAAAAAGCAAAATAAGTACTATAATTATAAAGAAAAACTTATATTTTAAGTTTAAAAATAAAAATAAGAAATTTGGAAAAACGAGAATATGAAGATCTGAGTATTGGCTGGGCATGATGGCTCATGCCTGTAATCCTAGCTACTTTGGGAGGCTGAGGCAGGAGGACTGCTTGAGGCCAGGAGTTCAATACCAGCATGGGTAACATAGTGAGACTCCCCCATCTCTACAAAAAATATAAGAAAAAAAATTTTAGCCAGGCATGGTTGCATGCACCTGCAGTCTCAGCTACTGGTTAGGCTGAGGCAGAAGGATCCAGGAATTTGAGGTTACAGTGAGCTATGATTGGGCCACTGTGCTACAGTCTGGATGAGAGAGCAAGACCCTATCTCTAAAAAAACCAAAAAAGAAACAAAGAAAAATCCAAGTATTATGTTGTGCCCACAATCTAGGGCTTATGGAATACTTAGTAAACAAACAATATATTAGGACCTAAAGAAAATATCAGTATATTTGAAAAAGCAAAACTTCTATAGGACACTAACTCTGATAACACTATAGTGAAATTGAAATTAAGAACAAACAAATTGGCAGAGGTGGGAGGATCACTTGAGGCCAGGAGTTCAAGACAAGCCTGAGCAACATAGCAAGACCCCATCTCTACAAAACATTTTTAAAATTAGCTGGACTTGGTGGGGCACACCTATAGTCTTAGTTACTCAAGAGGCTGAGGCAGGAGGATCACTTGGGCCTAGGAGTTCAAGGTTATAGTGAGCTATCATCGAGCCATTGCATTCCAGTCTGGGTGCTACAGCAAGACTTCATCTCCTAAAAAAAAGAAAAGAAAGAAATTAAACATACACGAAAAGCCTCTAACCACTTTGAAATTAAAAAGAAAAGTTCCTAAATATTAATAACTACTAGACCAATGGGGAAACCAAAACCATGATTACCAGTTATTTAGAAAATAATAAGAATATCATATACTAAAATGTATGGGATATAGCCAAAGTTTTGAAACACATAGAATTAAATGCTTTAGTTATGAAACAAGGAAAATCACACAAAGTTAGCATTCAACTCAAGAAGTTAGAAAAGCCAAAAACAAGATAGACATTAAGTAAAATGGGAAGAAAAACATTAACAGAGGCAAAAGCAAAAAATGAATGAAAATTAAAAAGAAAAATTATTAAATATATCCAATATATGATTTGTTGAAAATATCGACAATTAGACAAATGTGTGGCAGGTGCAATCAGTGAGAAGACAGAGAAAACACAGATACATACATGAAGTGTTACCGCAGATAGAAAGGAAGCTAAATGAGAAAATATTATGTACAACAGTATGCTAGTAAAGTTGAGAATTCAGGTAAAATGAACAATATTTTTTAAAAGATGAATGTCTAATATTGCCTTATAAAGCAGAAAATCTGACCAGAACAATAACTAGGGCAGAAATTGTAAAAATCTCTCATAAAGGTCTTAGACCCAGAGACTTTTATTTCTTTCTAACATTCAAAAAAAAGGAAGATTTCCATATTAGTTAATTTGTTTCAGAGCATGGCAAAAGATTTAAAAAAAACTTCTAAATTCTTTTTATGAATCTAGCATATCCTAAAACTAAATCATGAACTAGGGCATAAAGGGCTCGGCCAAACATTATCTATGAAAATGCTGGTAAAAATCCTAACGATGATGTAAATCAATAAAATCCAAAAATAAATACACCACGACTAAGTAAATCTTATTTTAGAAATGCAAAAAATAAGCCTTCAGTATTGGCTAATATATTAGTATAATTTACTATGTGGACAAATTATTGATAGATCAAAGGAGAAAAACTATGATCTTAATAGATACTCCAAATTCAAATAAAATTCAAAATCTTTTTTTGTTTACATTTTTTAAAAACCTCTTCAGAAACTATGAAGGGAGAGAGATTTCCTTAAGAAACAAATTTTGGTCTCACACTGATAGCACACTTGTTCTCAACATCTTAGACACAGGCCCATTAGTTTCCGAAACAGCGTAAGGATGCCTGCTATTGCCACTATTATTTATCGCTGGCCTCAGCTAATTAAATAAGGCAAGATGTACCAATAATAATAAAAATGACTAGAATTTGACTGTGTGCTTACTGTATTCCAGGCACTGCACCAAGCACTTTTCAGTTTTCACTTAATTCACACAATAACCCTATGCAGTGGTGTCGTTATTATGCCCATTTTACAGATAAGGCAATAAGTCACTGAATGGCTAAGTAACTAGCCAAGGTAGGTACGAGTAGTAAATATTGAAAAGCAAGGACACAATTATTACAATTTTCAGATGTTGTGATTGCTTTTCTAGAAAGTCCAAGACTTAGATGAAAACCATTTAAAAAGTACTACTGACAACAAAACATCCTCTCTCCCACCCCTCTTAATCTTCTCTAGGATGCTGCAAGAGCCATGAGGCAAGACAGATGTTTAATTTAGTCTGGCAAGAGGGTAAGATGTCTGTCTTCCCCATTTACTCATCTTAATCCTTAATCGCCACTGTCCTCCCCAAGCAGTCTGTCTCATTTACTTTGCTCCCATCTGCAATCAAGGGGTGAGCTCCAAAGACATCTGGAGTCTTAAAACCCAATAATGATAAGCAGAAGCAAACAAAAACAAAGCAAAAATCCTTTAGAAATCTCTGTCCATAGCTGATGTGCATCTGTAAGGCCCCGAAAGCTCCAGTCCTGAGGCTTAATAACAGTGGGGGGGAGGCAGGGTTGGCAGAAGAGCAACCCTCTGTAAGACCCAGACTCATACATCAGTAATGACTGTGGCTGCCACTCAGCCAGGCCCTGGATCACAGCACCAGCAAGTTCCCTGAGTTCCCTGAGAGCCAGACCCGGGGCCCAGTGGCCTGCCAGAGAGGGAGGCTTGCTGGGGTGGCCTAAAAAGGGCTTGAGGCCAACTGGGGCACCACAAGGACTCTGGGCACCTGGGGAGGCAGTGGCAGTGGGTAAGGGGAAGAAGGGATAAAGGGTACTGTAACTAAAGCTGGCCCTACAAGGGCAAACATCCTAAGGACATTCAGCCTGGTCTACCAAAATGGCTTTTGACTGTTTGGGAAACAGCATGACAGAGTGAAAACAACACTGCACCAGTATCAAAAAGACCTGCATTACGCCCTTGCCAGGCCACCTAACCTAAATTAACGGCTGTCTGTCTTTTGAGGAACTGTTCATCTTTCTGAGCTTACGTGCTATATCAAATGGTTGTGGGGACCATTACATAAGGCCACAGTTGGGATTAATCACAGAAATGGGAAGAGTCTATGTCCGTGTCTTGATTTTAACGCATTAACTTCCATTTTCCAATGGGGATCTGAGGCCCAGCAGTGGCCTGAGGTCTTGAACATTGTGTTCATGAATCTCTGTTGTTGGGTCTTCCCTGCCTGCTCTGCGGAGGACATCGCCTAAACCACAGACTCCTGTGTGGAGGGAATACTCCTCCGCATAGAGTGGGCATTCAAGAAACGTACGACTAAATCTGTAAAACGGAAATGGCCATTCCTTCCCTGACTCTCTCACGAGGTTGTCGTGAATACAAACAAAAATAGATATGACAGTGCTTTGTAAATGGGAGAGCATATACAAAGGTGAAGAGGCTTATTATTATCATGCTGATGTGTTATCAGCAATGATGGGCATGATGATGGTTTTCTCGGGTTGTCCTTGCTGGGGCTGTGGGAGGCAGCACGTGTAGAGCACGTGTAAAGTGCTTGGCCAGTAAATATTAGGCAGGACCACTGACCTGGTTCTAGGGCTCAGACTCCTACTCCCAGGCCTCCCACATCCCCTTCTCATTCCTCCCACAGACTACAGGCATTTATTTGCAGGTTGGCCGGCTCTGATCCTGCAAACTGGCTCTTCACTCTTCCACTTTGCCTTCCGCCTCTCTAACATCTTTCCATCCCCTCACGTGTGTTCCCTAGTTAGGAGGTGCCACACATTTGGTGCTTGGTTTGCATGAGCCCTGTTGTGCTCACAGGCAGGATATGAGGAGTCCTTAAAAAGAAATCAGGGCCGATCGCCCATCTGTCCCATCCCTGAGGAGTGTTTTCTCATCTCAAGCCATGACTGTGCCTACCACCTTCCACCTTCTCCTACCCCTTCCAAAATGGTAATGAGCACATTTCATGCCCAACCTGTTCTCCAAAGAATCTAGGCCCATGAAAGTTTGTTGGCCACACTCATCAGAGAAACTGAGGCAGGAAAAGCAGGAAAGAGTAAATAGGAAAGGAGAGGAAATGAATGATCCCCAGTAAGATGGAAGATTCTTTTCCTAGTCATAAAATCACACTACTTCCTGGGCCCTGTGGACCATAGGTCATGTCCAAAGACAGGACTTGGGGGTGGAGAGCAAGGAAAATTCCAGCCCTGCTCCTTTGGCAAGCACCCCTTCTTAGGGGGTGGGTGTGGGTGCAGGCAGCTAAAGCACAGTCTGGGAGGCCCCATGGAGCAGGAGTGCTAGCTCCAAAAATGGTTGCACTTCCAAGGAGGCTGGATGGGGTCAGAGCTCTTCATGGTCCTGACAAGGAAGCTCCCGCAATTTCCAGATTTTTTTAGAGGCAAACGTAAGGTGGTCATGAGGGGCTGAGCTGCAAGGAGGACGCGTGTCTGCCAGCCAGCTGAGAGGGTGGAAACCAGGCTGGAGCTGCACACGGGTGAGCTCACCCACTCCAGCTGCCTCCCGTGCAGAGCCAGCATTGCTTGTGAGGCACCAGAAGTGTCTCCTGCTGGGAGAAATTCAGCGTGCACCATGTGGAGATTAACACTTGAATTATGACCTGAAGGTGACTCACCTCTGGGGAGACCAGGGAACTGGGCAATCACTGGGGTTGGCGGGTGTGGGGGGTGGCGAGGAGAGGAGAAGCTATGCTCAGGCAATCTGTCTTCATCTTACAGCCAGTCCCTGAGGTGCTTTGCCAGCCTGGAGGTACGAGGGTAATGTCCCATATAATTTCCTTGGTTTGAATGATCGACACAGGCTCTGTCCTGGGCTCTTATCGCCCCATTCTCTCCGCAAACCCCATTGCTGCCAGGCACCTTCTAAATAAGGCTGAACATCTGACTCCGTCTTTTTTTTTCTTTTTTATTTCAGTATATTATGGGAGTACAGATGTTAAGATTACATATATTGACCTTGCCCCCCCCACCCCACGAGTCAGAGCTTCAAGCGTGACCATCCCCCAGATGGTACACATCTCACTCGTTGTGTATGTAAATACCCATCCACTCCTCCCCCCGCCCACCTGCACAACACCCGATAAATGTTATTCCTATATGTCCACTTAGGTGTTGATCAGCTAATACCAATTTGCTGGTGAGTATATGTAGCGCTTTCTCTTGGGCTGGGCTCCGTGGGCTCTGAGCCCTGGCTTCCTACCTGAGGCTGATGGCCAGCCCCAAGGTGTAGCCTTCTGTTTCTTGTTAACATCATGACCACAGTCACGTAGGACTAAAGCTGCTTCTGGTGACAAACCTAGAAGTAGCCCCAGGCCGTTATCAAACTTTCTGCCATGGGAAAGAAGCTGAGGTCAAAGCCTGCTTGAAGACCCCCGGGGCCGCCTCATAAGCAGTCTGTCTGCATGAGAGACTTCCGGCACACAGCTCCGTAGAGCCCAGTGTCCTTAAGAGCACTGCAGTGCAGCCTGGATTCAACAGGTGGGGGCTTTGTCAGTAGCTGGTCTTTTCTGTAAACCTGTTGGGGGATGGGCATAACTTTTGACTTCTGCTGTCAAAGGTTGTATACCTGGGTTCTCTCCCGCCCTCCCCAGATCACCCTTCCCTTCCTTCCCCATCAGTCCCCGCCACATGCTCTTAACCTTTAAACCTACCATCTGGCCAGTCCCACAGAGCCACCTAGAATTTCTCTCATGTTGAATTGACCCTATAGGTAGCTGGAGAAGGCAGTTATCTGTGTTGTGTGATTTCACTGTCACTAACAGATCTATTTCTTGGTGGTGCTTCTTGTACAAGTTGCCAGAGTGTCTGAAATCTTATCAGTAAAGTTACGTCCCAATGGGCTAAAGCAAAGCGCCTCCAGGAGTCCTCTGTTAGGGTGAAAATGCCCTTGCCAGAGATAAACTCAGTGAGTGACCTGTCATCTACATCCCAGTGCAAATTCGCCTCTTCTCTCCAAAATAGTGCCTGAACACTCCCAGGTGAGCCAGGGCCATAGATACATGCAGTTCTGGGTATTGAAGAAAGAGGTTGTGGAAACAGTAGTGCCCAATGGTGGAACTTATGGGCTAGGAGTCCCAGCTGGACTATAACCCCAGCCTAGAGAGCTTAAGCAAGCGACTCAACCTCACTAGCCTTTCAGTTTCCACCCCAATATTATCTCTATTCGAACTCTCAGGGAAATCATTAGAACTTAGTAGAAATGATCTGAGAATGCACACACACCCACACACCCACAAGCACATTTCAACAGCCATTTATTGCATAATTACCACGTACCAGGTCCCGAGATAGTAGCTGAAAATTCTCAGGTGACTGAAACTTGGTCCTTCCAAGCAAGATGTTTTGAATCTACCAGGACAGATGATCAGCATCAATGTATAACTTGCAGCAGTACTAGATTATGCACGTGTGTCTAGGGAGCCAAGAAGGGCCATTTAACCCAGTCTCAGATGCAGGGTGTGGGCAAAGGAGATGACCCCTGATCTGGAAGACTAAGTAGAATAAATGAGGGAAGAGGACTGGAAAAGGGGAAAACATCCTACATAGAAGGAATGACTTGGACAAATAAAATGGCAGTGGAATATTGAGATATATGGGTAAATATGACCAATTAAGTGGTTCTAGAGCTTAAATGATGAAGAATGGAGTGTCATAAAATAAGGGTTAGAAACAAGCAGGAGCTAAACAGTGGAGGATCTTTCATATTAAATTAAGGAGCTTGGAGTTCATGTATCAAGCAACCCTACTCAACAGGGTTTTAAGCAAGTAGATTACAGAGTCAGTTGGGAG
The DNA here is from genome assembly GCF_040939455.1 of Microcebus murinus. NCBI lineage: Eukaryota > Metazoa > Chordata > Mammalia > Primates > Cheirogaleidae > Microcebus > Microcebus murinus. The sequence goes on from NC_134105.1 coordinate 90,698,268, forward strand.
CAGTGTGGCAGATGGATCAGAAAAAGAGAGAGAGTGGAAAGTGCTCTGCAAGGTGATGGCAATGTGAGATTGTATGTCCAGCTCCTTTGACCTGTGGTTTCACTGGGATGCTGATTGAGAGCTGCTGTTGCTTAGAAGTTAGGGCCACCTGGCCCCACAAAAAGCTGGGACTTCCGGCAACATGTACAGAGTGTTTTTCTAATAGCTTGTATGGTATTATGCCCAGGTATCCTAGGATCAAAGGAAGACTTGAAGGGAACTCTTTAATAGGCTGCTACAGGTCTCTCTCCTGGACCATCCTGGCCATAAAATTTGTTGATAAATTTAGTGAAACACCATGCCTTTTTGTGACGCAAACTTAAATACAATATCTAATGTATTGTGGGATAGATCAAAGACTCTAAAAATATTCTGACAAGCCGAAACAATAGTTAAAACCAATTAAATCAACTTAACCAGATTAATGTTAAGCACTGCTTTTAGATTCCTTCAAAATCAATTGCATAAGTACAAGATTTGGGGTACTAGGCTTGATGGCAGAGATATTTATTCCTTCATCAAATGCTTACTGGGAAGCCACTACATGCCAGTCTTAAAGCTCCTGTGCTTACCTCTATCACTGTATATAGTACGCTTTATTTGAACCAAGTCTGCTTCCCTTCTTATGCTATATGCTTTTCTAGGTGAAAAACTAAGCCTCATCTTTATATCCCAGGAACCTAGGGCCACATACAGAAAAAGACAAAGACTTCTTGAATGCCTATGTGTGCCAATGCTTTCCATTCATAACCTTTCATTCTTACAACAATCATATTAGATTCATTTTATAGCTGACAAAGTTAAGGCTCAATGATGTTAACTAAATTGCCTACAGTTTTTCTGCCAGTAGATTTCCAAGCTGATATTTGAACCCAGAGCCAACTACTTCCAAGGTTGATTCTCTTTCCATCATATTGCACTGACTCTATATTTGCATAAGATCCCAATAATGTGCATTGGTGTTGAGTTGTAGCCAGAACTATACAAAACTGAGCCTCTCTTCAAGATCTAGCAGTTTAGTAGGTGTATTTTACCTGGGGAGGGGCAGGAAAGGTAGAGGAGAAGGCAAGAATTGGTCACCAACTCCCTATGCACCTCCTGTTAGGTGAAGCTGCTCAGAAGAGAATGGTAGCTGAGGCTGCTCTGACAGGATCATGAAACCCAGAACAAGGGCTGTGTTGGCCACGCTGTGCTCTACTCTGCTCAGACTGCACCCCGACTTCTGATCCAGTTCCAACCAAGACACTTTGGGAGAGAATCACTGCCAATGAGAATTTATTCAGAAGAGGACATTCAGCATGGTAGGGGTCTAGAAAGCATGTCATATGAAGAATTATTGGAAGGAAAGGTGATAGTTAGCCTGAGAAATTGTTTGCTTAATAGGCGAACAATTCTTATTTCAAATATTTGAAGATGCAATTGCATAGTTTTCCTGTTATGTATGTAGACAACACTGGTGTCTATGTATTGTGATTTCTGAATGTTGGAGGGGTTGTGGAAAAGAGAGCCAGTTGGGTTTATTTCCATGGGTCAGACACTTCCTATCCATCTGATCTAATTCTCATGACAGCCCTGCCAAGCCCTCTACTTCACAGAGAAGGAAGCGCCTGAGAACTTTGCCCAATCACAGTTTGTAAATAGCAGAGCCAAGACTTGCACCAAAGTGTACTTGTTGTTGCTGTTATACAGCATGAGCTTGTCTTTTTCTTTACTTCCTTATGATTATGTTTGGCCAAAGGGAGCACATGCAATGGATGGGCATCTTAAAGACCACTTCCCAACATGAAGAAGAGGGCTCCCAAACTCAGGCAGGATTCCTCTGCTCATTGTGTCAACTCCCACAGCCCGGCCAACCAACTGCAGCCCTCCCTCCAGAATCTAGAACTCAGTCAAGAACCCTTGGGGCCCCTGGTGAAGATGGCACAGACATGGGTCCAATTGCTCACCAGGACCTTCAAGGTGCTCCATAATCTAAGCCCTGTGTACCTACACATTCTCACCTCTCAATGTCCCCCACCACACTCCCCACCAGACTACTTGCCTATTTTCTCACCCAGGCCTTGGTACAAGCTCTTCCTTCTGCCTAAAATACATTTGCCACACCCCCTTGCCTGCTTGGTACCCATTCATTCTTCAGATCTGAACCTCTGGGTGACCCCCACCCTTGACTGACTTCGGTGTCCTTCCATGTGCACGCACCTACTCCGTGCCTGTCTGTATCTCAGCACTTTTCTCACCACTGGGGCCAGTCTGTAACCCCTCGAAGGCAGGCAAAGTGTTGTCCTCTTTTTATATTTCTGGGGCATGGCACAGTGCCTATTACATAGTGCTGTTGCATGAATGAATAAATGAATATGTGCTTTGGGGTCAGTTGGATCTGGTTTGAAGACAGGCTCCACCACTCAAAGGTTGGGTTCAAACCTTAGGCAATTTACTCAGTCTCAGAGTTTCAGTGTCCTCAACCTGTTAATTGGGAATAAGAACACTTACATCATAGGGATTATTATGAGCATTCAATGTATCAGTAAAGAAACTGGCCCATGTGACTTACATAGAGTTAAGAACGATGAGAACAATAGATGATAGTATTTTTAGAGTTCAAACGGATTCACTCACTAGAAAGTTTTCTTATTCTGAAAGGCATTTTTTCAATGCCAAGAATTTTAAAAAGATATTATCTAAAGCATTTGACTCTGTGTCTCTATAAGTGGACACTCCTTCTTAGTGTGACCTGTCCATGCTATCGTGTCCGGCTTGAGTTGAAGAGGTGGATGGAGCAGGCTGACTGCCCTGGGACACCAGGAGCCAGTCTTGCAGAATTTCCTCAGATTCCGACACTTTCAGCTGGGCGGCCTGCCTTTACCTCTCTTGCAGCTAACTCCTAAGAGATTCATCTCAGGCACCACTCCCATCCCCTACCTCTTACGATACTTGGTGGGGCCCCCTCCATAATTGGGTAGTCCCTCCCTGGGATGACCTCTCTGAACACCTGTCCCACTGCCCTGTGTGTCGCTCCTTACCTGCTTACCTCTCCCACCTGGCTGGGAGCAATGTGAGCAGAAGGAAAACATCCTCATCTCTGCAGGCCCACCCTCCAGTGCAGGGCCTGGTCCTGGAAGGTGTCACAGATGTCAGTGGGATTGTCTGGCCAGCACCCAGCTGCTCTTCTCCTGGAAGCATGAGCACAGTGGGTGCTGGTGCCACTGGGTTGGTCCATTTGTGGGCACCTGACCCAAGGGGCCCAAGTCCCCTCCCTGGGCTTCCAGTCTTGAGACTGAGAGCCTTTCAGAACCATTTCGTCCTGAAGGATTGGAGCTCAAAGATGTAAAACTCAGAGCTTGAGGCCACGTTTCTGCTGTGTGGAGAAAGACAGTTTGGGGTGGATGAGAATAGAGAGGGAAGAAGAATCCTGCTAGCATGAAGGGCCCTGGTCCCAAGGGTTTCTGAAGCTCAACCACAGTCCTGGCTTCCTTGTAGCTTGGGCTTTACACATTTTAATGACCAAGTTAATGAATGCCCTTAAAGAATATTCACATTGAACTTTGATGGCACAAAAGCAGTGGGTCAATTCAGTTAACCAAAACAGTCAGAACCATCTCCTAGATGGGAGTCAGTGCAAAAACACAGCAGCTTTCTTGTCCCTCTGGGAAATAATGCTGCCTCTCACTTCCCCTGATCTCTCCGGGGTCCCTACAGGAGTGAGCTTTGGTTGCCCACCCTGGTAACCAGCCATGCAGACACCTTTTGTAGGTTCTGTCCTTTCTCCCGCTTATTTCCCATTCCCTCACAGTGCTCCTGGGATCACCTCCCAATACGCTCTTTGCATCCTGTTCCCCCCATAAAATTCTCCAAGAGAAATACAATAAAGAAGGATGCTGAGAAGAGGCCCCAAATCAAACAATCTCTAATTTTACCCTAATCTCTTTTCCCAAAACCACCATTCAGACAGCTACTCTTGTATCTGGCTCTCTGGTTACTTTAAGAATCTCTAAATATGTAAATACATTTTGTTAAGTCATTAAGCTTGTAAGAAATAAGAAATTAATTAGCATTAGCATGTTGAATCATTTAGGTGTCAGTAGCTAATATGGCTAATTGACATTTAATAAGACTTGCTATCTAATTTACTGTGAATTACATTAAATGTTAATTAATTGCTTAGTTATTCTTTACACAATTATTATATGTTAATGTGCATTTAATAGCTTATTATTTGGGTGATTGTCCTAATGGCAAACAAGTTACCTGTTAGTTCTGGTTTGAACATACTCAGAACATTCTTAAAGTCATTCTCTTAAACATAACCAATTAATGGATTAATTGATATAAGTTGAAACCACTGAAAAAATTAGCATGAGTTTATTAAGCCGCAATCGCCTGGTTAAATTGGCAGAGCTTTCGGGGTTTGTTTACCTGCTATCAACATCCATAACATGGAATACTATATTACCCATTACATTAAGCTATTTCCTGGCTCTGATAAACTAGCACACATTATAGCACACCTGATTGGCCCATGCTTCAATCTCAGAAGATTCATTAATAGAGTAATGTGGCTGGCACACAAGCAGGTGTGAGATTTTGGCTGCAGTAGTAGAAGTATAATGTCTAAAATGAAAGAGGTCATAGTCCTGCTCTGTCCTATGCTAATGTGGCCATATTTGGGGTATTTTGTTAATTCTGGGAATGACATATTTAAAGATGTGAATTAGGTCTGGAGTCCCCATCCATTTTGGCACCAGGGACGAGTTTGATGGAAGACACTTTTTCCACAGATGGGGGTAAGTGTGGGGATGAGGGTGGTGGCTGGCCATTTTGGAATGATTCAAGTGCATTCCATTTATTGTGCAGTCAAACCTCTCTGCCAACGATAATCTGTATTTGCAGCCGCTCCCCAGCGCTAGCATCACCAGCTCAGCTCCACCCCAGATCATCAGGAATTTGATTCTCATAAGGAGGGCGCAACCTAGAATCCCTCGCACGTGCAGTTTTCAGTAGGGTTCATGTTCCTATGAGAATCTAATGCTGCTGCTGATCTGACAGGAGGCGGAGCTGATGTGGTGAGGTGGAGCAACTGTAAACACAGATGAAGCCCAGCCTAAGCAAGAGTGAGACCCCATCTCTACTAAAAATAGAAAACATTTTTAGCTGGGCATGGTGGTGCACACCTGTAGTCCCAGCTCCTCAGGAGGCTGAGGCAGGAGGATTGTTTGAGCCCAGGAGTTTGAGGTTGCTGTGAGCTAGGCTGACACCACGGCACTCTAGCCTAGGCAACAGACAGAGACTCTGTCTCAAAAATAATAATAATAATAAAAAACAGATGAAGCTTTGCTCACTGTACTTCCACTCACCTCCTGCTCTGCAGCCTGCTTCCTAACAAGCCACAGACCGGTTCCAGTCTGCGGCCCAGGGGTTGGGGACTGCAGAATTAGGTCATGTGAAGAATTGGTGATGAAGTTGAAGATGTTTAGCCAGATTTAAGAGAAAACTCCTAGGATGGCAGAATCTCTCCTTAAATATATGATGAGGTTTGTGAAAGATAAATTAGTTTTTATCTTTTCAAATTTATCAACTCAATTGAGAATAGTAGGATCGTAAGTTTCAAGTTAGAGGGAACAGATTTTGGACTTAGAGCTGTCTGAGGATGGAATGAGCTGTCTGTAGAATAATGAGCTTGCTGTCACTGGAGGAGTTCAAGCATAATCTGCAATCACTTGTGCAGAGGGGACTCAAGCTTCGGATGGGCGGATGGAGGTGACCTTTCCAATGCCTTCAGAGGCAGAGATTCCACGACTCTCAGGACGGATTGCTCGGTACAACTCGCTAGCCTGGATACAGCCTCAGGCCCACTATATGGATTCACTCCCAACTTTATGAAGAACCTAACAGGTGTGCATAAGCACTGTGAATCCGATTCTGATTGGTAGCCCAGCAACGAACACTACCTTGCCATCCACCATAGTGGCAGAAGGCTGACTTGGGAGGACTGCCTGATTAGCTGCGAGGACTACGTTATTCGTTGGGAGGACTGCCTGATTCGTTGGTTTCCCCTGAGTCTGCTGCTTTGCTGCTTCCCTTCAGGTGTCCTCCGGCAGCCGGTGGTTTGAGGCAAAGCTTAGAAGGGATCAGTGGAGCCACTGGAGTCGTTTATCTCTGGCAGGACAGGACTGGAGAAAGGGCAAGCACTTGGCAGGCAAATAAACTTAATGAAGTTCGTAATAGACTGCAGAAATATCAGCCTCGTGATCAAAGCAGGAATAAGCCACAAGAAACTATTAATTAAGATTCTCTCACTATCTCCCTTTTCCCATTTCCTTCTTCACCATCACGGAAACCACTCTAATTGTTCCCAGCCTTTCAAGGATTCAAAGGCGGCTTTTCTTTCCCAGATTTCAAAGGGCCGTTGGGGGGTCCAGTGTCTGGTGCAATCCTTGGCAGGCCCCCAGGGTCCCTTTGTCCCAAGCTTTGCCCTCTGCAAGAGGGGGAGGTGTCTTGCGCAGAGTGTCTGCTCCCCTGTGCGTGCACACGATGTTCCTCCCCAGCATGCCCTTGCTGACCCTTCAAGCCTGACTTGAAATTCCTCTCCCACGAAGGCTTCTCTGACTATGGCCGTACACCTCACCCCCAACTCCATGATCATTCTGCCTCCCCGCTGGTCCTTACCGCTGGCTCAGGGCCCTGGGCTTGTGTCTGCTACGTTGACCTTGAACTATATCTTGGGCTGTATGTATCTGTGCAAGGGTAATATTCAAAATATTTAATAGCCAGTACAGTAACATAAATCAGCACATAAGTCAATATATAAATAAAGAATTTTAGAATCTATTTCCGTCTCTAACTAAAACTGCTTACCAAGTGATGCAAGCTGCCCTGCAAATTATTCATCACACCGTTCCAATAGCATCTTATGCATTTGTTGATTTTTAAAAGTTATTGATGTGATCTTTTGTTTGATGCAGCTGTCGCTAGTTAGGTGACGGCCCTCTCTGTCTATGATTGGACACAGGCAACTGCATCAGACTCTTCCAAGCACTTTCCTGTTCACTTGCTAGGCAGGACGTCCCCAGCCACGAGCTTTGTGCAGAAGTCACACTATGGCTGGATGTGCCCCTGATGCCTACGCTTCCCGCATGGCCTAAATCTGGGGGCCTGTCCTAGGCCCTGACAGTGCTGCCACCAACCCTACCCACCCTGTCCCTGCTGAATGCCTTATTAACACCAGGCCACCCTGGAGGGGGAATAAAGGCTGCACACACACCCACAATTGATCTCAGTTTGCTCAGCAGCTGCTGGGGGTTCCCATATCTCCTCTCCACTGTTCCCAGACCTCATTACCCACCATTGTGGCCCACTCTGGGCGACACCAGATGGTGAATTATGGTCTCAACCACTTACAGTATGGAAAGTGGCTTAATATTGCAATAACTGTTTGTCATACCAATGCATCCATGTGTCTTGCCTCCCCATGTGCCCTGTCACCTCCCCCAAGGAAGGTGTTCTAGAAGGCATCTGCCCCTTTCAAAAGAAAGAGCAAGTCTGCAAAGGTCCCAAGATAGCAATAAACGACATAGCTGTTTTGTCAGCCCATCGGGCCTCAAAAATTGTCCCCACATTCCCCTTGCCCTAACACATCTCCAGACTAGTGGAGAATCTGGTCTCCATTCTCTGCATCTCTAACAGACATTGCACCTTGAAGCACCAACCTGGCGATGACTGTATTCTGATTGAGTTATGTAACATGCTGTCATGTAATCCCATGGTTCTCTTCTGGAAGATGTCAGAGATAATCAGAGGAACCCACAGACAGGGACAGCCACAGCTCCTGTATAAATCTCCACCTGCTCAGATTTATGGAGACCGATGACTACATAGGGGTGGGAGGGGTAAGAGCCTGGAACAGAAGGGGTGACTTACGATTGCTGTCGACACAGGCAGTCCCTTGCTGTTGGAAAAGGCTTTCTTGTTGCTTCTGTTGGTTGAAGCCTCAAGAAATATAGAAAGATGAACTGGGGGTCTCCATCAGGGGCTGAGATTTTTCTGAGACGGAGATCATTAGCAAGAATAACTCCTCTGCATAGATAGCATTTATCACCGCCACCCTTGGTGGGGCTAGTGGGTCTCCTAGTTCCAGAGAAGAGCAGGCACATGGGTAGATCAGGATGTGAATAACAATGGACGAATCCAAAGGTATGATTGCCGGCTCGCCTGCCCCCACCTCCTTCCTAAGAAAAGTTGGCCTGTTGAATTAGCTTGATGACATGGGGGGAGACAGTATTTCCAAGCAGTGAAAATAACTGGGCTGTGATGGCTCTGGTTGCTGGCGTGAAGCCTGCTGGGCAGCTTCGGCAGTGGCACAGGGACCCTATCGGCGTGACATTTTGGGGAAATGCTGTAATTCAACACTGACACCTCGATCAATGGCATCCATTTCAGAGCTGTCTTCCCATGAAAACAGACCAGGTATGAGCCTCAAACGGCTCACCAGTCTCTGTAGCAGCGATGGGCATCTCGTCCATCATCTCCTTCTGCTGGTTCCTACGTGCGGCTGTTCCAGCTCTGGAACACACAGGCTGAGTCGGGCTCTGAAGTCAGACACGGCCTGAATCCCGCCCATCACTCAACTCTGTGTAATCCTGGGAAAGTTACTCATGCACTCTCTCCCTCTAAATAACGATAATAACAATCGAGAATTATGGGCGTAAAAACTTAAAGAGATAATGTACATAAAGAGTTCAGGTCTGCGCCCAGCACCCTGGACACCTTCCGTAAGTGTTGGGTGCTGAGGCTGTGTTGTTTCCTCTCATCTCTCTCCCGTTCTTTCATCTGTTCTCTTTTGGTCTGTGCCTCTGTGCCGTGCGCCCCTCACTAAACCTTTCTCTGTATCTCTCTCGACTTCAGTCCTGTTTGCCTCTGCATTTAGTTCTTTCTCTCTCCTCTGGGCTCTCTGGGTTTTCATTTCTTCCTCTGTCTCTCTCCTCAGCTATTCAATATTTCCTGGAAGCCTAGACTCATTTTCATTCCTTAGACTTCGAGCATTATGGTATCAGAGGGTTTTCAAATCTTGCGCAGGGAAATGAACTCTCCTGAATGGTGATCACCGCAGCCTCAGCGAAGCTCAGGCTGTGAAATCTAGAATTTACTGCTGTAATTATCCTGCCTGAAGCTGGGCCAACTTGGCTGGGCTGGCAAAGTGACATGCCAGTCAGGAGCCAATCACCACCTTCTCATTGAACATGAGAAGCTGCCCAGCCCTCTGCTGGGTGCTAAAAATAGGCATCAGGGGGCTGGGGCAGCTCAGGGCGGGAAGCAAGCTAAAAATACGCTCCTGACAATGCAGCCTTCCTGTGCCCCACAGACTGCAGGCTGGCAGGGGCAGGGGCTTCAGGAACCCTGGGGTCCGCAGCTGCATGGCCCCCGCTGGGCAGCGGGAAAATGGGGAGGAAGGAGCACAGGCAGATGCCCGAGGCCAGCAGGCTCATCAGCAACCTGGGATGCACACAGCAGGCTGCAGAGCTGGTCACAGAAGCCACAAGGCTGCGGATCACACACAGGCAGTGGGATCATTCATGGATGCCAGCCACAGCCAGGGGGAGAAAGGTCCACAGTGGGCCCCTGGGCACACCCAAGGCTCCTGTAGCTTTGTCTCCCCAACTCTGGCCTCTGCAATTTCCCCTGAGAACACAAATGGTTTCATTCTTTGCATAGTAACTCTTGTATTCCATTTGTTGATGCCTCCTTATCCACAGAAGAGAGAAATTTTCTACCCCCCTGTCCCCAACCCTGGTCATCCTGCCATCTAGAGCTGCTGTCCTCTCCAGGAGGGAAGACAGACCTTTATCTCTGCTGAGCACTGGCTCAGGAAATCCCAGCAAGCCTGGAGGTCAGCATCATTATTTTCCTCAAATGACAGATGAGGAAACTGAGGCTCAGGGAAACACAGTAATTTGCCCAAACCTTGGCAGCTAGTCAGTGGCAAAGCCCGGATTTGAATGTCTTTCTGTCTGACTGTAGCTCCTCTGCGCTGTCTTCTACATCAGTGCTTCTCAGCTGGGAGTGCGTTTGCCCCCAGTGGACACTTGGCAATGCCTGGACACGGCTTAGGCTGTTACACCTATGGGAGGGGTTGCTGCTGGCATCTAGTGGGTAGAGGCCAGAAACGCCACTAAACATCCTACAATGCACAAGACAGCCCCTCACAATGGAGTCATCTAGCCCAGCTGTCAAGAGTGCTGAGGTTGGGAAACGCTCTTTTGCGTCAGGCTGCAGCAGTGCCTTGATCCGAGTCGTTGTCAATCTTGGGGCTGCATCAGAATTGCCTGGGGAGCTTGTGAAATCAGAGACTTGAGCCCAACTCCCAGACACTCACACTCACTAGGTGTACAGAAGCCCTCTACCTTCCCCACTCCAGGAGCTTCCCACGTGGGTATTCCAGGCCCCACACTGACAAACACTTGCCAAGACAAAAGTGGCCAGGTCCCTGTCAGCTCTGACACCTGACCCCCACACAAGGCGAGCACTTGGAAAACAGTCCCAAATGAGAAAACATACCTGTGCACGCACATGCACAAATCCCTTACAGGAAGCAGGGAGCCAAGTAGCCTCAGAAGGTAAAACTCCTGTGGCTCATCGCACAGATTTTGTGGCCTCCCTCACCTGCATATCAATTACCTGACAAATCGCTTACCTTGGCCAGTGGTCAATGGAAATGCGAATCCGTGAGCCTTGCTCCCAACTCTTCTTTCGATACAAACACGCCGATACGGAGCACAGATGGGACTGTTTGGATTAGCAGCTGAAGTAAGGATGAGAGAAACCACAGGTGCTTTGTCAAGATTAATATGCAGGCGGGTTCGGAATTGGAACGGTACCAGGTAACATCACGCCTGGATAGGGAAGCTGAGTAATATGAACTGACTCGAGACAAAGGGAAAACAAATGGGAAGTGACAAGCACAAGGGAGCAGCAAGAGCGAAGGGGCTGAGTGACTGAGGAGTCCTTCCAGCCCATCACCCAGCCTGCCCGCCGGCCCTTCCCTCGCCGGCCTGCAGGCAGCACCCCCGGGACCAGGCTCCCGAGCATCTGGATGGATGATGTCCCTGCACCGCGTCAATAGCCCCTCTATTGTTATCAGTTTGGTTCAACAGATGTTTACCTCAGACAGGGAAGACAAACGAGACACCATCGCAGAAAAGAAAAGCCTCGGGCTCTGAGCATCTTCGCTTCACAGGAAGGTTTATTATAGGAATCGCAGGTAGGAGAGTGAGCAGAGGTCTGGGCCAGGAACAAAGAAGGCTATCTGCCTTCCCGCCTTCTTTCCTTCCTTCCTACCTGCCTTCGGAGAACACGCAAGATCGGTAACCCTGGTGGAAAGCGCCCTCCACCCAGACTGCTGGAGAATCCCTGAGCAGGAGCTTGTAGGGGGTGACCTTTTGGTTTGACGTTTGAGCTGATGCAGCTTTGTCCTTGTCTCTGCTGCTCACAAGACAGGAGCTTGGCAGTACAGCAGGAATCCACCTATTGGGGAGTGTTACTGGCTAAAGATGGATGATCCTCAGAATGGAGAAGAAAATGAATTTATACCCATAGGAAGAAGATATTCTTAACCATCAGGCTGTCAAGTTGGGAAATCTTGACAGGCCCAGAATTCATATGGGAGCAGGGTTATACCAAATAGCTCCTATATGGTTCCCGCTATAGATTTCTATATCACTATAGATTTCTACTACATGCCAGGCTATAGTAGGTGTTCAATAAATATTTGTCAAATGAGTGAATAAACCTTCATTGTACCAATGGAGATAAAGAATAACAGTATAACTTCCACCATGTTCTCTTTATTCTCATACTAGCTGAAAATCCAGAGAGACACCCAGACTCTTACAAATGTAAGACCTCAACACATATGGCATCCAATTTGTAGAGTAGCTTCCCAGCCCTTGTCAGTACTTGTTGCCCATGGAAAATTGGTAGATTTTGTCCACTTTCCCTTAGATTTCAACCTCCATGGCTTCAGGTGGTGGACCCAGGCATGGAGCCAACCCAAGCTGGGCTGTTTATCCAGGTAACAGATTATGATCGAACTCCTAGTAATGCAAGCCACGGTGCTAGACAGTGAGAATACAGCAATGAGCAAACCATAGACATGACCTCTTTTCATCTAAACTACATTCAATCAAACGTCTATAGGATGTCTAAAAAAAAAAATAAAATAAAATAAACTACATTCAGAGAATGACATTACTCAAATGACAATGAAATTATGACATTCAATTGTGATAATATAGTGCTGTGGATGACAGTTACAGGGCAGGATGTTGGGAGTGCTTGTTAAAGTTCACCCACAAAGTTGGGGGGTCAAGAACATCTTCCCTTGGAAGAAGTGGTGTTTTGGCTGAAAGCAGAAGGATGAGTAGGATTTAAAGATGGGAGGGGGAAGGGTGTAGTTTTCTGGGTAGAGGTCCAACATTGGAGGGAGCTTGCCACTTTTAAGAAATTGAAAACAAGGCCAAGAAGAAGTAAGGAGAGGAATTAGTATGCGGTACTACCACTGGACATTTAACAATACTCCTTTTTGAGTGGTTGCCCAGAAACTTTTTTTTCTACTGAGTTTGTCCTCAATGGCCTTGACTAAAAGAAAGCCAGTGTGGCAGAAATGGGAGAGTAAAGAGAGTAACAAAAGATGAAGTTGGAGGGACAGGCAGGCCAGAAAAGGCAGGATGTCAAAGATTTAGGATTTTATTCTAAACTCAAGGGGACTCCATGAAGGGGTTTTAAAGAATGAAGTGGCTTGATCAGATTTGCATTTTTAAAGAAAAGTTCCTTCTGGTTCAATATAGAGAAGGGTCAGAATGTTAGAGAAAGGGCAAAGTACTATAGCTTGGGGAGATTAGTTAAGGAGCTACGGTAGTAATTTAGGCAAGAGGTGACAGTAGCTTGAACTAGGAAGATGTCAAGGAAGACGGAGGGAAGAGGATCAATGCAAGAGATACTTAATAAGTAGAATCTATAAATTTGATGATGGACTCGACATAGAGACCCAAGGAAGGGAAGGTGTCAAGGACGATTGCGGAGCGATCCCTGCTGGGAAGACGATGATGCGTGGACACTGGGAAAGTACCAGGTTGGATGGGGTTGGAGTGGGGGTGAAGGTGGGTAGAAAGGGCATGAGCTTAGTTTTGCACATATAAAATTAGAAATGTCTTTGAGACAAAAAATGGAGAAATCAAGTAGGCCACAGGGTCTTGGAGCTCAGAAGAGAGGTAGGTCTAGGATGGTTTGTAAATTTGGGAATCATCCATGTGGTCTCTGAAGCCATGGATGTGGGTGAGGTCACCAAGGGAAATAGTACAGAATGAGGACAGAAGAGGGTGAAGGTGGGTACATCTGCAAGAGGACCAAAGCAGAGTTGAAAGACACAGGAATAATACCAGGCACGTGGTGTCAATCAGATTCTTTCACCCATAGGTTTGCAGTTGGGACCCAAGGATTAGCGTGAGTTGGTCTTAGGCACCAGCACTGACAGAGCATGGGGAGTGGGACAGGGAGGGGCACTTCTGCCACCTGCATGCCATGCCTAGATGGGGTCTGAGCCTCCAGCTCCCTGCCCCTCCTCGAGCTCCATGCTCTAGGAGGTACCTGTGTATCCTTGCTGTGAGCTCTCTTTTTGTCTTGAGCTAGTTTGAGTGGGTTCCTCTTTCTTGATGGTGAAGCATGAGGCCAGGAGAGAGAAGCCCTGTGTTGGAGGCAGGGCACTGAGGGGCCTGGGCAGGGAAGGCACAGACAGAGCCTGGAGCATGACAGGGTGACAGACCCACTGGGCACCATGTGCTTAACACTTTCACACACAGTCCCTCAACTGAACCTCATCACAACCCTCAAAGGTAAGAATGATTGCCCCCAATTTAGGTGAGACTTTTCCAAGGTCACAACTTTAGTGCGAGATTAATAGCTAATCCTTCCCAAGTCAAGTGCAGGAGAGTAGTTATAGGAAGGAGAGCAAAGAGTGGATGTTTTGTAACACATGGAGAAGGATCTGTAAGGAGAGATCATTAGGAACCAGTACAGATTTTTAAATTAGTAACTAATGAAATTAAAATGGCACTCAGGAAGGATGACTCGAATTTATATGAGAAGCACAGATTGAAGAGGGAAGCTGGAGGCGGGAAGTTCATTCCAATACAGTTTAGAACTAGTGGGACGTGGCCATGTCTCCCGTCCCTACCACAGCAGCAGGCAGGGGTAGAGAAGGCAGAGAAGTGAGGCTGAGCGCTCTGGTAGACTCAGATTGAAATAAGGCTTCCAAAGATAGCCGAAGGGCCCTCTTGGAGGCATGAGCTGATTTGCTTGCACCTGTTTTCATTCTCAGTGACCTCACAGCTTCTCATACCCCAGGCCTTGCAAACTGCTCTGTGGTTCTCACTCACCCATGGATGGAGGACGATGGGAAAGGGAAGAGTCTGGTTTGGGGGAGGGGGGCTCTGGTGACCAGGAAAGCCACCAAGGTCCCCACAAACCAGGGCTGGGCTCAGGATGGGGAGCGGCCAGGCAGAGTGATCTGGGACACCTGTGCTAATGCCCCTTGAGTTGGGTGCCAGATTCTGAGAGTGGGGGCGTGTCCTGAGAATGGCAGCCTGAGTTACGAATGGGGGAAGTGAGCTCGGATCGGATAATCTGGAAATGCAGGGTGATGTGAGGAATGGCTGCTGTTGATAACTGAGTGTTCTGGAATGAGGGGGCTTGCTGGGAGGCGGAGAACAAGGCCTGGGCGTGCAGGGCTGCTCTGAGAACGCGCAGACCGTATAGCAAACAGGAACCAGGAAGAGGAGATGTTCTGGGAACAGGGCCACACTGGAATGGAACCGAGTGTGAGGCGTTGGACAGCTAGAGGATCCAAGAGGCCTCAACCACGACACAAACTGTTCTTCTGAGCGTTTTCCAAAAAGACCGTCTCCCGGGTGAGTGTGAGCGTCAGCCCCACCGAGGCAGTGGTGAATGGACGATCAGGCCAATGGCGTGCAAGTTGTCTCCGTCAGATGGAAAATCCCTGCCAGCTCATTCTCCATTTTATTTTGTTTCATTTCACCTCATATTTCACTCAATGGGAGCTGTCAAGGAGATGCTTTCATTTTTTTTCCCTCCTTCTCCAGCAGTTCATGCAGTCTGACAGCCTGAGAGACGTGGCTTTTTGGAAGACCCACAATGAAAGACGCTGTTAAAGCCTCGTGTCTTAGAGTGTGCGTCTGCTGCGTGTGGCTGTGTTCAGCGGGACATCTGAGCCTGTGTGCCATGTCAGCGTGGGTGTGTGTGACAAAGTCAGACTGCCTGGAAGAGGAGTCGGATGTGTGGGTCTGAGCCCTGCCTCTGGTATTCAGCAGCCCTCCGTGGCCGGAGCCTCAGCTGCCTGTCCTGTAAGGTGGGCACAATAACACAGCCCCTGTGTACCTACGCGGTTGTTGTGAGGGTCACAGCACAAGAATGTAAACACGCCTTGTGACACACAGATGCTATTGATAAGCACAGCTGTCGCCTGTGTCTCCAGGGCTGCCTCCTGATCCAGCCTGAGTTCGTGGGTCTGTTTTGACGCTGCCCCCTCTGACATCCTGGACCCCCAATGTCTTGGTCTGCTTGGAAGCACCGTGCCGGCCCCTGAGCCCGGCCCAGCCCCTGCTCACAGATGCTGACCACTGCCACAGGAAGTCAGCAAACACATCTTGGTGGGGCGCCCCTAGGCTTATTCACTACTCATTCGACAAAGATTTATTGAGCATTTACTATCGACAAGGCTCTGTGCTGATCTCCAGGGACACAGTTGAATAGAACAGAGGCCCTGTGTGCAAGGAGCTTTCAAACCAGTTCAATGCTTTGAGCAAAATGCAAGGAGTATTACAGTAGATGCAAGACCAGGCACCACGGCAGCAGGGGAGGAGCCCCTGACTCAGTCTAGGGAGGGGGTGGCAGTGAAGGCTTCCTGGAAGAGGGGACCCTTGCTCTGATCCTCGTAAAAGGAGAGGAGTTGGCAGGAGGAGCCGGTGACGCTCAGGCCTCACCACGGCTCAGCAAACCGTGGTGGCCTCTCTGGGGACAGTCCTCCACATCTGTCCCTCAATATCTCTTCCAAATTTTCACCACATTCCTCAAGTTGCTCGCAGCCTCCAGACCTTCCTCCTCCATCACCCCAGCCCATGGCCACTGGGTTAGTCTTCCCAGAGTATTGACTGGGTCACTCACTGCTCAAACACTCCCGTTGCACACGGGACAAAGCACGCATTCAAGGCCCTCCATGACCAGCCTTTCCAACCTCATCAGAGCTACTTGCCAGGCTTTGAAGATACTGTGTTCTTTCCCCCTTTCCCTCTTTACTTCCTACTCTTCATCATGCCTGGCAAGTCCTACCGCCCCCACAGCCCGTTTCCCCCTATGAAACTCATCCACACGCTCTGAGTCCCAGCTAAGATTCCACTGTCTCAGAATGGATTTCCCTATCCCACATGTGAAAGAGATTCTCCCTTCTCCTTTGGAGCTTGTGACCAAGAAAGCTCAATGATGGATCCCACCACACGGAGACAAAAGGGACTCCTTTCATTCCAGGGACAAGAAGAAACAATTGTGGAACTTTAGGTATCAAGATTAATAGAAGGGTAGACAGTGAGGTGTTCATAAAAATCATTTCCCATAGGTTGCCATGGACATTGACTCATGACAGAATAAATGCACAAGTTTACAGCCATTTCCTCTCAAAATTACAAATTCCTAAAATGCCTGATAATTATTTCAGTCATGAAAAATATAAATCCACATGGACAAAAAATACGGAAGTAGAAATCATAGCACATGAGAAATATCACATAATTTTAGAACCTGGAGAACAGATGGAAAAGAGGTGATTTAGCAAGGTGGAGAGACCCAAGTTCCCATGGGGGGACGCTAATGAGAGGCCAGCTGGTCCCCACCTGTGTCAAATGCCTCCTCTATGTCATGTCAAAGCCCCTGGTCTTGCCTTGCCCCACATGTTCCTCACGACCCACGCATGCAGCCAAGAGGATTCATGCAGGCACGAGCCAAAAACACCTCATCTCCCATCTGCCCTGCAGGTGCTATGGGACTTGCTTAGTGCTCATCCTAAACAACCAGAACTACAGAGAAGTTAACTCCCTATGGGGTGAACTTTTGACCCAGGGGGTTAAAGGACTAGGAAGGAAATTCTTCCCTCTTCCTACCCTCACATAGATTGTACGCAAGTACAGTTACTCATATTTGAAAATTGGTCCTGCAAGATTGAGGAATCAGTGGCTCTTGCACTGGGTGGTGGCCGGCACAGTAATACATGGTTGGGTTGGCTCTCCCCGCATCCCTGCCTTCCTCCCAGTTCCCCTCACCCCCATGTCCCTAGGATTGTGCTGCCTGATATAACACGGTACAGAAAGGCTATCATGTCTGGGGACATCAAGCTGGGACACTATCACAAAACCATAACAAGATTCGAGACTAGACAACCTCCGGAGACCCTGAAGACAAGTGTGAGCAAAGGGGACAAAGAAAGACATGAGGATATTTACAAATCTATGTAAGAAGTCCAGAACCCCAGACCCACTCCCAGTCCAAGATGCCATGCACCTGTACCTCCACTAGCCCACATAAACCTTGAGTAAAGTTTATGCACTGGAGAAGTTTGAATAAGACTTTGAACTTGAGGACACCAGGCACAACTGAGGGCAGAGCTGAGTCACCTGAAAACATGGAGTTTAGCTAAGAGTCCAAATACTATTAATAGAAGATGGTGTCTGAGGAAACACATAGAAAAAATAAATTTGAAGGAAACAGAAACAATGTAGAAAACAGAAATTTTTAAAATAATTTCCCCAAAGAGAAGATATCACATTCATGGAACAAGATCAGAGTACTACAAAAACTAAAAGAGCGCAAAAGAATTTTTGGAAATTAAAAACTTAACAGCAGAAATAAAAGTTGTTCTTGTTTTGTTTTGTTTTATTTTTGAGACAGAGTCTCACTCTGTTGCCCAGGCTAAAGAGCTGTAGCGTCAGCCTAGTTCACAGCAACCTCAAACTCCTGGGCTCAAGCGATCCTCCCACCTTAGCCTCCCAAGTAGCTGGGACTACAGGCATGCACCACCATGCCTGGCTAATTTTTTCTATATATTTTTAGTTTTCCAGCTAATTTCTTTCTATTTTTAGTAGAGATGGGGTCTCACTCTTGCTCAGGCTGGTCTCAAACTCCTGAGCTCAAACGATCCACCCACCTCGGCCTCCCAGAGTGCTAGGATTACAGGCGTGAGTTACTGTGCCCAGCCTAAATGTTTTAATAGACTGGGAAAAACCGAGAAAATGTTTCAGATAGTAAAACAAGAAGACAAAGAAATGGAAAGTTTAAAAACATAGGGATTGATCTAGATGTCCAATATCCAGTTAATAGGAATTCCAGAGAAAGAGTGAGCGAACACAGACTCACACATGCCTAGTGTACTAAATTTTAAAAGAACTCTCTCAAGTCACATGATCATAAAATTTCAGTAGAACAGGACAAAGAGAAGAATCTTGGATGGCATTAAAGACATTCAAAATATCAGATATCAAATGGCATTAGATGTAACAACAGAAATATTGGAAGCTAAGAGACAATAAACCAATATCTTTAACATTTTAAGAGAAAAAAAGTACTTCTAACTTAGAATTCAATACCCAGCCAAACTTTCTCTTATTCTGTCCGATATTTTCAGTAAGGTCTAAAAAAATCGATCTACCATGAAGCTTTCTCAGGAAGCTCTACCATCATGAAACAAAATAATGATAAAGAAAGAAAGGAAAAGATATCACATCCGAGAAACAGAAGAGCTAACATAGTTGAAAGAAGGATTTCTCGGGATGACAGAGAAGGAAATCCCAAGTTCTCAGCAGCGTAATGGGCTCAGAGGGCAATCGCCCAGGGAGGATGGGCTGGGTGAGGGCTTTCTTCCCAGGAACGACATATTAGGATAGACAAATGAGCTCATCTGCTCAACTTGACTGAGGGAGTTTGATAATTCTGTTGAGGAGTCTGACGATGAATTATTTATATATTACATATTGAGCAAACAAACAAAATGAGCAAAGATTGATCCCAGGGAAAACAAAAAGTTATTTAAGAGCAGAAAAGTAATCATTGCCTTATGTGGCTTGACTGTTAACATTTGAAGAGCAACAATAACAGATACACTGTTTAATCAAAAATTGTTAAAGAACTGCCTTAGGAAGGTGGGGGAAAGGCAATATTTGTGGTGAGGGAGGGGGGAGGGTAGTAAAAGCTCTAAATTCTCCTCCTCTGTGTTAGGAAGACAATAGATAATATCATCTTTTTTTAAAATCCAGAAGTGGTTATACATGTATGTTATTTAGAAATAAGGAAGTAATTAATTATCAAGCGGAATAGCAGAAAAAGTTGGCAGTGTTTGCTTTTGGGAAGCAGGACTCCGAGTCATGATGGATAGCAGGGGCAACTGCTCTTTTCTGTTATTAATCTTGAAATACCACTTGACTTTTGAAACTGTGTGCATTGTTCCCCTGATTAGAAACCGAAGAGAGAGCAGGGGATGGGGACTGTAACAGCTTGTTAACTTGCAGCCCCTTTCATGTCTTGGCGTTTGGGCTGAGGCCCCAAAGCTGGGGGAAATGGTGGTTAAGTGCCCACCCATTCTAAAGAGGGTGCTCACACTCATCTCGTCCGTAGGGTTTACTGAGAAATAGGGAAATCTGATCTGTGCCCCTCACCCTGTTACCCCATCGATCCCCTATATAACAGAAGGTCAAAGATTAATCAAGGACAATTCAGAGAGGGGATTCGTCTGGAGTTGTTAGCTTAGGAAGGAGTCCCGATTGCTGCCCTCAGTCTTAGAGGGAGTCACTCTCAGAAGGTACACATTGTCTGTAAATTGCAGCAGGAAATCTGTAGCACTGAAGCAAAGCAGGGCAAGAGATTCTGCAGAACTGAACCACGTTCTAGGGAGTTTGGGGGGCGGGAAGACTGGAGACTGGCATCGGAGCCTCATCCGGCTCAGTCGGAAGGCCAGGAGCCAGCTGGAGCTGCCCGTCCTGCAGCTGGGGGGCTTCCCCTGGGATAAGCGACGCTACAACAGGAGCAGGAGTGCCTAGAGGGCTGCCTGCTGGGGCGAAGTGACCCCAGCAAAGAAGCTGGGGGGACCTTAGAGAAGGAGCTTAAGGTAAGTCATCAGAGGTCATCCAGAGACCCCAGTGTCAGAGAACCGTGAGGGAAACCTTTGAAGAGCCCACAAAAGCACCCCATGAGCGAAGGAGCCAGCACTTGGGCACCCAGAGAGCACACACAGGGCCCTGCTACCAAGTTGCCACAGGGCCAGCTAGATGCGCCTTTTCCTCTTATTCCCCCTCCCTCCCACCCAGCCCTGCAGCAGCCCAGGCAGTGACCCGTAGGGGGGATGGGCTGCAACAGGGAGCGGAAAGAAATAAACAACCACCCCGCCCCACCGCAGGTTCCCCAGCATGGGTAGGGCCGAGTTGGACAGAAAGAGAAAAGCTTAAATTGGATGTGAAATGAAAGTATTGATTTAGATCCACCTGGCCTTTTTTATACCTGTAAATAAAACTTCTAATATCTGAAAGTGACTGGAAAAGCTATAGAATCTGGCCAGGGGCAGAGAAGGGTTATCCAACAGGGCAGGTTTGAAGAACAAGTGGTTATTTGCAGATTCATTTTTCTAAAGTTGTCTTATTTTTGAAAAGAAGGGAACTAGCATGCATTGCTGCCTACTGTGTGTCAGGCAAATATACAGATTATCTCATTTAATCCTCACAACAGTCTTTCCAGGGGGTAGTCATTTTCCCTGCTTTGCAAGTCTGGGAACTGAGGATGAGGTTCCCAAGATGAGGTTCACACAGCCAGAAAGTGAGTGTGGGAAGCAGCCATAGTGCAAGCCCCAGAGCCCATACTCATCCCAGACAGTGATTAAATCCCAGCTATTGATGTCAAACAGATGGAGTTTAAACTCCTACGTGGCCAGTAACTGACACCAACCCTCTTGGACAAGTTATGTACTCTCCCTCTGCCTCAGTTTCTTTATCTCTAATATAGGAAAAAAATGCTACCTATCTTTTTGTGGGGATTATGTGAGATCATTCATACAAATTCAGCATATTGCCTGGCACAGAGCAAGCACTCTGTGAACGTATCTACTGTTATCGTTAAACTATACTGCACTCTGAAAGGAGGTAATAATTCAGAAGTGCCTGGAATACTACAGATACTCAATAATTCAATGAATGAAAACTGAGTTTCTTCTCTCCTGTGATAATATATATGCTAGTATCCAATGCATTATACTCTGCATTGTATTGTAGCTATTTGATAAAAAACAAAATCATAAAATTGGAAGGCATCTTGGACGTCATTGATTGAGCTATTTTTCCCACAACAGACTGTAAACTCCTTCGAGGTAGAGGTCATATCTTGTACTTCATTCATTAATTTACTTGTGTGTTTATTCATTCAAGAAATGTATGTGTAAGACCTACCTGTAGGTAAAGTATTGCCTGAGGTATTGAGAGAGAGAGAGAAAGAGAGACAATTATAACTTAATAAGATCCCACCCTCAGGAACTTATACCCTGAGCACAGCTGAGACCGGTGTCAGGAGCAGAGCTGCAGGTGAAGTCCCGGGGCAGGAGAGCAAGTTCCAGCCCGCACAGTGTTCCTCCCAGTGCCTGACACGGCGGTTTGTTATTGACCCAATAGTAAACAAATGCGCGGGAGAGTGTGCGTACTGGGAGGGGCGGGAGAGTGAGGGGCCTGAGCACAGATCTGTGGGCATTAACATTTGATGGTGCCGTGGGGCGTGAACGGATGGCGTGTCATGCTCCCTGCCCGGGTTATCGTTCAGTCCTTCCCTCCAGCCTGCGCTGTGCCTGTGTTGCCCTCAACACTGTAGACGTTTCTTGGACTCATCTGGGAACCCGATGGTAATCTGATTTGGTCGTTGCCCAGATGCAAGACAGTTACAAGCTCCAGCCAGGATCCTCCCACTTGTGTCATAGGGGAGAAAGGACGGAGGATGGGGAGGCAGGAAGAAGGTGACTGGCTCCAACTGCATTAGGTTTCTTCCCTCCAAGCCCTTCCTTTGATGGCTTTGCCTCCAGGGGAGAAATGGATCCTGTGTTGCTTATCGTCTCTCTTTTTTCTTCTTGTTCTAGGAGATCAAGGATGCACAAGTGCATATACACGCTCACCCACACATGCACATGATGTTCTGATAGGTGCACCTCACCCCATGCTCTCACAGATGAGAGACGCCACCCTTTCCTGGCCGCTGTGCATTACATGGTGCTCAGGGGAGCTTCAGCCTTCCTTCTCCAACACCCGCTGCAACCACCACTGCCAAGAAACGGGGTTCCCAGTGCTGGAAATTCTACATTGGCAGCACCCACTGATTCAAATGCAAACACCCCAACAAGGAGTCTTCTCAGTCACTTGTATCTCAGGGTGAGCAAGACCTTGTTTCTGAGTGGGGAGTGGGGTGCACGAACATGTTGAGCAGGAAAGAGAGCCCAACTCCATGCAGGAGGAGAAGGACTCATACAAGTACCGCTAGAGTTACCCTCTACTATTTGGCTTGATTTCCTTCCATTTCAATTGCATTGTATTGTATTGCCCACTAGCGACATTCCAGGTATTGCCCTGAGCACCACTGGGAGACAATGAGTATGACCCAGATCCAGGGCAGCTCACAGCTTAACTGTTGCCAAGCAAACAAATAAGTGACAAGTGAACAAAAGTAATACGTGCTATAATCGAGGTAAAGATTAGGGTGACAGGCCAGGTGCAGTGGTTCATGCCTGTAGCCCTAGCACTCTGGGAGGCCGAGACAGGAGGATTGCTTGGAGCCAGGAGTTTGAGACCAGCCTAAGCAAGAGCAAGAGTCCATTTCTATCAAAAATAGAAAAATTTGCCCTGTGTGGTGGTGCACCTGTAGTCCCAGCTACTCAGGAGGCTCAGGCAGGAGAATTGCTTGAGCCCAGGAATTTGAGGTTGCAGTGAGCTATGATAACATTACTGCACTCTAGCCAGTGTGACAGAGTGAGACTCTGTCTAAATAACAACAAAACAATGATTAGGGTGACAAGCAAAATGGAGGGGCCACTAAACCTAGGCTGAGAGGGCAAGGTCAAGAAGGAGAGCTTCTTGGAGATGGTACCCCCGAGCCAAACTTTCAAGCCTAGCACTAAGGGTGCACCCTGCCAATGTTATAAAAAGAAATGGCTGTAGGCGGTTGAAATTGGACTGCCAGGAATGCTCTCTGCGTCTGGGCAATTTCCACTCTCTAGAGATGCAGGGTGATGTAGCAGAAAACACATGGACCCAATCTCAGGTGCTCTGAGTTCATGCCCCAGCCTCAACATTCTCCAGCTAAATGGTTTGGAAGAGGCACTTTGCCTCTCTCAGCCTCAGTTTCCTCAAGGTGCTATCTGCTCAGCCTGCTTCCACAGGTTGTCATGAAAACCCGGTGAGATAACCTGGGTGCAAACACTCTGTCAACTGTGTTACCGTAGAAGTGAGTCATTGTTTTTCTCTGTGTTGGCAGATCCCTTCCTCTCCGCCTCCCTTAGCACCAGGATGAACCGAAGGAAGGGCTTCTCTCCCTGACACACCAACTCCGAGCTTGCTGACGTGTCCCTTGGGGCTGCCACAAGAGCCCCAAGCATCTGTTTCCTGCTCCAGTCTCAGGATACAAGAATCTCCATGGGGAGAAGAGTAAAGTGGAGACTCAATAGGAAATGAGTTGCTTAGGGAGAGGGGGCCAGGCAGTGTAAACAGCCGCACGATCAAGACTCTAGCAATGGTTTGACTCAGAGTCCTTTCCTTACCTGTGTCAGTAACATGTCTAAACAATAACCGTAATATTAAATATTCAGTTGTCTTGTATAAAACCAGTAATATTTTTTACCCTCTGTAACTGCCCATATCCTTTCTTTCTACTTCATTTATTCTGAAAATCCAATGACAAGTGGAAAATAAATAGATGTTCAAAGATGGAAGGCCAAGAACTAGGACCAGCGGAGCTCCTTGGTTTTGTCTCTCACAGATCTGTCAACGTCCATGGCTTTGAGGCTTACAGTCTCAGATACATGACAGCATTTAATAGAAGAGCCAAAGGGTTAGCTCCCTGAAGGGCTGACCTTTGAGGGCGTGTGAGATGGGTGAGCTTTGCAGAATGGTAAAAAGAGCGATTAGATTCTAGAGATGAGTTCAAATCCGGACCCTGCCAGCTGACCTTTGGGCAGAAAGCTCTGTGAGAGTCAGCGTCCTTATCCATAAAATAACCACTGTCTCACCTCCCCCTTGGAGCTGTTGGAGAGGATTAAATGATATCATGCAGGTAAAATTGATTCGTGAATTTTAAGTTAGTTAACATTATTGATATCTATTATCTATACCCCGCAGCTGCCTCCTGTGTGGCAGTCATTTTCTTGGTCCTAGGCTGTT
This sequence comes from Microcebus murinus, assembly GCF_040939455.1. Taxonomy (NCBI): domain Eukaryota; kingdom Metazoa; phylum Chordata; class Mammalia; order Primates; family Cheirogaleidae; genus Microcebus; species Microcebus murinus. The sequence continues at coordinate 90,722,807 of NC_134105.1, forward strand.
GCCCCAAGTACCCTATGGAGAACCCTATCAAAGCCTGCCCTCTGTAGACAGTTCTTCTTTTCAGAAATATAGCCCAATTGCCCAATTTTTATGAGTTATTAGAAGGAAAGTGGCCATTTTACTACTTTTCACTAAAGTGTGAATAAATGTTTGTATTCAGGAGCTGTCTACCCTGCAGGACCTCTTACTCCTAATGCATTAATCTCTAATGGAAACTCAAATTAAGCTCTAATGAGCTAAAGGAAGACATATTATAGGTGAACAAGACCTTCCCCACGTTCCTTGAATTGAACATATTCAACCCAGTCACATCACTCGGTGTCCATAAAGTCTATAGTTCTCAGGAACCATCCAGAGCCTTTGTCCAGAGCCCTTCGTAGTCTCACTCTAACATTTTTTCCCAACTTTATCCTCCATGAATTCTTTCCTTAGTCAAATGGAACATCTTGTTAGTCCATATTTTATACCTTGTGCTTTCTGATCTCCATGTCTGTATTTATGCTGTTCCTTCTGCCTGGAATGCCAATACCCTCATCTCTGCAGTTCCAAATTGTACCCATTCTCTAAGACTGTGCTCAAAGTTCATTTCCTGCACAAAATACTCTAACTCCTCAATACAGGGACGGTCTTCTCTTCCTACCACAGTGCCTTTCCTATAGCTTCCCTTTTCTGTCCTGTGTGATGGTTATTTATATGCACATCTTCGCTCAAGAAAGAGCCCATTCCCCAAATATATCTCCCAGTTGATATCTGAACTTTCACCCTTAGGCTCTCGGTTAATCAGCACATCAATGAGTTCACATTTGATACAAAACAAAGTAGGAACCCTGGGGGTATTCAGAAGTATCCCTGGGGGAGCCTGCAATTTCACTGGGGATATTCCAAGTGCCTAGTAGATGACACAGACAGGGAATGCTCTGGTAGTTAGGAGCAAGGAGAGATCACCATGGTTGAAACGGGCCTTTCTTTGAGTCAAATATTGGCTTTCCCCAAATCCTCTTTGAACATTCCTGAGAGTGAACAGCTCAGTAAGCTCCCAACACACTGGCATGCATTAGTTTGCCAGGTGGTTTTCATGGTGATAAGGTATGGAAGAAACATGTGGGCACTGGTTGGACACTGGGTGTAAACACTAGGTGTTTTGGGTGGGTGGAGCAGGGCCTGGACTAGGGTGAGGTGAGCTCATGCAAGTGCAGGGTCAGTACCTAAATAAACCTGGGAGTGGGTGCCTCCTTAAAATTTTTTACCCTAGGAGCCTTGCTTGCCTCATCCTAGTGCTGGCTCTGGGGTAGAGGATATGGAAAGGTATTCAAAAGCAAGGAATAAAGAGAGGGACACTAGGGACAAAATTCTTTCTCACCATGATGTCAAGACCTAGCATTGGGTATGAACGACACTACCCCATCATCTTCCGCCTCCACTGAATTTTGTTCACCGAAGGCTGAACATCATTCCCACAGATTCCAAATCAATTGCTTAAGGGGCGGGGACCTGGTCTCAATATTTTATTACCCAAAGCAGTGCAGATAAGATGGTGATATTGCCTGCCTAAACTCTAACCTCTCCTGGAATGATCCAAAGCCTACAAGATTAAATGATCTGAAATCTCATCCCGTTTGAATGGTGCCCGAAGAAGCAGCTCGACTTTACTCAGGCATGGCTTCCATGATGGGCTGGGTAATTACCTTCCCAACCCAAGCTCCCTCCCCTTGCCCTATATTTGCCAAGCTAATGCTATTTTAGGTACTCATCATGGTAAATAATGCAGGGGAATAGCATGGAAGCTCTAGAAGCAACTTTGAAAAGGAGCAGTTTTCAATGTCTATCAAATAGCTTTGTACTAGAGCAAAGAGATACCTTTTGGCATATGTTCAAAGAGAAATGAAATAAATTTATTTTAAAGACTTTTCCAACACCACCCCTGTTATGACTGAAATCTCAACTTCTTTCAAAGACATCCAGTTTCTAAAATGCTGATTAAAAGTGTCTCTGAGGCTTAAGGGAAAAACAAATGAGACAAATAAAAAGTATTTTAGCCCCCAAAATGGCCCCAACCTGTCCTAATTTCTTCTAAAATACTATTTTTTGGTGCCCTTAAAACAGATATAATCTTATAGGATGTTAAAGGTCCTCAGATCTGGGTCATTTTATAAAATTCAGAGAAGGTACTGGGAGATGAAGCCCTGGCTGGTCTTAAACATTAAACTTTCAACTGAGTCCACCACCCTCAGGAATTCTAATTTAGCAGAAATGCTACTAAGATTCATCTAGAATCAGATCACACTGCTCCTATGTTCCCACTTGCATCATAATTAATATAAAAAGAAAAATTACAATCCTATGTTACATTTCTATAATTCTTTACAGTTTGCAAAGCGCAGTTACACATATTAGCTTTTTTCCCTTTAGCCTGTCCCACTGGAGACCCAACAACATCCTGCAAGAAATGTGAGTTCATATGTCTTGAATAACAAAAAACAGAGGTGATGTGTTGAGAGCTCCCCATCTTCACTCCCCAAGATGTCTTAGAAAAGTTTCTACATCTTGGTTGCACGACTTCTACTTTACATGGCTATGTTTCTCTACTCATCCAGAATCAGGGGACCAAGTGGGATGGTGGGGGAATCAGAGTTGGATCAAAATGTGGTGGCCTCATCAGAGAGCTGGAATATCATAGTGTTGATATAAACAATGCCATCAATTATCCCTTACCGTCCCATTTATTTATGTCAGTTCTACGCAAATGTCCTCAGTACCCTCCTACTTCACATCAGTGTCATGTTTTTGTGCAGCTATGATGGGTCCAGGCAGTCTCCAAGGATCCTCAGAAAGCCTTCAGGGCCTGGCAGCCCAAGGCTGATAGCTAGAAGTCATTGTGTTGGGAGTTGTAGCCCCCTATTGACCCAGTGGATATTTCTCTGTGTTCCCAATAAAACTTTAAGGCAGTGATTCAATACTGGCTGCACATTGGAATCACTCATGGAACTTTTAAAACATACCCAAGGCTGAACATTGTTCCCACAGATTCTGAATCAATGTTTTAAGGGTTGGGGGGAGCTGGCCTCAATATTTTATGAAGCTCTAGACGATTCTAATGTGCGGCCAGCATTGGGAACCATTGCTCTAGATGCATAGGTTCTTAAACTTTAGCAAACACCAAAATTACCTGCAGGGTTTGTTAAAACACAGATCTTTGGACCCACCTCCAGAGTTTCTGATTTAGTTGGTCTGGTTCCCAGGTGGTGCTAATGCTGTTGATTTAGAAACCACACTTTAAAAATCACTGCTCCAAAGTGTCACAAAGCATTTTGCTTACATATCAGAACAATTTAGCTAAATTCTTTCAATTTATAGGAAACATCACTCACTGACTACCAGATAGTTCTGCTTGCTTAGGCCTAATTATTTGCCTGACTCAATGTGAAGCAACAATGAAGTACAATGAAACTCAGTTTCACTCTGTCACTCCTCTCTCTTTCCTTTTCCTTCTCTGCATTGATGGAATCTAGAAAACTATTTGTTTTGTGAAAATCCCAAGAAAGCCACTTCTGAAATTTTTCCTGGAAGCCTCAAATGTGTCGGGCCTAGAGTTAGGGTTGCTTTGTGTTGGGTCAGTCCTTGGCAGAGATTGCTGGGCTCTGGCTTCAGCACCCTGGACAGCAGTCTCTGTGCTTACACACCTGGTAGGACAAGGACAATGGAACTGAAGTAATCACTCCCAGTGAAAAGGAGGAAGAATGAAACACACACAGCCGGCCCTGATCCGTGACAAATTAGTGAATCCCACTGGCGAACATTGTGAGCCTCTTGATATTACAAGTCCCTCCAAAATTTAATGCCAATAACCACATAAAAAGTTTTCAATTCTGCTTTATTTCTTGCTTTCCTGTCTATATGCCTTTCTCCTTCTCTCTCTCTCTCCCCTCCTCTCCCTCTTATCCTCCCCTCTCTGTCTCCTCTACTTTGAGTCTATCAGGCTGTGAAAGACTGTGTCTCTATCATCAAGAATAAAGCCTCAAACCTTGTAATTGCTCAATAAATAATTATTCAAATAACTGTTTAGGAGGGATTATACCAATATCTTCCATTTATCTTGAAATGCACCAAACATTTTAAGAGATTTTCTTATTTGAATGAGCACCAGAATCACCCAGACTGTTTGTTAAACCACACATTGTTGGTCCCCCTCCTCCAGAGTTTCTGATTCAGTTGATGTGGGAGCTGATATGGTTTAATGGGTGGCTAGAAGGATGGAGAAACTGATGTGATAGGGCAAGTGGAGTAAAGAGCTAATGTAAGAAAACGAGTAGTGGGTATACATGTCTTCAATGTAAAATTCTTTCAACTTTTATGCATGTTTTTAAATTTCCATAATAATGTGTTGAAATAATGATAATGTAGTACCCAGTGTCTGAGTACCTTGCTTTAAAGAGCGCACAGAAATTTACAGCTCAGACCTATGCTCACTCTCACATTCTCTCTCTCTCCCTTCCTCCCTCCCTCCCTCCCTCCCTCCTTTTGTCTTCCTCCTTAGAAAAGAAAGAAACCACCAAGGGAAGCTGAGGACTTTGAGGAGTCTTGGGTGCAGAGGTCTGGAGTGGGCGTGTGGCCCCTTCATGAGAGGCAGTCCGGCAACTGCCTGCCTCGGGACCAGGAGCTGGATAGGGCTGGATAGGGCTGGATAGGACTGGATGGGCAGTGCTCTGAAGGTAATAATTCGGAAAGGCTGGCAGCCAATGGGCGATCATTCTCTCCAGGAGGAGCCTCAGTGCAGAGAAAAAAAACATGACTGTCCTCAGCCACCAAGAGGCAGCCCTGAGCCCACACCCTCCTTGCAGGCAGCTGTCCTAGGGCAAGGACTACCCCTCCTTCCTCCATGCACCTTGTAGGTCCAGGACATGGTTCTGCCTTTGGAGGGGGTTGCTGTGCATTACTGTCCCTGCGGGACAAAGCCTATGTCCTATCAGGAATAGAGCAAATCCTCAGGCTGAAAAAGCCCTTCTGAGTTGTTCACAAGCAAGAACAATGACCATGATGCCAAATATCTGTTCCTCTCCAAGAGATACATGACTTTGGGCAACAGTGAAAGATTTGGACTAAATGCAAGAAAGGCCTGTCCCTGCCTGTGGGTGCTCCACATATTGGCCAAGGAATCTGTGGCATCTTCTTCTACAAGGGTTCTCAAGCAATGGGTCTACATGGGCGTGCTCCTTCCAAAGCCCAGCAGCAATTTTCAGACTGTGCTTCGTGCAGTATATTAGAAGTTGGTGCAAGTGGAAGAATGAAAAGGAGGGGCAGAGAGGGGTGTGGAGCCTGCCTCAGGGCCTGGCAGCCTGGGCTTAGGCTCAGCTGCTCCAGAAAGGTCTCTGTCTCTCCCCCACCCCTCCACCACCACAGCCACAGGACCAGAGGCGGCTCGAACTGGGGAAAAGGAAAGCAGAGCCGATGTCCCCGCCCATGTGACTCAGGAAAGCCCAAGTGGATTTCTGTCATGCTTTCTCCCTGGCACCTTTTTAATTAGCTTAATGAAGCCCTCTCACTTGTGGGTGCAAAAAAAAAAAAGGAGATGAGGAACGAGGACACGGAAAAAATAAATAATGTGAGGCTAAACAGCCCTGATGACTCAGCGCTGGGTGCTGCGTTGCACCCTGGGAGTGGACGAGGAGCTGGCTTTGGAGAGACAGACTATCTTTTCACCACCCCCTAAAGCATTGCCAGGGCTGCTGGCGAAAGAGACAGCTCCACACCCCTGTCTTATCAGTGTCCTGGGCAAAACAAACCCAGAGCGTGTCCCTTTTGGGTAGTCATGGTGTCGCATTAGTTCTGTCACTCTAGCGTCCAGCATGCAGCCAGGCATACCACTGGAGCTCAATAAATGCTGGATCCTTTTGTGTGTGGATGTATGACAGCTTCCCTCGTGTGCACTCCGCCTGACATTGCTTACCCCATCTCCAGGGTAGGGTAATGCTCCAGCCAGGGACACGGCGGGGACATCAGTTCCTGATTGCTTAACACTCTCCTCACGGAGTTGTCCCTCTGGCACCAACGTGCTCTCCCTACAGAGTAGGCCTCACATAGATTTTTTTCTCCTCTGAATTCTCCAGCAAGATATATTGATCCAGTCCAAGTGACATCAATAGACCCAGGTAACTGAATAAAACTTCTGGAGTTTGCCTTAAAATATGCATGATGTGCCTTAAGACACCACATGGTAGCTTTGCCACCCTCCCTTCCCCCGCTCTCTGTCCACTGTGACTAATAAACATCATCATCCTCTCTGCTCTGCTCTCCCCTCCCCAACCCAGGTACTCCTTGTCCAGTTCCAGCTGACATGAAGAAATTAAAGGGGAAGGTGACAGGAAATGGAGGAAACCATGCAATTCCATCCCATGTTCCAAAGCAAACCTTGTCAACTCAAGGATTCTTGGGGCTCTGGCCACTTCTGCTTTGTATCTCACAGGGAAATTACCTAGAGACCCACTTCCTCCACAGGCTGGTGGAGCTCTGCTTTCCCCCTCTGAAAGTCCCCACCCTTCTGTGCCTACTCAGCGTCCTCCTGGAGATGGGACTGGTGCTGACATGAGCTCCAAGAGGCGATTTGGCTCTCCTTGGGCCCCACCCACTGGGACTCCTGAGGGATCCACAGGATGTATATTCACAAAGACCACTTTGCCACCTGCCAGTCATGTGACCTAAAGCAACATTCTGCACCACAGACCCCTCCCAGTAACATGGAAATAATCATACTGATGTCATAGGAACAGTGTAAAGATTAAGTGAGATGAAATACACGCAGTGTCTAGTCTACTGCCTGGTACACAGCATTAATAGTAAAAATAACAGCTTCTCCCTGATGAGCACCTATTGTACATTAAGCAGTGCTCACCTTAATCACCCCTGTCCTCATGACTACCCTACAAGATAAATACAGTTGTCAGAGCCATTTCACAGGTGTGGGAACTAAGGCACAGAGAGGCTAAGTAACTTGCCCCAAACGCACAGGTAGTAAGTGATAGAGTTGGGGTTTGAACCCAGTCCTTTTGATTCCAGGGCTTGTGCTCTTAGCTTCTGTATCAATTCAACACATATCACTTGCCTTCTCCCTTTCTACTCATCTCTCCTGTCAACTACCACCTCACTGTGGAATTTTTTATCAAGACAAAAGGCTTGACAGTAAGGGCTGACAATTTTTTTCTATAAAGGGCAAAATAGTAAGTATTTTCAGCTTTGTGGGCCATACAATCTCTGTCACAATTACAGTCATATACCACATAATGTTTCAGTCAGTGATAGGCCACATACATGATGGTGGTCCCATAAGATTATAATATCGTATTTTTTGCCGTACCTTTTGTATTAATATATTTAGATATGTTTAGGCGCACAAATACTTACCATTGTGCTCCAATGTTCTACGGTATCCAGTACAATAACATAATGTGCAAGTTTGTAGCCTAACCGCAAAAGACTATATCGTATCGCCTAGGTGTGTAATAGACTATATCATCTAGGTTTTCATATACATATTCATACAACAAGGAAACCACCTAACAATGCATTTCTCAGAATGTATCCCTGTCGTGAGGCATGACTGTACTTAACTCTGCTAGTGTTGTGTGAAAACAGGCATAGACGATATGTAAATGAACTGGCATGGCTGTATTCCAATAAAACTTTATTGACAAAAGCATGTGGCTAAAATTGGCCCAAGGGCCACAGTGTTCTGGCCCCTGTTGAAGAGTAGCAGCACGTCTCTAGAGAAAAGAGACTTGGGATGAAGAGTACTTGACAAACAGTAAGTGCTCAATAAATACTTGTGGGTTGATTTGGGGGCCATTTTGTCCATCTCCTTGAATCCACATAGTAGCACCAATAAATAGCCAGTTCTTCTTTGATTACAGTTTCACAGGAAAGCTGGTTCTACTCTTACCTAAATTGTCTGGTTTTGTGCCTAATTTACGTCAGAAAGGTTCCCTCCTATCTTGGCTCATCTGTGAACGGAGATTTTCTTTATTGAGAACTAATAGTCTGTGCATGAAACCTAAATCTGCCCCCTCCCCCTGCCTGGGACAATCAGTCGTCAAGAGACAAAGCCACTCTCCTCACACCACCTCTGCTCTGACAGCAAACTCTGTTTGACCAAAGGCTGGAAGGTCTGCTGCCCCCCACCCCCTTCCCCGAGTGACTGGGCTACATACTGTTGGAGAGAAACTCCGCAACTCCCCTGGGAGACACTCAGGAGTCCCTGATACTATATAGCAAAGAATGGCCGATGCTTTCTGGCATCCTTCCAGAGATGAGAAGGCCTACTTGGGTGGCGTAGGTCCCTTCAAAACAAGGCCTAAAAGCCTCGCAGCTTGGGAGGCAGCCAGGAGGGCTGCAGTGTCAGGCTCCTCGCCTCCTCTGCAGCTGTTGCCGCCAGGGCCCAGCCTGCAAGAGACAGAGAGAATGTATTTTGAGCTGATTTGTTTTCATCTGTATTTATTGGTTTGTGGGCATGGGGTGTCCGAGATGCCCATATGGTTTCCAACACAGGTCACAGCAAGGAAATCGATCTTGGGAATTGAAATGAAGCCAGAATCAAACAGCCAGCTCCATGGACCCTGTCATCTGAGCGCTTTGGGAAGGGCAGGAGACAGGAGAGAACTTGAGTCCTGACAACCACCCCTGTGGTTGTCTAAGCAGCTAAGCCGGTTCCTAATTAATTGGGGCTGCTGCTTTGGCCCCCTTGGTTTTCTCATTCTCCCTCCTACTTCTTTCTGGACCCATCCTCTGCCGTCCCACACCCCACACGGGCTCTTCCCAAGCCTAGTGGCTCCACATGGAGTCAAAACCATTGCTGCAATGGGGCCTTTCCACTCCTGGGCAGGCTTAGCAACAGAACAAAGTGAGGCTGACGGCTGCAGTGCAACATCTGTGGTTTCCACTGCCTGGGGCACCTCTGGCCCACCCCCTCGTCACTGTTTGGCATGTCCCCCACGACAAAGAGGACAGACCTACCCCCTCCCGCACTAGCCTCTCCTTCCCCACCTTCCACAATACAGACTCTCTAAGTCTCACTTGGCACTTTGCTATCCACCCTCTTACACCCTTCTCTAAAGATTCCAGATGTTGCCTCTCCGATTACAAAGCAAGCTCCTTAAGAGTAGGGCATATTGTGTCAGAATCATAACTGTGTCTAAAAATACTGAGGACAAAAACAATAACACTCCAGCCTCGGATCAGCAGTTCATGCTGTTCTGCCTGTGCGCTGTGGAGGACAGGGCTGTATTCGCTCCCACCGCACGGCCTTCGCCAGCACGGTGCCCCCCTGGGAAAGCCTGCCCCGCACCCCACCCTTCACACGCTGATGCCTTCACGCCAGTCAGGTCTCCGCTCAAACGCCATCTCCAGAGAGGTTTCCTCTTGCTGCTCAAGCTCAAGGAATCCCAGGGGTTTTCAATAAACGTTTGTTGAATGAATGATCCCTGCTTTGTAGGTGGGGAAACTGAGGCTCGCTGTGGTTAAAAATTACTTACCCATGGTCACAGAGGTAGGCACAAGCTGAGATCTTGTGGCACCAGAATATTAGAATGCCTATTATTTCTCCCATACTGCAAGTATACCTTAGCAATTGTAATTTATTATTCAGTATCTATCTACTCCAGGACTCTGGAAGCTTCATGAGGGCAGGGTCCATATCTGACAGGTTCATCCCCGTGTGGCTCTGCTGTCTGCTACAGGGCGTGGCATGTCAATATTGATTACACTAATGATATAAACTAATAGAGACCAGTCAATACATTGTCGTCTAGTTGGTTCTCGATAAGTATTTATTCATAGACAGAGAGCAGTGAGTTCAGGACATAGATAAAGAGGACATGACCCTTCATTTACTCTAGTCCTCTTTCTGCAAATAGGAAAACAGCCTTTTCCTACAATGTTCCCTGGCATGCAAGAGTGATGAGGATGCTAGGTGAATTTCTTTGAAAACCTGGAGCAAGAACAGGGAAACTGAACATCTAACATAAGCAGTTTTGTGCCAAGTTACAAATCTCGGCTAATTACAGCGCAGTACTATTCCTTTGGGGTCCTTCATCTGGCACAAATCATTTCACTAGGGAATCAGGGTCCGTGCTGTACCCCTTCCCAGCCCCGCCACTCCCAGGGGAGGGGGGCTTTGTTCTGGGCCAGAGGAGTAGGGAGCTGTTGGCTCATCTCATGGTAGAGAGTTTCATAGCTGGGAGCAGAAACAGCAATAAAGACAGAAGTTATGAGGCTACAGCCAGCAGGGAAATAGAATGAGAGGCTGCTAACATATCATATTCAGCTCTAGAAAATTCATAAGATTTGATCCATTTTCATGTCACATACTAATCTACTTTTTTCCTTCAGGTTAGATTCCCCTTCATTTCAGTCAACTACTTTTTTGCAATATCAAGTACCTTTGTCCACTTAGGCATGTTCTCTCTCTCTCCATCTCCCCCTCCTCTGCTTCCCATCGAGTCCTTCCCAGTTTTAGGAAGACAACGTAGCACAGTTAAGTGTGCAGGCTTCACAGGTCATGCTAATCTGGGGTTAAATCCCTGCTCTAACAATTATTAGCTAGTTGTCTGTAAGCAAGTTACCTAAACCTCCTTGAGTCTCGATTTTCTTATCTGCAAAATGGATATAATTCTCATAGGGGTGTCATAAGGAGGACTAAATAGTATGTATTGCCTGAAGAGCTTAGGATGACGCATGACAGGAAGAATTCAATAAGTAGTGGCCACGTTATTCCCATTACTAGTGTCATTTCTCCACCCCTAGCTCCCTCTATCTTTCCCTTTTCCTTTGAGCATGTCACATACACAGGGTAGCTTAATAAAATACCGATCACCTTATCATTCCAGTGTCTCAAGTTAGTTAAGATCCTTGATGAGGGCAGTCTCTAGGTATTTCAGATTTTGTCTCTCTCTTCTTCCTTCATTTCCTAAAATCTTTTTATCTTTGAGACATTTTACTTTCTCCATCTTTCCTGAAATACCTGCTGAGACAGTGGCTGTCAGCGTTACTTTGCAGTGATAAGCCCTGGAGTCTATTCAGACGTTTGGCTAAGACAGCCAGGATATCTGCCACGCCGAGCCGCCCTCACTCTGCCCGCCATGTTTAATTCATGTGTGTTGCAGACCATTGAAAGGGGCTCAATGAGCTGTGAAGATCAGGACGTGAGCCATACAGATTGTACATTATTGAATTAAGATGCTAACTGTGGAGACTAAGCAACGCCAAGGAGAGAACAGTGAAAGCCTTAATGGTTTGTAACAAAGGGAAACGGGGTGGATCAAGTCAGTAGCAAATTGAAAAGATGCATGACTTCAAGGAAAGGGCCATTTTTCAAACTAGAGTCATCCCCAATTTCTCCCTCTCCCTCACTCTCTATAATTCAATCCGTCACTGATACCTGTCGGTTCCACACTCAAATAAATCTCAAGTGTCCAAGATCCCACTGCCACCACCCAAGGTCAAGCCCTTGTCTTCTCTCTCTCTCTCTCTCTCTCTCTCTCTCTCTCTTTCTCTCTCTCTCTTACAATGGACTCACTTGTCTCTTTGGTTCTATCCTAACCTTTCTATTACCCATTCTCTATCCAGCAACCTTTCTAAAATATAAACCAAATCATGTCACTCTTCTGTTTAAAATCTTCCATTGGCTTTCTATTGCTCTTATTAAAAAAAAAATCCAAACTTGTTATCATGGTTTAGAGCTTTTCGTGGCCATTCTCCTCCCCGTCCACACTCCCCCTTGCTCACCCTCCTCTGGCCAGTCTCGTCTCCTTTCTGTTGCTCCAACGTGCGAAGCTCATCCCCACCTCGAAGCTCTGGCACTTGTTGTTCTCTGTGCCTATGATTCTCACGGCCAGTGCCTTCTTGCCCTCCAGGTCTTGGCACACAGCAGCCTTCTTGGGCCCCCCTCAACATAGCCTATACTCCATCTCATCCTCCTGCTTATTCTCTCAACAACTTTGCTTATTTTGGTTTACTTCTTTCTGTCGGCTCCATGAGGGCAGAGACCATTTCTCTCTCATTTGTGCTGTATCCCTTGCATTTTACAGTGCAAGTTATCTAGTACTTGATCAATAAACATTGTTGAAAGACTAAATGAGTGAATTTATCACAGGAAGTTCCATTCCAGGATTTGATCTTTCATTGGCCAATTACGGACTAAAATCACTTTTCACACTCCTTCACTTTTTTTTGGTTCTAAACTGCAAACCTAGAGCTATCAAGATTATTGAATGTATTAGTTTGCAATCCCACCAACAATACACAAGTGTTCCTCTCTCTCTGCATCCACACAAACATAACGCGAAGACACAGGCAAGTTGATCCTCAACAAAACAAAGAGAACAGCAAAACTTTTACATTAGGGGAAATAAACCATTCCTTCCTTCAGTGAATATTCACTGATTGCCTATGAGATGCCAGATACTGATGGGGCACCCATAATGCCCTGGCAGTTAGCTCAGCCCTTGAGTGGAGCTTAGAGTCTGTAAGAGGCAAACAGCAAACATATAAATCTATAATTATATCCTGGGCTAAGTGCTTTGAAGAGCACTTGTTGGGAGTAACAATGTTGAGAGGAACAATGTTGAGAGTGACAATGGGGAAGACAAGGTGGTCAGGAAACGCCTCTCTGAGAAGACAGAACATCTAAGTTGCAACCCAAGGATGGTGAGGGAAGTGTGAAAGGGAGGTGGCCCAAGGGAAAGGCCCCCAGCTGACCTGTATCTTAAAGTAGCAGTGCACAGCTTTGGTTGGTATGTCTCCGTGGATGAGGGCAAGCGAGGTCCCTTACAACAGGGACCATGCATGGCACTCTTTGCCACTCTCTCACACTCTCCTTTTAGCTAAATATTTAGGGAAATGGAATTTTTAAAAGTGAATTCTCTTTCCACAGATATGACTTTTGTACCACAGCTGTGGGTATCCTGGACTCAGAAGGAATACCAGACAGGTTCCTTCTTTGTCCCAACAATTTTGTTTCATGTCTTTATTATGTGTCTTTGGCTTCTTGAAGGATTGAAGCTGATCTGAAAAATCTCAGCACATCAACCTTTCCCTAGGTGGCATGGATTTTTCTCTCTCATCTCCAGAGAGGAAACCACTTACCTCCTCTGATTCTCCTGAGTGGTTGATAGCAGCACATTAGAGCAACACTTAGGCATTTATGGCATGAGTTTCTGGGCACACTTATTTAGGGAAAACACCTAAATTATTTAATAGTCCCTAACTCCTGCCAACTCATTATACAAGTCTGAGCCTGCGGGCCAGATGAGAAAGGAAGAACAAATAAAACATCAGTGCCCTGCTGGAGCCCCAGGACACTAATTCTGCTTCCGGACAAGATCTTTGTTAAACAGCCACTCTGTGCCAGGAGGGCCCCCATCAGTCATGCCCACAATGAGGATAACCAGGGCTTCCCCTTTTGGGTCTAGAGGACTCTAAGAAGAACAATGGATAAAACACTGGACTAGGAGTCTGCACACAGGATTGTAGCTCTGCTCATTGGCTACTAGAATTTGTCCCTACCCTACTGTGTGGCTGTGGACAAGTCTCATTGCCTTCCTGAACCTGAAAACCCCCTTTCTCTGGTAAAGTCAAGTCATCAAAGTACATCAGGAGCTTTCTAATGTATTTTTTAGCCACATAACCCTGGCTGCAGAGAAAATTTATATGGAGGCTCAATACAGAAAGTAGGTAAAGTAGAGCCATTTGTCCTTTGTCCCTGGGGGACAGGAGGGACCAGAAGGAGCTCCTTGAAACACCGCTTGAAACCACTGAGTTAGAAGCCACCATGATCTTTGATTCTAAAGGATCCAGAGGCTGCTTTGTTGCATGCTGTGGACAGAATTGTGTCCCCCATTCATGTCTTAAGGCCCTAATCCCCAGTGTGGCTGTATTTGGAAATAGGGGTTTTAGTAGGATATGGTTAAATGAGGTCATAAGGGTAGCGTACTAATCCAATAGGATCGGTGGCCTTATAAGAAGAGGAAGAGAGAGGCATGCACCGAGGAAAGGCCATGTGAAGACACAGCAAGAAGGAAGCCGTCAGCAAGCCAGGGAGAGAGCCCTCCTCAGGAACTGAGTAAGCTAGCCCCTTGATCTTGGATTTCTCAGACTCCAGAACTGTGAGAATAAACTTCTATTGTTTAAGCCACCCAGTCTACGGTATTTTGTTATGGCAGCCTGAACAAATAGTATACTTTAGCTGTGGATCCAGCAGCCTCTTAGTCCAAGGATGAGAGTGGCCATCATAACTTACAGTGTGACCCCTTTAATGCCCATAAATCAGTGCCCGAGTTTGAAGACAAAGGCATGTCCACTTCTTCCCCAGGGCTTCCCCATCTACTCCAGCTCCCATACATATCTTTCCTGCCTGAACTCTTCCTGCCTCCATGATTTGTTTGATTATCTCTTAATTGAATGAGGAAAATCAGCCTAACTTAAAATCATACAGGCAGGCAGTTAGGTCTTTCCAGTGTTCCCTCCTAACTCTTATTTTATTCCTCTGTCCAGAAATCCTTGCTAACCTCCCAGCAGGTATCAAATGAAGATGAAAATATCGCCTGCCCCGTTCTTGCCTTCCATAGCCTCTCTGTGGGTACTCTAGGCTGTGGACCACTCAGGGGGTCCCTCCACACTCCCTGTGTTTTTCTGCTTCCATACTTTATTTACTCTGTTTTTTCATCTGGGAGGCTGCTTCTACCACCTCTAACTGTTTAAGTTCTTCCCCCTCATCAAAGCCTAGCTCAGATGCCATCTTCTCCATAAAAGCTTCTTGAAATCTCTAGTCAGAAATATTATCACCCCTTCTGCACCTTCGTTGCCACTGACTATGCCGATCATGGCTCCTAACACCCATCCTCCTCTATAGCCATCTGATAACTTCCTAAATCTCCCTCTAAGTTATAAATGTCTTGAGAACAAGAACCATGTCTTATTCATCTTTTAATCTTATATAGTAACTGGCATAGTGCCTTGTAATTAGAAGGTGCACAATAAATAATGGTTAAATGAATGAATGGATGGATGGATAAATGAATTTGAGAATAACTGTATCCGATTAGGTAGGGAACAACTTAAGTATAGACAGAGACTTTAATATGCCTATGCATAAAAGAAGAAGTATGAAACCGGAATATGAGTTTGGGGGCAGATGTCAGAGATGAAAGCTACAGCAACTCATAATTCATTCAACAGCTATGTGTTTGTTAAACACTAACAATAAGCCAGGAACTGCTATGCTGCTGGTAAGCAAAACAGACAAGAGTCTTGCCTTCTTGGAATTCACAATGTAGAGAAAGAAAACAGATATGAAGTAGCCACTTGAATGTTCTACTAAATAATTATTATAATAAGTAGCTTGTTATATAAAGGAAAAGAAGAAGTTGCTCTGAGGAAGAATGGGATAGAGATATAATTTAGATTGAGGGATCAGGGAAGGGCTCTTCAAAGATGAAAATTAACTAAAGTTATAACCTGAAGCGTGAGTAGGGGTCAGCTAGGCTTACAGACAGACAAGGTCCCAAGACAGGAAACTGATGCCTGCAAGAAACTGCAAAGCCCGCAGGACCCAGCTGTAGAGGCAGGAGGACTGGTAGGAGAGGAGAACAGTGGGTAGGGGAGGACCCCAGGGGAGGAGTCTCAGTTTCTTCTAAGCACAATGGAGAGTCACTGAAGGATTTCAGCAGGGAGGGAACATTATCTTCTCCTCAATTTGGTTGCCTCAGAGAGCAAAGATTGGACTGGCTACAGGGAAGGGGATGTCTGTTTCTTCATCCCTTCACTGAAAGGCTGAAACTAGAAGATCTCTCGGGTCCCCCCAATACAGGCAATGTGGGATGTAGTCACTGCTCTGTTCCAGGCCTGCTGTGGTACCAGCTGGCTAGAAGTGGAACCTCCAGTATTTACCTGGCTGCTCAGAGCCTCCCTCATTTGTACACTGTTCTGACTTCTCTTAAACACCTTTTGGCACTTACCTATTTATAAATCTGTCATTCCCACTCCTGATTCCACCCCATAGACTATAGCTCCTAAAAAGGAACTTGCCTTAAAGATTCAATTTTTATCTCTACTGCCTGTCTCAATAAACATTTGCTGAATGAAAGAATAAATGATGTGACAATTTTATGAATGAATGAATGAATGATACAACAGTTATATACCAAATTACTTTGAGAACAATTATTTGATTGGAGCAAGAATAACTGAAGTGCACATAAAGAGTTTATCTATATATACATATAATACTAAAAATGGGTTATAGTCCATAGATAGTATCACACTTTAAGAGACTGCGTTCTTGCACTTTACTTGCCTATTTATCTCCACACCCTGGAGGAAAATAATTTTCATAATAAATTCACTCTGATACCTCTATGGAGAGTGAGGTCTCCACTACCAACCCTATGCCTCCCTCTTCTAGACCCCAGGAGAGAATGAGTCAAAAGCTGATTTTACTGGGCAGATTTCAGGCCACTAACTGGCCCTCTCTTCTCTGCTTCCTGTCTCAGGAGCAGTAACTGAGGCACTTCCCACCCAAGCCTGAAGACCAGCTGCAGAGAGATCCTCCCTGGACTCGAGCACAAGATGCATGCTCTCATCAACTTTACTCAAAATCTCTGTAGGGAGGTATCAAGCCCAAGCCCACCCAATAACGGAGTGGCTCATGGTTTGCAATTTGCCATGTATGCATAGAGCCAACTCGGGAACATCAAGGGAGAATACGTGGCTAAGGCAAAGCAAGATTTGGCTATTTCTGGATCCTCTTGGTCAGAGAAATTCCCATTCCTCTGGAGGCATGAAGAGAAAATACCCTGAGTCAGAGTATATTAGTGTTCTGTGGGGGTCAGAGAGGTGAGCTGAGGAAATGAGAATGTCTTGGAAATTGTTTAGTTACAAGAAACAGAAAGTCACCTCAACTAACTTAAGAAGAGAGGCATTTGTCGTAAAGACACAGGACAATTCAGAGAACCAAATCGGATCATAGGGAAAGCAGACGATAGATGACACAGAGATGAGGAGTTAGTGAAAGGTTAAGGAAGTAGAGATAGCAACTGAGGATGGTTCTCTGAGAAAGTTCAGCAATAAAGTAGAGCTATAAGCCAGTCACCCAAGGGAGTATTGGGGAAGACAAGGTTCCCGGAACATAAATTGAGGGATAGGAGTCATAGGAGGAGCAAGGAAGGAAAGGAAAGATGAGATAATTGATGCACAGTAGATGCTCGGTAAATGCTTGCAAATTAATTGGAACCACCTGGGCTGAGGAGAAATAAAGTTGAATATCGCTCAAGGGACACTGCGTATATTTTTATCTCTGTCCTACATGGTAGGCGGCTACTCTGATTCCTCAAGTGCTGCAGTGGGGGCACAAGCCATTACCCTCTGAGAAAATCCGCAGCCCCCTAAGGCTACAGCCAGGGGAAAAGGGAGACTGCCACAGCTCTCAAAGCCAAGGTAGTGAGACTCTGATGGCAGCTGCCATTGTTTCCCACATATTGTGAGACCAAATGGATTGAAGAGCCCAGAAAGTAGGCAGGGATAGCCAAGACCACATTTCTAAATTGACAGCGTGAATCATTATCAGCCAAATACAGTCCCCACGGAAGTTGGTCTTAAAGCGAACTCTTGCTTCTGGATCAGGACAATAGGAGGTCGAGAGAAAGGGCCAGTGGTTCAACCTCATTATACTGGCCATCAAACAGTAGTTAAGAGAGGTAAGCTGGGTAAATGAGATGTCTGAGAGAGATTTGGGTTGCAAAGAACAGATGATCACTCAAGCTAATCTGAATAAAATGGAATTTATTTCAAGGATCCAGAGGAAGCTCATAGAACAAAATCGTTTAAAAAATAATCCAATGATCCTTAGAGGAAATGGGAGTTGACATGCTCCCTTTCTTTCTCTTTCTCCCTCAATCTTCTTTTCACCTCAAGATGCATGTCTTTCACATCTTCCACACTGTCATCATCATATTTCTCCCTCCCCAGACCAGTTTCTGTGCTCATGATCCCACTTTTATGTGGCCCATCATGAATGCCCTGAAATTGTGGCCTCACCCCCCGTTGATGGAACCTCATAGCAAAGCTCCCCCAAATTAACGGGTTGGTCTGTGTGTTCCCATTTGATAGTCCTTGCAAAGAGCCATTTATTGCTCAGCCAGGGCCAGGAATCTACACTAGTATAATCAGGTATTAAGAGATGAAGGCACATAATAATTAGAGCCACCCCTTCCAGGCTGTGGATGGGCAGGTTTTCCGAGAATGAGGTGGCATGGGAGGAAATGATTGAGAGAGTTAGCTCAGAGGGTCTGGCTGAATGCCACACTCTGGGCTGAACCTGATTTACCAAGCATTATGGGAAAAGCTGGCTCTAGTCTCTCATCTTCTTTTGCTCAAATTGGGAAAACTATTTGCTCGAATTGGGAGCAAGGGGAAGAAAATGTCGAGAGATCCATCTATTAGATTTCTACACTTCCCTGTGGCTTCACGGCCCCTGCCCTGCTCCCATTGCCACATCTCACCTGGCCCAAGGTGTGAACTAGCCAACCCCCTCTGTGACTGGGCAGGAACCATGAAGGAACTCATCGCATAACCCATTGGGAAAAGGTGGTGGCCTCAACGTGTCTATCTCTATATTGGACCGATGCAAACTTGTTCTCTCCCTTCCAGACAGCTCCATTGCCACCTCCTTTGTGAGGCTCTCTGCACTCCCCTAGGGAGAGAGGGCTACAACCCTGTGCTCCCGTTGACCTCTTTTCACAGCTTCACTAAGCTACATGGTCATCATCGGTCATACTCTCATTTTCCAGACTGTGAATCCCAGGGGAAGCATCTTCACCTTCATTACTGAGCCCCCAGCCCACAGCATGACACATGTCGAGCATTTGATCAATGCTCGGTGAGTAAATAGCCCAGCAGTGGCCACTCTGGATCCACCTAACAGTCTTTCTCGGTTTGGTGCTCCTAGAGACCCGTCAGGGTATGATTTGGGGTGGTTCTCAGTGACTAAAGATATTCCCAGATACCCTAGAGTTGGGAATAGGAAAAGATGGAAGATGTATGGCTAGAAAAAGAATAGGCTAACTGTCTCCATACATCTGAAGACCTTTCGTCTAGAATTAAGATAAAACCTCCAATAAATGACCACGAGGAAAAAATAGAATCAACGGCAAAAACTCTAGGGAAAGAGATTCCAGTTCAGCATAATATTCTGAGAGGTATTGACGTCCCAAGATGGATGAGGTTGGCTGCCGAGGTGGTAGGCAACCTGTCACAGGGATGCTGAAGGACAGCACAATCCTGAAATGGCTCATTGGACTAGATATTTGATTAGCATCATTTAAAGTCAACAGTTAATCTATGTTTATTGTTAAAAAAAAAAAAGTTTAACTGTAAATGAAAAAAAAAAAACTGCTCTTAATTTCACAACTCAGAGTTAATCAGTGCTAACATGTCAGGTTTCAGTCATCCCTTAGTATCTGTGGGGAATTGGTTTCAGGACCCTCTGTGGATATGAAAATCCACAGATGCTCATGTCCCTTTTATAAAATTGTGTAGTATTTTTGGACAACCCACACACATCCTCCCCATATACTTTAAATCATCTCTAGGTTACTTATAATAGCTAATACGATGTAAATTTTATATAAATAGTATTTGTATTGTTGAGAAAATAATGAGAAGAAAAAGTCTGCACATGTTCAATGCAGATGCAACCATCCTTTTTTTTCCCTGAATATTTTCAATCCTCAGTTAGTTAAGTCTATAGACGCAGAATGCATGGATACAGATGGCTGGCTGTACATACAGTCTTTTCCCTAGTATTGGCACTTAAAATCTATATTTGTTTACAAATATAAATTGTTTCACTCATAATTTATTGTATAATTGAATCTTTGAGTCTTCTTCAAAGCCTACATTCCCTTAAGACATCTATGCAAGGCCATTCATGTTTACTTAAACTCTTCTTGGAGATATTTATTCATTAGAGGCCTAGTAATATAATACCCAATCATATTTATGTATTAATTACTGATGACTCACCATGATATAGTCAGGCACAGTGAAAAGAGCACTGGATTAACGGTCAAGAGATCTGGGTTCTAGTCCTCAGGTCAGATATTTACTGGTTGTGCAACCTCTCTAAGCCTCAGTTTACCCAACTGTAAAATGAAGAGTTTGGATGAAGTGCTCCAAAGGGTTCTCTTGGAGGTTATTACTTCATTAGTATATGAGCAAAATGCTCTGATAGTCAATTTGTGGGCTACAGAGTGTTAAAAATGGAATTTGTTTTCTAGCAGCTTACACTTTCATCGAGGACTTACATACACGAAACAGCTGAGTAACAATTTAAGACCATCATTGATGCAAGTGCCAAAAATAGTGGTAGAAGTAATGTCCACTGCAGAAACTGAGGTCTATATCACCCCTAGCACTGATGATGTCAAGTTCATTACATACTATGAGGAAACACTTCTACAGAGGATATTGTGTTGTACCACCTACATTTCACTTTCTGGAGAGAGACACTCATTCCCCTAACTGCCAGTAATATTGACTATAGATAATTTATACCTGCATACTTCTCCAGAAATTTCTCTTGGCCAAAGGGAGCTTCCTTGACTAAGGTTATGCCACCTTCCTGACAGTAGCCCACGCTCGATAACCAGTCTACCTGAGGTTTGGCCCCCTTGTCTGAATACTACAGAACTGTGAAGGGCCATTTCCACTCCAGAGATCCCAATAGGATTGGCTGGGATCTCTCTTCCCACTGCATTACAGTTCAAATTTTCCCTGTGCCAAATCCTGCTTCTCTCAGATGGTGTTCCGCAGTGCACACCCCAATAAACCTCCTGCATGAAAATCTCCACCAAAAATATGATTCCAGGGAACTTGATCTATGAAAACGTCCTCTTATTTGTCCTAAAATGTTATAAAAACAAACTACAAACCCACAGGTCCAAGCAGACAAGTCAGTCCTAAGCAGGGGATACATGAAGAAATCCACATCAAAGAACATCATAATTATGAAACTGTTGGAAACTGGTGATAGACATAACATTTTAAATTAAGCCAAAGGGGGGAAGAGTGGGAGAGGTTACATACATAGGGAGGAACAAAATTAAGAATTTCAACACATTTCCCCTCGGAAACAATGCAAGTCAGAAGATGGCGGAGTCGCATCTTTAAAGAACTGAAAGAAAAAAACCTGTCAGTCTAGAGTTCCATACAGAGTTAAAATATCTTTTAACAAAAGGAGGTAAAATAAAGGTGTTTCAGGTATACAAAAACTGAGGTAATTTATCACCAGCAGAGTAGCACTGTAAGAAATGTGAAGAAACATTCAGATAGAAAAAAGAAAAAAACACAAGATGCAAATTAGGATCTACACAATGGAGTGGAAAGCACTGGAAATGGTAAGTATGAGAATGAATATAGAAGATGTTTTTTCTTATTTTTAAATCTCTTTAAAAGATAAATGACTGTTTAAAGTAAAAATATCAACAACACACTTTGGGGGTTTATAAGATACGTAAAAGTCAAATGTGTAAGCACAAAAACACAAAGACCAGGAGGCAAAATTAAAAATAGAACTGTATACTGTTGTACAGTTCTTATACTATATATAATGTCATAATAGTATTAGAAAGTGGGCTGTGTTAAGTTAAAAATATATTCTAGAAACCCTAGCACAAC
Source organism: Microcebus murinus (assembly GCF_040939455.1). Classification (NCBI taxonomy): domain Eukaryota; kingdom Metazoa; phylum Chordata; class Mammalia; order Primates; family Cheirogaleidae; genus Microcebus; species Microcebus murinus. The sequence continues at coordinate 90,744,521 of NC_134105.1, forward strand.
CACTGAAAAACGAAAGCAAAAGGAAAACAATAGATAAGGCAATAAAGAAGATAAAATGAAATCATTTAAAAGTATGTAATTAATTTTTAAAAGTCAGTAAAATACAAATAAAGCTGGGGTGGAGGAACAAGAACAAATGGGTCAAATAGAAAACAAATACCACAGTGGCAAACTAAAGCCCAACCACACTGATGATCACCTTGAATGTAAACAGTTTAGATACAGGAATTAAAAGGCAGAGTTGTCAGAGTGAATTAAAATATCTAATGTTAAGAGAAGAAAAACCAAACAAACCTAGAATTCTGTGTTCTGCAAAGAAAAACTGAGAAAATTTGTCAACAGTATACATGCCTTGCAAGAAATGTCAAAAGAGATTCTTCAGAGAGAAGGAGAAGTATATAGGTCAGAAACTTGGACCCACATAAAGAAAGAAAGAGCATAAGAGAAAGAATAAATAGAGATAAAATAAACTATTTTGCTTACTCCTATCTAATCTAATAGATAACTGCTAGCTCAAAATAATGATAGCAACAATGCATTGGATGATTATAGTTCATGGATATGTAAAATGAATAGCAGCAATGACATAAGGAATAAAAGGGAGCAATAGGAAGTACCCCATTATAATATGTATTTACACTGTCTCTGAAGTCATATAATATCACTTAAAAGTGGACTCAGGGTAGTGTAAATATATATTGCAAATTCTGGAACAATTACTTCAAAACATTTTTTTAAATTTAATTTTATTTTTTCCAGCATATTGTGGGGGTACAAATGTTAAGGTTACATATAGTGCCCTTGCCCCTCTCCTCCCTCGAGTCAGAGCTTCGAGCGTGTCCATACTCTAGTTGGTGCGCATCGCATTCATTATGTGCGTATATACCCATCCCCTCCCCCGACATCTGCCCGACACCCGATAAATCTTATTCTTATATGTCCATTTAGGTGTTGATCAGTTAATACCGATTTGCTGGTGAGTACATGTGGTGCTTATTTTTCCATTCTTGGGATACTTCACTTAGTAGAATGGGTTCCAGCTCTAGCCAGGAAAATACAAGAGGTGCTATATCACCATTGTTTCTTACAGCTGAATAGTACTCCATGGTGTACATATACCACATTTTATTAATCCACTCATGTATTGATGGGCACTTAGGTTGTTTCCACATCTTTGCAATTGTGAATTGTGTGCTATAGACATTCAAGTGCAGGTGTCTTTTTCATAGAGTGACTTTTGTTCTTTTGGGTAGATGCCCAGTAATGGGATTGCTGGGTCAAATGGTAGATCAACTTGTATCGCTGTAAGGTATCTCCATATTGCTTTCCACAGAGGCTGAACTAGTTTGCAGTCCCACCAGCAGTGTAGGAGTGTTCCTCTCTCTCCGCATCCACCCCAACATTTATTGTTTTGAGATTTGTTAATAAGGGCCATTCTCACTAGAGATAAGTGATATCTCATTGTGGTTTTGATTTGCATTTCCCTGATAATTAGAGATGTTGAGCATTTTTTCATATGTTTGTTGGCCATTATGCTGTCTTCTTTTGGAAAGTTTCTGTTCATATCCTTTGCCCATTTTTTGATAGGGTTGTTTAGAACTTAGGAAAATCAGCAAGGAAAAAACAAAAAAACATTTTTTTTTTTTTTTTGAGACAGAGTCTCACTTTGTTGCCCAGGCTAGAGTGAGTGCCATGGCGTCAGCCTGGCTCACAGCAACCTCAATCTCCTGGGCTCAGCGATCCTTCTGCCTCAGCCTCCCGAGTAGCTGGGACTACAGGCATGCACCACCATGCCTGGCTAATTTTTTGTATATATATTTTTAGTTGGTCAATTAATTTCTTTCTATTTTTGGTAGAGACGGGGTCTCGCTCAGGCTGGTTTCGAACTCCTGACCTTGAGCGATCCGCCCGCCTCGGCCTCCCAAAGTGCTAGGATTACAGGCGTGAGCCACCGCGCCCGGCCTAAAAAAAACATTTTTTAAAGAAATATAACTGATATGCTAACAGAAGAGAGAAAATGGAACCATACAAAATGCTTAATCAAAACCAGAGAAGCCTCTATAAAAACAGTGGAAGTTTTTTAAAAAAATAAAGTACAATGAATAGAAAACAGTTACAAATTTGGTAGATATTACTGTAACAATAATTATTTTAAATTTGAATGGTCTAAATATACCAATTAAAAGACAGAGACATCAAAGTGGATTTTTAAAAATCAAGACCAAACTATAAGTTGTCTGTAAGAAATCCTGTACATATCGGGACACATATGAATTAAAAGGAAAGAAAGAGAAACAGGGAAGAAGAGGGAGAAAGAATTAATGTTTAGTGGGTATAGAGTTTCAGTTTTGCAAGATGAAAAAGTTCTAGAAATTTGTTGCACAATGTAAATATACTTACCACTACTGAACTATACACATAAAAATGGCTAAGATGGTAAATTTAATGTTAAGTGTTTTTACCATAATAAAAAAAGTAAAGGGATAGAGAAATATATAACATACTAACAATAATTAAAGGAAAGCAAGAGTAGCTATATTAATTTCAAATTTCAAAGCAGGAGTAGCCATATTAATTTCTACCTTCATTTTGAAGGTAGACTTCAAAGCAAGGAAAATTATCAGGGATAAAGAAATCAACTAACCAAGAGCACATAACAATAATACATATTTATGCACTTAATAACAGAGCTCTAAAATGTACAAAGCAGAAACAAAACTTCAGGAAGAAATTGACAAATCCACAATTGTGGTCAGAGATTTCACACTGCTCTCTAAATAATTGATAAAACCAATAAACAGAAAATAAATTTACAGAAGACATGAACAACACTATCAACAACTTGATCTGGCATTTTTAAAATACTCTATCCAACAGCAGGAAACATATGCTTTTCAAGTGCATACACTAAATATTTACCAAGATAGACCATATTCTAGACCATAAAACAAGTATCAATAAATTTAAAAGAATTAAAATCATCCACAGGATGTTCTCTGACCACAATGGAATTAAAGCAGATATCAATACCAGAAGAATATATAAAAAAGACACACTATTTGGAAACCAAGCAATTTCCTTTTAAATAACCCATGGGCCAAAAAATAAATTGCAAGGGAAATCAGAAAATATTTTGACTGGGAAAAAAAAAAAAAAGAAAATACAGCATATCAAAATTTCTTCTTTTTAAGTTAAAGCTAAAGCATGGCTTACAGGATAATTTATAGCATTGAAACCTTATATTAGAAAAATAGAAAGGTTTAAAATCAATAACTAAGCTTCCCCCTTAATAGACTTGAAAATAAAAGCAAACCCAAAGCAAAAGGAAGTAATAATAAAGATAAGGGCAGAAATCAATGACATAGAAAATGGGAAAAGTAATGGAGAAAAACAATGAAACCAGACCTATTTCTTTAAAAATATCAATAAAAGTGATAATCTTCTAGACAAACTGATCAGGAGAGAGAGAAAGAGAGCAAATTACTAATATCATCACGAGTAAGAGAAGGGGCATAACTATAGATCTTACCGACATTAAAAGGAGATTAGCAAATACTATAAACACTTTATGCCAATAAATATAACAGATAAAATGGGCAAATTCCTTTAAAGATACAAACTATGAAAATTCATTCAAGAAAAAATAGCTTGAATAGCCCTGTATTTATGAAGGAAATTTGAGTTTGTAGTTAAAACCTTCCTATAAAGAAAACTCTGGGTCTAAACAGCTTTACTAAAGAATTCTACCCAAAATTAAGAAATATATATATATGTTTTCTACATAGATTCTTCCACAAAATAAAATTTGAGGGAGTGCTCTGAGCTCATTCTATTATTCCAGCATTACCCTGATCCCCAAACCAGATGGTTATTCTAAGATGACTAATCTATAAACTAATTTCCACCATAAATATAAATACAAAAATCCTTAACAAAATGTAAGCAAATTGAATCCAACAATGTATAAAAAGGCTAATACATCATGACCAAGTGATATTTATCTTTAGAATGCAAGATCCATTTAACAAAAAATCAAAGTGTGATGGTTGGGTTTTCATACTCATGTGTAAGATGTGCTTCCTTCAAACCTTGTTACATCAGTGCATTACCCATCTGACATGGGAAAAAAATGAAAAACAAAATCAGTGTAGTAACCATATTAATAGTCTAAAAGAAAAATCAGGCAGGCACAGTGGCTCATGCCTATAATCCCAGCACTTCAGGAGGCTGAGCAGGAGGATCACTTGAGGCCAGGAATTTGAGACCAGTCAAGGAAATATATAGTGAGATCCTGTCTTTACAAAAATAATTTTTAAAAAATTAGCCAGGCACGATGGCATGTGTGTGTGGTCCCAGCTACTTGGGAGGCTGAGGTGGAAGGATAGCGTGAGCCCAGGAGTTGGAGGTTACAGTGAACTATGATCGTGCCGCTGCACTCCAGCCTAGGCATCAGAGCAAGACCTTGTTTCAAAAATTAAAGAAAAATAAAAAAAGAAAAATCATATTATCATCTCAATAGTTACAGAAATTTCATTTGCCTAATTTCAAAACACCCATTCATGATAAAAAAAAAAACAAGACAAAACAAAATGCTCAGCAAACTTAGAAGGAAATCTGATAAAGGGCATCAGTGGGAACTCCAGCTAGTGTAATAGTAAATGGTGAAAAAATGGAATGTTTTTCTCAGGAACAAGATCAGAAACAAGGGAAGGATTTCTGCTCTCCCTACTCCTATTCAACATTGTGCTGGAGGTACTAGCCAGGTGCAATTAGGCTAAATAAATAGCATCCAGACTGGAAAAGAAGAAATACAATTTTTATTCTAAAATTTATTTTCTGTAATTTCATAAGCAGATGACATTTGAGTATGGACTTAAGGAGAATGAGGCTCGGGTCTCAACCTCTCTTGATTCTTGGTACTGAACTGCCTCCAGCCCAGACAAAGGGAGCTGTCCCTGCGGCATGCTGGAAGAACAGGTAAGGTTTGGTGCCAAAGCCTCATGGTGATGAAACTGGGGCATTGACCTGGCTTCGCCCTCTGTACACATTGCCTTAAGGAACACTCCAGAGTTGTCAGTGGTTGACGCAGACAGCCAAGAACTCAGAAACCTGGGTCCCGGTCATCTCTTCCTTAATCTTTCTCTTACCAACAGTCAATGATGTTTTTTAGTCAGTGACAGACCACATTCATATATGATGACGTTCCCATTGGATTAAAATGAAGCTGAAAAATTCCTATCTCCTAGTGATGTTGTAGCCATCATAACTGCATAGCACAATGACTTTATTTTTTTCTGAATTTACTATAGCCTAAGTGTGCAGGGTTTATAAAGTCTACAGTAGTGTATGGTAATGTCCTAGGCCTTCACATTCAGTCACCACTCATTCAGTGACTCACCCAGAGCAACTTTCAGGCCTGCAAGCATCATTCATGGTAAGTATCTTATACATGTGTACCATTTTTAGTTTTTTATACTGTATTTTTACTGTGCCTTTTCTATGTTTAGAAACACAAATACTTACCATTGTGTTACAGTTGTCTTCAGTACAGTAACATGTGTAAGTTTGTAGCCTAAGAGCAATAGGCTATACCATATAGCCTAGGCGTGTAGTAGACCGTGCCATGTGGGTTTGTGTAAGTACAGTCTATGATATCTGTACAATGATGAAGTTGTATAACGATGCATTTCTCAAAACATACCCTCATCACTAAGAGATCCATGACTATATATGGTGATTACTCCACAGAGGCGGAATGGGCCACCTCTCCCCACCTGTAATTTGGTTCCAAATGTCAAGACCGATGTTGCCCTATACCCACATGTCAAGAGTGTGTGAAAATGTTTATTGCTCAAATATAAGGTTCTCTGGGAAGAGCAGGATAGACTTCCAAGTAGGATCAAACATGGCTTGAGAGAGAGCAACAAGGGACATCTGAGTTGGAGTTTATGGTGATCATGGAGTGGGGCTGTGTTCGGGGCCTGGGCTTGCATGGTCTGAACTGAACACTGGTCCCAAAGCAGGAAGCACCCTGGCTTTCTTAAAAGCCCACCCACATGGAAGAAGAAGGAGAAAAGGAGGGTGGGCTACAAAGCTGTCAGCAGTCAGACATCAAAAATGGAGCCAGCCTGTTTATTACACCCACACCACGATTAATTCCTTCAAAGAGCTGCCTCCCCAGATCTCTGCCTCGGTGTGAGGAGCAGCTCCCTAAGGCCCCACTCCAGCAACATCTGTCTTGGGAAGAGCAGGCTGCTAAGGTGGGAGAATCACTCCCACGCAGGAAACAGCCGTGTGCGTGCAGGTGACAGGGCCTAATGAGCTAGCAGAGAATATCTAAATTGCTAAACAAGATAGTATATGTACTACTGTGTTTATCACTAAGCATTTGCAGTAAAAATCAAAGTGATGCCATTATGTGCTCCCCAGTGGCATGTACTTGGAAACGCTCCTTTCTTTTAGCCCAAATTGATTTGGGGTTGTATATAATTCTCTCTTTCAAACAGCAATTGAAAATCTGAATGGTGGGGGACTGAGCAGAGGAACAGGGAGGAGCTTCAAGCAAGGGCAGGAAAGAATCTGCTCAGCCACCTGGGAGAGGGTTGTGGCAGCCTCATCCGTCTCCACTGTCCTATGGCAGGGACCCTCTGCAGTATGGTGTAGAGGAAAGCACCTTGGCTTTGAAGCCAACTGACAAATGTTAACTCTGGCTCAGTAACTTAATATGTGACCTTAGGAAATTTATTTTCTTATAACCTCACTTTTACCAACTATAAATTAGGGATAACAATACCTACCACAATAAGATTGTCCTAAGAGATAAATTAGAAAATTTATGGAAGTTTCTAGTGTAATATGTGCCACGTATACAATAGGCACTCAGCAAATGTTAGTGCATTTCTTCCACCACATACATCCTTAGGACAACCACCAATAACAAAAAATTGTTTAACAGATAGCCATGTTTCTTATCTCTCCATTCTTCTGTCCCTGGTGCATAAATTGCTCTCCAAAATTACCAAAAAGGATCTTATCTGCACTCTAAAACCTCCAGAGACCTCACCGCCTCCTCGGCACAGTCCATCTTCCAGGCATGCTAACAGAAAGCTTCCCTTAAACCAAACTGGACTCTGGCTTGCCACGGCACAGCACCTCCCAAACTGTGTTGATAGAAAAGTATTCAGGAGGGTGTCAGCAGTTAAGCAGAAAATAAAATGAAGCCTTTGGTTTCCATTTCTGACACCATTTCGGACCAGATATCTTGAAGAACCATTGAGGCACAAAGAACCCAAGAAGGCTGTGTGAAATATTTTCAAATATGTTTTTAAACACATAGAGCATAGTGGAGGCAACACGATAACAAGGAAAATCCTCATAAGCCACTTAAGACACAAAAGATCAACTTGATGTTGGAGAGGTGAGTGCTGAGCAGCCAATTGCCCTGAAGACACCTGCTCATCGTTGGCAACCTGGAATTTCCTTTTCAATGGGTTTTTCCTGGAGGAAAAAGAGCCTGGGGTCTATAGAAAGGTGGAAGTGAATCCAAGACCCTTGCATGAATCTGAGACCACAAAAGCTCAGTGAAAGGAAGAACTAGAGGAAAGAACTCCACAAAGGGAGTCAGGAGGGAATTTGCCTGCCTTAGTCTCGGGACTGAAGAAAGGAAGAGACACCAACTTGGGTAGATTATGCGTGGAATTCATACATCTGAAAAGTTTTTAAAAATCCAGTAATAGGTTAAAGAGATCTCAATTTGCTCATAATCCCAAAATGAGTAGAGCAAATGCAAATTCTATCTAGAGAATTTGGCACCTTAGACTCAGGTTCAGAGAATTTTCACAGCTAAGTTCCAATGAGCATTATTAATTCACAATCTAAAAGCATAAGTTAGATAATATGCATTCTTTTAATATATTCATGAAAGATTGATGAAAATTTATCTTATACATAACCATAAAGCAAGCCTCAAAAATTCAGAAAATTGGTACATACAAACAGGGTTCTTTAGGCACAACAAAATTAAGTTATAAATCAATGCAAAAAGATACATTTTTAAATCTTCAAATAAATTTTAAAACTCATGATAGTCTTTCCAAAAATATCAAACTTAAATCTGACCAAGCTTCTCTATGCATCTACCAATTTCCTGGAAATACAAAAACAGAGAAACGTGTTAAATTATACCATGAAGATGCAATGATCAAAATCCAGACTGTGGAAAACTCTATAGGACAAACTACTCAGCTTCTTAAACATATAAATTTATAAATTTGGGGGGCAGGGGAAGGAGTAATGGAGGAGAAAATATAAATAAAAAAGAAATTTAAAGACATTCAGTTAGTACAAATGTATGGATTCCATTTGGATCCTAATCCATACAAACCATTGAAAGGGTGAGAAGACATTAAAAGAAAGTTAGATATTCAAGTATTTACTGAATATTAATGATATGAGAAATTATTATATGATGTATGGGATTTGCTTCAAAATAAAGTGGGGCTAAAGTGGAGAGCTTTAGTGGAGGGTTAAAGTGGAGAGCATGTAAGCAGAACAAGACTGTCTATGAGTTGATAATCGCTGAGTGGCCGATAGAAGCATGGGAGCCCATTAAATTATTCTATTTTTGTATATGTTCAAAATTATCAGTAATAAAATGTTTAAAAGAAACTAACGAATTCAGCATAAGAATGAACATTACAGGCCAAGCACTTTGATTTACTCATGATTTACTTATGATTTACTCATCTTTCTCAGCCCACACCTGCTCTTTAATACTGTTCTATACTACTGGAAGTAGTATAGTAGTAAGACTGAAAGTCTTCAAAATGCATTTCTCAGTTTCCATTGTCAGCTGCCTTCCTTTTTTATTCCATTAATGGGAATTTGAAGTTACTGTTAGAAGATCAGAGTGAATAAAGAGGGAGGTTTCCTACTTTTGGCTCCAACAGTGTGGCAGTTGCTGGTTGTTGTAGCGACGGCAAAGATAGGGAGAGCCCAAACTCCTGAAGCATGGGTGAAGGCAACATCTTTTCTGTGGCTCCAACCCTGGTCAAGACAGCACCTTTTTTGTGGGCCCAGAACTGAGTGAGAGAGTTTCTCCACTAGCACAGCAGCAGGTGCTCCTAATGGGCTCCAATTTAGAGGCAGCAGCAGCTTCTAATCTTTAGGTATCACTCCTTTTTCCTCTTTACTCTTCCAGCACCTTTTCTGCTCCTCTTTGCCCCTTCAGCCCTTCCAAAATATGCATATCCAATTCCCTTTATTAAATTCTCTTTATTCAAAATACCTACAGTGAGTTCTGTATTCCCGACTAGACCCTGACTGATAACAGTACTTGGAGTCAGGATTACCTGCAGAAAGGGAAACTCAAGAATGGAATTCTGGGACTGGGTTGCTGACCTGTTTGAGTATGAGTGAAACGATAATCTCACTACACATGGAAAATGGGACACTGTAAATCCATGCCTTGCAATGCCATCACAGTTCCTCAGATCATCACTTGTGGTTGCTTGGAATGTAGGGCCAGGCTTTGGAAGGCCAAGTGGCTACTTAACTGTTATGACGATGACTATAAAGACTGGGGTAGTCTAGCTATCTCTGACAACACAGGAGAGTTTACACAAAGAAAATGATAAATTCAAAGATTTGAACTTTCAGCATAATGCGTGGTCAGGAAACTGGGGAGTGTTTGTGGCAGCACTACAATCATCCCTGAATTGTTGTAGCCACAAGACTGATATGGCTGAAATTGAGATTCCAAATGTTACCGTGTGTGGTGTGGAGTTACAATATAAGTTTAATTCATAGCTTCATCAATTCTCCTATGTGAAAATTAGGACTTGACTAGGAAGTAGAAACCTGAGACTTTGAATGGAGACAGTTTGGTAGATTTGGAAGAATCTAAGAAACTAAATCCTCCAAATCCTCCAAGCTTCCCTTGCTAACAGGAGCAATTACTTTTTCCCCTTTCAAGAAATCTAGTCAACCCTTGCTATGAGAACCTCCCCTGAGACAGTGCCTTTCAAGGGATTGCCATACTCCTCAAGACTCACCCCAATATACACCTATTACTTCTACTTTCATAACTAGAATTAGATCTCAGTAAAAGTCTCATGCAAAGGACATAGGTTATATACGCCAAAAGAATTGCATTTTTCTGCTTGTTTATTTTACTAGAAATCCGGGAAATATGTGTAGGAGTGGATTCCTAGAAGGATGTACATAGCCTTGGATAAGGCAGAATTTATTAATATATGTACACTTTCCTGAGATTCTATATTTAGCTTTAGTAGTTAGAAATGGCTCTGACAGTTTGCTTGATTGACTGAAATTTGAACTAAAAAATGGTCTGTAATAAATGAAATTGATATGCCCAAATTCCATGGCATAAAGTACAGAGAGAAATTGAGTTGAACTCTCAGGGTGGCAGCATTCAATAGTATTGCGTCTAAAACCCACAGTGAATCCCACTGTGGGTCCTGCTGGTCTTCCTTGATTCTAGCCCTTTCCCTACAGCCTTCCTGTAGGTACAATATTTTCAATGATACCTTTACCCCAAATTCTTTTTCTATTGAAGTTAGCCTAGGTTGCCTATAACAAAGAAACATGAATTGTATTATTTGTATTTTTATCTTTCAGCTAAAAGGCTATTTAGTAACCTACATTGTATTAACTTTAATTTCAATGATAATCTGTTTCTCAGGTCATGCAAGGGAAAAAGACAGGGAGAATAGTGGTGGGGAATAACAAATCAGGGAAATGCAGATTAAAACCAGAATGAGATATTTGTTCACACCCACTCAGTTGTAAAAAATAGAAATTCTGAAAAAACAAGCATTGGTTGTATGTGAACAGAGGTGGAAGTATAGACTGGTGCAACCACTTTGGAAAATAGTTTGTAACAGAGTTGGCTATGTGTGCAACTCATTGTGATATGACCCAGCAATATCTACTTTAAGAAATAGATCATAGAAAAACTCTTGCTTGTACACGCAGGAGTAAGTACAATGCTCACAACAGCATTATTGGTGATAACAAAAAGAGAAAAATGGAAGTACTCCAAATGTTCTATAGGAAATGGATAAATAGCTTGTGATGCATTCATACAATTGAATATTGAACAGCTATAAAAATGAATTAATTATAGAACACATCAACATAGATGAATCTCACCAACATAATGTTTAATGAAAAAAGGCAACTCACAGAAGATTATGAAGAGAATGATTCCAGATTGGTAGAATATATAAAAGAGAGGAAACCAAACAATTTTCAGTTTGAGGATACACAAGCGGTAGAATTCAGGATGAAGTTACCTCTAGAGAGAGGAGAGAAATGTGAACCAGGAAGGACACACAGGGGACTTCTAAGGGATCAAAAAGATTCTATTTCTTAAGGTAATGTATTGCCACATTTTAAAGCCATTTATATGTATTATAGATACTGTTTTATAATTATAAAATGATCATAATTTTTTAGAAGGCAATTTTATGACTCAGCTGGCTGCTACTTTAAATGCTCATGAATTTGAAAAAAAAAATTAGTTTTTTTAACAAAGAAAGTCTCTTCTGCCTAAACAATCTTGTTTACCTGCATAACAGGTTTTATTTTATTTGTAATGGCAGGGCTCAGCATCTTTAATATAGTAATGTGAATCATGAATCTCCAGGAGAGGGATTTAGAATTCCATAATTCCCAAACTTTTTTAACCATAGAATATTTAGACTTGGAACACCTAAAATACAGATATGGTTTAAGAAAAATACTTTTCTACAGATGTGTCCTAGTTCTATGCCACACCACCCACCCCCAACCTGGAGCTATTCATTTCTGCATTCTTAGTCTCAAACCTTAGCTGAGCGTCTAGGACACTGCTTCCCATCTGCCTACCTACACTCCTGTTCATCGCTGGCTCCTGGGTTCCTAGAGATATTGCAAGACCTGCTAGCTTGGAAAAGACCACACTCTGGTCTTCCGGTCTAGCCTGAGGCAGGATTTTTCTGGGCTCATTGTCCTCAACATGTCCCTTCGGTGCTGCACTGGCTTTCCTCCCAGCACCTGCAGAGGGGTCGGCTTACCACTTGCTCCAGCACCATAGGCAGGTGCAGTTCCAGACCAGCTCCCCTCCCAGTCTTCTCCTCACTTGCACTTAGATCATATTGGATGTGACCTGATGGAAGATCATGCATGACACTTGAAAACCATTTCCCTGGGGATGGGTAGAACTGGAGTGACAGAGAAGAAAAAACTTAGGCAGACAGGAAGAAAAAACTTAGGCAGGTCACCATGAGGTGACCACTGAAAGCATGGACATTTCTGCGGCCCAGATTAAAGCCCAGGATAATAGCTGAAACAGCTGGATCTCATCAAAGAGAAGAACCAGGCTTAATAGTTGATTAGCAGATGTGATTCCTGCAAGCCAGGTAGCTCCCAGACAGAGGAGCCTTGGAAGAAGAAAGGATGTGCAAGAGCAGTGCCCCAGAAACCTCTGGGTCAGGGATGCAGGAGACCGCAGGGCTACATGAATCACAGAAATTTTATTGTGGAGGATCTCGGGAGGAAGGACCTGAGCTCCCGACTATTGCAGCTAAGGGTAGAGCCAGGCCGATACTATTGTGATTCTATTTTTGCCCCCTCCATTCCTCTCCCCCTCTCCTGGACTTATGTGACCTGAGGAAGCAGAGGTTACAAGTTACAAATGAAATGCAAATTAATAAATTGTGCGTTACTAAGTAGCATTTGAATCTTTAACACCAACCAAACGGTATAAATTAGAGTTATTTATTTAAACTATACTGGCTAGTGTTAAGTGCAAAGAAATATTTCTGAAGACTACCAGATAGCTCACAGAATCAACAGAAAGCTGGAGAACCAGGCTTGGAAACACGTCTGAAATCCAGGATGGCCAGCGGGGACAATTCAGGTCACTCTTCGGGACTCATCTGGGTAGGATGGCATCTCTGCTGCCATAGGCCACTGCAGCCTACAGACACTCAAAACCAGCGCAGCTGCGTGCCAGATCTCAAAGGCTCTGCAGCCGCTGTAAATAATGGCTGAGCTGTTTCTGAATCTTAGCAAGACTCCCCGCAGTACCCAACGTGTGAGATGGTAATGGCTGACTGGTTGAACTGCAGTCACAAGCTGGCTCCCTCATGCTCCTTGGGCTGGGAGAGAAAGAATCTGCCTTTTGGCTTCTGTCATGAGAGAAGAGCAGTCTGCACACAAGGGGGAATGTCCTAAAACTAGAACGGGGATGCTGCTTGTTGAGCAACGCAAAGAAATGATGACTGTTCACTACAACATTACAATATTGTGTGGTGCTATAAACCAAAAATATCAGCGAATAATCACTATTCACTGTGAACGGTGTGAATTCACATCAGTGAATAGTGACTCTATTTTTGTCCCTTCCATTCCAGCTCCCCCTCTCCTGGACTCATGTAGCCTGAGGAAGCAGAGGTTACAAGTTACACATGAAATTCAAATGAATATACTGTGAGTTACTCAGTAGCATTGGAATCTTGAACACAAATCAAATGGTATAGATTAGAGCGTGAAATGAGTGTGAAATGAGTTTATGGGAATAAATGAAGACACAGTGTACACGTGTGACCATGCATCCACTGTGTGAATGTTGCCAGCTGTGAGCAACAAGGGTTTCAGGGGAAAATCAAAAGACAAAGTACCAGAGATTACAGCACAGGGGCCAAGAACAGAACCGGCATAAGGTCACAGAGCTACAGGGAACTGACTGAGGAAGAGACAGGAGCTCCTGTCAGGCTAGACGGGGCCTCAGCAGGAACAGAAAGTCCCACCTCCACCAGGCCCAGACAGGGCCGGTGCCACAGGGAGCCCAAGCAAGACTGAGCTTCAAGTGGGACTTCTCCAGCGAGTTCCCTGAAACTACAACTACGGGTTGTAGTGGTCCGAGTGATGGAATTTGCAGGAAGTATTTATTTCTGTCTGGACTGTTCATTTCCTAAACTTTCTACAGTAAGCATGTGTGGCTTTTACAATTAGAAAAGAAAGAGTGAAAGATATAAGACCAACTCCAACAGTCCACCCAGGTGAAGAGGAGTTTATCTCTGACATTGCTTAGAATTGTTAGTGCATGGTGATAATAAAAAGCAGACTGACTGTTTGTTGCTTTCATTGTTGTTTTAAAATGCCCTATAGACAATGCATCTCCTTACTCCCGGCATCCCAGGCAGACCACTGCAGCCTGCCTTGGCACTGACCAGCTCTCTGAAGCTTTCTCTGTTACGAGCAAATCTGCACTTTGCAATCTTTATCATCAGTGGTCTTTGATTTCTCTATCCATAAAATGTCAACCACAAATTGGAAACAATTGAGGCCAAGAGTGGTTTAGATATCATTTAGTCCAATCGTCTCATTTCACAGGGAAGTAAACAGGTGCAGCGAGGTGGTGTGGCTTGTCCAAGTTAGTTCCAGAGCTGAGTCTTGACCTCAAGCCTCTGGTAATCTGCATCCAGGACTGTACCTAGCACAGAAGGTGGCAGAGCTAGTTCAAGGTTTTATAGTTATTTATAGGTCCCTTTTCCAATTTGGCCAAGAATTTAGCTACTAACAGCTCTAACAAAGTAATGTGATCTCTGCCTGGGCCCCGAGACAGCTTTCTCAGAGAAGGATCAAAACTGTTCCCCTTACAGCCACCAAACACCGACTTGACGGCTCCCCAGCTTCTACTCACAGAACGTCCCTGCGTTATCACAGGAAAAAAGTACAAAAAAATAATCCCATCTCCCAGGCACGTGGGCTTCAGGGTCAAGTCTTCCTGTGCTGCTCCAGCTTCTATAGCTTTTTCGAATGGCTGCTCCACGCAGCTTGTGACATTAATCACTCTGCACCCTTCATTCTGAAGCCAGAGCTTTCTCTAAAACCCTCACGTTTCTCCCAGCTCCAGCCAACCCAGCAACCCCAGCCCCTGGGGGACAGTGAGCTCACTGCCACCTTTCCAGGTCCCGTGGATATCCTAGAGATGCAGTGGCGGAAAACATTAGCATATCTGGGACCCAGTGACATTTTGTTCTGCCACCCTTGGCCAGAGGAGAGTTTCTTTCCCCAGCGCCCTGTGATGCCGAGACTTACACGAAGGCCACAGGTGCTCTCAAGAGCAAGCAGATTTCACATCAGCCAGAGGGGAGGGGCTAGAATGAACGAGGCAAGTCAGCTGCTCCCCCACCGCAGAAAATCATGACCTGGTGCACTCCACAGCAGGCTGAACCTTTTTCCAATTGTCCATTATTTTTAGATTATCCATGTCATTCTTCTCCCCATTAGCCCAAGTCATTGAGAGTTCACAGTTGGTGTGGCTGAATCATTGCCCAAGTGATGCAGCCTCCTGATTAAAAACAGGCCTAAAAAGCTTGTTAGTTCATCCTTGCTTGCAGAATAAACTCTCAACCCCCTAGTGGGACATTCAAGGCTTTCCTAAACTCGCCCTAACCAACCTCGCCAGCTTCATCATCCATCATCACTGCAAACCCCTCTCTTCCCTTCCCCCGCCGCCACTCTCTATGTCTACTGCCTACTCTTCCCCTGAGAGTCAGCTTATATTACCTTCTCCAGAAAGTCTACCTTGATTGCATCTAAGCTTCTACCCTGAGCTTCCTTACCTCCATCTTGGAGTTATCACTCTGCTTTGTAATCATCTGTTTCCTTCACTGTGGTGTAAGCTCTAGGGGTTCCACGGTATATAAATGTGTGACCATGGGCAAATCCTTATAACCTAAGTTCCAATTTCATCATTTGCAAATGAGAATAAGAATGGTACCCTCTCATGCGGTTGTTAGGAGGAATATATGGGCCAATACATATGAAGCACTCAGGAAGCACTCAATAAATATCTGCTGTTATTATGATCAGTATTCAAGGCATAGACAAGGTTCATAATTTTTGATCTCCCTGACATCTAGCCCAATGTCTGGCACACAACAAATAGCAATTACTTGTTGAGTAAATTAATAAATAAGTATATTTCACCCAAACCTAACTATTTGCCATTTCCTAAATACTCTATGGCTTTTATGGCTTTTTGTCCTTACACACTCTGTTTGGAGTGCCTGTTCCTCTCCACCTCACCTGACCTCCATCCCTTTTCTACCTGGAGAACTCCTACCTATCCTTCAAAACCTAGACCAAATGTCCCCTCCCCTTTTCAAACTTCCTGGATTTCCTTGGAGCAGGTTTATCTGAGTTTACACAGAACTTTGCTCATGCCCTTATTATCATGCTCATGACATTACCTTACAATTACTGTGTTTGCTTATATGCCAATCTCTCCCTCTTTACAGTGAGTGCCCCTAGAGCAATGACCAGTGTATGTATCCCCTTGCTCCAGTCCCAGCTCAGTCGCCAGCACAGTGCCGGCAAGTATTAGGCACTTAGGAAAGAGGTTCCCCAGTGAGTCCAGAGGTTGATCCCAGGGTTGCAGAGATGATGAGGGTAAAAACCTAAGGGCATTTCCTGGGGAGGTAGGGAACCTGGCTGTGTGCTTGGAGCAACATCACCATTTCTCTTTTCTTCTACTTACTATGCAAACACCTTAACAACAACCAAGAAGTAATTTAAAAGGAAAAGCAACATCATCCACTATCCCATTACGATAACACATAACCGCTTTCATTTTTCTTTGTTCCCCTAAAGTCCTTTATTTATGTGTGTACATAATTTTAACATAGTTGCACTCATCATGTAGACACAATTTGGCATACTGGTTTTTTTTCTTAACCTTCTCTCATAACATTTTTGCAAGTTACTGTACTGTCTGCAAAACCATTTATTCTGGCTGCATAATATTCCATTTGGTTGCTTCTAAATGACCATTATTAAACATCATGCTTTGCCAAATATCTTTTTGCACAGATTTTTTTTTCTTCTAATTGGTGGGTTGTTTTTTTTTTTTTTTTCCCAAACACTTCTGCCTAAGACTTCAGAATTTTCCTGAGCTCTTAACAAAAGAGCTGACTTTTTTTTTTTTTATGTCCTAGCAAACAAAGAGTGAAGTCCAGGAGTTCAGTGTAAGCATGAGCCTAGAATAATAGTTCTCAATCTCTGGATGGGCTCTAGGATCCAGAGAATCTCTTGAGGATCTTTTAAAACTACCGGTATACAAGCCCCAACCCAGGCCTCAAATAAGCCAAGCAGGCTTCCACCCCAGGACCTTTGTATCTGATGTCCCCATGCCTGGAAAGCTCTTCTGCATAGCTCACTCCTTCACCTCCTAGAGTTCTCTCTCAGTTCAATGACGTCTTTTGAGGGAGGGCCACCTTGACATGCACCCCTGTCCCGTGTGAAATAGCCACCTGTCCTCATGGGGCAGGGCCAAGTCTTCTCCCCCTGCTTTAGCTTCCTGTGCCACAGGTACGACTGCCTGATACAGTAAACATTTGTTTGCTGTCTTTCCCCTCCCTAAAATGATCTGGACAAAAACCCAAAGCGATGCATAATATATTAGGTAGTGATAAGTGGCGTAAAGAAAAATAAGTAGGGGAAGGAGATAGAGCATGAGAGGGCGTTAGCAAGAGGTGGTTAGCAAGAGCCTCCCTGAGGAAATGAACAGGAGTAAAAATAGGGCAGAGAGGCTGTGAACAGGGTGCCCCACCCATATCTCCTTGTCACGCTTTATTCAGGTAAATGCCAAGGGCATCCTTCTGCGAGTTCCTACCACCCTCACCAGAAGGTTCCTCTCGGCCTGCGCGTGTGGCAACCCAGGTGCCTGGGATGGGGGCGTGGGGGAGTTGGGGCCTAGGAGCACCCCTCAGCCACTGACGCAAGGATTAGAGAATGGGAAGCCTGGCTCCCCACCCCTTGGGTGGGACAACTCTGAGTCACGTTCAGAACCATTTCCCAGAGTCCCCAGTGGGACTCAGGCCACGTGCCCACAAGGGAAAGCTGCTCCAGGATAAGGATTTCATGCTGAAATCCTTATCTCAGAATGCAGCCTGCGATAGAAAGAGTTCACCGGTTCCTGGTGGCTCCTCAACCCTGAGGTGGAGTGTCAGTGGGGGTGGCAGAGGGGCAGGCGGCCGCTGCTGGGGGTGGGGTGGGGGCTATGTGCAGGGCAGGCGCAGGCAGGGGTGGCTTGTGATCCAAGCGTCTCACGCCGCCCCACACAAAATAAAGTGCAATATTCAAATCGGTCGAGGTCCTGGCGGCTGCACAGGCCTGGCGGTGAATTTGCAGAAGCAGATTAACCCAATCTGCATACTAAACAGCATGTAAATTACGTTATTTCAACCCATAAGTTTAGACATGTCCATAGGAATAAAAATTTATGACAGTGATAAGATGTATGGTTGGCGTAAATAAGCTAGTCCAAGCAAAATATGCTAAAAGGGTTATGGAAATTCTCCAAATTAAGTGAGGGAAGCCAGCCCCAGCCTTCAGCCAGGGGGTGGGGAGCCGACGGCTGGCCCTGGGGGCACCCTCTGCTCCCGTGACTGCAGGGAGGGGAGAGAACGGCCAGTCTCGTGCACAGACAGGGTCGATGCGACCCTGAAGAGATGGCCCTGCCTTTGGAATGGGGTCACCCTTGGAGACGGAGCGGAAACCACTCCAGGACCCAGGATGATCCTTCCAATGATAATATATTTAGCATGGGCCTAGCTCACTCTGAGCCCTCTACATGTTCTACTCTTTAAGTTCTTACAACTACCCCACTCGGTGGGTACTACTGTGGATCCCATTTCAGCGCGAGGAAACTGAGGCTCAGAGGTTAAGCACGCAGTAAGTAGCAGGACCGAACCCTGGCAGCCTGCCCCCAGAGCCTGCGTAAACAACCACAGGGCACTACCGCCTCCACTGAACGTCACGCAGCTGGAAAACGGCAGGTCCAACATTGTGGCCGAGGCTGTCAGACATCACGTTCAAAGCTCCTTCAGGTGCCCAGGGCACCCCTCCATTTTGCCCCTTGCAGTGACCCAGGAAAGCTCGCCAGGCTGGCATCAGGCAGGGACTCCCAGTCTTACTTTTCCTTCCCGCGTGACCGGAGTCCCGGGGAGGAAGATCGCCTTCAGTAGATTTGCAAAGGGCAGAGCAGAGGACATTCAGCTTCTGCTCTCAGAAGGGTTCTTTCATAGCCAGACTACCCTGACCGGCCCATTCGGGGCGAGAGAACGTAGCCCTCACCTTTGTGCCTCGCTCCCCCACCAAGTGTCTCGGCTCTGTCTCTTGGCTCAATCACCACCGTTCCCAAGAGCTGGATCTTTCTTGGCCAGGGTTTATTCTGTTGCAAGTGGTCAACTCAAACTCAGACTGGGGGACTGGGAAGCCGGGGTGGAGTGGGCTTGGTCCAGGGAGTCCAGCAATTTCTTCAGGACTGGTGTCCCCGTCTGTGCTCCCTCCGCCTGTGAGCCACACTCTCAGGGAGGGGCTCTCCACACATGGGAGAGAGAACAGCCCCATCCCTGCATTCTGAGGGCCTCCCTGAACCAGGGAGAGAGACTCCCTCTCCCAGGGCACATGAGTCAAGTCCATTCATTCATTCAGCAAGGATTTAGGGAGCACCTCTTGCGGTCAGGAACCAAGGAGACAGCCATAAACAAAACAAGCGTGAACTCCTGCCCTTATAGAATAGGACACCCTATTGGAAGCAGGGTGGGGAAGAAATAAAAACCAGGCAAGAACACAGTGTACTATATAGTGATGATTGCAAGGAAAAGCAAACAAGGAAAGGGAATAGGCGTGCCAAGTGGCACATTATTAGATTTGCGCTGGGGGTGGGTGGAGAAGCACTCGCTGAGAAAGCGGCATTTGAGCAGAGAGCTGAAGGAGGCCAGGGAGCGAGCAGTGCGGGTGTCTGAAGGCAGACCATTGCTGGCATGATGGTGAACAGAGAAGGGACGGTGTGACTAGAGCTGAGTGAGAGCGGGGGGAAGTGGAGATAACAGGGTCAGAGAAATAATGGGCGGGGCAGGGAGGGGACACATTTTATGTATGGCCTTGTAGAAAGAGACATGGGTTGTCACCCCAGGGTTGGAGGGCGGGGAAGTGATATAACCTGACTTGCATTTTAAAAGGCTCACTGTGCTGAGGGCCGACTGCAAGGGGCACGAATTGAAACTAGCAGACCGTGGCACCAACCCAGGGGAGAGGTGATGGTGGCTTTGACTACACTAGGGTGGAGGAGTGATTAGATTTAGGACATGTTTTAAAGTGGAGCCCAAATGACATACATGAAAGATTGACAGAAAGAAGAGTGATGAGAATGACTCCAAGATTTCTAGCCTGAGCTACAGGAATGAGGGAATTGTTATCAACTGAGATGGGGACAGCTACAGAAGGCAGGTTTGGGAAGTAGGGAAAGGATCAGGGAAACCCACTGACACTTGTGGGGTTCCATGCCCATGAATTGCTGCACAAGATGGGCCAGCCTGGGCCCCTCCAGTGGTGGGAGGCAGGACATCAGGACTGACAGCCCCCTTGGGAGCCCATGGGATGGGAAAGCCATCATTCCCCCAAGGGAGGGTTGCTGGGTATGACTTCCACACGGGTAGAGAAATGAGAGAGAGGGAGAAGCGAGGTTGGCTTGTCCAAAGTCACTCAATTTCTAGGAAATAGGAAATTTCTCCCCTCCCCCTGTTCACCCACATGCACAAAATCTGGCTGACTGGAAGCCAAGTCCCACTACCTGACATCAGTGAGAGCCTGCATGGAACACAGTGGAATGAGGTCAGGTTGGCAAAATACAGCCACACGCACCAGTCGGAAGCAGTGGCCGTCTCTGAATCCTCAGGGGCTGGCACAGTGCCGGCACACGGCAGGTGCTCCAGAAATGTTTACTGAATGAATTATCAAAGCAATGAATTATCAAAGCTAGCATCGAGCTAGCCACTGGAAAACAGGGAACTTTTGCTCAACTTCTTCCTAGGCTGCAAAAAGATGTAGGCCATAGTCCTACTCTGACCACCTCCCCCAATATCTCTTTGAGCCAAATCTGTAGACAGGCAGGACCACATGTCTTCCTTCCCCACAGTGGGGGGATGGGCCGGGAGCTGCGGTAGGTAGGTCGCTACCTGCTGCATGGAGGCTGTGGCTTTGGTTTGGGGACTGGGGACTGGGCAGCAGGGCCTGACTCTCCAGGCCACAGCCCCCCACACCCCGGCTCACAGCAGCTCCCCATCCTGGCTCAGGAGCTGCCACTGCTCCGGCTGGCCCGGGACTGGCCCTGCTGCTAAGTTTCGTTCAGTGAGTTGGAAGGAGAAGGGAGAAGTGGTGCCTGGTGCCTAAAACCAGACAGGGACAACTGGGGCCTCTAAATTTGAGTCTAAATGGAGGAAGAGAGAAAAGAATGAGGAGGGAGGAAAGAAGGAGGAGAGAGGGAGAGACTGATTCCCCCAAACTAGGCCGAGACCCGAGGCTCTGGCTGCTCCCACCTGCACCGGCATCGTTCATCCTCCTGCAGAGAAGCTAGAGCTGCCTGCCAGTGGGCGAGGGGGGAGAGAGGAGAGGCAGGAAGGGCCACATCTTGACCCCTCTCTGCACCCCTCCTCTGTCCGTCTGGCCCCAGGACTATGTCACCAGGCTCCCTTGCAGTGCCTCCAGGAGGGTTTGTCAGTGGGAGGCACTGGAGAGTTCGGAGGGCGGGAGGAGAGAAGGGCTGGGCACTTCCTTCCCGGGCCCCGCCTCCTCCAGGGCCACGTCTCTGGCTCTAGCCCTGCACAGCTGCAGCTCCTCGGGGCGGCCTCCTGTGCACAGTGGCTCTGGGGGCACCATTCCCTCCCCACATCCCTCCAGCATCGGGGCTAGTGCGTGGCTAGTCCCTGGGTGCCTCACCATTCTGTGTGTCTTCCCTTAACACTGCCCACACCTCTGTAAATCACCGCTTTGTTAAGCTCTCTTCACTGGAACCATCTGGGATGAATCCATCTTCTTCTTTTGGGGACCCTGGCTGAGGCCCCAAGCCTCCCTGAGGCATCCTGAGCACTCATCCTCGTAACCTAGCACCCAACAATGACCAAGGGGGCAACTTTGCTTACCCTAAGTGTGGTGACTAAAGGTCTTTGCACCAGGCTCTGTGGAGGGCCCAGAAGTGACTTGGATTTGGAGCCCATCTGAAGCACCCTGTCCCGCCAGAGCTAAGGCTGCAGAGATGGAGGATCGTTATCTGGAGTCCCCAGCTGCCCGGGACTCCTTAGCACACTCAGCCCCTCACTGCAGCCAACGCCGGGGGCTGCTGTGCCTTTCGCGTACCCTCTCAGACTGCCACGGAGTCATCATTTTTCCATTCAAGGCTGCCCTGTCAAGTCAATTTTCCTTGACTTCTGATAAGGATGGAGTTGGAAGGAGGGACAGCAGAGAGGAGAGTTCCCAGTGGGCTCTGTGTTGCCTCCACACCTCTCAGCCCTTAGGCCAGTGGCTGCACCGACTGTGCAGTGAATAGGCATTTGTCAAAGCAGCAAACGCTCCTCCTAAGTGGAGGGGCAAGCACGCCAGGGAAAGCCAAGGCCCCTGGTGCTCCACGGTTCCACCATCAGTGCAACAGCGATCTCCAGACACACATGCTAGCACAGACATAGTATGATAACCAAGCAGGTACCTAAGCTGAAGGGTCACACTCGACAGAGTATACAACCAAAGGAGAGCAAGAAATGTGGGCACAGACTGATACAAAGCCATGGAAGAGTCTCTATGGGCATGGGTCAGAGCATACTCTGGAGCCAAACGGCCCAAGTGCAAATCCCACTTCTGCCTCTTACTTGCTGTGTGACCTTGAACAAGTTACTTAACTACTCTGTGTTTCAGTTACCTCATCTGTAAATTGAGTAATAATACCAACCTGATAGATTTGTTATGGAGGATAAATTAATGATGAAACTAGTAAGTTGTGAAGCAAAAGGTCTTAGAACAGTCACGGGCACATAATAGGTGTTTGCTAGTATTTTGATTTGCTATAATGAAAGAACAAATTCACGCAGGCGGAAGGGCAAATGCCGGCTGGGTAGATGTGCCAGCACTGATGGTTATCAGTCAAATGAACCAAAGCATTCTTTCTTCTTTGTATTTTCTAACTTGACAAAAATTTTGCGATTCTTTCATACTATTACAAAACAAATGGAACCACAACTTATGCTTCAAAGTTACACGGCAATGTCATCTCCTTTGGAAGTTGGTTCTATAATGTTTCTTATATGATTTTCTTCCCTTCTAGGAAGTTGAGAGGCAGTATGGGAGCCCTTTTGCCCCCCAGATGGAGAAGAGATGGCAGGCGCAGACGAGTGGCAGCCCAGCGTAAGTAAAAGAACACAGATTCTGGAGTTGGGTCAGAGTCCAAATCCCAAAAGGACCACTCACGAGCTGCGTGACTTTGGAAGAGTGGAAAGCTCCTCAAGTGTCAGTTTCCTTGTCCACAGAGGGGAGGGACAGCCCCTCTGCCAGGAGCTGTAACGAAGGTCGATTAGGTGAGACAAGGTGCACAGAGCGCCTAATGATGAGCCTGCTTTGGCGTAGGTGCCTATCGTACCTTGTACTCTCTTGGTCCATGGAGAAATGTCCTTTTTCCCCACTGGCCGCCTGGGCACAGGGGGAACTGCAGCAGGTAGGTGCCCAGGCCCTGCTGGTGTGGCCTCATGCCAGGACGCTCTGCCTGGAGGAGAAGCTGCTGGCTCAATCCCAGATGCTCAGAGGCCCCTCTGAGCTGGCCCCGTTTCCAGAATTGGCTGAGGGCGCCTCAAAGAAGCGAAGGCCTCCAGGAGGATGAAAGGAAAGCTTGAGCAAAGCTTTGAAGCCTGCCATGACGCCGGACGGGCCCCTCCTCCCTGCTCGGACGGCCCCTGAAGGGGGAGATACAAAGAGAATCTGTGATGAGCAAATGAGGGACAGCCGAGAGCCAGGATTTGTATCAACAGCTTAATTCTCTGCTTTCTTGTCAGCCCTGATGGCTGGCAGCGAGGATAATTTTAAAGGAAGACTGTTTTTCAAGGAGGAGCAAGAGTCTCTCGTCTAAAACTAATTTGTTGTCCAAAATTGTACTGCAGAAGTTTAGAAGGTGCAGATTAAGTTGCGCATAAAAATACAGCCGACTCTTGAATATCTACACTCATGGATAATCCAAAAACAGCAGATGCCTCAAAGTGATTTCTACTTGGTTTCATAACCCAGGATTATTTTTCCCTCAGCATGTTTAGCTTTCTTCATTTAATTGTCTTCAGGGTATAGTCAGAGAGCTAGGGGATCTATAACCTTCTGTTAATTGCAAAATAACCAAGGTTTCAGCACCAGGAGCAGGAGCTGCCTGGGTGGTATTTGTAGATAAAATCCTGTTCAGGAGAATGAAGAAAAAGAAAGTGAAAAAGAAGAAAAACTATTGAATACCCATACTTTCCACACACAGACCAAGAAGAGGCAATTAAGAGCACAGGCTTTGGATTACATTGCCCAGATTCAAATTCCAGCTCTCCTACCAGGTATGACTTTGAGCACTTTATTTAATCTCTCACAGCCTCAGTTTTCTCATCTGTAAATTGGGGTTAACAACAGTAGCAATGTTAGAAGGCTGCTGTGAGGACTAAAAGAGATCATCTGTGTGCGTGGCATGGGGTCCAGCACCCAGAAGCATTCACTGGCTGTAAATTAATGCCAGTGAGCACCAGTTACCACCAGCTCTCAGCAAGCTGGGTGGCTGGCATCCTTCAACCTGTGCTCCATAACACAGGGACTGTGGACAGTGTGTGGCCTTCTCAAGCCCCCGGGGTAGGGGGATGACGCCAGGTTTCCTGGGGAGAGGCGGCTGCAGCTGTGGGTGGATACTGGGGTTCTCTGGAGAGTCAGGACAGCTGTCAGTTCCTGTGGGCGCTGAGCAAACAGCCCCACCATCCGATTTTAATTATCCTGCCTAATGGGGTGAGGCGGTTATGATTCATGGAAAATTGGCCACTGGCAGCTCGGCTTAGGAGAGCAAACAGCCCTCACCGGCACGGCACAAACGTCAGGTCAAGAGAGAGGCTCAGGTGTGCTGAGAGGGACATGTGGGGACAAGGGCTCTTCTCCCGAAGCTGCTGTATGGGGAAGGCGAGGTCGGAAGGTCTTCAGCTCACTCAGATGTGGGTGTGATAGGAGGACACATGGAATAGGGAGTACAGAACTACCCAGGTAAACAGTCCAGAGTGCAGGCACCAGGAGAACGGCTCTGGAGCCCAAAGGTCCAGGGTTCATCCCAGCCATCCCCCTGCCTCTGAGGAACTCAAAAGAGTCAGATCAAGGTGAAGTTGCAGAACAGCACTTACCCTTGAGTAAGGCAACCTCACTTCTAGATCTGGCTCTGCCAAGAACTTAGTGATAATAGTATCAGTAGTAGTAACAGCCTCTTATTATAAACCGTGTATTGTGCTAAGCTCTTTACATAGATGATCCATTTAATCCTCACAACAGCTTTATTAGGAAGGTATTATTTTTGTCCTCATTTTTCAGATGAGGGGATGAGTCTCTAATTGTAAAGAAATCGCCTTAAGTCACCCAGCTAATAATAAGTGGGTGATCTGGGATTTAAACCAAAGTCCTTGTGACTCCCAAGTCCCTGCTTTTAACTGATCCCTTCGGCCAGCCGCTTCAGCTAGACAAACTCCGTGGCTTCATCTGCAAGGAAAGAATATCCAGCCCCAAATTGTGTGAGAAACCCCAGAAAGAAAACTGCCGAAGGTGGGAGCTGCCACCTTTCCGCGCCCTACCTGACAAACAGGGTGGGCTAACAGCTCCCAGGAGACAGGTCTCAGAAGGCCGGGCTCAAGGGCGACAGCCATGGAGGTAATGACAGTCGTTTTCGTTTTACATTCTTTATAGCAAAGGCTGTCAAGTGTCTCCCTGTGCCTTCACGCCCCCCTTCTCAGACCCCTTCCATTCCCTCCACTTCCCAGGCTGTAGAGCGCAGAGGGCCACGGCCGGGCGCCTTGGGCAGATGCTCCGCTGACACTGGGCTCGGCCTCTGTCTACCCTGGTCCCTTCCTCTGCCTCCGCCTGCCCTGCCACGGGCCACTCACAGGCACTCAGCGGGCTTCGGGTCTGGAGCCCACTTGGAGCTGCCCTAGACCCCAGGGGAAGGACAGGGAGGCGACTGCTTATGAAGGGGCTTCTGACTGCCCTCCACCCCTCTTCTCCACCCCCTCCCCTCGGCACGTCTCTGTCCCCGTGGGGATGAGCCGGAGAGGGGGCGTCTGAGACAGCCCGGTCTGGGTCCGAATGAAGCCGGGCCTGGTTTTCTGATTTGAGAGACGTCTGGCGCGGGGCTGACAGCACTCAGATAACAGCGGGGCTCACTCCGCCTCCCCCATCCAACATCCTCGGCTGCAGAGCCAGCATCACGCGCTCGGCAGACTGAGTTTTCTGAGTCTGTACACAGTCCTCAACCCTCAATCCATATCCCTACTGCTCCCCCATTTCTCTCTGCATTCACCCTCTCTACCCCCAGGCTGTCCTCCGTCCCCTCCCATGCAGCAGAGAGTTGGGGAGAAGAGTGTCAGGGCTGGGAGGGACCTTACGGACCGTGTGGTCCAAACTTTCATTCTACTGGTGAGGCACGGAGGCCGGAGGGCACCTGGACCACAGGCATGTGGCTGGTTAGAGGCGCTTGCGTTCCTGTTCAGTGTCACCTCTTCTTCCCGAGGTAAGCTCCTCAAGGACTGGGAGCAAGTGCCCAGGGCAGGGCTTGGCATCGAGGGCCTCTTGGCAGGGGTGGCTGACTGGCAGGTTGTCTTGTCCCCCCTTGTGCTCTCCATCAGGCTTGGAAGGAGGGGAATGGACTAAACAGTGACCGATGGCCTCGCTGAGCCCTGGGATCCAGCAATCACTTCCACCCAGCCTCCCCCCAGGGCAAGGAATACCTCCTGAGACTCAGGTGTAGATCAGGCAGTTTGCTTGGTAGTCAATGGAGAACTTCGGCCCAAAGACACAGATCACAGTGTAATTAGCCACAGCTTCCAGAACCTGCTTCATCCCCTCCCCTCCCCTAGCCCCACTCACTCCCACCCCAGCTCTCTTGCCTTGGCTCTTTATCTGAGCCAGGAATTTGCTTCTCAGAGAGTAATTGCCCCTGGCGCCCCTCACTTCTAATCAACAAGCCAAAGTATTAGTTCCTGGGAGCATGATTGATTTCCAGGGACTTGGAACTTAATTACATTTTAGCAAAGTCTGTTTGGAATCCTCAGAGAAGCGAGACACTTTCTGTTCTTTGAACTTACCATGTAGGAGGGCTTCCAGCATTTCAAATATTCCATTCATCCTTCGTGGGGCCAAGGGAGGGGCATGCTATGGCTGTCAGTTTTAATCTTGCCTCACCCAAGATCGCCAACCCCTGGAGTTTGGCCAGAGGAACTTGGCTCTCTCTGCGGAAGAATTCCTTGTGAGGTCCTCCGTACACCGGCAGTGTCCCCACTATGCGCGGGGAAGCATGAGTCCAGGTCTGTGCACGAGCCCTCCCCACCGCTGCAGGCTCGACCCGCCAGCCTGCCTGCTGCATCAAGCCGGTCCAGGCCTCTGGCTCCAAATCTCAGCCTCAGGAGGTATGCTTGCTGTTATTCTAATTGTCTTCATTGTTACTATTAATAATCACCATTACTGAGCACTAACTATGTGCCAGGTGCTGTAAGATCCTTTGCACATACCAGCTTATTCCATCTTTACAAAATGCCTGATGAGATAGACATTACTCTCTTTATTTACCAGAGAGGAAATGGTGGCTCAGAGAGGTTTAGCACTTCACCCAAGACCACAGAACTAGAAGTGGCCAAACTGGGCTTTATGTGGCCCTATCCCTCTGGAAACTTACCCCAGTAGCCAGTTTGGCACATTCTCTGCTATTCTGCTGGCCTGCTCTGTCCCTTGTCTCTGCAGGACCACCTTGCCTATAGTGGCACATTCCCTCCAGCCCTGCAACCCTGGGCCAAACAGCCAGGGGGTTGCTCTTGCTTTCACGAGTACCTGAGCGTATAATGAAACAAATGGGCCAAATGATAACAACTGGTGAATCTAGGCAAAGGCTAAACAGGAGTTCTTTGTGGCATTCTCCTAACTTTTCTGTAAGTGAGAAGTTATCTAAAAATGAAAAGCTTTAAAAAGTAGAGCTCTGGTTCAATTTATGTATCTATTTATAGTTGTTTTGCAGTCCCAGTCTATATTGTACATTTTACATTAATGATTGAAAGCTCAAGGATGATTTTAGTAACATCTATACAATAAAGCCACATGAGATTGCTTTTCAGATGACAGAGTGTTATAAATAAATAAATGCTGTAAAAAACAGCGTAGGGGAAAATATACTTGATGACAGCCACATGCTTTATCTGGCCTCCAAGAATCACAAGAGCTGGATTCCCTGTCTCTCTGTTGAAACTCACCTGTCAGGTGGTCTCTCATCAGACCTGCCTCCTCCTCGGCCCCACACCCCTCCTTCACACCTGGATTATCAGACAAGACGCAAGGTCATTGGAGGTTATTGCTCACAGACCCAAATTTTTAATCCTGGGATGGATTTTAGTGATGTTTCAAATCTGGGAGTTTCCTGTGGGTTAGATCAGCACAACTCTTGAGGGCGTAATAGGGAAGCGGTTTAATGTTTTTAGAAATAGATCATTCTAGAAAGATCGGAGTTTGTACATCTACTTGCCAAGCATCCCTATCAGTGAAAACTGCTGCTTCATAAAAAGACAGGCGTAGCATGGACAACCCTGAGGATGTTCATGTATCTGAGCAGCACAATGCCAGGAGAACTGTGGACACTGCCACATATACACCCCAGCCTGGGACTTTCTCCACCCATTTCCACAGCCAATGTAGATACAGCCCCAAATCTGAAGACAGCCCCAAATTCAGATATTCCCGGAGGACCAGTCAGCCAGCTCCCTGGAGCATGATTCATCATCCTGCAAATACATGGCTCCACCCCAGCCCTTCCCTGACCCCAGCTGCAATCTAGGTGAAAGTGCATGTCAGGGAGTATCCTGGCCCACCAACCTCTGGGTCTCTAGGGCACACTCTTTAGATGCATCTCTGAAGACACCTGTGATTTTGAGAGCCACCAAGACATTGCTAGAAGTGGAGGAGCAGAAGGGAAGTGACAGTAAAGAAGGAAGCCTGAAGATTGGGGTAGGAAAGGGGAGAGAAACCACATCTGCAGAAATTTCCAGACCTTTCAGTGAGGACAAGGAGAGCCGCCCTCCGTCTCCTCCCAGCCCTCCCTGCCAGCCTCTTGCCACCCCATTTACATGGACCCATTCATCAAACGGCCTGGAAACGTCCACAAGCAGCCAGATCCAATCTTGCAGACAGCAGTGAAGGCTGGCCCTGCTCAGCAGCAAAGCTCAGCTTTAACCACCCAAGCAACCCCAGGAATAAAAGTGCAGAAGGGAAACAGCACAGGGCACAAAGGCCGTGGCAGAGAGAAGTGAGGCTCCCAGCCTCAGTCCAGGAGGCCTACTCACAAAATGGCATGAGGGACCAGGGCCACCTCGAAGCCCCTAACAGGAGATAATGACCCAGGGCAGGTGCCTGTGATTCTACCAGGAGCCAGATCCCCTGCAGGGCAAGGACCCTTGGAAAATATCAGAGAGTGAGGTGGTTTCCTGCCAAGACAGAAATGAGAGAAATTTATAACGTTAGGAGCAGAACTGACCTGAAGACGGTGGGATTAGTGGGGCATCCCCAGAAGGAAAGGGCATGGGGAGAAGAGGCCCTGGCTCTGGCCAGCTGCTTCTCTCCTGGTCAGGAGGATTGGATATGGCCCACCCCCATCGCTCAGTTCTCTGTCATCCTTTTCTGCCTTAATGGTTTTTCCTATTTCCAAGTTGACTGAGCAACAGTGTTTACCGTCTTCCCTGCACCCCGCTCCCTACTCCATACGTACACACTCATTTCAAGGGTGACCCTGGGCCTCTCCTCCCATTTGAATGAACCAGCTCTTGTCCCTCACTTGCCATTGTCCACAGAGTCCAGCCTTCCCCTTCACTCCTGAGACCTCCTCCTCTTAACTCTTTCCCAGGGGATCTCCCTACCGCTGGGAATGGAAATTACAGAGAGACAGGCTGGGAAACTAGAGACAGTGGAGGCAACCTGTGAGTCTGGCCTGGGTGGCTGCCGGCCTCCCATGACCACGCCTGCCCTTCCTCCCAGAGGCCTGGTGTGCTGGTGTGACCAGGAGGACAGCCCAGCCAAAAGCTGAGGGCAGGGCCAGGGGCAAGCAAGAGGGAGTGAGCTGGTATAATAAAAATCAGCACCACCATGATACTCCCTGTTGGGTGTTTACTATATGTCAGGCACATGGCCAACCTCCCTATCTCATTTAGTCCTCAAAACAGCCTTTAGGTAGGAATTTTCTCCGTTTACAGATGAGAGATCCAACATTCATATAGATGAAGTAATTTGTCCAAGGCCACAAAAATGAGTTAGACGAGGATTCAGAGATATGCCAGCTGCTAGTCCCAATGGCAATCTTAGCTTCTCTACTGAAATCCCACCTCTCACCGGCAGGCAAGAGAAGGTGGGTGCAGAGGAGGGGCTGTGCAGAAACCTCAGAGGGACTCTGTCCCCTCACTCAGTCACCAGCCGAGGTAAGGGGTCCTCATCGGTCCCATGTCTGGGTCCAAGCTCCTCACCTGACAGCACCTGTGATCAGTCCCAGGTACTTTTTTTTAACTCTTCCAAAGACTCAGGTGACTCACTGGGCTGAGACTCAGGACCCCACCTCTACATCCAGTTCTATTCACTGCCTCTTACTGTGATTTTTTTCCTCTCCTGGCCTCATTTTACTCACCATAAAAGGGGCTGATATTTATCAGCATCTCCTTCTATTCTACAGAACAGCCTGAGGATGCATTAAAGATGAAAAAGAAAAGAAAAAGATTGACACTTTGAAGAGGAAGAATGTTTGTTGTTGTTGATATTGACATTGCACCTGAACAACAGGAGTTCCTAGCCAGACCCTCTGCCCCTGCAGCCGAGGAGGCTCCATAGAGTAGACTGAGGTCAGTCAATAAGCTCAGAAGCTCTGGAACTCTGAAAGGGGATCAGGTGCCCTGAAAGAGAAAACCCAATAGTGCCTTTTTCTGCTAGAGCAGCCCAAGGTTCCAAAGTCTGGGCAAGGCCATGTGCAGGGCAGAGAAGGTCTCTCATTTGGCAGAAAAAAAGAAAGGATGAAATATGGAGGAGGGAGGGAGAAAAGATCCTGTTTTCTATGTCTAAAAATTCACTCAAATGATCAAGCTTTAAAAGCTGTCTGAGCTGTTCAAAACAGACGAAAGCTCTGCCTAGTTGTGTTGGGCTGGGCTGGG
Organism: Microcebus murinus; assembly: GCF_040939455.1. Lineage (NCBI taxonomy): Eukaryota > Metazoa > Chordata > Mammalia > Primates > Cheirogaleidae > Microcebus > Microcebus murinus. Next base: position 90,775,795 of record NC_134105.1, read on the forward strand.
CTAAGAAGACACATTCATAAAACATCAAAGGTACCAGTAGGAAGGTACCAGTAGCTGTTCACAGCCCTCAGACCTAATTCCTCTGGGAATTTCTTTCCAGAAGGATATTTCTAGGGTCTCATGCATGGGAAAGCCAGGGTTGGAGATTCACGTGGACAACTACCCCACCCACCTCAATAACATAGTCATCACCCTAGAGAGAGGGGGGGAATATTGAGGCCCTCAGAGAAGAGATGTTTTAATTATCCACCTATTTGCTTTCGGACATCTACAAGGATGATACATGCAATCCTCAACTAATATTTATTGATTACTTCATGCCAGACATTGTCCTCTACTTGCGTGTAGATGAGTGCTGATTAATATGTGGCCCCTGTTCCCCAGAACTTCTTGACTCATGGAAGAGACAGACACCAGCAAACTGACAACTAGCCATGAACCCACATTATGCAGGGTGCAGTAACGGAGATAGGAAGAAATTCCTAGGGGAACACAGAGGCAGGACAGAGGGAGTCATCACAGAAGAGGCGACATTTGATCTGGTTACAAAGAATGAATAAGAACTCTCTAAGAGAGCAGAGAACTCTTCATGCAGAGAGAATAACTCCAGCCTGTGCAAGATCATGTGAAAGAGCACAACTGACTTGGCCGGATGGGAGTGTGGCGTGCACAGGGCCTGCCGTGGCGGCCGACGGCCAGGATCACAAGCAACCACTTCCTGGGCACTGGGCCCAGGGCAGGGGTGCCATCGGGGGTAGTCATGTTGGAAAGAACACTCAGTCTTTCACTACATTTCTGAAAGGATCATTAGGATATTTTACCGAAGTTCCAATTTCCTCCCTGAAGCCATTCTAAAAACAGAGAGACTTTACTGGGGTCTGAGTGAAGATCCTGGACTCCCCCTCCCCACCCCCTGTCCTGGGGCTGTGCTAGCACTAGACTGTTTGCCCTCGGATTTATTCTTCACCCTTCCTGTGTTCTATCCCACTTGATGCTGAGGACAGGGGCACCTGGCCTCTGCAGGTTGCATCTCCCAGGCTTCTGGCTGGATTCGGACAGCAGCAGGTACCGTCAGGAGAGTAGAGGGCAGGACGAAGGGAGAAGTTAGGGTATCCCCCACCCCCTTTGTCTCAGGTAGTAGCATCTCTGCAACAGCTGTCACTCCTCCATGTCCCACTGGACACATCCACCATGGTTCCACCTAGTGACCCCAACCCCTGGGCTCTGGTGACATCTCACCCTCCCTTTGTCTCCCCAGCCTGGGGGTGGTGGGGTCTTCCAAGTGTTGCTAGTCTATGCATTCTCACATCTTCTCCTGTTTTGCTTCCCAACTATTCTATTATTAGTTTCTTATACAAAGTTCTCTCTGCTGTAAATTCTTAAAGTGGTCTCTCTCTTCTGATTTTTACCCTGATTAAAACTGAGACTGAATTTTAGTTATCTTTAGGTCTCCCACAGCACCTGATATGGTGATTTTCTGAGTGAGTGCTACATATTTATTGGATGGATGGATGGATGGATGGATGGATGGATGGATGGATGGATGGATGGTTGGATGAATGGATGGTTGGATGAATGGATACTTAATTATACAGGTGAATGATAGCATGGTTGGGGTGGATGAAAGTTGGATGGATCTTCATGATTTTATGAGGATGTTTTAATTTTGTAAAAATAAAGAAGTAAATCTTAAGAGAATTACAGAGAGTAATTCCAAGAGATACAAAATGGCCAGGAGTTTAGAACAGCCATGCTGTCACAAGTCAAACCAAAAGAGAATCCAGCAGCTGGAAAAGCACAAAAAGAGGAGACTTTGTCAAGTTTATTCCTTGTTGCACCTGAACTGAGCGATTCACTCCTTCCGCTCCCTCTCTGGATCTCTTCCTGCATTGGCAAAGGGCAGGGAGGAAGTTGTGTCAGTGGCAAATAGTCCTAATTCTCATCTGGCAGACAGTTCTATCACATTTATTATGCCTGAGTCTCTGAAAAATGAAGGCAGTATAATGGAAGGTGCCTCATCGCCATTGATTCTCAGTCATGTACACTTGAAGAAGATGCCAAATGGCTACAGTCCTGGGCTGGAAAGAGCCTGATTGGCCAGTTGACTGCAGTCTGTGGGGTTCTTGGGGATTTCCAGCAATTACCTTCTCAGAATCCTGCATCCTTGTTCTGAGTAGATTGCCTTGAATAATTAACAACTCAGAGACCAAGCCCTTCCAAAGCCACTTTGTTCATTCCCCTCACAAACAGGGTTATACTGAAAGATGTTCAATAAGAGAAATTTCTGTCTTAGCTGCTGACACTGGTATAAGAGAGATTGAACATCCGAGTTCCTGGCCCTGCCACTCACCTGCTGAGTTCCATGGCAAAGGCAGTGGCTTTCCATGAGCTTAAGATCCCTTCCCCTCTCCTACCTGCGTCACCAGGTCCTTGTGAAGCCCAGATGAGATGATTGTGAAAACCTTAAAGGTCAACACAATGTTATTTGTTTTATAGTCAATCAGTTGTCTGCACAGATCTAACCTAAAGCCCTCTAGCTGCACCATAATCCCAGGCCATCTTGCCCTATCATACATAACAGATCTGCCCACTGATGAATCCGGACACAATCGCATTAAGAGTAAGACAGCAACAAGAATTCACTTAAGAAAATGGACTGCCACTAAGCAGATGTACTGATGAAGAATCGCCGAAGTAGATGACATGTGTCTTTGGTTCCCTCAACTCCGCATCCTTCTCCTTATCCCCAAGAAAAATTCCTCATCTAAGATCTCCTCCAAAGGCCAGTGCTCTGAGCCTACCAAATCATGTTCATTTCCCCATTCCCTACATCAGCTTCTTCCTCCTCCTCTTCCAGTGCTGCTGACCTCCTCTCATTGTCATGATTAAAAAACGCCAGTCGAGTTAAGTCACACCAAGGTATAGCATAGCGTAGTACTCTCCTGTCGTCCATGGAGCAGTGACTTGCTAAAGGCTGAACATTAGCCCCGATGTCTTCAGATGATGTTTCAGACATAGCAAAGGAGATGTGTGGGGCATAGAAAGTGGAAGAGAAAGCCTTTAAGAAGGTCCAAGTTACACTTCTAGGAACAAATGACTCAGACTCAAACTAAAACCAGGATGGTCCTGTTGAAAATCTTTCTTTCATTCCAGCCCAATTCAAAGTTGGAGGCCAAAGGCAGATCCACCCAGAGGATTTTTATCCCCATAAATCTAAGGGGATACAGAAGCAGGTTCTTTGGTTGACGGCATTTAGAATGGGAGAGATTCCTCCCTATCCAAGACCAGTTTGCAGCCAACTCCCAGGCCTTCTCATGAGGACTAACCATTTTACGAAACTTCCCTGGCTTCATGGCAGGCTGGCCTCCTCTGCCATACTGGCTGTGCCAATGCTTCCTCTCTGCACCATGGGCTGGTAAGTGTTTGGAGCATAAATCTACTTTTCAGATTAGCTACCACAAAGCCTAGGAAAATCAGGAAGTCAACTGACACTGACTCATGCAATGCATGAGTCAATTTAATGCCAATGCATGAGAACCAATTTAAACAATCAAGTCAATCAATAGTTGCTACTTACTGAGCATCAGCCAACTCTGGTTATGCTCTGCTCAGAATACCCACCCCTCACTTCATCTTCACAGCCCCTTTTGTGACTCCAGCCTTACTAACCCCACCACTGCCACCACCACTATCACCAATAACGAACTTGACAGGAGCTGTCCAGAACTTCAGCACTGCACATCAACACAGGGGGTTGGGGTGGGGTAAGGGGACTTAACTGGCCTCCTGTTTCTCTCTTTGCTAGAAGCAGATGGGAAAGGTGGGAGGAAAGGGGCTATTTATTTTTCTAATCTTGCCCAAAGTGATCTCTATTCTGAGGGTCAGTTCCCTCCACCCCTATCCCAAGCCCAACATTAGCTTGACTGGCAGTAGCCCCCGCGCCAGCAGAGTTCCAAGAGGCCCTAACTGACCCTGTTTACATTGCATGGCAGTGCCTCTGCACTGCAGAACTTCCAGTTTCAGGGCTTTGCAAATTTTATGAGAATTTTCAGTCAAGCTGATTTTTAGCTCCCCTTTTCCCCTCCAGCTAAAATCGAGATCTTTCATCCAGCTCTGATCTCAAAGGGACGTTTTTCTCAGCACTTGGGACATGATTAAATAACAGGCACACGTGCGTACACCAGCCCCAAACCCTTTTATTTCCCAGATCTTTCTTCAGTAATGAAGCTTGAAATGGAAAACTACTGTGCAGAGAAACTGCAGCAGCAAGAGGAAGAGGAATAGACAATGTGCCAGCCGGCTCCTTCTGGACAAAGAAGTGAGAAGTTTGCTCCCAAAACAAGGGCAAATTAAATGTGTGTACCAAATGGAAGCATTTCCAAGGAGAACTTCAGGAAGTTCAGTGATTACCAATTTGGGGTCCATTCGCTGTAGGTGAGGGGGAATCAGGAAACATCTATCTTTTCATACACTCCAGAGAGCCTGAGAGGATGAGAAAGGGATTGCCTGCAAGGAGCATTCTTTTCATCGTCCAGTTGACGCGATCATTAACTCTACCAATTATGGCAATATAAAGAAATCATTAAAATGCAATTATTACAGCTGTATAAGTTTATAGCTGCATAACTACATCAAAAGGCCGCCTTTGTAAGTCTTTATGTGCTCCATAAACCTGAATAAATTGCAGCGAAGAGAAAAAGATTATTTCAATATGAATCAAGAGCAAATTCAAAATTTTTACCCTAATCTGTGGAGATAGCAGCAATGACTGGCCTGGGTGACCCTGGCCTGCTGGGTGCCTGCTAGAGTTTTCTCTTTGCTCTAGACCTGTATCTGATTCATGATCTATCTTTTGTCAAATTAATCCAAACAAATGAAAGCCAACTAAGCAAGTAAAAAAAAAAATGTTCACAACCTCATACATTTATACAATGTCTTCTAATTCTCACATTTAACGACTCTGTGGCTAGATAATTATCCCCATCTTACATATTAATAACTGAGAATTGAGAATCAAAAAATATTTAAGGCCAGATAGTATCTGTTTGTTACCTCCTCCAAGGGTGGACATGGAACAGGCCCACTCTCCACCCTTCTCCCCGCTGCTCGGCCCCTAGCAGCTGACCTCCGGGCCTGCAGCAGGAAGATCCCAGAGCCTTGGGCTTTGGTTGGATTGGGCCAATGAGAGGCAATGACAAGAAAACAGGATAGGAGAAAAGAGAACTCTTCTCTTGGGATTTTTATTCCCCTCACCCCCTCCTATGGGGCCATGGTCTGGCAGTGACTCTGCTGCTCTGCTCCTCTATTGCAGCCATAGGTCCTGCCAGGTGGCATTTTTCTCCATGAGTACCACTGGCCTCTCCAGGTTGTGACAATCAGTCCTGCCCTTTGTCCCACAGGCCTAGAGGGGTGGCAGTGTCCCTGCCGTTCCCAGCTCCAGAGAGCTTCACCATTCCTGCTTGGTTTCCCTTAACCTTCCCCACACCCCTTCTTTAAACCTTCTTCATGGCCTCTTTCTTGTGAAAGTTCCCACTGTTTCCTGCCAGGATCCCGACTGAGACACACAAGTCCAGAGTGCTGGGGCCTGAGCCCAGATCATCAAAATCCTAGGAGCCTGGGCCTGAATAATTTAGAAAACTTAATTTGCTCCAGACACAGTCATGACATTGTCCTCACCATCCATACTTTACTGTGCACTGTGCTGAGCCACTTACAGAGAGGATTACAAGAATCCAAACCCTGGCCGGGCGCAGTGGCTCACGCCTGTAATCCTAGCACTCTGGGAGGCCAAGGCGGGCGGATCGCTCAAGGTTGGGAGTTCAAAACCAGCTTGAGCAAGAGTGAGACCCCCATTTCTACTAAAAATAGAAACAAATTAATTGGCCAACTAAAAATATATAGAACAAATTAGCCAGGCATGGTGGCACATGCCAGTAGTCCCAGCTACTCAGGAGGCTGAGGCAGGAGGATTACTTGAGTCCAGGAGTTTGAGGTTGCTGTGAGCTAGGCTGATGCCATGGCACTCTAGCCCAGGCAACAGAGTGAGACTCTGTCTCAAAAAAAAAAAGGAATCCAAGCCCTGCCTTCCAGGAGCTTTCATGCTGCATCAAGCATACTGACATAAACGACTATGCATAGTACATGCATAGTCACAGAGACATTCCAAACTAATTCCTGAATGGAAAATCATGGGGTGGGGGGGCATCCTATGGAGGGAGGGTAAATGCATCTGGGAGTTGAGGGCTGAGCACCTAGAAAACCAAGTATTCTATTTCCAAACCAGGTGGGGAAGAGCAATGGGTCAGATCATCCAGAATTGCAAACGATCCCAAAACATTTCTGTTTGGCTTTGACATGCATGATTGGACAACATGTAATTGATTTGTTTGGGGATTTCTGCAGCAGATATGCCTAGCTAATTGATTTTTATTACACTAATAATGAAAAAATTGATATTCTTAGAGTTTACACACACAACACTGTCACCTGGGAGGTAGAAACAAAGCAATCTGGCCTCAAGTGTTCCCAGAAGTGGACTGAAGGGCAGATTGCCCATACATAGTCCACCATACTTCACTGCCCACATTTGCCTTGGTCTGACACTTTCACTCGGTAAGATCTGAGGTCATGGGTTGTGGTGTGTGGTTCTGGTTCTCAGGACATAGCAGGCTCTTGCCGATTCACAGTGGCTCTACATTCCTTCCCCTGAGGACCCAAACACCTCAAGATAGCAGCCTGGACCATAGACGGGGGCAGCAGCAGAAGCCTGGCGTGGTTGGGAATCAGAAGACCCTGACCCAGTTCGTCCAAGCTAAGTCCCCCCTGGTGAGTCTCTGAACCTCACTAAATTTCAGTGTTTTATGTTTTAAAATGAAGAAAATATTAATAATACTCGTGCCAAGGGTTAAAGTGAGACACTGTGCCTGGTGCATAGAATGCTCTCAATGAGTATTGGTAGAGTTGAATCATGGATGAGCAAATGCTTTGTAAATGTTACCTTCTTTATGTCATCATTATTATTATAGGCTTTTAGTGCTACCATCAGTCTTGCCTAGTTTGTTGATAAGTTTACTGAATTACAGCCATTGTAAATTAATGTTCTTCTTTTTTTAAAAAAATAATGACAGTGAATGCTTCTATGATATTAATACTTATTATCTACCAGACCCTATGCTAAGTGCTTTACATGGATTAAGCCATTTAATTCTTGCAATTAGCCTCATAAAATAGTTACTAGACTTCTCTCCATTTTAGAGATGAAAAAACTGAGACTCAGATCACATAGCTACTCTAAACAGCAGAGGTGGATTCAAATTCTGGGTGTGCTTCCAGACTCTGCACTCTTCATCACACACCCACCTGCCTCATGAACTGTTGAGCGACACGATAAGAACTGATGTGCCAAAGAGAGGTACAACTAGTGTGTTATCAGAGTGCTTTCTGGCTGAGGTGACCAGAGAAGGCTTCATGGAAGAGGTGGCCTTTGAGCTGGGCCTGGGAGCTGGGAGGATGACCTGATACTGCACACACAGAAATGAGACCAGGGACAGCGTAAGCAAAGGTACAGAGGTGGGAAGTTGCAAGATGTGTAAAAAGAACAAGTAGTTCCATTTGGGGTCATGAAGACCCCAAGCAAAGTATACAAGAGCTAAAGTTTTGCAGGTGGATTAGAGTGAGGCTCCCCAGCATGCTAGGCTATGCTACATGGATTTGTTCCCCTCTGAAGGTAACGGGAAGCCACTAAGAGTGTTTGAGCAAGGGTTCAACAAGATCAGAATGGCATCTGATAAAGCGTTAATGTGACAGCTGTGAGTAGGAGGGTGTGAGGGGGAGAGACTGCAGGCAGGGAGACCACGTGTCCCAGGCATCAAATAGGCCACTCTGCACCCACTGAGATAAATAAAAACGTGTTGACTGACTGGCAGACAGGCTGATTGACACGCTGCCTCCAAACCACAAGCCCATCACAACGGCAGCCAGCCCGCCAGTGGGCGCCCAGCTCTGAGGCTCGAGTGATTAGAAAGAGCCGGATGCTGCATTTGTTAGTGCGAAGGGCCAAACACCAGGAACCCCCCATAAAAAAGCACCTCCAAGGAGGGAGGCCAGTGGCGAGAGAAACGCCCCAGTGAACTGAACACAACTCTAACTCTTTTTCCTTTTTTCTTGTATTTCTCGATCGTGAAGGGAAAATGTATGGCAGCTGTGTTAAAAATGATGGTTTTATTTCCACATGTGAGGTTGTCAGGGAATTTGGCTATAACCTTTTATTAGACATTAATAATTCAGAAAAAGGAGAAGCATTCCCCAGTCAGATCTCATCTCATACAAATAAATACTTTGCAGGGGAACGAGAGCGTCACACTCTTCCTGCGATGAGCAGGCAATTATCAAGCCTCCACGCGTTGTCGGCATCCATCAGCCAAGCCATTCACTCTGGTTAATGGCAATTGCATTACTTTCCTTGGGTCTGTTTCCAGCAGTTAGATTCGTAGCTCTGGGTGTCTGTCTCCTCCACTGACTCTCCAAGGCTTCCTTCTATGTGTCTGTGAGGATCTATGTTCTCTCTCCGTGTTCGAGCAAGCACCGCGATAGCCATGCATAGAAACAATCTGCAGTGCTTAATGTTCACCAATAGGCTAATGCCCAGTATAAACCCAAGAGGCCCCCTGCCACTTACTGTTCAATTAATGGCAAAACAGTCACTTGAGGGTGCAGAAGCAACTTTCACTTTATGCTTATAAGTAGGGGCACCAGTGTGCAAAACACCCTGGTTGACCTGATGCACTTGAGTATTTGCTTCACAGGTTAGACATTTTCTTGTCCTGTGGTTCACATTGATAATAGGACATGAGTTAGCTTTTTGCAGCACTGTGCACGTTGTCAACCTGCTCTTAAATGCTGGTCATAACTTGTTTAGACATTTATATATTGGAGTTTTTATTACAAAGCCCCCCTTTCCCTTTGCAAAAGAAAATGAGCACTAAAGAAGCATGGATGTGGAAGACAAGATAACCAAGAGAGGAATATGTTGACTAACAAGTATATCTGAGCTAATTTTTTCACTGTAAACAAGCAGAGTCATTGTGAATACATTTTTCCCACTGTCCTGAGTTCACGAACAAGATCAGAAGCTTGGCCACAGCTCTGCCTCGCTTGATGGAATGGGGGCTTAATTTCACTTACTTTTCTGTTCCTCTCCTAATATTAATACCGACCTTCCCACCTTCAGGTGAAGCAGTTCTCCCCAACCAGGCCAGGAATTCCTCCACCCAGACCAGATCCCTGGACAAAGCCTCAGGATCTCAGACTGCTGTCACTTTTCCTGCAAAGTGCCCAGAGTGAGGATGGCTCAGTGGACTGCTGGTAAACCAGTTCTCCAGGGGGAAAAAACAAACACTGAGTTATAATGTCTGCCCATTTCCATGGTGTAAATACGCCCACCGTGGCCAATCTGAAGCCCCCAGTAGTTTAACAACTAGCTTGTAACATTCCTGAACATCTAACAGTCTGCCAGGGTGAGTTACCATCAGTACAGCACCGGTCCTCCCACTACCCCACAGGGCCACAGGCGTCGGCAGGTGGTGGAATGCCCTAACCCACACAAGGTCTTCACATGCTGCTCAGCCTCTGGAGTTTGTGGAACTGTCAGAACCCAACATGCTCCTTAATCAACATCTTGTTCAGGAAGTGTCACTTGCCATAAATACAGGCTTTTAACCTGTCTCTTTGGCAGCTACCTCTGGGAGTAGGGACAGGGAATTCATCATAAACTTTAGAGCTGATGGATTTTGAGGGAGCAGGAGAGGCTCTTAGTCCACAGGAACTGTGGGGTTGAGCATGTCTCCCAAACCCCATCACGGAGGAAGGGACAACTATCCAGACTTGCCAGTGTCTCCCACTGTCTCGAACATCCAGACCAGAGGAAAAACAGCCTGGACTCTGTTTTCATAAAGTACAGGAGGGAGCCTCAGGGAGTACCGACCTCGGAGGTGTGGAGATCGGAGATGAGCCTGGGCTCAGAGTTGGAAACCCATCAACAGTTATTAAGGGGATTACAGGAAACATTTCGTAAGCATAAAAGCTACTGCCAGAGGCTAGAGAGAGGAAACAAATGAGACACAGAAGCAGCGAGCTGGGAACTAAGACGGGAAAGACAGAGACAGATGGATAGAGACAGTACTGAACCAGATTCTGCTAAACCTAAAACGCCCAAAATGGACATATTTCTTTATTGATTCCAAGCTCTTGGGTGCAGTTCAAACCCCATTCAACCAATGCTCGCTTATCCCCTCCCTCAACTCATAGTTTAATTTTTCAGCAGAGCTGACTACATACCCTCCATTTTGTTCAGGCTCGTAGGCCCTAACAAAATGCTCTCACCTGACTCTGTGACTTTATTTAGGCCGTTTTCTTTCTGGAAACATTCTCTTCCCTTCTAAACGACTTTATCCTTCCCCAGGCTCATTCCAACCCTCATCTTGCCCAGAAGACATCCCTGGTCAGCTGACCTGGCTTTGAACACTTTATTTCTCTCTCATTCCCTCACCACTTAGGTGCTCAATTTGTACAAACCTTTGTCCTGGTGATCTCGTAATGATTCTGCAACTTTTCTGCAGTGTGACTGACCTTAGGCAAGTCACGTCCCTCCTTGCACCTTCATTTCTTCAGCTGTTCAAGGAAAAGGCTCCACTGAATAACTTTTAGTTTCTTGGCAGCTCTGACATTCATCAACTCTGAGTGACAAGGGCCACACAGACAAAGATCGTCTGATGGAGGAGCGTACCAACAAGAGGAGGACAATTAGATGGGGCGGCCAGATGAGGACCGAGAGGGTTTGATGGCCACAGTGTGGCCGTGACATCTAGTTTTCCCATTAGCTTCATTTCTTCTCTTCCGTAGTAACTGGCCGCCCAGACTAAAGGCTATCGATGACAACATAATTTGTACTTGTCTAAGTTCTGACCTATCAGGCATAAACAGAAGTGATATGCAGCAACTTCTGGGAACCTACATTACAAGACAGCTAGCACGCATCCATTGCTCCCCTTTCTTCTTGATTCCCTCCTCCCTCCTGCCGCCTTGAATATGGGTGAGATGGGCGGGGCACTAACCTCCATCTTGACCTATTAGGATGAGAGCTACAGGGAGCTGGAAAGAGCCTGCCTCCAGGAAGACTTCTCCGAACAAAATCTCCCTTCCAGTCCCAAAATGGATCCCTCTGGACTTTTCCTGGGAAAGAAAGAAACCCTCTTGTTTAAGCTACAGTTATTTGATGTTTCTTTTCCTTAAAGCTGAACTTAATCCTAAATGATACCAAGAGAGTTTGAAGGTTGAGGAGGAATTACCAAGAGGCCCAGGCAGATGGTGGAGGGTGACCGGCGGATGTGGGGTAATAGACAGACGGCAGGTGAAATGAAGCAGGGGCAGAGTGGACAACAAGGGCAGTGCTCCTCCTAACTTCTCCACCTCCATGGGCAGTTTGCAAGGCCCGTCCTTAAAGCCCGTCTCCAGCAAGCCTTCTCTTTTTGTCCAGCCCAGCACCTCCAGGATTTCCTGTCCTCAAACCTCCCAGCGCACTTTGTGTTACTTATCTGGCACTTGCCAAAATGCCTGATGTTGTCTTTTTGAGTGTTTTCATTTCCCAAACCAAGCTAGATCATATGTTCCTTGAGAAAAGAGACTTTTCTTGCTTTTCCTCCCAGATACAATGATGAGAAGCCACATTTTCTAGGACAAACCGGATTTCAAGTGTTCAGTCTGGTGCTCTCTAAATTTCAAAAATGTTAGTATTTAAACTACATCAGAAAAGCAATCTTTTTAATATAGGACCAGAACAAAAATCCCAATTTGGGACTCAGGAAAGCTGATTCCCATACTCACAGACCTATCTTGGTACTCATTGATTTTTTTTTTCTTGATGGATTAAAGGTGTCTTGACAGGGCCCAAGGGCATCTAAGTGGAAAGCATGATGTATGGGAATAGGGAAGGTGATGAAGTACAACAGGGGGAGGGAGTGTGATTGACAGGGTATCATCAGGACAGCAACATGCTGGGCCTAGAGCAGGGACCAATGGGCCATCAAACAGGGAGAATAGCAGCTTTCCTGCTAATGCACACAGCCTGTGCCGGGTACTTGGGGTTTTGCTTAGTGGGAAACTGGAAAGGTCTTTTTTTAATGATAAAAGGAAATGGCTGGACTGCCTATTAAAGGTGGTGAACTGAACACACATCTAATTTTACTCCCCCCCCAAACCTCACTACAACTACAGCAAAGGGGTTGTTTACAAAAGGAAAAACCCACAAGGAAAAGGCAAAATGAGAAAGGAGAAAATAGTAATAGTAATCAAATTTTGGAAGTTGCTAAGTGGATGGGCAAAGAATAATGAACTTGACAGACCCAAGAAATCTAAGTCACTAAGGGTAGTGAGGAAAGCTAAAAGTCAACCTGATACATACCACAGGATCCTCAGAATGCCCTGGAGTTGGCAGCATCAAATGTTTCTGGAAGTGGAGGTGAAGAGAAGTTGCTAAAACAAGGAGAACAGGTAGGAAGCTGTTTAAGAAGCAATGTTTATTCTACCTATCCATGAGCATGATATTTTTGTCAATTTGTTTGTATCCTCTGCAATTTCTTTTTTTTCCCCCAAATTCTGTGGGTATAAATATTGTTAGGGTTACATATCTTGCCCCTGCCCCCCAACCCCGCTCTGCCAGAGCTTCAAGCGTGTCCAGTCTTTGAGTGGTGCGCCCTGCACCCACCATGAAAGTGCGTGCCCTTCCCCTTCTCCCCCCTTCCACCTGTTCACCTCCCATTAACAGTTTTTTTTTTTTGGTTACAGTGTGTTTCTTTGCCTCTCCCTAAGAAGGGATAGAGGTAATCCTTTCCCCCCTACAATGCTCATCACATCCTTCAGAGCAATTTCTTTCCTCAGAGTTTCACAGTTCTTGTAGAGATCTTTCACCTCCTTGGTTAAGTATATTCCTGGGTATTTTATTTTCTTTGTAGCTATTGTGAATGGTATTGAGTCTTTGATTTGACTCTAGGCCTGACTGTTATTAGTATATTAGTACTGATTTATGTACATTGATTTTTGTATCCTGAGACTTTGCTGAATTTATTTATCAATTCCAGGAGACTCTTGGTGGAATCTATGGGGTTTTCTAGATACTAGATCATATTGTCAGTGAAGAGTGATAGTTTGACCTTTCCTGTCCCAATTTGGATACCCTTAATATTCTTCTCTTGTCCAATTGCTCTGGCTAGGACTTCCAGCACTGTGTTGGATAGCCACACGCAGAAGAATGAAACAGGAGCCCTACCTCTCACCACTCACAAAAATGAATTCAAGATGGATAAAAGACTCAGATCTATGGAATGAAACCATAAGAATTTTAGAGGAAAATGTAGGAAAAACATTCTAGATATTGGCCTAGGCAAAGAATTTATGACTAAGACCCCAATGGCAATCATGGCAACAACAAAAATTAATGAATGGGATTTGATTAAACTAAAAAGCTTCTGCATAATCAACAGAGCGCATAGACAACCTACAGAATGAGAAAAGATATTCACAAGCTACACATCCGATAAAGGGCTAATAACCAGAATCTATGAAAAACTCAAGCAAATCAGCTAGAAAAAAACAACACTATTAAAAAGTGGGCAAAACACATGAACAAAAGTGTCACAAAAGAAGAAAGACAAATGGCCAATAAACATGAAAAAATCGGCCGTCCGCAGTGGCTCACACCTGTAATCCTAGCACTCTGGGAGGCCAAGGCAGGAGGATTGCTCAAGGTCACAAGTTCAAAACCAGCCTGAGCAAGAACAAGACCCTGTCTCTACTCAAAATAGAAATAAATTAATTGGACAACTAAAAATATATACAAAAAATTAGCCTGGCATGGTGGCACATGCCTGTAGTCCCAGCTACTTGGGAGGCTGAGGCAGAAGGAGCGCTTGAGCCCAGGAGTTTGAGGTTGCTGTGAGCTAGGCTGACGCCACGGCACTCTAACCCTGGCAACAGAGTGAGACTCTGTCTCAAAAAAAGAAAGAAAGAAAGAAAGAAAGAAAGAAAGAAAGAAAGAAAGAAAGAAAGAAAGAAAGAAAGAAAGAAAGAAAGAAAGAAAAGAAAAAAATCATCAGGGAAATGCAAATTAAAACTATAATAAAGTATCACCTTACCCCAGTTATTATAGAATGGCATTTATCAAAAGTCCAAAAACAATAGATGCCAGCATGGAGGCAGAGAGAAAGGAATGCTTATACACTGTTGGTGGGACTACAAATTAGTACAACCTCTGTGGAAAACAGTAAGGAGTTTTCTCAAAGAAATAAAAGTAGACCTACCATTTGATCCAGCAGTCCCACTGTTGGGTATTTACCCAAAAGAAAAAAAGACTTTTCACCAAAAAGACATCTGCACTTGAATGTTTATTGCAGCACAACTCACATTTGCAAACATGTGGAATCAACCCAAGTCCCCATCAATGCATGAGTGGATTAATAAAATGTGGTATATGTATACCATAGAGTACTACTCAGCTATAAAAAAAAAGATTAATTAATACCTTTTGCAACAATCTGGATGGAACTGGAGACCATTCTCCTAAGTGAAGTATCTTAAGAATGGAGACCATTCTCCTAAGTGAAGTATCTCAAGAATGGAAAAAAAAACCACCACATGTGCTCACTATTAAATTGGAACTAACTGATGAGCACACATGTGCACAGAGGGAAGTAAAACTCAGTGGAAATCAAAAAGGGGGGCAGGGAGAGTAAGGGAAGGGCAAAAACCTACCTAAATGGCTACGATGAGCACTACCTGGGTGACAGGCATACCTTTTGCTGGGACTCAAGCATTACAAAAGTGATCTGTGTAACCTGAAACATTTGTATCCCCTTAATATTTTGAAATTTTAAAAAACACTTCAAAAAACTAAAAAGATGGCCGGGCGTGGTGGCTCACGCCTGTAATCCTAGCACTTTGGGAGGCCGAGGCGGGCAGATTGCTCAAGGTCAGGAGTTCGAAACCAGCCTGAGCGAGACCCCGTCTCTACCAAAAATAGAAATAAATTAATTGACCAACTAAAAATATATATACAAAAAATTAGCCGGGCATGGTGGCACATGCCTGTAGTCCCAGCTACTCGGGAGGCTGAGGCAGTAGGATCGCTGAGCCCCAGAGATTGAGGTTGCTGTGAGCCAGGCTGATGCCACGGCACTCACTCTAGCCTGGGCAACAAAGTGAGACTCTGTCTCAAAAAAAAAAAAAAAAACTAAAACGAAACAGTAGCTTCTGGAACCCTTCCCCTTTGGGCACCCTGGCTGCACCCAGCCCCCATGCTCGCAGAAGACTATAGACTGATCATCTGTAGAGGGGAAACTGAGAGTTTACAGGTGCCAGGGAGGGCAGCTTTACTTTACCAAAGAAAAGTAAACACAGAGAGGCCAAACAAGGGCATTTTGAGACTCCAGTCCCTGCCCCGCTTCAACCAAAATAGTTCTGCTGTGGATTGTTTTTAAAACTGGGGTTCCTTGTAAAACTTTGTTTAAAAGGTAGTTCTCTGTTTAAAAAAAACTTTTTTAAAAAAGGCTGCAAATCGCAGATCAAATCCAGGCCCTATTTTTGGAGACCTAGGAGCTTGCTGTGAGTCAGGCCCCTGACCAGAACTAACAACGGCTGTGCAGCAGCCCCAACAGATGTCTGGGCTGTCAGACAGCCAAGCACAGGTCCCCGGGGCCCAGGCCTGAGAGTTCTCTCCCTGGAGACCGATGACCCTCCTGCCGCCTTCTCCCTCCTGTTGACGCTCTAGGGCAGCCCCGCAAGCCCTGGGGCCTGACAGCTCTGCGTCTATGTCCACTCTGCCGGAGACTCTTCCACACCCTTCACAAGACCCGAGCTTGGCTGGTGCTTGAATGCAAGAAACTGGACATCCTGGCTTTCCTGAAAAGGCAGAGAAGAGAGAGCCATGCTCTGTGAAGGTCACTCAGAAATGTTGTCCGTTCTAATTTGTTTGAGTCCTGGCTCTACTGGACTCGCGCCCTGGGATATGTGGATTCCCCTTCCCTGTTCCACCCTGCTGCTCTCCTTTCTTCCCACCCAACTTCCTGGCCCCTCTCTTGGACAGCCCCCTGGAAGCTGGTGTGATACTGCTCCTTGCCTCTCCTTGAGGAATAATGCAAGCTCGGCAGCCCTTATCGAAACAAGTTGGTCCCAGCGCTCACTCTGCAGAGGATACCACCTCTCAAATCCGAACAGAATCTTCCACATCTAGCAGAGGCTCAGACCTCAGAAAACCAGTGTGAAAATAAAAAGCTTCACATTGCACATGCTGACCTGTTCCTGTTACATAGATATACACACACTCATACTTCCCTCCTGCTCTGGTTCCCCTCCCAGGATGACACGTGGCCTCGCCCGTGGCCTGCAGAGGCTGGAGTAATTGGCCATGCTGCCATCCAGCCCACCCTCCCCCAGCAAGCTTTGAGTAGAGAGACAGCAACCTTGTTGATCAAATGAGGCATGTTTGGTAACATCTCCCCAGGCTACCCCACTGAGAAACAGGGCTGTCTGGCGGTAAGGCAGACACTTGGCTTGCGGTCTCGCTGAGTCTCTTTCTGCCTCAGTTTAGTGGTAAAATCTCTCTATCCCCTGCCTTGCCTCTGCCTTCTGGAAAAGAAAAAACAACATACCTACTGTGTAAGTCAGGCTAGAACTAGAATGTAAGCTCCTTAAGGGCATATTGTTGTGTGTGTTGTTCGTGGCTATATTCCCCAGTGCCTAAGATAGAGGCTGGCATAACGTAGGTACTCAATATATATTGAATGAATCAATGAACAATCTTGCTGCTGTGGTCTAAATGTATGTGTCCCTCCAAAATTCATACGTTAGAACCTAATCCCCAATGTGATAGTAGTAAGAAGTGGGGCCTCTAGAATGTGATTAAGTCACAATCACTCCACTGGCATGAATGGGGTTAGTCCCCTTATTAAAAATGGTTTGAAGAAGCAACCTAGTCCCTTGTTGCCCCTTCTGCCATGTGAGGACACAGCAAGAAATCACAAGCCCTCGCCAGACACTGAATCCACTGGCACCCTGATCTTGAACTTTCCAGCCTCTGAAACTGTGAGAAATCAATATCTATCACTTATAAATGTCCCAGTCTGTGGTATTTTGTTATAGCAGCAGGAACTGATTAAAGCAGTTTCTCATTCTCCCTCTTCCTGAAAGCCTTCCCCATACAAAGCCCGGCCCACTCTCAGAATGAAATCCAAGTCATTGAACAGGACTCTTAAAGGACGGAGAATCCTGCAATCTAAGTGGAGCAAGGAAGGAGAGAAGAGAGCTCTCCCCAAGACCCCTCCAGGCTCTGTGATTAATGGCTCTATCCAAGCAGCTCCCTTTTAAATCCCAGGACCATTTGCTAAGGGTGAAGGACAATATGGTAATTTAGAAATGAAATAAAATGACCAGAACCTTCCAGGGAGTTCCAGGGGGAGCTGAAGCAAGAGAATCCTAGCCTACCTCATAAATCATCCTCTGCCTCAGAGTATGTGGCCTCCAAAATGGAATCTGCCATGTCCCCACAGATCCCTGCTACCCTCAGCCCCTGCACCGAGCAGCCGAGCATTGTGGGGCGACCTCCCATGTGCTGGGTGGGACAGAGGGAGGGAAGGGCCCCGAGGGCTGCAGGAGAACCCCGTGAGGGCACAGAGCGAGCAGTCTGTGTTACCGGCAGGGACACCTGCCCTCTCTAGCTGCCTCCTCCCAGGCCCCATCACGTGAGCGGCTTGCTCAGGTGGCAGTTCTCCACACCGCCTTTGTTCAAGTGCACCGGTAGACCCCCTCAGGCCCACCCAAGCCTGGGGGTCCACAGTGCATGGAAGGCCTGCAACGTCCCAGGGCTGGGAGCCTGCACAGTCCACAGAATGGTCTGCCATGCTCGCTTGCCACCTCATCTTGCCGTGTGCCCAGAACGTCGTCTGAACACAACCTTTTCTTTTCTTCCTTTATTTTCTTTCAATTTAAAGAAAATAAAATGGTTCAATTCAGTCAGATTCCTAGCATTTTTCTCTTGCAGTAAACAACACCACCAATAAAAAGCTAACCCAACGGGGACAAAAGACAGTATTTCTTACATCCAAATGATCCAGGTCATTTGGTGGTTAGCAGGGAATGGGGTGGGGGATGGGGAAAAGTGGGGGGAGCTTGCGGGGGAAGCAGCAGTGGGCAGAGTGCCGAGGGAGAGAGAACCAGCATGGACCATCGTTCCCAGGAACGTGCAGCGTTTCAGAAGGGGCACAAGAAGCCAGTGCACCTTTGTGTCTTCTATCTCCCAGGTAGGACCAGTAGGTCACCTGCCCATCCCCCCCCACCTGTTCCCAAGGTGTGAGGCTTTTCTCTCTCATGAGTGTGGATGATCCTGGGAAGAGCCTCACCTTGAACTGGGACCAGCTGACACCACGATGATCGTTAGCACGGAAGCAGAGACGTGTTAACAGTCAGCAGCCGACCACAGAGGCCAGCAATGACATCGGAAGAGAAGAAACGCGTGCGGGATCACTGGGGAAAGCTGCCCTCTTCCAAAGTTTGGTGGCACCTGCTGTGTAGCCTTTGCAGGAAGCCAAGGTCTCATTCCGTCCATTCTCTACACACGTTTATTGTGTCTGCTGCATGCCAGGGTCTGTCCCTGCCCTCAGAAAGCCTTCTCTCTGCATCTCTCCATGTCCTCTCCTCTTCTTATAAACCACCTCCGCCTTAAGTCCAGGATGATTTCATCTTGACATCCTTAACTAACTACACCTGCAAAGACCCTATTTCCAAATAAGGTCACATTCTGAGGTTCTGGGTGGATATGAGTTTTGGAGGGACGCAATTAGCCTACTGCAGGCGGTGAATACAGAAAAATGGTTTGGCGTCTGACGTGGCATCTCATATTCAATTATGCAAACATTTGCTCCCCCCATTTAGGCAATATGGATATGCTTCTGGTCGCCGGCTGCACACGGGCTCAAGAGTAGTGGGGATTCGGACCCCAAATCCCAATGCCCACCTTTCGAGAGGTGGCTGGTGGATACCACCCTCAGGTGAAGGAAAGGTCGAGACCAAAGCTCCAGGCAAACCAGTGAATTAAAATTCCTCCTCAAGCCCTCAGGTTTCTGTTCATTCAAAGTTCAAACTCCAATTTCAACATTTCTCAGAGTTTGCTAAGAAAACAACCGACGGGCTCTCCAGTCCCTCCCCTCCCTCCTCTCTTACAACTGGGTACAGTGCGTTCCGAACAGAGAGGAGGCTTCAGTGAGGTATGAAATGAAACAAATCCGCAGGCAAACAGCAAAGAAAGCTGGTGTATTTTTAATATGCAGGCACCATGTCGGGGATTGTGGAGAAAGTTTTGCCTCTTCCTATTGAAAAACCAATGCGCTGGAAAGGGAGCCGGAGGTGGGGGAGGAGACACACGGCTCTCGCCCTTCAGCACAGCCACTTCTTAGAGAAGCAATTGATTAAAGAGAAAGTGTTCACACTTGCCAAATATGTCTAAAGGCTTAAAAATCACTCAAGGTGGTGGATGGATTTTTTTTTCCCCATAAAGTGTCTACAAAATCTGTCACCCCGACACCCAGTGTTCAAACAGGGCAGTGTCTTGAAAAATGACTTTGTTCTCTGGATCACTCACAGCGCTGGCCTGACACTGCTTCTATTTTCTGCATCAGTGTGGAAGCTGCTACAAAAACAGCTGCACGAGGGCTCCACACAACAGCTGCCAGGAGCCAGGAAGAGTGTCCTTCACGCCCTCAGGCTGCCAGCCTCTGGCCACCACCACCACCACCCACCCCGTCCCCCACCCCCTCCACCGTATGACTAGGAGCAGTGCAAGGGCTCATCACCTCTTAGCTAGAACAGTGTGAGCTGGAATTGCCCACTCCACAGAGGTCAAAGGGGAGTGGCAGAGCCTCAGAATGGCAGATCCAGGAGCAACTTTAGTGACCATCTAGTCCAAAGCCTTCTTTCTGCAGATGAGGAAACTGAGAAACAGAGACAGCAGTGACTTGTGCAAGGGCTAGTGGATATCTACCATCTGCTTTGGCTGCTCAGCAGCTCAACTCCTGCTTTTGTTTGGGCAACTCTCCACTTTGGTGGGAAGCCCATCTCCCATAATAGAGGGCAAAAATGCCAGATAATCCCTTTCCACGCTTCTTTTGCAGCCAAGGCATAGGCTCTTGACCCACCAACCGGACACTCCTGGCCCAGGTTGTGACTGGGAGATGGTAACTCAATGAAAGGGGATAGATGAAGATTTTTATCTCCAGAGTCATAGTGCTGGATGTTGTTCCTGGCTATAAAAATCCTGATTCAGTGAGCTACCTTTTAATCCTTTTAATATCCTTTTAATCCATCTTTTATTTTTCTCCACAGTTTCTTTGTGTTGCTTGCAAATAAAAATCTTACTGATGCCAAAAATAGTACCAAGAGTTGGGCAGAAACAGACCCTCCAGAAATTGGCAAGAATCTGGGATGGTTTATTTGGCATGGTTAGGACTGAATGCAAGTGAAAATTCATCTATGAGTAAAAGATGTGATTCTGCCAAAGCCTGGTAAACAGTGACAAACCATTAACTTTTTACTTGTGGTCACCAGGAATGAAATACCTATTGAAGTTAAGGTTTAGGGTATGAAGCAATTGCTACTATGGAATAATATAAAAAGCATGGGAAATTTAAGAGATATAGGATAAAATGCTTCTAATAGGGCTGGATAGATTTTGAAACTAAAAAATGAAAAACACAATTCTTAAGTTCTCAACTCAGGACACAAAATAAAAACCAAAGATTTTTATGTCTGTACTAGAAAAATCTCTTTTGTCTTAAGCCATGATGCTGAAATAGACAAAAATCGAACACAAAATTTGATCCTGGCTGGGCGCAGTGGCTCACACCTGTAATCCTAGCACTCTGGGAGGCTGAGACGGGCGGATAGCTTGAGGGCTGGAGTTCGAAACCAGCCTGAGCAAGAGCGAGACCCCGTCTCTACCTAAAATAGAAAGAAATTAATTGACCATCTAAAAATATATATATAAAAAATTAGCCAGGCATGGTGGAACATGCCTGTTATCCCAGCTACTTGGGGAGGCTGAGGCAGTAGGATCACTTGGGCCCAGGAGATTGAGGTTGCTGTGAGCTAGGACGCCATGGCACTCACTCTAGCCTGGACAACAAAGTGAGGCCCCGTCTCTAAAAAAAAAAAAATTTGATCCTGCAGGTTGCCGAATTGTAAGATTAGTTTACTGTGCAGCTTTACATTGTTGCTTAGGTGAAAATTAGAACATTGAATAGAGGCAGACTTAAGAGCTGGAACAGAGAACTATAGGAAGATTCAGATGACTCAAAAAGCACTGAATTTCTAAACTTCATTGATTCCTATTTCCCTTGTCAGCCAAATCAGCCCCTCCTTCCCTTCTCATGCACCTATTCCCACCTTGCTTAAAAATCCCACAACAATCTAAACTGAGGGTATTACCTTACAAGGAGAAGCCCATTCTCTCCATGCCCCACCCTTCTACCCTCGTTGTCTCCATTCCTACAACTATCTCAATACGTCCCTGGACAGAGTGGGGTAGGGAATGAAGTCCACATCCAATATCCAAAGGAAAAGGCTTACAGAAAAAAGTACATGACTTTGATAATTGTATTAGCAGAGACCGGGGGGATAGTTGAAGGAGTAGATTCTGAGGGTGCTAGGCCAACAAGGGAAAACAATAATTTTAGGTCAAGCTGAGTTTATTGATACGGTGGCATCTGCCAATGATTCTGCATCTGATGCACTAGCTTGAGCATCCAGGAGTCTTTTTAATTGTTTGCTGGGTGGGTTGACAGAAACCTGGACTCATTAGTGCTCTATACTAAATGCAGCTGAGATACCAGAAAATTACAAGGTATAATTTAGAGGAAGTAAATTCAAAGACCTAGGGAGACAGGAATGTTGGAGGAAATTCATCATAAGTGCTTACCCCCTCCCAACTATGTCTCCCAAGAGGACCCAAAAACCGCTACCTTCATCAAGGCAATGGTAAATACATTAGGGAGGGAGTGCCAACATCTATAAAAAGCTAGAGTGGCTACTCTCTGTCAGCGAGGGATGCTGGTAGAGAGAAACAGTAGTTGGAAATGAGATGCACGATTTCGATTGGATCGGGAATACCACGAGGTAGCACAGGCCTGGGAAGAGCACTGACTGCCCGATGCACGTTGATCTTGGCTGCCACGATAGGACGCTGAGCAGCCTGATAATCAGAATGGTCTGACCCTGTGATGGTTACTTTTAGGTGTCAGCTTGACTGAATTAAGGAATACCTGGCAACCTGGTAAATCATCATTTTGGGATGTGTCTTGAGGGTATTTCAAGAGGAGATTAGCCCATGAGTCTGAGTGGACGAGCTGGAGAAGATTCTCCCTCCACATAGGCAGGCACTATCCTATCTGCTGGGGCCCTCGGGATTACAAAAACAGAGAAAAGGCAAATATTTCAATCTACCTGCTGAACCTGGGATACACACTGCCTCTCCTGTCCTTGGGCAGCAACTCCAGGTTTCCTGGCCTTTGGACTCCAGGACTTTCACCTGCGGCCCCCTGGGTTCTCAGGCCTTTGGCCTAGGACTGAGAGTTACACCGCTGGCTTCCCTGGTTCTGATGCCTTGGGACTTGGACTGAGCCACACTACCAGTGTCCCGGGGTCTTTGGCTTACAGATGGCCTGCCATGGGACTTCTCATCCTCTATAATTGTATGAGCTGATTTCCCTAATAAATCCCCTCTCATATATCTATATAGAGATATATCCTATTGGTTCTGTCTCTCTGGAAAACCCTGACTAGTATAGACCCATAGGGATCTTTGGTATGTTAGCTCATGGGGTCTCAAAAGAAAAAGAGATGGACACATCAGTAAGGTTTTTAGTTTGATTTGACAGCCCGGTGCCTGACTTATGTCATCATGATTGAGAGTTGTAGTCTATAGCAGACCTTGTCCACTTACCACCCAACAACTACTCACCAAGCCCCCTTCCTCCTTTCTAACAGGAGTCTGGTTGATATTTCTGAGATAGGATTCCTTCCTCCAAAACACAGACTCTAAGGAAGGAATAGTTCCTCTTCTGTTGGACATAATCTGGCTGCATGCAGTTCCTACAGCCAGGGGGGCAGCCAACTTACAAACACAGAGGGAAATAAACCAAGACACCGAGAAGGGTGGAGCAAAGAAATGGGAAGAGCCCAGGTTCTTGATGATATTTTTGAGCTGTTGTATTAATTAACTAGCCCTTGTGCTTCCCAGCCTTCAAGCTTTTCATTATGTAATATGCATTTTCTTTTCTTTTCTTTTTTTTTTTTTTTTTGGAGACAGAGTCTTGCTCTGTTGCCTGGGCTAGAGTGCCGTGGCATCAGCCTAGCTCACAGCAACCTCAAACTCCTGGGCTCAAGCGATCTTCCTGCCTCAGCCTCCCGAGTAGTTGGGACTACAGGCATGTGCCACCATGCCCAGCTAATTTTTTTCTATATATTTTTAGTTGGCCAATTAATTTGTTTCTATTTTTAGTAGAGATGGGGTCTCACTCTTGCTCAGGCTGGTTTCAAACTCCTGACCTTGAGTGATCCACCCACCTTGGCCTCCCAGAGTGCTAGGATTACAGGTGTGAGCCACCGCACCCGTCCTAATATACATTTTTTTAATTTTTAAAACCAACTGAAGGCCGAGTATGGTGGCTCATGCCTGTAACCCTAGCACTCTGGGAGGCCCAGGTGGGCAGATTGTTTGAGCTCAGGAGTTCGAGACCAGCCTGAGCATTTATTGTGAAAACAAGGACAGGAGAACCTATGTGTATTACCTTCCATGTTATGTATACATTTATGTATTGCAACAATTGTTACTCTCCATTCTTCTCCCTCTCACTCATGTTTTCATATAGGGCAGCCTATAGCACCAACCTATGGTGAGTTGCATAATTATTTCATTAGATATGACAGTGGAATAATGATAGAAAAAAGTACACAATAAATGCAATGCCCTTGAATCATCCCAAAACCATCCCCTTCCCCACCCTGGTCCATGGAAAAATTGTCTTCCATGAAAACAGTCCCTAGTGCCAAAAAGGTTGGGGACTGCTGATATAGGGCATGTTCATTGTAATTAGGTTCACAATTTATTCTGTACGTTACAGAATATTAATGCAAATTCATGCCGGAGCTAGAGGAGAAATAGGTATCAAGCACAGATCCTAAACTTGAAGCTAGCTGCCATATCTAATGAGAATCTGGGGAGAAGATAAGCTGTTAAGAGGTAATCAAATTCTATTAGGAAGAAAATTTTTCTTTCAGAAATACGAATATGGAAAGAAGGGTGCACATTGATGTTGGTCCAGAAAAAGGGATAAATACAGGACATTGGGCATTCTTTTCGGCCCACTTTCTATATTTGGAAAAGTCTACCAACTTACAAGTCTGCTTACTGATATTAATAACAGCTTGAAATGACAGATATTTACTTCCCCAGATTCCCTGTAGGGAGGATGCAGACACATGGCCTAGTGTTGTCCAGTCGGAAGCAACACCCTGGATGCCTTGAATCAGAACCTGATGATGCAAAGAAACAAGAATAGCAGGAGATTCTCTCTCTGGCATCACAGTTGAATGTGATTGAACACCTGGCGTGGCCACGGAAGGATGCTGATGACGGCAAATTTAGGAGCATGTTTCTGGTGAGTAGCTCTAACCATGGTGTTTCAGTCTTCCTGACAGTACAATATCCTTTAGATAAATTACTATATAGATCAAATAAGCAAAAGCTGATTTTATTTTGCTTGACATCAAGAACTATGATTGATACACAAGGTCACAAAGTAAGTTGGTGACTGTCTTTTCATGAATCAATTATCTATTTCTGCATAACAAACCACCCCAAAACTAGTGACTCAAGTAATAGCAATTTATCATCTCTCGTAATTCTGTGAGTTGGCTGGCTAGTTCTGGTCTTGCCTGGGCTCACTGTGGCTTCATTGAGCTGGTGATTTTGCCGGGCCCCTCTCTCCATGTGTCCTTCCAATCTCAAGGGACTAGACCAGGCCTCTTCCCAGCCTGGTAGTCTTAGGGTTCCTAGAGCATGAAGACTGAAACTGCAGGTCTTCTCGAAAGGAAAGCTTAGAAGCCACATGTGTCCGTTCTGCCACATTCTATTGGTCAAATCAAGTCAAAGAGCACCCCCAGATTCAAGGGGGGGGGAACTAGATGCTACCTGTCTATGGGAGGAGTCCCGTGGCAAACGAGCATGCACACAGAGATGGGTGAAGTTACTGGAGTCATCTTTGCAAACAATCTGTTACTTGTTGGTTCATATAACTGAAACGTGCAGAATCCAATGCAGTGGGATCCAGGTGTTCAAACACCGCCAGGACTCTGTCTCTTCATCTCTACACTTGACTAGACAGACAGTAATCAGCACCCTTACCGACAATGACTATGAAATAGCTCCATCGAAACCTCGAAGAGTGAGTTCCCCACAGGCAAGAGGGATTCTGTTAACCAAAGGAGAAAGGGGTGCTGGAGAGACAGCGGCAGAGGCAAGCCTAGACTTCAAACGTTCTGTCTCCTGGGCCTGGGCTCTTTCCACTCCAGTAATTACCAGCAATTGCTTCACATTTCTAGATGAAAAGAAAGGGAAGCAGGCAGTTAGTTTTCCTAACACCCTGGTAATTCTGCCCTAACTCCTGGGCTTTGGAAGGATCTGCCCTGCCTGTTTAGGGGCATGTCCTATCTTAAGAGAATCTGGAAGGCAAAACCTTGGAAAGTCACGTTGGACCTGTGTTTCCCCCTGCAAGTAGTTCATATCCTCCTGAAAGTCTGTTTTTCCTACGGAAACCGGCAATTGGAAGGAAGACACTGCCACCTGCTTTGCTTGTATCAATATGGACTTAGCCTATTTAAACACCGAGATGTGAAGTTAGGGCGTCCTCCATCTATGCTTCTCCTCTCCAAACTCATGCTTCAGAGACAGGCAAATTTATGTGCAATTCAACTCTCCGCTTACTTGGTTTGGTGACCTTAGGAAAATCATTCAATCTCTCTGAGCCTGACTGTACTCATCTGTAAGACAGAGTTGACGCTCCCTACCTCACAGAGGAACTGTGAGGATTAACTGAGATAACACACCATACTGCCCACCACAGAGCAGGTCCCCGGCAGATATTAGTTCCCTCTCCCTGTTACCATGGCGAGGCCTCTGAACCTTCCGTCCTGACAACTTCAAATATACATTCACAGGCCGGGCGCGGTGGCTCACACCTGTAATCCTAGCACTCTGGGAGGCCGAGGCAGGCGGATCGCTCAAGGTCAGGAGTTCAAAACCAGCCTGAGCAAGAGCGAGACCCCGTCTCTACTAAAAATAGAAAGAAATTAATTGGACGACTAAAAATATATAGAAAAAATTAGCCAGGCATGGTAGCACATGCCTGTAGTCCCAGCTACTTGGGAGGCTGAGGCAGGAGGATTGCTTGAGCTCAGGAGTTTGAGGTTGCTGTGAGCTAGGCTGATGCCACACCACTCTAGCTGGGTGACAGAGTGAGACTCTGTCTCAAAAAAAAAAAAAAAAAAATATATATATATATATATATATATATATATATATATATATATACACACTCACATCCTCCCCATCCTTGCATGTCTCTTCCATCTTTTATAACATTTCCACAACGCCTGCCCTCACAAGGCTGCCCCCTGAACAGATCCGCTCTGCCCCCGAGACGTGTGTGCCCTGTATCCCCCTCACACTCATGCCCTCAGTTTATGCCCTTTCCTCTCCCAGTGTTGTTCCTTCATGCCCTCTCCATAGGTTCTGTGTCGATTCTTCCCCCTGGAACCAGCTATCTGGCCCCCACACAACACAGAGTGGAAGGTGGAAGGGGAGGGAGGATGAGCTCCTCAGGTCTCCATGGAGACGGTACCTTGGCTGCAGGAAGAGCCCTCAGACTCTCAGGTGGGGCTGCAGCCTGCACAACAGACCCTCTCTGGGCCTCTCAGAGTTGAGTTGTCTCAAATGCCTCATAAAAACTCCAGGCGGTGAAAGATCTTCTGCCTGCTTCCCAGCAAGGCTTTATTCCACGCCTCCAGATGCTTCCTTTGATCTGAGCTGACCCTTTCCCCATCCGGTGGGTAATCTTAGCCTCCATGAAATTCCACTCCTGATGCCTCCGTAGCCGAGTTAATTAAACACAAAGTTGTCATCACGTTCTCCACCCAGCCTCTTTCACAGGCGCTGTGACCCAAGAGCTCTTCCCATGTGCCAACAGGCTTCGTTTTGTGCTACTTAAATCGTTTTAACTGCGTGTTGGCCAGGGCCCAGACACAACCTGCTCCATCCTACCCTGTCCAAGACAGAGATGGTCTCTCCCTGCCCTTCAATCAGGAAGAGTTGATGACATGATGAGTATACACCTACTGATGTACAAAGGAATCATTCATTTATTCATTCATTCATTCATCAACAACTGCTTTTTGAGCAAGACTTCCAGGCTCCTTTGTCTGTGCTGGGAATACAGCAGTTAACAAAAGAGTCCAAGTCTCTGCTTTCATTAAAATTACATTCTAGTGTGGTCTTAGTTAAGATCAGTGGTTTTTCAACCTTGGCTGTGTGTTAAAAATACTTGGGGAGTTTTTAAATGCCCAATACTCAAGCGGCATAGAAGACCAATTAAATAAAAATTTCTAGTATTTTTTTCAAATCTCCAAATGATTGCTAAGTGACGGTGCAAATATTTTCTTTGATCACTCCCCCTTGTACCTTACCAAAAAAGAGAAAATCATTATATCTCTCTAAAGAACCACTCTCCAAAAAAGAGATAAAATTGTAACAAGGTACAGTGGCTCATGCTGTAATCCCAGTTACTTGGGAGGCTGAGGTGGGAGGATGACTTGAGCCCAAGAGTTTGAGACTGCAGTGATATATGATTGTGCCACTGAAGTCCAGCCTGGGCAACAGAGTGAGACCCTGTCTCTATATTTAAGAAAAAAAAGGGCCGGGCATGGTGGCTTGCGCCTGTAATCTTAGCACTTTGGGAGGCCGAGGAAGGAGGATTGCTTGAGCTCAGGAGTTCAAGACCAGACTGAGCAAGAGAGAGACTCTGCCTCTTCTATAAATAGAAAGAAATTAGCCAAACAGCTAAAAATAGAAAAAATTAGCCAGGCGTGGTGGCGCGTGCCTCTAGTCCCAGCTACTTGGGAGGCTGAGGCACTCCCTGGGATCACTTGAGCCCAAGAATTTGAGGTTGCTGTGAGCTAGGCTGATGCCACGGCACTCTAGCCCAGGCAACAGAGTTAGACTCTGTCTCAAAAAAAAAAGAAAGAAAGAAAAAAATCATTGTCCTTAGAGTTGTGAGGTTGGCATTTCAAGTTCTGCAGCAGAAGCTCTCCATGAAAAGAGAGCTTGATAGGTTCAGATCTTCTCTCATGTGAAGGGCCTGTTGGCTGACCTTGAATAGGTCACCTTCTTCCTGGATGACAAGGATTTCCAGGAGTTAGGACCACTGCTATTACCACCCTGTCCAAACAGAATTGCCCAAGCTGACCAATGGGCTAACCCCAGCACTTCACTTCTTTTCTCTTTTGTAGCTCACACATGCTGAGTGGTCTTCTGCTAATAGCACCCTTATCCTCAGTGCTGGTCAGGGCCTGGGGCCAGGAGATCCTCAAACTGGTGATAAAGCTCTAAGCAGCACTTCCTTAAAATTGGGAGACTCCTTTTCCTCAGCAAAGCCTGGGTCTGACTCTTGGACCCAGAAGCTCCTTATCCAAGGAATAAGCTTCATGGGAGAGAGGGAAGTGTGAGAGCCATTCCTTCCCTCCAATGCTGGCTTGAAACCAACTCTGACCTTTGGGGAGGGTGACAGCAAAAAGGAAAGGTGGGTCTGGGTGCCACCATACTCAGTCCTCCTGCAGAAAGCAGAGGTGTGAGAGGCAACATAAGTGATGGCTCCAATGGGCTTTGAGAACTCTTCATTCTGGTACCAGTTCTGTCCTCAATCAGTTGATTAACCTTGGGAATTTCTCATCCTCTCTGGGCACACCTTCCTTCTCTATAATATATAAGGATAGATAAAAGGTATCTGAGATGCCTTCAAGATTTGACTGTCTATGAATCTAGGATTCTAAGAGGCTGAGAGCAATTGTTCACCCAACTGGCCAAGAGCACCCAGGGGGGATGAGGAAAAGGCCAGAAGATGCCCTGCCTGAGCGGAGTGGGCAGAGATGTTTATTTGGGGCCAGACTCTTTCTCACTCTCCAGGCCAGGGAGTATGGAGCCCTTTCCCTGGTGAGCAAGGGAAGATGTGTGCATGGCTACAGACTCGTCCACCCCTTTTGTGAATCTGCAAAGACAGAGCAGAGCAGCCCTCAGCCTCTGGGAATTCTGCTCCCAGCCTGGATGCAGAATGAAGAAGTGAAGGACCTCACCGGCCCCAAGGCAGAGCTTGATTCCAATTTTTTAAAGCTGTCAGAACTATAGCTTGAATTCTTAGTCTCGGGGGCTTACAGCTCCTCCTGGCTGCCTGAGAAAATTATTCACTTGGATAAACCCAAATTAGACTGAGGACAATAGCACATTTCTCTTTACCCCACTCATTTCTTCATTACCCCACCCTTCCATGCACACCTTCCTCCTTCCCTCCAGCCCCCTCAAGTTATGGTCCTGGAATATTCTCCGGCCTCTGCCATCTCTGGAGTTTGTCAGAGACATTGGAGGACCCACTGCCGTCCAGCAGTGCTAGAGCTGGCTGTGAAAGGTCTATTAATAGGGATTTTCTTTTTTTCTATGACTGGCATGGAAAAAAAGAACCCGATGAGCCTTGCAAATAAAGGCTAAATTTCTCCCAGACCTAAAAGGACTCAGTGGAGACATTAGGAAACCTTCTCTGACTTCCAACCTCCCTGCTGCACCTACTCTTGGCAAAGTGTCCTCCCTTCCTATTACACTCTAGGGGGAAGAAAAGAGATAGAGAGAGAGATAGAGATAGATAGAGAGAGAGAGAGGTGAAGGAGAGGCTGCTTTTAGAATTCACAGGAATTTCCCACTGGCTGTGTCCACTCACCCTCCTGTTCCCTGTCTATGCCTGATTCGTCCAAAAGTAGAGACACTTGACCCAATCTAGGCCAGTCAGGTCCTTCATCCTAGGAAGTTGAAGACATGAGCACAGTCACACAGAGATCAGGCAGTTGGAGTTCATGGCATACATTGTCGTGGAGACAAGATCCAGGAGGACCTACTAGTGGTAACCCCGGAGATGCCCTGGTTGTTCAGGTTTCACATTGACATCATAAACAAACATGGTGTCCTTCATCTCGAGCTAGCTGGAATCTATTTATTTGTTTGTCTCTAAAGAAATTTAAGCTCCCTGAAGCACCCATTCTTTTCCCCAATCCTAGTACTTACACATTATTGCAATCACATTTTTCTCTGTGTCCAGCTCTTTCCCTAGACCAGAAGCTCTTTGGTTTCCTGACCATGGATTGGTTTTTCCTTCACCTCCCCGCCCTCTTCACTTGGCTAATTCCCACTCTTCCCCCAAGTCCCAGGTGAGATATCAACAGTTGTCCCTGACCACCACCCCCTGCACTCCCTGCCTGGGTTAAGTGCCCCTGAAATGTGTTCCCATTGCACCCGCCACTTCCCTCCAGCAGCGTGGTAAGTGCTGACCTGTCTCCCACAAAGCTGGAACTACTTGAGGCAGGAGCTGTAACCTATTTGATGTTTATCTCCAGCACACAGTGACAGGGCCTAGGACACCACTAGCAACCACCCAATAAATATTTGTTGAATGAATAAATGAATGAATGAAGACACATACTAATCATCTCTCCTCCTCCTCACAGTAAAATAATAGAAATTAATTACCTGGTTCAAATTATTATTCATCTCAGAATACATTCAGTCAGTCAACAAATTAGTACTAATTGATGTGCCAAAAACTGTATTAGGCACTGTGCAACTACAATAAAAATGCAAATATAGACAAGTAGGAGAGGGGATATTTTCTCATGGGGAAAATAATCTATAACGGGGAACTCTTAAGTTCCATTTTACCAGATCTGAAGCAATCTATGCCACCATTTTTTGTACCTTGCAAATGGATGTGTGAGAATGACCACTAATGATTTCTTGGATTTGCAACAGGCTTGTGAATCAATGGACAGAAATTTCCAGAATAGTGCTAGATTCAAATGAGGTAAAATCCTTTGGGCAAAATTCCATATCCAGGCTGGTTAATGCTTAAGTCCCCAAGTCACTTCATCCCTGGCTCCTGCCTGGCTCAGAAAAGCCAATGCACAAGATCTTGGGCTGAGAGTCTCCAGGGCAGGTGGACAGGAGAGAGATCTCCGAACCTTTTTGCAAAGGAGCCTGTTGCTGCCATCTCTGCTACTCCGGCAGGTGTTGAATTGAGAGAGGGACCTCTTCCCCTGCCCCCAGGCTAGCAATTACAGAAACCAAATTGTCTCCTGCAAGAGGCATTGTCACCCTGGTGTCATCTCAGCATAAAATAAATTGCACTGCCCATCAGCCTGCTGGAGACCAGCACTTGCTGGCAGCTTCCTCCAGCTCCCAGAAAAGAGCCTATTCAGATGTGAAGACAGGTCAGCCAGCTGCAGCCAGCGCTAGAGTAACCCCTTGGGCCCACGGAGCATGATTCTGTCATGCAAGAACCCAGTGCATGTCCAGGAGGGCACAGCTTCAGCCTGGCACCAGCAACAGCTCTGCCAGGCTGGTCTGGTCTGCTATCTGTCAAATCCCAACAGAAGATGGGGTAAACAATTCAGAGAGACACAGCGTAACCATGCCGTAAATGTAGAGCCTGTTTTCCTGGATGTGTGTTTGTGTGCGTGTGGAGTGTGTGTGTGTGTGTGTGTGTGTGTGTGTGTGTGTGTGTGTACCTCTGACCCTGCTCATCACCTCCTGCCTGGACTGTTTCAGTAACCCTTTAATGGCTCTGCTGACTCTACGTTCTCCCTCCTCAGCAGTCCTCTCCCATGCCATAAAACTCAGGTTTCAAAATTATAGATCTGATTGTATTGCATCACGGGAAATAAAGTCCAGAGTCTCGTATTTGCCACCCTCCTTGGCCCCAAACTACATTGTCAAATGCATGTCAGACTTTCTTTCTGGCACCCTGTACTCCTCTCAAACTGGACACATCTCAGCTGTAACATGCACCCCCACTTCGAATGTTTAGATCCTACCAGGACTTTAATATCCAGATCAAATATCTCCTCCTTCCAAACTCTCTCCCCTTTACCCTCACTCTGACACTCCAGAAGCTGACAGATATCGCTTCTCTCTCTGAAATAAAACGTAGCCAGCATTTATGGATTGGTTGATACGTGCTTTACCCTTCATGTGCATATTATCAATATTATTATTACCATTTTACAGGTGAGAAGACTGAGGTTTAAGCAGTTTGCCCAATATCATAGAACTCCTAAAGTGCCAGAACTTAAACCCAGAACTACTGGCTCCAAAATATATGCACTTAATTACTATGCAACACTCTCCTAAGCTCCAAGTAGAGAGGAGGTCATCTCCCCTGTAATGTACATCACCATCCCAAACAAATTTATAATCTAAGCAGTGATAAATTTATGTTGATGCCAATAAAACCTTGAACATTGGGGCCCTCACTTCTGAGACCCCTTCTAAGGTTCTGGGAGGGTCCTGCAAGGTGTTCACATGATCTTATGTTTTTGTAAAGTCATATATTTTAACCTGAATTAGTTAAAGCAAGTATCTCTTCCCATTCCAGCCTTCCTCCTTCACCACACTTCCCATTATGCCGGTGGTGCCAGAGTAGCTCTGGGCATTTAGGGACTCAGCCAAGGGGAAATTGAATTGGGAAAGCTTTGAATTGGGTTCTTTAGATTTCTGTAGCCCACAGTCTGGGATAGAGTTAAGTATTGCTAGCTGTCCCGATGTAGAAATGACTCTGGGAGTGCATTTTCTCCCAACCGTGCCAATTCACCTGGCGTCAGGACAGGTGCAGGGCCAGAGGCAGTATTGTGTTGTGAACATGCCCAACAGCTCCTCACATTGGGATTTAGCAGAATCCCTGAGCTGCAGGGCATAAACCTGCAGCATAATCACAAAAACAGTACATCTGTGTGTGGAGTCTCATGTTTTATGAATCTTAACGATCCATATACAAAACAAATTTTGATCAACTGTGCCAGAAGACAGAATTATCTTCCTATTCTCTTTTTAGAAAATAATATGCCAAACTTGTTGTTATATGAAGAAACATTAAAGAATATGCAACTAAAAAATGTAGGAAGAAAGTGCCACAGAGGTAAGCCAGTCAGCCCATGAATGTTTTAATCCTATTATGTTTCTGGACTTTTTGATGTTTGTGATATTGTCAGCTTTTGAAATGTATAATTTACAATGACCTATTTTCTTATTTGAAATAAATATTCAATTTAGACCTGATTCTGTATTCACAATTTTGTTTTCTTTTTCTTAAATAACCCCCCTCTCAGTTAATGAGCTTCAGGTTCCCTCCCCCAAGAACCCGGATTCCCTTCAATCTCAGTGAAAATAGCACTCTTGCTACACAAACACCACCTGAAGTTCCCTCCTTTCTGTCTAGTTATGACTTCCTGATGCCTTGTGAGACCGCATGGGCACCCTAGACCACGGCTGCAGCCTCACACACCTCTCTCATGGCACTCTTCACTGTTTACTTATGTTATACTTAGTCATATTCCTGTTTTTAATCTCTTTCCAGCGACTACCTCAGGGCTTTACATGGAGTAGACACTCAGTAAATGTTTCCAAATGCAAGCCCTCCTGGAGTCAGGAGGCAGCAAGGAGACCAGGTGGAGGGGCAGGAGGGAGCCCTTCACTCCTGGTCTGCACGCTGGTGGCGGCAGCATGTGTCTGGGACGTTTATTTTTTGCACACTCGAAGTGAGTGGGTGAAAGATTTCCTCTTCTCTTTCTCTGTATCTCAATCCCTTACTCTCTTTTTATCCCTCTGATTCTTCCTCTACTCTCTGTCTTAGTCCATTTTGTGTTGCTATAACAGAATACCTAAGGCTGGGTGTTTTATAAAGAAAAGAGGTTTATTTAATTTGTGGTTCTGCAGGCTGGGAAGTTTAAGGGTATGGCCCTGGCTTCTGGTGAAGACTTTTGTGCTGTGTCACAGCATGGCAGAGAAGGTCAAAGGAGAAGTGGACACAACATGTGCTAAGAGGCAAAGCCCTAGGGATGTCCTGCCTTTATAATAACCTGCTCTGTCCATGTCGAGGGACTGTTCCCCTGAGAAGTAGTCCAGTCTCATGAGAGCCAGAACTCACTCACTATTATGCAGAGAACAGCATGAAGCTTGTTCATGAGAGATCTGCCCCATGACCCAAACACCTTCCACTGGGCTCAACCTCCCAACACCATCACATTGGTGACCAAATTTCAACATGAGGTTTGATAGGGACAAACTCAAACTGTAGCACGATTATTCTCTCCTCCTTTCTCTGGCCCTGAGGCTATTAATAACATGGCTAATATGGCAGGACCAGGAGCATCGGAGAC
This sequence comes from Microcebus murinus, assembly GCF_040939455.1. NCBI lineage: Eukaryota > Metazoa > Chordata > Mammalia > Primates > Cheirogaleidae > Microcebus > Microcebus murinus. Next base: position 90,810,409 of record NC_134105.1, read on the forward strand.
AATAACAGCCTCAAGTCTTCCATCTCAGGCAGAGAATTCGGGAAGGTGCCTGCAGACAGGCAGCCTTGCAGGGAGGGGGTAAATCTGACCCACACTGCATGTTTCTCCATCAGCAGGGCTTGAACCAGAAACAAGCTGATACACCAATGCTTCCTGGAAGCAGGGGGCCAGTGTCACCAGTGACAGGTGGGGTGGGAGGTCTTCCACTGAGCTAAGCTGAGCAAAGGAATCCATTTCAAAGATCACAAGGTGTGGCCCCCACCCAGGAAATGAGTCTTCCATCCAACTAGATGGGAATGCAAAGGAGGAGTACTCACATTGCACAATAACTGTCTGGCTAAATGAATCGTTGCATTCATCTAAATGGATTAGACATTTTAATTAGCAGGGTCTGATTGTTTGCCGAAATCAAGTTTTTGGCATGTGGGTATTACACGCACATGTGTGTTTGTTCTAGTACAGCCCGCGCTGGAGTAAATCTACAATAATTCCTCTCTCTGCAGATAAAAGGAATGGCAATCTGGGAGGGACCAGCCTTCTCTCTGCAGATTCCAATCCCCACGCTTGAAGGAAAACCAAGGCTTTCTCATCTGGGCACCGAGGGGGCTTCGCAGCTGGGGAAAACATCTGTGAGCTTGGAAGCAGCTGTAAGAAGGGAAAGGGGATGTCATGGGAAGAAGGGAAAGTGTGTGCTGGAAGAATGTTGACTTCAAAGCTTTTCCTTGGTCAATACCAGGTGTGGAAGCCACAAGTCTCCAAACAGCCAGTAGAGTGTGCACCCCCAGGGGGCAGCAGAGCACCAACCCTTGGGAAGCCGGTGGCCCAGTTACTCCATCATGGCCAGAGTGGAGCTGTAGTTCAACAGGGTATTTAGTGGCAGGAAGAAGAGAAAACTGAACAGGAGAATAAAGATTCAAACCAAACTGGGGCCTGGGTAGGCCAATGACAAAAGGGTGGGGAGAAGAGCCAAAGGGGGATGGGAAAGAAGGGATGGAGCAAACTAGGGCTAAAAGTAAGTTAGCTTCAGTCTCAAGAGAGAAAATGGGAGTCAGGGTCCACAAAGCAAGGATTGGAATTCCCGGGCAGACCCAGCAAAGCGCAGGACCTGTGTAGCTTGAACAGAATCAAGGATGGACCAGCCAGGCCACCACCCCAGATGCAGTCTGCAAAGAGAATCCAAATGCCCCTGGCGATGTAGGAAGCTAGAGAGTGTGTGCCAGAACACCCCTCCGGAAGACGGCTGGCTGGGTCGGTGGGTTACTTTGCTGAGTCTCCCTGGGAAGCGGATGGGGCTTCGGGGGGGGTGGGGAGTAAGACGAGAGCTCAGGAATAAAGGGGGCCAAAGCAGGGCACGTCCTGGTCACAGATGCTTTCTAGGCCATGCCCTTAACTGTGGGGCTTTTATTTTACAGGATGGGTGCCCACATTTGGGGCCAGCACTAAACAGCTGGGGACAACAGAGAAGGGACACGACCTGCCACCAACAGTCCCTGCTCCCCCCTTTCCCTCAAAGCTCTCAGCCTTGCCTATAAATAATTGAGCCAACTGGAAGGGAACCAAATCATTGTTCTGCCAGGGTCCCCTATCTAGATCTGGCCCTGCTTGCAGCAGGCTATGTCCATAGAGCCCTAGTGCAGGCGGGGCCCTCCTTCTGTTTTTTGCCCCACTTACCTACTTTAGGGCCTGGAATAGTAGACGCCGTAGCAGGACCTGAGTGTCTGTTTGAAAAGCCGAAGGAAACTTTCCTCTGCTCTCCCAGGCTGGGGAACGAGCCTCGGCCTGGAGGCAGAGAAAAAAAAGGCTTTGATTCATTTCACTTCAGAGTTAGCAACTGGGTTTGAACAGCAATTCTTCAGTCATCTCCTAAGGTTTGTTTCACATCTGTTATAAAGAGATGGCAATAACGCTGCTCACGGTTATGCGGTTGATGGAGCGGAGGCAATGAGATTGTGTCTGGGCAGGGAGAAGATAATCTCGTTTGCTCTGTTTCTTTGATCATGGGAGCAGGTAGAAAAATGGAATTTCATGCAGGTTACTCCTTTATGCTGCAACTGATGATGATGGTTATTTAACCCTTCCTGAGAGCCAAAAACCTGCTAGGCATCGAGGGGCTTCTCCCCAGCTTAGAAACTAGATTCAGCAGACAGGTATTACACAGTTTCAGGGAAAGGCAAACGCCTAAGATCGTTTCCTGGATCATATCCAGGACTTATCCCTCTGGATAGGAGTATGCATAGAATATTCTAGAAAGGAAAGGGTATGGCCAAGTCTTACATTTCTCCACCGGTCATTTTGGAGCCCAGCTTATACTCGATGAATTCTCTCTTTAGCATCCGCTCCCACTCCCCACTTCCTATCCACCTCGCCCACCACACATGCACACATCTCCCTGCTCACTTTCAGGTCACTGCTTCTTGGTATTCGGAGTGGCCAGGGAGTGGTACTGGGCAGCAAAGTCAATCAGATTAGGGCTTCTCCAATGAGAAGAATCTGAAAACCCTTCTGTCCCACCATTCCTCTACCCCTTCCCACCACATTTCACCAAATCCTTAGAAACAGAATGTGCTTGAATGAAAATTGCTGTCTTCTCTGGTCTCAGTTTCATCATCTGTAAAATGGCAAGGTCCTATCGGACAAAATTTAAGCTCTTGTACCAGTTCTGACTTCAGATCACCTCTCAAACGAAGGAAAGAAGCCCAGTGAGAAGGCTTCGGTTAGCTCCCAAGCTGATGGATGGGGCTGTGTGGAGGGGGAGACCAGGCTGCCCATGAAGGAGGGCAAGGAAGGAGGGAAGAAAGAGAGAGGATTAAAGAAAAGTACTTTAAAAGGAGTCTTTATCCCTGTTGACTGATAGCATTAAAAAAAATAAATAAATAAATAAATAAATAAAAATAAAAGGAGTCTTTAACATGTGTGAGGTTATTTCTTTTGAGCCTTCATTGAAAACAACTTGAAATGAAAAATCTGAGTGCCTTGGGTGGGGACAGTGGGGGGCCAGGGTCTTCTAGGAGCACATGTAACCCTCCTGAGGTCCCAGCAGCGCCCTGCCCTGGGCTGGTGTTGGCAGCCCCATGAGGGGGTGGAGGCCCCCGAGACAGCACGGTCATTGGCACAGAGCCATGGTGGGCTCGTTGCATCACACCTGCAGGCCAGGCCAGGGCGCGGCGATCCATTCCGCTCTGAGAGGTACAGGGAGGCTCCAGAGAGGCCAAAGGACCTTCCTCTCTGGTGCCAGGAGGCAGGAGGATGATCTGGCAGACTCTAAAAGCGCTAAAGCCAGGCAACAGCGTCAGGAGGGAAATGGAAAACATGGGGCGTATGGGAGGTTTTTTTATGGAGCGATGGTAATAACCCTTCCATTTACACAGTGCTTTCCAGTGTATAAAGCCCTCTCACATCCATTACCTCATTTGAGCCTTCTCTTGGCGCTAAGAGGCAGGAAGGGCGAATGTTCTTTTCTTCCGTTTTATAGGTAAAGAAGCTGGAAGGTAGATGGGTTAAGTGACCTTCCCATGGTCACAGGGACAGCTCACGACAGAGCAGAGCTAGGCCAGCCACCGAGGAGGTAACGCCAGCCTGGCAGGCAGACAGACCCAGGCCCCATCCCTGCTGCCCCAAGCCGTTGCCTTCTCTGAGCTCCACTGTTTATTATCTACGAAATTGGGTGGTAACAACTTGGGCAGTTGAGGCAGATGATGTGTGTGCAGCGCCCAGGCCCGAGTAGACAATCAACATGTCTACTCTTCTCTGCTCCTCTGCTGGCAGTGAAGAGTCTCCCTTCTCTGGGGTAGACAGGGAACGAGGTGGGGTCAGATAAGAATGGTTTCAAATCTTGTTTGGCATACCTGCCCGTGTGATCCGGGGGCAGGTCACTAGAGCCTCTGGCAGTTTCCTTCTCTGGAGAGAACCGTAGTGCCCATCCATGAGGGTATTTGAAAGTTCAGTGAGAGCGTATGGAATGCACCAGCACCATGTCTATCTTAGTAAATGCAGTTTTCCCTTTTCCTTCTTTCCACTGCAGCAGAGGGGCCAGTCATCTTCCTACAGGCTGCCAACAAATCCCTCCAAAATTAGGTAGAGTCCCTGCTGCCCCATGCACCTTGAATTAATAATAATTATTGTTGTTGCTTTTACTGTGATTATTATTTGCCAAATACTTACTCTGGCTCAGACACAGTGCTCCGTGCTTTGCCTGCATTAGCTTATTTAATTCTTACAATAGCACAGAATTATTAATATTAGCCCTATCTTGTTGGTGAGGTAACGAAGGCACAAAGAATTTAGGAACTTGCCAGAAGCTTTACAGTTAATAAAGACAGAGCTTTAAAGCCAGAGCTCTTAACCTAACTGACCTCTAACTAACCCTGTACCCGCTGCCCTTGGGCTTGGGGCAAAGGTCCTGCTCTTCCTCATGCCTGCAATGCCACTTCCTGAGGATGGAGAGACCGAGCAGGCTGGGAAGCACCCTGGCCAAATTTAAAAGGCCAGAGTTAATCATTCATGCATATGTCAGGATTCTATTTGCCAAAGAGGTTCCAGGGTGAGCTGCATCTGAGGAGCTGGAGAACATGGATGATCCCGGAAAGCCGATTAGCACACAAAGGGATATTATCCCCAGCCCGAAAAGCCAGGCAGACACTAAGGATATTGAGAAAACTTAACTCTGTGTGCAAACTATTCAATTAGAAAATCAGCCACTGGGATTAGGAGCAGGAAGGAACACGCGGCGTGGGGCCCCCTCCCTTACCATCTGGAGAGGAAAGACTTCAGTGTCGGATCTCCTTCTGGGCAGCTCAATGGGTCGGGGCAGACTGAGTGTCCCATAAAAGTCTGGGTGCCCATTGCCTGACACAGAGCCCTGCCCTTTGTACGTGTCAGGAGGATAGCTGAATGAATTAAGGAATCAACAAAACAATTCTCTCGCCAAGAGGTAGCAAAGAATCTGGAGTGTTTCCAAATGCCCCCACAGTCTCAGGAGACTCAGAGAGAACCCCAGTCCTCAGGGGACTTGAAAAAAACTTCCTGACAGTGTAAAACAGGAAACAGACGAATGAAGAATGAGGGAGAATATGCCAACTCCAAGAAAGGGGCTCTGAAGTATCAGGCCAGGGCCAGAAGGCCACCTTTTGCAGAAGCAGGGGATAGACAGAATGCCATCTGCCATCCGAATCCTAAAACAGTGAGAGAAACCACATAGGAAAGGGTCAATACAAATGGAATGTGCGATTTTAGCACTTGGTTTTCAAACGTACTTTTCTAGATGCTGAAGCATTGGAAGCATCAGGTTTGTCCACCCTCCTCACTTTCCTTCTGCCCCACCCCAACCCCACCCCAAAATCTCAGAAACTCCCCATCAAGTGACAATTCTACAAGACCTAGCCTAAGGCACAGTTCCTTTCCCCCTTACACCTGTGAAACATTTTTTTTTCTGGGTGTGTCCAAATTTCCTCTTTTACACCAGTCAGATTGGATTAGGCCTCATTTTAATGTAATCACATCTTTTTTTTTTCAGTTGTTTTGTCTTTTCTATTTCAGCATATTATGGGGGTATAAATGTTAAAGTTACATATATTACCCATGCCCCTTCCCCCCTCCCACCCGCCCAACACCTGATAAATGTTACTCCTATATGTCCACTTAAGTGTTGATCCGTTAATACCAATTTGCTGGTGAGTACATGTGGTGCTTATTTTTCCATTATTGAGATACTTCACTTAGTAGAATGGGTTCCAGCTCTATCCAGGAAAATACAAGAGGTGCTATATCACCATTGTTTCTTATAGCTGAGTAGTACTTCATGGTATACATATACCACATTTTATTAATCCACTCATGTATTGTTGTGGATTGTTGTTTCCACACCTTTGTGATTGTGAACTGTGCTGCTATAAACATTCGAGTGCAGGCGTCCCATTTGTAGAGTGTCATTTGATCTTTTGGGTAGATGCTCAGTAGTGGAATTGCTGGATCAAATGGTAGATCTACTTGTATCGCTTTATGAGATATCACTTATCTCCAGTGAGAATGGCCTTTATCAAAAAGTCCCCAAACAATAAATGTTGGCATGGATGCAGAGAGATAGGAACACTCCTACACTGCTGGTGGAACTGCAAACTGGTTCAGCCTCTGTGAAACAATTATTATTAGGATGTGGCTGTTTTCCAGCTCTGAACTCTTATTTTCAAAAGTCCTTCTCTTTTGAGATCTGGTGATTACTTTGGGGAGCAGCAGTAATCGCTACAATTTAGAGGGTGCTAACTATATTGCCAGGGGCCAGGCTAAGTGCTCAAATGGATTAGCCCATTTTAGCCTCAGAATAGGGTATTTCTCCAAATACAATATAAAAGGAAAACAAAACGAGACCATAAAGTCAATGTAAAGAAATCCACAAGTTTTTTTTATTTTGCCCACAATTGTTTTAAATATAATTTTCTTTAAAATGGGCTTCGTTAACTATTGAGTAGGGTACTAGGATATAAACTCAGTTCCATCTACTCTAGGCCTGAGTTTTTAAGCACAGTCTTTCATTACTAGGTGGTCTTTGCTTTTCCCAAGCATCCAGAGCTCCCCAGCCCCCAAGAGGCCCAAACATTTGTTTCTTCTCAGAAGAATTAACAAAGTAGATATTGCAAGGGATGTGGGCAGATGGGGAGGGTGATTGAAGCTGCTTGAGCTCAAATCTTAGGAAAGAGATTATAGAAAATCTGCTGGGTCTCCAGCCGCTTGGGCTCCTTATCTGAGCCAAAATAATCTCTTGCAGAAGGGCAAACCCATCCATCGCTGCAGCCAGTGTAGGAAGATGCTTCTCTTTATCTTTGCCAGCAGCTGAAGAACTTTGACCTTTGTAATCAGCTGCTGTGAAGGGGCTGATGCTCAGGCTTGACCCGAGGGACCCAGCGAGGGCCTGGACCTGCAGGAGGCTGTCAAGGGGTGTCCTGGGGCTGCCTTCCGCATGTTGGACAGGCTGAGTTCTGCACCAGTTTAGGGGCAGACTTCACAGAGTGAAGGATCCAGGATCCACAAGTCCAAGGCAATTGGATGAGAGTGCTCAGGTGAACTGAGACGGGTGTATCAAATCTGCCAGACAGCATCCTTTCTTCTGTCTTCAGTGTAGGAGGAACTTCCTGTTGAGTAGGCCCTGCCCCCATCGCTCCACCAATACATGCCACTTTTTTAAGGATCACTCCTGTCACTCAGCCAGGGACACTCCTATGCCTGTGCTTGTGGAATGTACTCTTGTCCCCATCCACAGCCAATAGTCCAGAGTGGGCACTTAACCTCAGCTGTGCCAATCACATTTCTCTTCTATAGACACGGACTTGAAGAACTGGAAGATGTGTTGGTGCCACTAATGCTCAGAGAGACAGTTAATCAGGTCAGGGGTGGCCATATTCTGCATTATACACAGAAGAGTAGAGAACGCTTGTCTGTCAAGAAAGAGAAGAATGAAACGGTGCCTGTGGGAAAAGAGATGAGACCCCATAGCCTGGACAGTAGCTGTCCCAGACCCTGAAAACTTTCTAGTTCCTGGCTCCTGACCCTAATAAGCCCAGCTTTATGTCCTGCCCTTGGCTCTAGGCTCATCTCCACCCCACAGAGTTTCCTTCATCCTTAAGCCCTTCTGAGTCAGGTTTTATTATTTATAATCAAAAAATGAGTCTTGAAAAACATTCAACATTACCATTCAGATTAAGAGTCTACTAATGGTTATTGAATACCTACTTTGTGCCAGGCACTGTTCCAGAAACATGGCCATGATTTATCTCACTTATCATCATCTTCGTCGGTGACACCATAAACATCAGCATCAAAAATTGTTGACGAAGAGCCTGCTTCTGTGCAACGCTAAGATGGACTGGAAGAGAGTGTCACCAGCCAGGTCTAGGCCCCTGACGGCTTTCTGGACAGGCATGCTGCTGTGAAGACAAATGTGCAGGGCATTAAATTAAGATGCAAAGTGACAGTGAGATATTTGCCCCATTGTCAAGAGCCAGGCCCCTCCAATATGGCAACGACTAAGGGCATTCTAGGTGGAGGGTGGGGCACTGAATCCAGGTGAGGGAAAGCTTCAGGCTTGCTCAATTGGGATAAGGAAATAAATAGCAAGAAACATAAAAGAGGCTGAAGGACTGAGTCGGGTACTGGGGCCAACTTCGCTGATCGGGAGGCTTCTGTTGGGTCTCTGAATTCAGGGAGGAAGGAGAACTGAATGGGGGCACCAGGCAGACAGCAGAGGTGGAAGGACTGAGAGAAGAACCAGAAGAAACCTTCGATGCTGACCGATCCACCTCACAGATCTCAATGAGCATCAGGATGCAAGCGACAGAGTCCACAGACAGCTGGTGGTAAACGAGCAGGAAGACAGAAACATTCAGAGGGGAAAAGCACCGAGCAGAGAGCAGAAATGAAGAGCGAGGAGGTCAGAGAGATCTAAAGGCAGAGGAGAGAGGCAGAGGAAGAATTGGGGGGTACGGGATGGGGTCAAAGGAAGGGAAGGTCACTAAAGAACGTAAAGAGGGGTAAAGGAAACTCCAAACAGAGAATTATAGTGCATCAGCGATAGCAACAGAGAAATGGGGGCTCAGAGATAGGAAGGAAGAGCTGGTACACAAGGAAAAGACAAAGAGGAACAAAGAGCCTAAGCTTTGGAGAGAAAGAATGGGAGGCCAGCAGAACCCCTGAGAAAGAGGGCTGTCCTGGCAGCCTTCACCACTGCCCGTGGAGGCGTTCCCATTCTCTTAGTCGTTCTGGCTGAAAGCTGTAAGAGTTTTTGTCTCCCTTCCATTTTGTATGTGGGTAGCTGGGCACTGCACTTTGTCATTCTTCCAAACATCCCTGACACCCTCAACCCCCTCTACCCTCATACCACTCTGAAAAACTGACACTAAGCTTGTCCCTCCCTTTGCACTCTATAAATCAGGGGTCCTCAAACTTCTTAAACAGGGGGCAGTTCACTGTCCTCAGACCGTTGAGGGGCCATTGGAAAGTGCAGCGCACATTCCACACATGCGCACTGTGGGCCCGGGACAAGTCGGCTGCTAAGCAGGACAGGTAGCGTCAGCAAAAACACCTGGTGGGCCGGATAAATGTCCTTGGCGGGGCACATGTGGCCCACAGGCCATAGTTTGAGGACCCCTGCTCTAAATGGTCTACATCCCAGTCCCACTAAAAAAGAGTCTCTCCCATTTGCTCACTGCTTTACACAGAACTCATTACATGACCCCAATCCTCCCAGTTGCTCTGTGAGTTTATTACGGCCATGTAAAAATACATTCATTCATTAAGCAAATATTTCTTGGGAACTGTTTCCAGTCCTGTGCTCAGTGCTAGGGATTCAACATTGAATATGACAGGTACGGCCCCTGCCCCCATGGAGCTTCTAGACCCACAGCAAAAGCAGGCATTAGACAACTAATTACAACTGTGACAAGTGGCATAAGGAAGTAGCGGGTGCCATGGAGAAGTGTGACAGAGGCCCTGACTTAAAGTATCTGGGCAGTGATGTGTCAGCTGAGCTCTGAAGAAATGCGGAAGCTGACAATTGGAGAGGTTATCAGCCTTGCCCAGCATCTAGGAGCTGCAGATCTAGAAGCTCCTGACTCTTAATGCCACACTCTGCCCTCCTTGCCTCTGTGCCCTGGGCGAGGCTGTCTTGCTAGGCATGAGAAATACAGGGTTAGGCATGTCCCTCCTGCCTTCACGGGAGGTTCCCCTGTTCCAGAACTTCAGTGGCTCTCTCAATGCCCATCACATCAACCCAAACTCCTCTGCCCGGGTCCCCAGGCCTCCACAGTTTGGCCACATGTTACTCGTTCAGCCTTCTCCTCCACTGCTCCACGTGACATGGCCTGTATACGAGTTGGTCCATCTCCCACCATCCCAGGACATGGGGATTCTTGACTCCACTTGTATACTCTTTCATTCATCCACCACTCTTAAGCCTCCACCAGGTGCCAAGCAGGCTTCCTGCTCAAGCTATTTCTTCTACCTGAAACTGCATTCCCTTTGCTGTTCACTAATCTAAATCCTACCTACTTTGAGTCTTATCTCCTCTTCTTTCAATCCTTGACCTATCGCAACAAAAAGAGTAAGGAACACAAAGTCAGAACACTGGCGTTCAAGTCAACTTACTGCTTACATTTCCTCTACCTCAATTGCCCCATCTTTAAAATGGTGAACTAATAACTGCCCATAACAGAAATATTGGCATAAGAATCAAAAGATCAAAATAAGATACGTTTTGGTATGAAAGCACTTTGTGAAACTGTGGCACAAGTTTAGAGTGAGAGATGAATGGACTCCTAGCTCGCCTGGAGCCCTGTCTGCTCCACACTCCTGTTCGTGCACAGCCAACATCAAACAAGTATGTTTCTCCACTTGCATCGTGGTGCTGAATTTCTCTCTTAAGTAGATTAGAAGCAGTTTGCAGGGTGGAGATATACCTTACTCTTCTACATCCTCCATGGTGCCAAGGCAAGTGCCAGCCCTTGTTGATGGCGCTCTCCGAGGTGTGGGCAGACTGTGCATGGAGTATTTGCCCTGCGCTCCCATGGAAAGGGGAGGGGCAGGCAGGTGAACTCACACTTTGGCCTTTGGCCAGCAGCTGTTCACAACTGACACCAGCCAGGCTGTCAAAGAAATGAGCAGCCCAGTCCTTCCTGCCACCTGACCTCAGGCCACCCATGCCCCAGTGCTGCCAGGGCCCCAATGCCACCGCCACACCTTGGAGGTAAGAACCACCAGCCATCAGATTGATTTAGGCACAGAGCTTGTTTTTTCCAGCACTTGCTAGAGTTTCTGTTCCTTTTGCCTGTATAGCTGAAGCCTTTCTGTAGCCCTGGGATTATAGCAATAAATTTCCATTTAGCCATGACAAATGACTGCTGCTGCCCCCTCCCTCCTCTCACACGAACTCCTTGTTCTGAAGTCTCCCTCTCAGAGGTAGCTCAAGGGCCTTTCCTTTATTTAACACTGGCAGGTTCTGCCATTTACAGTCCCCCAAAGCTGGTGTCACTCCAGAACAGATTGATTGTGACCTGGAGGGGAAGAGAGGCTGGGGCGGGAGGAAGAGGAAGAAAAGAGCTGGGTAGCAAGGGCCCAGCCTTCCCCAGGTAAAGTCTTTGATGACACAGGGCACAAACAAGAAGAGGAAATTTGAATAATAAGAGGCTGATGGGGGAGAAGGGAGGCAGAGGGGAAAGGAGGAAGAGGCAGAAGTTGTTCATTAGTTGCATTGATTCAAGGAGAAAGACAAGTGATTAAATAATTCGCCCCCAAGGAAGAGGCTCCTGATCCTGCTTTCCTTCCTTGGCAGGAAGCAGAGATAATTTCTTAGCCGAGTGGTTCTGCCTTGCTCCATCTGAGCTGGGTTGGTGCTGGGAGGGTGGGAGGCTGAGGACGGGGGCTGCACAGCCAACCCCAGCGGCAGCGTAGGCTGATGGAGGGGAACAGCCTAGTCAGCGTCCTGGAGGGGAGGAACCCCCCCTCTCAGCCTTGGAATTTCTCACACAGAGTGTGGGTATGCTGAGCTCAGTTAGGTGGCCTCGCACAAGATCCTCTGTTCCCTGGGGACAGGCCATGTGACTGGGGGCTGTGGAAGGAAAGAAAGGTGGGAGGGGCCTGGGAGAAACCGACAGGGGCTGCGAAGTTTTACTGCTTTAAAGTCAGCAGTCTTCATTCTCAGGGTCCGAAGTCAATTGTGACAATACTCAGAAGGGAAGGGAGATAGCACCTGTGTTGTGCCTACTGTGTGCCAAGTGCTTTCTGTTTGATTGACTCACCGACACGTACTGGCCCCTGGTACCTGCCAGGCACAGACGGACAGAACGAGCAGACAGAGTCCCTCGAGGGCCTCTTGGTCTAGCTGAGGAGACAAAGTGTCAACAGGTAATTTCTATCGAATATCGTAAGGGCTGAGATTAGGGGGTGTACAGGGGTGAGAGGGCGGGCGAGGCTGGTGGGTTCTGGGAGGTTTCCTGGAACAGGAGGGAGCTGGAGCCTGTCGTGGAGCTAACTCTGTCAGTCAGGGGTTGGTTTAGAAGGTGCCCCCGGGGCTGCTGCCCAGGATGTTCTAGCGCAGGCTCCTTGGCCAATTCACGAGTTCCACAGCTCTTGCCGTCCTCCCTCCTACTTCCTTTTGCAACCCCCTGATCCCTGTGGAAGGATAGGAAGGCTCGAACCCCAGGCCTACCTGCTGGGACAAAGAGTACTCCAGGCACTTCACAAGAGAACCTTAGAGCCTCCCTCATGCATTTCCACACTGGACTTTGCCCTGCCAACTCACTACCGTGTTTTTGGCAGGTATGAGGCAACTCTTAGAAGCATCCTTTTTCAACATGCTCCTTAGGATATTAGTCTCAGAATGAAGTACAAATCCAGACTGGGGAGACAAGAGTTCTTGGCTGCCCCCAGACTGCTCCTGCCCTCAGAGAGAAGTAGGAGGGGGCTCCTCCCCCCGCCTTCTTCCCCCACATCCTTCTGTCGTCCTTGGCCAGGTACATCTAATTCCTTTTCAACCAAGGGTTTGGTTGCAGCTAGTCAAAAGAATGAGAGCAGATCTTTTTTCTGTAAGTAGTATTCCAAAGAGAACTGAAAATCCCAAAGAGTAACTTCCAAGTGGGCTGAAGGAGATGTTAGGAGGTCACATAATTTAGCTAGAATTTCCAGAATGACTTCGTGCTCTTCCTTTTCCAGTCAAGTGATTCCAACTCCTACTTCCCAGGTAAGCATTGAACCTGTGGGGTCCCATGACAATTCCTGGAGCTCTTTGCCTTGGCTTTGCTTTCTGTCCCCATGACAACGTATCTGAAGGGCAAGGCTCAGATAGGATAGAGAGGGCAAAGGCAACGTCCCTTTCTGCCCTGATTTTTCCACTCAACTTCCTGCCTGCGCCAGACTGCATTTCCCAGATGAAGCATATGGTGTGACTGCTCCCTACCCTGCACCCCGCACACTCACCTACCAGGACCCCTAGCAGGCAGAGAGCAGGTTAATGTAATTTAACCAACTTCAGCAAAGTTTAAATAAGAAGTTCTGAACATTTACAAACTGGTAGCCTCCTCCCTCCCAACAGTTGCAGCCAAAGGTGTCAATGGCCGGCTAAGAAGCAGGACTTTTCTTACAGCAGCTGCTTCACACGTGTGCACGCACACATTTTCACAGTGTCCTTCCTTGACTCGACCTAGGGGTGTGAAAGGAGAGGAGGCATGCAGAGTGTGCCCCACATGGGCACAGGCATGGTGAGGAGCAGAGAGATGGGCTAGCCCACACAACCCATACAACCCATTTAGTCTACTCTTTAGCCGAGAACAATTTAAAATAGCTGCCAAGTTCCAAAGTTGAGATACGAATGTTAGCAGCTGGTGAGCAATGCAAGATCTCCCCTTCCTTGATGCTTATTTTCCCTAAGAATTGAAGTGGGCAGAGACAGGAGATGTTATTGAAGCCAAGCCCCTGAGGCCCAAAGATTTTTAACCAGGTCAAAGTTAGTGTAAAACCTAAACCAGGCCGGGCGCTGTGGCTCACGCCTGTAATCCTAGCTCTTGGGAGGCCGAGGCGGGCGGATTGCTCAAGGTCAGGAGTTCAAAACCAGCCTGAGCAAGAGCGAGACCCCGTCTCTACTATAAATAGAAAGAAATTAATTGGCCAACTGATATATATATAAAAAAAAATTAGCCGGGCATGGTGGCGCATGCCTGTAGTCCCAGCTACTCGGGAGGCTGAGGCAGGAGGATCGCTTGAGCCCAGGAGTTTGAGGTTGCTGTGAGCTAGGCTGACGCCATGGCACTCACTCTAGCCTGGACAACAAAGTGAGACTCTGTCTCAAAAAAAAAAAAAAAAAAACCTAAACCAGACCTCCAAGTCATCTGACTCCCAAAGCAGGCTTTTGTACTGTCACACAGCCACTCATTCTTCCAAAATTAGTTACGGCAGAGAGGAAGAGGAAGATAAAGACTGACGAATGGTGACAGTCACAATGACAGGCAGAAGAGCTCTTTTGAGACCTACTCCCAAGCTCTATTGCAGAAATCAATCACAAAGCATTTGTTGATCAGCTACTATGTGCTTAGTGGTTTTCAAGGAACTGTGGAGAGTGCAGAAGAGAAATAAAAACAGGGAAGCACCCAATACAACCTCTGGTCCTGAGCCACATCATAGATGCTCACTAAAAGCTTGTTGTATTGCCTTGCATTAAGCCATGATAATATTGACCAATATTTATTATCTGCTTACAGTGTGCGAGGGATCCTGTTCCAAGCTCCTTACATGCATTTATTTCATTCAATCTCTTCCACAACTTTAGAGGGAGGTACTTCTACCTACCATTTTTCAGGTAATGAGGCTAAAGTGCAGAGAGACTAAGCCCAAGGTCATACACCTGGTAAGTGGTGGTGGTAAGATTGTACATTCAACCACCAGATTATAGAAGACACGTGATGCCCATTGTCTGTGTCCAACGGTGGCACTTATAAGCTGTGTAACTTGAGATCAGCCAGCAGATTACTAAACCTCTCTGCACCTTGTTTGAAAACGGGTAGAACACTGACTACCTCACATTGCTGCTGTGAAGATTAATCAGATCTTGCCTAGCAGAGCCCCTGAACGCCCACTCTCCACGTTGTGTAACACGCCCCCTCCCTCTGAGAGTTCTGTGTAGGGAAGAAGAGCTCACACACACACACACACACACACACACACACAGCCAAAAACGAACAGTACCTTCATTTCCTCACCAGCAAAATGAGGACAATGCTATTATTTACCGCATAAGGCTACTGTGAGAACAGACTGAATTAACACAAAAGAACATTTAGAAGAGAACTTGGCACAAAATACACACTTAGTAAACATTAGCTATTATCATTATTATTAATATTATAATTACTTCCTCCTCCTCATCATTATTATTGGTTATAGAAATTTACTACAACTGGACTTCAGAAAACTGGGCTAGAGTATTGGACGAAGCTTTATGAAGGAATGGAGTCCAGGCTGGACAGTAAAGCATGGCTAAGACTTATGGGGACACTGAGAAGAGATGGCCCTTCCTACTAACGGGAGCCAGAGACACAGGACTCCAGCCTCCTCATGGGCAGGGGAACATTCGTCTAGGCCTGGAGGAATTCGTGCTGCTCCCCCCGCAAACTGTGGGCAGTGGAATCGTAACAGAAGTCTTCCCGGTCGCCTGGGCTCGGGACCACCAGCCTCGGGGAGGGTTTTCTAACCTTTGTGAGAAGTGAGGGAATCAGCTGGCCCTAGGCTCATAGAGAACTAGGAAATCTGCATCCCAGGGGCCTCACAGAGCCACTCCCTGTCCCCTGCTGCAGCCTCTGCAGGACACCCCAGATGGGGACATGGTGGCACTTCCACTCCCTCTTCCCCACGTCCTCTTAGCCCTGCCCAAACTGGCAGCTGCTGGATGTGGGGTTTGTATGCTGTTTACAGTGTTGCCTTTTTATTCTTGAACCTGAAAGCTTTACTGGGTATTAAATTCCAGCATCAGGCTGCTGTTTTTTGCTCCTGGGTGAAGGAGAGAGAGAGAGAGAGAGAGAGAGAGAGCGTTAATGCTCTTAAAAAGTGGGGTCTGAATCATTTATGAGAGGACATCGCAGGAAGCCCAGAGCTGGTATTAGGACAGGAGTTGCTTCCAGAAGGAAAATGTTTATTGTGGAAGGTCCAGCTGTGACCTCACCCATCCATCCCTAAGTCCTTGTTAGCAGGGTCACGTGACTTGTTCCCTTCGTTGCTAAAGAACATCCTGGCTGCAGAAGACGTTGTGAGAGGCGGCTGCCACTACGTTAGGACAAAGCCGGCTCTGGCAATTATCTTTCTGCGATAAGACAGAAGCTCTGTTCTGGCTGCCATGGCTTATTTAGCTTCAGCTTTGTTCTCGTTGGAATTTTTAAAAACTGCTTGTGACTCTCCAGGGGCTGGCTGAGCTGGCAGGTGGGCTGTGTCAGTTGATCAAACCTAAGCAGATTGTGGGTTCCGGCTGCTTCCCCCAGTCCTGCCCTCCGCTGGCCAGTGTGCAGGCTCACCCAGCTCCTGCGATTCATTTTTTCTTGGAGCCCGTAGCTCAACCCCTTCATCAGAAAGGTTACAATCGGACAGCAGAATGTTTCATTTTAGAGTCATGGAATTGCAATGCTGAGAGGAGCAGGAGAAAAACAGAACAAAACTGAACATCGCGAGCAGCTGAGGGTAGGTCACTCTCCGTACCCAAACCACCCACTCTCCTTCTTCATCCCCAAGCAACTCTACAGGCATTCAGAATAATACGCAGCAGTTTCATTCCTTTTCACAACTGAAAGGACTTTGTAATTTCCAGCCACCATGGACCAGCCACCCATTTCATATGCAAGCCCTTGAAGAAGCCAAGATCCTAAGCACAGAAAGGGACAGGCTACCCTAGAAAGGTCCTGGCAGTGCTGGTCTGGAAGCTGGTGGTGATGTCTGCCGGGTCCCTCAGCAGCCCTCCAAGGAATACTGCAAACCCAAGAGGGACCAGGGAGTCTGGTCTGAGAGCACTGGACAGGACTCTTTCCACATCTGGAAGAGCAGGATGATCTGCCTGTTTTGCTGACCTCGTGGAGCCATGATGTCATGGAGGTTGTGCTGATGATGGCCCCTTACGTCCTGAAAGGCAAAGGCAATCACTCTTCCTCTGGCTGGGTCACTAAGAAATCTTGGGACTTGGGGATACTTGATCTTCCTGCTCTTTGACAAGAAGGAGTAGTAGCTCCTAAAAGCTCCTCAGCTCTGTGATTCTGGGTGGCCCTAAGACTCCTGGGCCTGGGTGGCAACCAGAGGGCCCTGAGGGGTGGGGACCATCAAAGGCATCTGTCCAGGCTGCCCAAGAGAGACATCCCCATCCTCAGCAGGAGCCTGGGGCCAACTGCTATGTAATGAGGACAGTGACGCACAGACTCCTCCCAAGCTGGGGTGAGCAGACTCTCCAGCAGGAATGAAATGTTCCAGCAACAAGAATGTTAACAACCATCCCTCAGGTTCTGGGGTCAGGCTGAGAGGGGAATCTGGTGGACCCAAGTACCATCCTTACCTGGTACCTTACTCCCCCAAAGAGAAGAATATATTCGCCATTCTTCCTATTTTTTATGCTGGAGTTTCCCTCCTAAAATGTTCACCAAAAGCCAACTCCTAGTCAATCTGGAGCACTAGCGACACTTGGGGGTGTCTCCAGTAGGCAGTGAGTGGGGAGGGAGGGCGGGTGGTCCCGGGCTTGGGAGGGGCAAGAGTACAGAGTCTCCAGGCAAGGGTGGAGAGCACAGATCCTGGGGTAAGTCCTGGAAGATGCATCCTAGGATGGCCAAGACGGGAAGGGAGCCAAGAGGGCTCAGGAAGCACAAGAGGCTGATGCCCAAGGGGCTGGGCGTCTGGGTAGGAAGATAAGGCTTGCAACAGGATCCTTTCAGCAGAAAGCAGAGCGACGCACAGAAAACTATGCCCTGGGAGCTGGCCTGAGTGGCCATCTGCTGGCTTGCCCCGTCTCAGGGCCTTAGTTCATCATCTGACAGTACAGCAGGTCGAGGAGTCCCCGATTTGCAGGGAAATATCTACTCGGCGATCTGGGAGCCTCTTCCCCTTTCTGGGCTAGAGTTCCGTCCACTGTCAAGTAAGAGGATTGGACTTGATAGTTCCTAAAGCTCCTTTCAGCTCTGACTTATTGGGATTCTATGATTACTAAAAATAAATAAAGAAGTGAAATTATGCTGTATTTGTCTTTCTGCATCTGTCTTATTTCACTAAGCATAGTGTCCTCTGAATTCATCTGTGTTTTTGCAAACGACAAGATTTTCTTCTTTTTAAAGGCTGAATAGTATTCCATTGTGTATGTATACCACATTTTCTGTATCCATTCATCCGTCAATGGATACTTTGATGGATTCCATAACTTGGGCATTGTGAATAGTTCTGCAACGAGCATGGGAGTGCAGATCTCTCTTTGACAAACTGATGTCATTTCCTTGGGATATATAACCAGAAGTGGGATTGCTGGATCATAGAGTAGCTCTATTTTTATTTCTTTGAAGAACATCCATACTGTTTTCCACAATAGCTGTACTAATTTACATGCCCACCAAGAGTATACAAGGTTTTCCTTTTCTTCACATCTTTGCCTCTGAAAAAGTCAAACTCACAGAAGCAGAAACAGAATGGCGGTTGCCAGGGGCTGGGTGGTGGTGGGGTGGGGAGGCATGGAGCAATGTTAGTTAAATGGTTTCAGTTAGACAGGATGAATAAATTCTGGGGATCCATTGTATAGCATGGTGACAAAAGTTAACAATAATGTATTATATACTTGAAAATTACTAAAAGATTAGATCTCAAATGTTCTCACCACAAAAAATGATAAGTATGTGAAGTGGCATATATATTAACTAGCACGCCTCCATTGTTTCATGATGTACACATGTATCAAAGCTACACCTTGGACATCATACATATACACATTTTTTATTGTACTTTAATCAAGCTGGGGAAAAATAAAGTTGAAAACAGTAAGAAAGGAAGAGAAGAGACAGAGAGGTGGAAGGTCAGAATGAAAAGTCTGAGGAAGAAAAAGAATGGTAGGGCAGCCCAGCAGTAGGAAAGCTGGGCCACTTTTCAAGGTGGATGAGCTCTGGACAGTGGGATAGTGCCCTTTGTTTCATTAAGAGGAATTAATTTCTCAAGGCCTAGAACTTCTCTATAAATCCTCAGCCCCGGTTGCAAGAGGCCCCAGGTTGATTAGAGGCCTTTGACTTTAAGCCTGGAGATTGCTTTGGAGACACTGGGCAGACTCAGCCTCCTGCCTGGAGAGCTCAAATCTGAGAACAGAGGACCCTTGTGCCTCTAATTATATTGTTCATAACAAGAAGTCTGATAGGTTCCTGAGCCTGTGGCCACAGCCAAAGTCTACAGCTCGAGCCTAAGTGAGGCAGGGCTGGCCCAGGCGGGAGGATTAATGACAGTGATTGAATATTTTATAAGTGGAATATTGTGTATTTTCCAAAACCAAATGGAATGTCATTTTTTTTCTCCAAGAGAGATTGGGGATGTCACTGTCCTCGTTTCCCATTCAATCCACATACTCCATGGCAAACAAGATGAATGGGGCTAGGAGTTTCCAGGGGACAGGGAGAGAGACAGAAAGGGAGAAGAAAGATCCTTCTTCACTTTTTCCTACCCTGCCAACCTGGCCCCACATTGCTGCCTTCCTCATCTCCCAATACCCGAACCCATGTCAGCTGCTGACTGGGCGTAGATCCCTTCTCTGACCCCTGTAGTGTGGTTTCCATCCCACAAGAAGATTACATCACAAGGTCACCCAATCCATCCCTCTATTTCCAAGAAGCACAGAGCATCAGACATGGACAATTTGCCCCCAGATATTCCTGCATGCTCTTAGTCCAAGGTCTTATTTTCTTTATGAATATCTTCCTTTGGTCTAACTGAAGTCCATCTTGCTGCAAATGAAGACCATTTATGGTCTAAATGTTGGCTTTTGTGGAGAGTGAAATATAATCGGCCTCACTCCTTAGGGTCAAAGCTCTGCCTGTTCTTCATGGGAAAGTCTTTGTGATTGAAGTGTTTAAGAAACCCCAGATTTAGCATCGCCTCCTAACCCATCTACTTAAATGCATTCTTGGCCCGTGCAAATGCAACTATTTGATTAGCACTGGAGCGGTGAGAGGCCCCTTCCCTTCTCAACACCCTGTTACATGCTCCAGGGCCACCCACATGCTCTGCTGCTTTGCATTTGCCCTGCAATCTTTCATGCCAGTTGACTTTTCATCTCCAAATCCCTTTTCACATTAAACACAAACCCACACACTCTGTCCCATTTTCTTTTGAAATAAATCATAAGCCCATGCCAGAAATGACTCAGGGTGTTCTCTGGAATTTGTAAACAGCATTAAAGTCTTGTGGGAAATGTCACAGAGTGTTGGTCTGAATTTATTAAGTAATTTCTCAGCTTAAAATATATCTTTCCAGCCTGCTGTCTGACAACATTTACCTCTAATGGAATTTTATCCACTCTTGATTACTAAGCACACTCCCGACCCAGAGTGCAGAATCCTGAGCTCCTCCCGTTCAGCCCTCAGCCGGGTAGGTCTCAGACACGCTGACCATGCCCCTGCTTCCAGGGCCATTTGGAGCTCTAAGTGCCCACTATCCTATATTTCTGAGGGTGCCGGATGCCACCTCACTGCACGCACACAGATGTAATGGAATTTATGAACATATTAATAACAGCCACATTCAGCTCACACCAGTGGCAGAACCAGGAAATGTCTCAGGGAAGGTATTTAAGTTCCCCTAAATCTCCATCAGCCCCCCATCTACCCCAAACAAACATACCATTTCAAATAAAACCATGACCTCTATAAAACAGCTTCAAGACAAGCCCCCTAGCCTGCCTCCTATTCTTCAACCAATTGTCATCTTTTAAGACCCTTCTTTATAGAAATGGTCACACTGTCCTTGGGTGATTTTGACCTCTGGTTTCAATCTGTCAAACTACACATCTGCAAAGAGCAGCTGTTTTGCACAAAGTTAAAACGAAGTAAGGAAATGAAGAGGCTGTCGGCTTATGTCCTTCCCAGATCTGTGCCGGGCACTGCTGTCCTCTATCTGTGGCCTCAGGCCTGCTTGGTTCCAGGGCCCATCCTAACCAGGGCAGCACCTGTGTCAGCGGCATCAGCCCAGCATCTTTTGGGGCCAGGATGGTTATGGTACTTATCTAAGCCCAGTGTCTAGGGTCATTAATCCTAGGCCTTGTCACAACTCTGAATGTCAGCTTTTCTCTATTCTGCAATACACAGAAAACAGTATAACATCCTGGTCAAAAA
This sequence comes from Microcebus murinus, assembly GCF_040939455.1. Classification (NCBI taxonomy): domain Eukaryota; kingdom Metazoa; phylum Chordata; class Mammalia; order Primates; family Cheirogaleidae; genus Microcebus; species Microcebus murinus. Next base: position 90,831,261 of record NC_134105.1, read on the forward strand.
ATCTGCACCCTGGAATCAGACACAGTTGGAATCCCAGTTCTGCTACTTACTAGCTGTGTGCCCTTGGACAGGTTGCTTAATTCCTCTCTGCTTCAGTTTCCTTGTATATAATGGTGATAATAGTAGTGCATATCTCATACAATTATCCTGAGAATTAAAATTATATGTAAAATGCATAAAACAATACCTGGTTGTTATTCTTAGATAATCATTAATCATAATTAATAATAACTAATTATTAGTTCTCATTATTCAAATGTTTGCTACTAGTTTATTGTCTGGTTGGCAGTGTACCCTTTGCTCTCGTCTTCTAGTTAGACATACTAGTTCAGGTCTCTGTAAACTGTTTACTGCCTGGTGATCGGATGCAGGCTCAGTAGGCGGCTGCCCATGCTGAGATGTGGTCAACACTTGCCTCCGAATGTGGTTCTTCTCCTTGTACACCCTGCTTTGAGGATGCAAGAAAACATCAGCTCTTAAGGGGTTTGCATTTCTGGAACTAAAGGTAAAAGTTGCCTACCCGGCCTTCTTCCCAAGAACCTGCCAGGAATCCCCTCTTTGCAGGGGCTGGGCCAACAGCTCCCTTGTGGTGAGTATGCAACCAGGGAAAAGGGAGTTGAACCTTTTAGTGGAAACTGAAACTAGTTTCAATGACCAATCTTAGAATGGGATTTAAACCAACAGTTAATCAGAATAGTTACAAAAGTGCCAAAAATTAGTAAAGAACAAGAAATCTGAGACAAAATATAAATGAATTAAGACCCACCAGGCCAGGTTAAGAAGCCAAGTATGGAAATGAAAATTTGAAAGTATTCCTATTAGAAATTTTGTCTTGTTCTGGAACATATGTTCCATTTGAGCATCTCCCTTCTCTGTTCTAAAAATATACCTACTAAATAGACGGGAATAGCAGGTGCATGTGCTCAAAAAAGTTTTATTGGTGTTTCCATTTATCTGGACTCAAGACACTACCCAACATTCTGTTTGACAACATCACCTTAAATATGTTACAATTAATTATACGACTTTTCTTCACATCACATTTTAATTTGGGAAAACGTGGGAGACATCTTTATTTCTTAAAGAGATTTGCAAATGAGTCTAAATTCACTGAAAATACATTTACAAACTTATGGTGGGTTAGTTACGTGAATTCTAACCTCATTCTCTTTCTTTGACTTCAAAGGATGGTATTCTAACCTTGTATCTGAGGTCTAGAGGCTGTTTTCAGTTTGTTGGGAGATGAAATAAACCATACATTTATTTGTTTACTTTATACTTTGGATTTTTAAATAACTGTGGGGATATGAGACAATGTAAAATGTTTATTCTGTGTCTTAAACCCTGATTAAAGCAGTGGGGCGAGAGCATATTTCTGCCTGTCAAGCGCTCAGGCGGCAGGCGGAAGGCAGGACCATGTGCCGAACAGCCAGAGCGAGGACGCCTGACCCGGGAAGTCAGAGTCTTCCTCGGGGCTGGAAAATGCAACAGTTAATGAGCAAAACTACAGAAACAAGAGAGAGCAGGAAGACAGGTAGGAAGGTCAAATGCAAACAGGCCAGAGCTGAAAATAAACCTAGGATTAATTATAAATGAATGAAACCTACCAGCTTAAATTAAGTAGCCAATTTTGCATTTGACATTTACAAGTATTTTTGTTGGTAACATTTTTGTGTGTGTGTGCAAACAGAACTTAGTCTATTTGTATTGTCTCAATGTGCATTGGGAAATTTCCCTTTTATTAAAAAAATTTGTTTTTAAAAATTCATGGGATATTTTTTGCCAGTAGAGTTGGTTTTGCAAGTCATGCCCCTGGAAAGTTGTTCTCAAATCTCGGTCTGCAACAGAATCACTGGAGTCTCTGAGGCAGTAAGGCTGCATTTAGTACACACTTCTGAGCCTGAGGACCCCTAAAGCTTGAGAATGGCGGTGGCCTTGGGAAACAGCTCTTCCTTCCATTATAGCATGTGAGCTATGTGAGTAACTGCTACTTGTGTTTTCACTCTCTCACTTCTCTCTTTCCTTCATACTTGGGTACCCATTAAAATATAAGGAAAGTCACCTGCTTAACAGAAAGAACCCCCTCGAGATGTTACTCCTACCCTCAAGTTACTTACCTGGAGAACCTAGCAGGAAAATGAGGCGTCAACATGGAAGTTAATTACCAACAGAAGGCAAGCTGGGATGGGGCGAGGGTGGGGATGTCCTATTCTGGCACATATCTAGATGTTCAGATAAGCGAAAGGTAGGGCCGCAGTGACCAGGGCAGACTTTGTAATAAAAATGAGTTTTGAGCAGAGTGCTGAAGGATGTGTAGAACATGCGTAGGCAAGGTGAGAGAAGGCTCCAGCTTGAAGTCGCCGGGCAATTATCAAGGTTCCTCTCTTTGCAGTAGTAAGATGCTAATTAAAATTTCCTTCAACATCCACAGGCACTATCTAGTTAAAGCTCAAAGAGGAGAAATTAAAAAAAAAAAAATGAGTTCATAAAATTTAGTACCAACTTAATTTTTATTCATTGTGAATCAATGCAGAAACCAAAATAGACCCAGCACATCGTTGTTGAGTGTGTTTTGGAATCACGACACATTCTTGGCTGGAATCAGAAAGGTGATAAAACTAAAGACAAGGTCCCAGGTCTTTAATCCCGTTTGTGTTTGCAGTTCTGCCCTTGGCATCTCCAGATAGGAACATCTCCAGGAACAGGAAATAAGCAAAAAGTAGTGATAGGTGTAGGATAATCAAATCTATAGGATCTATGGGGTAACCAGGACCTCTGCCCTTGACTCCACAGTTTAGAGACTGCTGTGGCCCACTCCGCCTCCTCTATGCCCCTCCGCACAGGTGAGGAGTCCACAGGTTAGGAGACATGCCCACAGGAACGTATCACCTCCTTCTAGAGGACACTCAGTGTACCCTGGAGACTGGAATCCCCTGCCCTTCACAGGCCTCTTCCTAGATCCATGTTCCCAAGGGTAGGCAGTGCCACCAATGTGTGTACCCCTACACTTAAGGAGTGGCCAAAGATATGACTGGGAGATGGTATGGGCAAAGCTTGGACAAGTGGGCACAATTCATGGGGGATGGATGAGGAAGAGATGGAGTCAGCAAGACAGGCTGGGAGGCCTCAATTTCTATTCTTGCCTGGACTATGAAATGTTAGGGGAGGGCACCAAAGATCCCAGCCCCCTGAGAATTGTGACAACCCCTTTCTATTCCCTGTCCAAAACCCAAATGTTAGTGGGCCAGTTATTACTCCACACCTTATGTTTGCATTACACTTCATCTCCTTGGAGAGAACAGTAAAACTCTCTCCATCCTCTTTCCACTCCCTCTGGCTATCCCCAAAGGAGGAGGAATGACCTATCTGATGGGTGAGGTTGGAGAAATGTCTGTATATGCATAACTCAGCTCTTCCTTGGGCTCTCTTATAAACTCTACATGACTGGAGCCATCACCATTTCTCCTCCATGTAGGGACCAAATAGAGGCTCAAACACTCTCCGTCCTGTGACTGGTACATCTGCAGATCCTATTACGAGAGGACAGCATGAAAGGCCTGCCTCTGGCCATGGATCTGACTGCGTTTGCCATCCCGGCAGCTCTCATAGCCATCTCCAGATGTAGATCCAAAGTCGTCCCACGGACATGGTGGTGATGGATAGGCAACCCACAATCCCAAAGTTCTGAGATGAACCCCAGGGGCCTTGATGGATAATAAGACAATAGGAAGTGAGATGGGAAAGGAGAAGGAAAGAATTTAGGAGAAGGAGAGGAAGGAAAGGAGAAGGAAAAATTTTAGGAGAGAAAAAGAACTAGAACAAGGGATGAGGAGCCACAAAGAACAAACTATAAGGCTGGGCGTGGTGGCTCACGCCTGTAATCCTAGCACTTTGGGAGGCCGAGGCGGGCGGATTGCTCAAGGTCAGGAGTTCAAAACCAGCCTGAGCAAGACCCCGTCTCTACCAAAAATAGAAATAAATTAATTGACCAACTAAAAATATATATACAAAAAATTAGCTGGGCATGGTGGCGCATGCCTGTAGTCCCAGCTACTCGGGAGGCTGAGGCAGTAGGATCGCTGAGCCCCGGAGATTGAGGTTGCTGTGAGCCAGGCTGACGCCACGGCACTCACTCTAGCCTGGGCAACAAAGTGAGACTCTATCCAAAAAAAAAAAGAACAAACTATAAAGCACAACCAGGAAGACATCAGTTGAAGGAAACAGCTTTGTCTGGAGAGAATAGAGGAAAAAAGGGATTAAGAAGAGAGATGGAGGTTGGGGGTGAGTCTTAATCTAGTCCATAGAGCAGCTTTTAGGTTCAAGAGAACCTAAAAGGACTACAGGGGCAGATAATGTGCATGGGAGTGAAGACCTGGAATCCAGAGAAAAGGCCCAGTGATCTAAGGACCAAGAATGGCTGCAGATATAAAGGTCCATCTTGCATGTGAAGCATTGTCAAATTGCATCTAATGACTAAGTTGGGTGTGTTTAACATACCTATTCTTATCTGTGTATGCCTAGAAACCCGGCACTCCTCTTACTGTGAGGAAGGAGTTTGTGCAAGGAACAACTGGACAGAACAGAAGGGTGCTTTTGAACCATGATAAAATCACAGTACAGAGGTGGGCCACAGTCTCAAAGTTAAAATCTAATAATGACAACAACTCCCCCAGTTCCTGTAGCTGGAGGCAATGGAGGCGGCCAAAGGGGACTGCCAGTGACTGCCAGATGTCCTTTCATGCATATTTTATTTATCTGAATTAAATGATGGCTTGGCAGGGAGGAATTATTTCATTTTGATTTGGAATTCCCTGTCCCCACCTTGGTTTAATTGAAGACACCTTGGGATATGATATGACTAACACTGGAATTCATAAAACTACATATTTGGGATGGTATGCACCCAAAACTAGAAAGATGAATACAGAGGCATGGACAATCTGAAAAATGGGAAACAGAGAGATAGTTCTTTCAAGAGAAGAAAATCTAGATGGAAAAAAGGCATAGAAACAGAAGCAGGAAGGTTTTTTTAATTGGAAGGAAAGCAGGAAGGAAGGCAAAAAGAAAGGAAGAGAAGAAGGATTCGAAAGAAGGAGGCAAGGAGGGAGGGAGGGAAATGATTGGGAGGGTAAATAAAGAATAGAGAAAGGAAAAGAGAAAATAAATGTTCTCTAAGTAAAAACATCCTTATCCGCACGAAACAAGAGTATTTTCTGCATTTCATTCAATCTCTTTGCTGATTGTTTTTGTTTTAAAAAGCAGCAGGGAATGTCAAACAGCTGTTTTAACAGCTTCTGTCACTTTGTCAAAGCCAGCCTGTGCAGCCCGACTGCCGGGCACACCCAGACGGCACAGCACGCCAGCGGCAGGACACACACGTCGGAGCCTGACACCCATCGCTCCCCTTGGAGCTGGAGCCGGGAACCAGACCCCTGGGAACGCTGCCGGAGAGAGATAAGGAAACACTGGAGGTAGCATTTCTCTTCCTGATTAAAGAAAAAACAAAAAAAAGATGCATCTAGGAATTATCTTCCCTCAGTGGAAACAGCACAAAACTCAATGTTGGATGACACGGACCCAGGCCCCAGCTCTGCCATTTCCGACCTATGTGATTTTAGGCTCATTGTTTCACCTCTGAAAGTCTCAGTTTCCCCATTTACACAATGAGAATATTACTTCCCAGGGTTCTCATAAGGATTAAATGAGGTAATAATATAGCTAACAGCCTAGAACATAGTAGCCCTCGGTAAGTATGTTCAATACTCATATTTGGACAAAACAAACATAGGCAGATAGATACAACAAATGATGGATTAATTGACATATAGGATAGATGGATAAAGAGATATAAAAGAGATATGACAGATGGCAGATTGGTAGATGATAGATGGATAGAGCTGGAGATGAAGTGGAGACAGAGATCCAGGAATGTCCTTCAGGTCAATTTGTGGTCCCTGGTAAATGTGAGAAGCAGACTTGTGCTGCTCCTTCCTCTCCTCCCACTCCCTGCTGGTAGCGAGGCCTCTTGGAAATCACAAAGATCACTCTCCTTTCCCCTCCCTCCCAGCAGCACTGCTCTGAGCACTGCTGAGTCCAACAGAGGCCTTCATCATGGTAGGGGACCCTCGCAAAAAACTCCACGGCTCCCTCGCCTGGCGGCCTATCCTCTCCTGAGAGTTACTGCCCAATTTCATGGTGCATTGTTGGCTCTGGGGAGTGGGGGGCACTCGGGGAGAACAACTAGGAAGGAGAAGGGACGGGGACCACGAAAGCACCAGCGAGTGAGGGCCAGAGCAGCATGTCTGTCTCTCCCTTCACAAGCTGCTGAGGTCAAGGGTGTGGTCAAAGGTCAAGGAGGGTCTACCTGTATCGGGGCCCTTTCCTCCCAAGACCATGGGTTACCCAGGAGGCTCTTCGCAGGGCTCCTGCCAGCTCGTCAGCACCCTCATCTTCATCATTCTCACGCCAAGGCAGAAGAGTCCACAAGGAAAATGAGTCTTTTCTACGGGGCTTGGAAAATTATGCAGAATTTGCCTTCTCACCAGGCACTTGGCTTTGGAGTGGGAAAGCCTGGCCCTTGGCCTGGCTGGCTTCAGCCTTGAGGCCGCTCTCAACACCACCTGCACTTGGCCCCCACACGCACGTAACAGGGCCAAGAGCACAAAAGTTAAAATTGTAAATCAAGATAACAAACTGTTAACGAAAATACACTCTATCCTCCTACCTTGACAAATATACCTTCATAAGCCTGGATAGTTTAAATTTAGAATTCCCAGGCCCCTTGGAGTTCTGCACTGGCACATGGAGCTGCGGGGAAAGGCGACTCCCAGCCCCCAAACTACCCCAGCTCTTTCCGCCCCGGCTCTTCCTCACCCTCGAGGAAACTCACACACACGTGGACACGTAGCCCACATGTCCAAGCTCCGTCCACACCCACAGCCAGTCCTCTCCTCAAAGGCTGTGCTGGGTGGAAGCTTGCACAGACACTAGCAGCAGGTGTGGGGCCACTGGGCAGGGAATTGCAGGTCCCCAGGCACCAGAAGTGGGGTGTAGAAAAAGGGTCACAATCCTTGGGTGGGTGTGTCCTCCTGGCCCCAAGAATTTCTTGCCCTTTGGGGACAGTTACAGCTGGAAAGGGGCCAGAGCAGGCCAGCCCAAAGCAGGGTTCCCTAAGCCCAGATTGCCCATGCCGTCAGCATCCTCACCAACGTCATGTCCCACAGGGAATAGCACACCCATCCCCAGCCTGGACGGGGCAGAAAACATTTCTCTTGGATTCGCTCCTGCCTGGGCCCTCACCACACCTTTCCAGCCACAGCTTTACCAGCTGCAGCCAGGAACTCAGATGCTCAAGCCCGAAGCTCCTTTGGGAAGGGACAGCAGGGGCAGAGGGAAGGAGAGCCAGGCTGGAGACCAACCGAGGCAGGGCTGAGCAGAGCTAGGATTCCCAGAGCAGGTCCCATTGTTAAGCGGCCCCCACACACACACCAGATTTAATGGAGCGTTTCTGCTGCGCTTTTCACGGTGTTGTGGCTCTTAATAGGCTCCCCCGGCGGCTGCTCAGAGCCCACACTGCCTCGGAGCAGCTGCTGTGCTGAGCGAGGGAGCAAGTGGGCTCGTTTGCAGACCACGTGCCTGTCGCCTTCTCGGGAAGCCATCACAGCACGTCCTGGAACAGGCTCCCAAGGAGGCATCACAGTTTAGCGTAATTCGTCAACTTCACAGCTGCTGCCTGGGAGGGAGGGGGCCAAGGAAGACAGTGCCGAGCCACGCAGGATTCTCGGGAACATTCCCCAGGCCAGCAGAGAGAGGGCGAACCCCAACCAGAGTGGGCTCGGCTCCGAGGTGCCCCTGGCTTCACCCCCAGCCACTCCAAGACCTGCAGCTCCAGAGGTGCTCAGCCATTTGCTCAGACCTCTGCTGGCCTGTTGGGTGCTGGCGAACTGGAACCTGAAGGGAAAAGCAGAGTGTTCAGAGTCAGGGAGACTGGATTCAAGCCCCCGGCCTCATCTGCTGGGTGTATGACCACAGCAAGTTACTGCATCTTGCTAAGTCCCCTTTGTTTGCGCATCTGTAAAATGGGAGTGAAAGTAGTCCTTACTCCCAGGCCTGATATTCAAATAGGGCTGTGCCAGTTATTAAAATGTTGAGTTTTTTGGGCTGGGCTCAGTGGCTCATGCCCATAGTCCCAGCACTTTGGGAGGCTGAGGCAGGAGGATCACTTGAGGCCCAGAGTTCGAGGCTGCAGTAAGCTATGATGATGCCACTGCACTCCAGCCTGGGCAATAAAGCGAGACCCTGTCTCAGAAAAAAAAAGAAAAGATATTGAGCTTTCTTTAACAAGGAGGAAAAAAAGATATTGAAATATTTAATAAAGAGCAGTAGTTCTCAAGATCCGGTTTCTAGACTAGCGTCATCAGCTTTACCTGGGAGCTTGTTAGAAATGCACATACCTGGGCTCCGCCCCAGACCTACTGAATCAGAAACTCTGAGGACAGGCTCTAGTAATCCGTGTTTGAACAAGCCTTTCAGGTGATTCTGACACAGGCTAAAGTTTGGGAACCCCTGGTGGAGCCTCCCCCACCCCTGCCTCAGTGAGCTCCCCCCCCCAGCTACCTGGGCCTCTCCCTACAACTGCCCAGTCCTCCTCACAACCCAGCAACTAAAGATGTCAGTGCCTGGCGCAAGAGGGGCCTCCGGGACCCTGCTCCAGCTGCCTCCATTCTGTTTGGCCACTGCCCAGGTTATACCAGTGTTTGAATATTTTTACCATCAGCCCTGCCTACCGCTTAGAGTTGTGAGCATTAAATGAGTAATGCCTGTAGGGTGCATAGCAGAGCACTTGGCAAAAAGAAAGCATTCAACTGGTGGAAGAATCCTTGAAGTTATTTGAGGGGTTCTTTGTTACTCTTTGTTACCTCTGGGTGCACAGCTCTGTCCTGGGCCAATTTCCCCTTTTTCTGTCTTTGTTCCTTCCCTCTGCTGCAAAGAACCAACCCACTGGCTGGCTTCCAGCAGTCGCCAGAGCCTCCTCAGCCCTGACCCACTTGGGAACAGCATAGCACCTCTGTTTCCCACCCCTCCCACCCTATTCCTAAAGAAAACACACAGCCTTCAAAAGTTGGTGGTTCTTTCGGTTTGATGTTTTTTAGTTGGTTGGTTTTTTTAATAGTTCTTTTTAAGAGCAGTTTTAGGTTCACAGCAAAATTTAGCAGAAAGTACAAATAGTTCACATATACTCCTTTCCCCCTACACAAGCACAGCCTCCCTCCCTAGCAACATCCTGCACCAGGGTGGTACGTTTGTTCCAATCAGTAAACCTACATTGACACATCATCGTCACCCAGAGTCCATAGTTTGCATTAGGGTTCACCCGTGGGGTTGTACGTTCTTTGGGTCTTGGCAAATGTATAATGACATGTGTCCATCATTATAGTACCATACAGAATAGTTTCTCCACCCATAGCACATCTTCTGTGCTCTGCCTATTCATCCCTTCCTCTTCCCTAGCCCCTGGCAACTAATGATTCTTTTATTTTCTCCATAGCTTTGCCTTTTATAGAATGTCATACAATTGGAATTATACAGTATGTAGCCTTTTCAGATTGGCTTCTTTCACCTGGTAATATGCATTTAAGGTACCTCCATGTCTTTTCATGGTTTGATAGCTCATCTCTTTATAGCACTGAATAACATTCCTCTGTCTAGATGTACTGCAGTTTATCCATTCACTTTATGAAGGACACTTTTGGTTGCTTCTAAGTTTTGGCAATTATGAATAAAGCTATAAACATTAGTATGCATGTTTTTACGTGGACATAAGTTTTCAACTCATTTGGGCAAATGCCAAGAAGTGCAATGGCTGGATCGTATGCTAAGAGTATGTTTAGTTTTGGAAGAAACTGCCAAACTGTCTTCCAAAGTGGCTGTACCATTTTGCATTCCCACTAGCAATGAATGAGGGTTCCTGTTGTTTCACATCTTTGCCAGCATTTGGTGTTGTCAGTGTTCCAGATTTTGGCCATTCTAGTAGGTGTGTACAGTAGTATATCTTGTTTTAATTTGCAATTCCCTAATGACATATAATGTTGAGCATCTTTTCATTTGCTTATTTGCCATCTGCATATATTCTTTGTTGAGGTGTCTTTTGCTCATTTTTTGATCAGTTTTTTTTCATTTTCTGATTGTCAAGTTTTAAGAGTTCTTTGTATATTTTAGATAACTGTCCTTTACCAGAAACATCTTTTGGAAATATTTCTCCCAGGCTATGGCTTGCTTTCTCATTCTCTTAAAGTTAGTTGATTTTTAATGTTTTCTTTTGTTCTATTTTTTTTTTAGTAGCAAAGAGACAAAGGGCAAAAATAATAAATATTGATATCTAGGGAAAGGTAAATGTTACAAACACTCTAAAAGACCCCACGAGGAAAGTTCTCCCGAGGTTCAGAGATACAGGCCAGATGGCTCTAACAAGTCCCCCAGCTCCAGTCTTTCATTCCCATTCACCCCAAAGACAAAGCTCCACCATTAAATAAGGGACTCCCCAGACAATTTTCTGCTTCAATAGACAAATAATCACTGTTTCTTAACACCTCTGGGGCCACTGACCTCTCTGAGAAACTGATAAAAGCCACAGGCCCCACCTATAAAAATGCACACACATAAGCACAGACTCTTACACGGCATCTCAGGGTGTTCACAGACTTCCCAAAGCCCGCCCAACATCCAGTGCCGCCAAATTAAGAGGCCCTGCTGAAGAGGGAGAATAGACTGAGCTGAGCTGCTAACAGTCCCTCTGGTATGGCACCAAGGATCAAAATGCAAGCCATTTTCTTTTCAAAGAAAAACCCAAATTTACAGTCCCTATCTTCAAAGCCCCCTAGACCATTCTCTTGCCAACACCTTGCTTTTCTGAGATTTTAGAAGGAAATAAAGAAATGCCAGTGACCAGAACATGGAGAGGTCATGCAGCCCTGGCCCTGTAATGACTTCACACAACCCTGAACCAAAGCAAAGGCTGTGTCCACACACTGCCACCCTGGTGCGGTCCCCCTCCCACTGCGGCAGCCTCGCCTTTGCTGGGCCTCCCTCGGCCCCACACCCTAGGGCCTCTGGGAGCCCATCTGGTGGGCTTGCTGCGGCCTTCCTGGCTCACAAAGGAGGAGCGTTGGGGCCAGGGTAAGGCAAGTGAGGCACTGACGGTGCAACATTTAAGGGGACAACCAGTGTCTGGGCCCTGCAAACAAGTCCACCCAGAAGCCATTTGGCCAGTAGACTTAACTGCTTACCAAAAGAGTTGGCTGCCAGGAGGGTGGAAAAACTTTAGCCTAACCAAGCTGAGTTGGTCTGTAGCAACCACGGCCCCCTAGAGCAAAGCTCTCTGGCATTTCACCAGCTCCCGGCTCCCCTTTAGTGACCTTTGAGAGTGAGGGATGATCGGCTTCCACCTAGAAAAAAGAGCAGAGACCTTGTTATCCCTTGACACACAGCCCTGGAGAGGCTTGACCGGGAGCTGGGAGGAAAGGGTCTTTCTCCTTCCCCTCTCCTGGGGTGATGTGCCGTCACGTCTGCTGGGGCTGGTCCTTCACTGCGGTAAGGCGCAGGGGACACCTCCAGGAGAGCTGAGTGTGCCCACCTGGGCCTGGGCCTCACACACAGAGCATCCTCTCTGGGTGAGCGTCCCCTGAGCGCGGTACACGTGCAGCCTCCATGAGCTCGCTGTGTCCTTCCCACGGCTCCCGGGTGTGCGCACCCCTCCTTTCCCTCTAGAAATAGATTCCACTGCCCTGCCATCCTTGGCTCTTGGCTCTCTCCCACCCCTTCCTTCCTCCAGTCTGCCAGCTGCCGAGGCTTCCTCAGTCACCCCGGGCCTAGGAAATACCTGCCCACGACTGCAGGGGCAGAGCCCACCCACCCTGCCTTCCGCCCCACCCCTCCGGCCCTGTGGGAAGGAGAGGGGAGGGGAGTGTTGCAGAACAGACAGTAACTGAGAACGGCAGGGAGAAAGGATCAGCAGCAGCTGCTCAGGTGCGAAGCCGGTGAGCCCCAGAAAGCTAAATGGGGTGTGAAATTCATCCTCGATGCCTTCCCAGAAATGGGAGTCTTCGCTGGCTGGACACCCCCCCCCACCACCACGTCTAGGCAGTCAAGGCGGCAGAGCAGTGAAGCCAGCACACCCTCGACAGGAGGCAGGGACACACACACACAGAGTACCTAGAAATTGGAAGGATTTTTCCTAACCCTCATCCCTTGGGGAAGGCAGTTTTCAGGGTTGGGAGAGTGAAGGCAAGGAACCTATAAAAAATTGTCTTATAGGGACTATAAATAATGTGAAGTCTTCATAATAAGAGCCTGTTGTGCCGGTGAAGGCTTCCGGAGGACAGGATGGAGTCTGGAAGACAGCCAAGTGACTTCGTGACGCGGTGCTGCTCCCTCCCTTAGAGACGTCACACAGAATGTTTTTCCTGGGCCTCAGGCTCATGACATACATTTTTATTGAGAGTATTCATTGTGCCAGGCGCTGTGCTAAGTATTGGAGTTCAAATTAATCATAGCTAGCCTTCACTGAATGCTTTTCATGTATGAGCATAAATGTTCAAAGTGTCATATTATCTCACTTAATTCTCACAATAACTCTGTGAGGTAGACGCTGTTATTATCCTCAATCTACAGGTAAGGACCCTCGGGCAAAGAGAAATTAGGCAACATGGTCATAGTCACTGAGCTAGGAAGCCACTAACCAGAATCTCATTATCTTTCCCGGAGCTGAGCCCCACAGGGTTTGGACCCAGGCTGTCGGATCCCAGACCACGCACTTAACCACTACTGTATATTCCCTCTCAAGACAAAAACAGACGCATTCCCTGCTGCCTGGACCTCCCCGGCCAGTGCAAAGTATGGCTCCAATCTGGGCCAAATCTGGCCCACCACCTTTTTTTATGAATAAAGTTTTATTGGAACACAACCAAACTCGTTTACTTATTATCTAGGTCTGCTTTCACACTACAAAGGCAGAAGTGAGTGGGTGTGACAGAAACTGTATGGCCCACAGCCCTTAAAATATTTGCCATATGGCTCTTTACAGTAGAAGTTTGCCAACTCCTGATCTGGTGAAACGGAACCATTCTGCCCTTCCCAAAGACACCAGGAGAACACATGAGGTGATGATGGTAGGGACAATTTGAGCTCACTGGTCTAAGGAGTGACCAACACAGTATAGCCAGAGTATGTCTAGCCTGTCATCCAAGTACTATTCCATCTCCAGTATGAACAACCAGGGCATTTTGGGAGCAATTTGCTTCTAATTGTCGCCAGAGTCACTCAATGCCTGAGCCCAGGGAAGAGTGCCAGGGCCCCGGTGGCCAGAATCATAGCTCATTATAGTTAGAGAATCCATGTAAAAAGAGAGAATTGGTACATTCTCTGGGACCAAGACACTGCAGGCCACTTGGGAGACAGTGAGCTCTGCCTCCACCGGTGGGGTTGGTCATTGATCAATCTAATCATTCAACATTCATTAAGCACCCACTGTGTGCCAGGCACCAGCGTGAGTGCTGTGCTTATAGGAAGTCACATGAGGGATATGGCTCATACAAAATCACACACTGGACAAGGATTAGACAAAAATTACCCGATTGTCCCTTGTAATTCTAGGATGCTATGTACTGATGTTCTCCCAGGGTTTGCTCCAGACTTAGAGGTCTCAGGTGGTATACAAGAGAGAACCAAATCCGAGGAAAGCTGCCCCACTGTTTTTCCTGCTTCCAAGGCAAGCTTCCAGCTCCTTCCAAATCTATCCCATTAGATTGCAGAGCTCACTCAGCAAACATTACAACTTGATACGGAATTTTCCATATATATTTTTCCACATATATATTCCATATATATACACGGTGTATGATAATCCCCAGATTCTTTTATTCAACCTTGATTAAATGGCAGCTAATGAAAAAAACATTAAGAAAAAACATGAAGTAAAGAAGATATTGACCTAAGTGCTTTGAGGATGCAAAACCTTGGGTTAGCATGGGACTCTGTTTAGACAAATGAAAAAGGTTAGAAAATATTTACATATCAGATACAAAATTTATGTTAAATCCATACTTTTTTCCATATCTTATCATCATAAAGTTGAATTTCTATCTAAGACTATTTCTAAAAACAAAGCAAAACAAAAAGGTGAAGAACTTTTGTAATATTGAATGGTTTAAGAGTCCTAAGGACTGTTGACTTGCAACCAATAGACACCACTGACGTTCTCTATGGGAGACAACATGTGCTAAAATGTTTGCTGTAGAAAATTGTTCACTTAAAGTAGCTAAGCTGTGTTTATCAAAGGAGGATGAATTTTCTCACCAGCTTTGCTATAATTAATCTACTGACTATGACCTCACTGGTCTTCTTATAATTCAATCAGTAAAAAAGATTCAGCAGAGCCTCTTAAAATTAGGAGCATGACTAAAGGCGATCCTTCCCCTAAAAAAGGTTATTTTGAAAGTAAAATAAACAAGTGGTTCTAACAGATTAACTTTAAAACACCATGCAGAATCTCAATTTTCTACGACAGAGGAATTCTCATGTAAGGAGGTTTAATGAGACCGTGCCTGAAGATTTGTCCCCCGCTAATGCCAACACGTGGGCACATCTTCGGGTCACCAGGGTGTATTTCTAGAGGCCCAGCTGCTGCTCATTCCTCCTACTTCACTCCAAGTCTCAGAAAAATACCCAAAGTGCATCTTTTCCACAAGCCACTAACCAGAATCTCATTACCCTCCCTGGAGCTGAGCCCCACAGAAAGGGTCTGGGCAAGCTGGCAGGGAGGCTGGAGGGTAGGGGAGCTCCCGGGAGGACTCCAGCTGTTCTCCGACCCAGCCCAGAGCCTTCCTGAGCCAGAGATCTGTGACTGGAGAAGCAATTTGCTTTTTGTGCATTTTCTCCTCCCAGTCAGGATCAGAGAAGTGGTGCTGGCTGCTGTTGAACACTCCATGGGTTAGACACAAACATCAATGGAATGACAGCTGGACAGAGAGATGCAGCATCACGACGCCAGGCACCCCTCAGGGGAGCTGGCTAGATGGGCCCAGCAGGCCTGCCAGAAAACCATGCGGCGGCATCCACCCCGGCCTTCTAGGCCAGGCGTGTCCACACTGGAAGGGATGACTTCCTCCAGACACATCCTGAACACCTTCCAGAGAAAAGCAGGCTCGTGCTGAAGACGGGGCCTGTGCAGCCCCAGAAAGACTGAGAGCAAGGCTGGGTCTTGCATGATCAGTCGCCGGTTGCTCAGTTGAAAGCAGCTGGGCTTTCAACTGAAAGCTAACCTGGGGGCTTTCAGGTTAGCCCTGGGGGCCAGCGAGGTACCAGAGAGGCATCAAAGCCTCATAGGTGCTCAGGTACTGAAGGACACCTGAGCACCCCAGGGGCAGCCGCCACTTCCCTCCCCAAGGCGAAAACACCTGACTCAATGTGAGAACCTCCAAGGAGGCAGGGTCTTCCGCCCCCCTTGCCTTTTCCTTCCTCTTCATGGTGCACCTTCTCAGCTGCTTCTCTCTCCTTTTCTTTCTCCTCTTTGCTTCTCCCCAACACTTTCCCCCACCCCCGCCCCATTTCCTTTATCCCGGTGGCCTCTGCCTGTAGACCTGAGGCTTTACATGCTCACAGGAAGGAGTTTCTCCCAAAGTCAGGAGAAACTAATGCTAATGCTTCGCAGTAGACAGACCTGCCAGTGAAAGGAGCCACCACATGAGGAATCCCAGGACTGAGCCAGGGGTCCCTTTTCTCAGCCCTGACCTGGGGGAGGGACTGTACCTCTACCTTCTTGGAAAGGCTGCAAGTACAATGTCAGGACCCAGGCTTTTAAGTCAGAGGGACTGAGGTTTGGATCCTGGCTCTAATATTTACCAGCTGTGTGATGCTGGGCAAGTTACTCTACCTCTCTGGGCCTCGATTTCTTTATCTATAAGAGTGGACATATTAATACCTATCTCAGAGTTGTTGTAAGAATTAAAAGAGTGCATGTAAATAAAGCATCTGGCCCTTGACGGGTGATTAATAAAGTGAGCATAGCCCTCTTCCTGCCTCTGTCTTTCTGTGAGTCCAGAGTGTGGCCCTGATTATTCATGGCTTCCTTGGAGAAACAGCCCAGCAGGCTGGTGTCTGGATCCATCCACGTCACACCCCACTCTCTGCCCACATCCCAGGACAAGTCAGTATCTGCAGGGTGTTCTGGTCTTCTCTCAGGCCTCTGCTCAGCCAGGTCAGAAGACTATGGTTAAAAGTCAAGCATGATTAAACACTGGGAGCAGCTGTGTGTGAAGGGAACAGAGTTCTAAAAGGCTCACATGATCAAGCAGGCTTCTCAGGGCCTGCTGACAATGGATCCGATTTCACCTCCTTTTTTAGCCCTGGAGTAGCTTAGCCCTCAAGCAGCCGCTGCTCAGAGAGCAGGCCCCAGCCCCATCTATGGCCCCCTGTGAGGATTCTGCCACCCAGTGTCTGTTCTGATAGTCTTCCTCTTCCTCACGTGATGGAATAGCTGGTCAGGGCTCCGCCTCCAGGAAGGAGTCTTACCCCTGGCACCCAGTCACGCACGCCTCTGTGTGGTCGGACCACTATAAGTTTTCCGGTAGCCTCCCCTGGTCCCCTCTCCATCCTTGAGAAGATGCAGGGATTATATAAGACCTAGAAAAAAATCCCCAGCTGTGCACTCAAAAGAATTTCTAAAATAAAAGCCATAATAATAACCAGGAACATTAGTATAGCATTTTGAAGTTTCTGAGGAATTTTATCCATTTAAACCCTGTCGGAGTGGGCTAACTGCTATAAGAATGACCCCAAGGCTGGGCGCAGTGGCTCACGCCTGTAATCCTAGCACTCTGGGAGGCCGAGGTGGGCAGATTGCTCGAGGACAGGAGTTCGAAACCAGCCTGAGCAAGAGCAAGACCCCATCTCTACTATAAATAGAAAGAAATTAATTGGCCAAGTAATAAATATAGAAAAAATTAGCCAGGCATGGTGGTGCATGCCTGTAGTCCCAGCTGCTCGGGAGGCTGAGGCAGCAGGATTGCTTGAGCCCAGGAGTTTGAGGTTGCTGTGAGCTAGGCTGATGCCACGGCACTCACTCTAGCCTGGGCAACAAAGCAAGACTCTGTCTCAAAAAAAAAAAAAAAAGAAAAAAAAAGAATGATCGCAAAATTTTAGAGGCTTAATATAATGAAAGACTTTCTTGTTCTCATCACAGTCCAACGTAGGTAGGCAGAAAGGAGGGGAAACTCATCGTTCCTAGACTTCGGGGACCCAGACTCCTTTCATCTTGTGGCACTACCATCCCCCAGAACCTCCAAATCCTTTCTTACAGTTCGTTCCCTGCACAGACAGGGAAAGAGAGAGTGGAAAATCCCAGGGGTGGTGTCTGAGCTCCAGGCCTGGAAATGAGGAACGTCAACTCCACCCACATTCACTTGCCAGGACGGAGCCACATGCTCATCTAATTCCAAGGAAGGCTGGGTGCTCAGAAGGAAAGGAGACAGGATTTGGTAAATAGGTAGTCCTGCACTGTCTTTGCCATAAAACCATAAGACAAGTATATTCTTCCCAGAGCAGGAAACTAAGGCTCAGAATGGTGGATATGTCCAGGATACCACTGTCAGTAAATAAACTTGAACCCAAATCTTGAACCCAAGTCTTCTAGCTCTAGTCCATTCTTTATTTTACGCAGTTTTTTTTTTTTTTCTCCTATGAGTACATGTTTCTGAGCAAGTTACTGAGTCTTACAAATGACACAAGGCCAGCAGTGGTGGATCATGCCTATAATCCCAGCACTTTGGGAGGCCAAAGCAGGAGAATCATTTGAGGCCAGGAGTTGAAGATCAGACTGAGCAACATAGTAAGACCCTCATCCCTACCAAAAATACATTTTTTTTAATTAGCTGGGTGTGGTAGTGGGGGCCTGTAGTCCCAGCTACTCAGGAGGCTGAGCCAAGAGGATCGCTTGAGCCCAGCAGTTGGAGGCTGAAGTAAGCTGTGATCATGCCATTGCACTCCAGTCTGGGCAACAGCAAGACCCAGTCTCTAACAACAAAAAAAAAAAAGAATGACCGGGTCCTGCCCATGCCACCTCCTTCTCTTCTTACCTCCAGGCATTTGAAAAGCCAGAGGAAAACATTACTACACACCTCCCTGCTCCTCCCTCCAATCAACCCTTTCTTCTTCTATATTACAGGAATGGATTCAAGCCATACCTTAGTGGTGCAGCCATGAAAACAAAGATGCCTGAGCATATCTATATCGTCAGCCCAGGATAAGAAAACATAATCCTTGACTTGGAAGAGTTCACAGTCTAATGAAAAAAGACAGGAATGTAGGAAACAGCTGTAACTAGACTTGATTAGACAACAACAGAGGCCTCTACAACATTCTACAGGAACATGATGAGCAAGAAATTGATTTTCTCAGAGAGTCAGAGAAAGTTAGGGAGAGCAGGTAATGTTTGTCCTGGGCCATGAGTCAAGAACAGTCTAGCAGACAAGGCAGGCAAGGCATGGCAGGCCGGGAAGAGCATTTGCATGGAAACAAACAGGGGAAAGGAGATGTTCTCAACAAGAGACAAGGAGAACCCTGGCTATAAGAGGCCTATAAGGCTATAAGACTCTTATAAGAAAGCCCCTTCTTATCTCCCAGTTCTTCTGGGACCCTGGGAAAACAAAAGACAATGAAGAATGTCATGGTCTTGGCAGAGTCTCAAGTATTATGCCACGAAGGATGGTATTTCCATGTGCAACCCAAGGCCACCACTAACCTATAGTAGAATTAGATGTCACTTGTACAACGCTGATGTTTAGAGGCAGTTTTTACCCATTACCTCAGTTCACTCCTCATTTTGCAGATGAGGAAAGCAAGCCTCAGAGAAGTTATGTCACCCTGCCAGCGGGCAACAGGACTAGAACTGAGCTCCAGATCCTGTACCCTAAACCCCAGGTATTTTCCACTAGGACTTTTCTCAGTAGGTTGGGGGAGGGGTGCTGTGTAAAGGGGGACAGTAGGGGCCTTTCTAGTGTCCCCATGAGAGTCCTTTCTAAAATGGATAACTTATTTCCACTTCTTTTTCTGCTTCTCATGCATGGAGTTGAGAGCTAGTTCTGAGAATCGGCCCCTAGAAGATGCTAGCTCAGCACCCAGCCTAAGAAATAAACGGATCTCCCTGTAGAGCACCCCCGCTCCCAGGTCACCTGTAGTTCCTCTACCTTATCCTGATCACCCTTCTGGAAAGTCACCAGAAGACAGAAGAACAAGAACAGAAGCACAGCCCAACACAGAAGAGAGTGTCGATATCCCCACAATCCTTGCGCCTCAAGACCCCCTTGTCGTGTCCACAGAAAAGTGTCAACCCCACCTTCACCCACCCTCATGGCAGGGCCCCTTCGGTTCTCTGTCTCCCAACCCTGCTCTGTTCTTCCTTTCAGCCTAGAATTGGATCCAGAGAGCAAAGACCAATGGTGCTCTTTTCAGAGAGGTTCTCTGATCCCTCTGGACGGTGACCTGAAGGCAAGTGTCTCTTCTAGAGCTGAGCAGGGCTCCTTCCTTCCCTGCCAGACAGCAGCCACTAGGAGAGAACATTGGTGACCTTGGGAATCTGTTCCTCCCAGGGAACCCGACGGCTGGGCACTTCGGGGACTTCTAGTTACAGCTTGGGCCATAGATTCTTCTAGAATTAAGCAGGTGTTCCAGGGTAAGGGCTACTTTCTATTATACCTTGGTTCACATATAGAAGCAGTCATATTTTCCAAATCAAAAAAAAAAGGGGGGGATACAATCTACTTGGGGGATTTTTTTTTCTGACTTATATTTGTTTACAAGAAAAGTCATATAAAGGTATGCCAATTAAAGCACATGGAGCTATGCATTTATTGAATCACATTTACTTAAAAGAATAATATCCATAGATGTAGGACTGTCCCCCAAATCCAATGTGTAGTGCTGCCATGGTACTAAAGCACACAATTTCTTCTGTAATCTTTCCTTTCCTGCAATAGTTGGCAAAGGAAGAAGCAAGATGAATGTAGTGCCCAAAACTGAATGGGGAAACTTCGGGGCAAGGCTCCTCAGACAGCACCTGGGAGGTGACAGAATTTGGGACCTTCTTAACTGTGTTGAAAAAAATCCCACCATTATATGCCTCCACTAATGTACTTATCACTTTATATTTGCAAGCTCGTTTCTATTTGTTTTACATATATACTGGGAGCTCTCTGAGGCCAAACCCTTCCCCAGATTCACCTTTGAATCCCCTGTGCCTAGTGCAGTACCTCAGAAGGGACCCAATGAATACTTGCTAAGTGACTCATCTGTGCACTGGCAGACTGTAAGCCGTGCCAGCCAGGAAATCAATGCTCTCAAAACCCTTTCACGTCTCTGCTCTTACATTTGTTTTGTTTCCTTGATTGCAAATTTCTTTTTTAAAAAATCTCATCTCTCTTGGTTGTACCACACAAAGAGGGATTTTGTCCATGCCTAAGTGTAGTGGTAGCAATGAGAGTGAGATCAAGGTCCATTTTAAGGGTAGATGAAGACTCCGCAAGAAGTTGTTAAGCCTTGTGCAAAAACTCTTAATAGAGATGGAATTAAGAGTGTGCAACGGAGCCTCAGGCTATAGGGATTCTAAGGGTCGTTCAATATGGAGGAGGCAGGAAACCAGTCTAAGAGGGAATATAAGTTTAAAAAAAAAAAAAGGGCGACGTAAAACACTTGGGCCAAGATGATCTGGCACCAACCTGTTAAGATGAATTTCCATCAGAGGAGTCTCTAGAAATCAGTCACAGAGATCTTTTACGTAGTCAATCATGCTGCAGCCCTACCTCCAGGGTGACACAGATCAAGTGGAAGATCATCCTCGCTGCCTTTCTCTGACTGTAGGGATCTCTCACAATTTCCTCTTTGTTTGTGCCTTGAAGGACACCACTTTACAAGTTTGACCCCTGCTAAGCCCAGAGAGAGAGACTCATGCACAGACTTGGATGACCTTAGGGAGCTAAGAAGGACATGAGTGCTATCTGGGCTAGTAAGGGAAAGCAGCTGGTTCCCTTTAGTTATTTTGTACAATTCTGTTCCATTTGCAGGAATAAACAAATCTTCCTTTGTTACAACAAGTCTTCAAACAAAGATACAACAAAACATTTATTGAGAATACAACAAAACATTTATTGAGTAACTTCTATATATTGGACACAGCGGACACAGCCACATATTGACTAGCATAGGCTAAACTTCAATAACAAACACCAAAAGCTCAATGACTGAAGACACAAGAAGCTGGTTTCTGTCTCATGAGACAGCCCAGGTCCTCCACAATCATTTGCAGCTCCACAGCAGCCTCTGAGGTCACCATGGGCATCACAATCCCTTTGGTCTTGTCATTGTCTGCAGTCAGCTTCACAAGGGACAGAAAGCATGGAGGAGGCATACCCGCTGTCTGGGTCTGAAGTGGCCCAGACAGCGGGTATGGGAAGGAGATAGCTTCCAATTGGAAGGAGATAGCTTCACCAAGGAGAGAAGAGGGAGCTGAGAAGCCCTTTCCAGACTCCTTCATCTACAGACAGCCCTGGAAATGAAGCACACTCGGTCACCATGGGGCAAGGTGCTGCCCAGCTTCATGGACTGTCCCTCTGCAGGCTGGTTCCTGAGCTCAGTCCCCCTCCACTGTGGGCCACCTCCCTCACTGCAGTTACCATGCTCCTGCAAATCTGGGGTTCATCACCCACCTCCAAATCACTCCCTTACTCATCAACATACATGTATTGATTTCATATCATATACCGGGCGTGGGGCTAGGTGCTGGGATACAGTGATGTGTAAGTCACACATAGTCAAAGCCTTGATGGAACTTACATTCTTGGGTGGAGGACAAACAAGGAAGAAGTCACTCAATCATTAAACAAGTAATTTCCAAGAGCAATAAGGTTTTTTAAAGGAAATAAAAGAGGCATGTGAATGAAAGATCTAGGGTTAGAGGCCCACTTTAGACAGAGCAGCTGGGGAAGCCCTCTCTGAGACCCGGGAGGAGAGAAGGAGCAGCCACACAGACAGCAGGGGGGGCTGGCACCAGGCAGCAGGTCCCAGGTCTCCAAAGCCAGAATGAGCTTGGCATGTCTGAGGCTCAGCCAGAAGGCCTGTACTGTGTGCCCTGTGGGAAGGGGACTAGCCTGAGATGACACCAGAGCCGTTGAAGGGTCACATCACAAAAGGTAAGCACGGTAAGGAGGTCATTCGATCACTCGGCAAACGTTCGTGGAGCACAGAGTCCAGAGACTGAGGATCCCATGGTGAGGACATAAATCCCTGTCCTGGTGGAGCTTACGTGTGCCAGGGAGACATAAAGCCAACAAATGGATGAACAAGTCAACCATCTCGCACCAGGTCCTGGTAGAGCTAGGAAGGGGGGGTTGCTGTTGCAGGTGGGACAGAAGGCAAGGCCTCGGTGGGGATGTGGGGGACAGCCACAGGAGTGTCTGCAGGAGCAGAGCCGCAGAGGGTGCCCGGGCTCACCAGACGAAGTACAGGATGCCCAGTTACAAGGGAAGTTCAAGTAAACAAATGTTGCATGGGGCGTACTTCTACTAAAAGTTATTCATTGCTTATCTGAAATTCAATTTTAACCGGGCATCCTGTGTTTCTATTTGCTAAATCTGGCAACTGTAAGAGAGAGCAACAGAGAGTGTGAAGACCCTGGGGCGGGAGCATGCTTGCAGGTTCAAAGCCAAAGCGCAGCGTGGAGGCTGCTGTGGGCATGTGGTAGGAGACAAGCCTGGAGAGGGGGGTGGAGGCCAGAGCGTGCAGGGCTGCAGGGCCATAGTGAGCATTTTGGATTTTATTCCAAGTGGAATGAAGGCCCTGAAGACTTTGAGCAGCTATGTGAAGGACAGCAACAGAAGACACGGAGTTGTTACCCTAATCATCCCCTCCTCCAGAAAAGTCATGTGGAGGAGCCAGGAGATCAAGCTTATTCCAGGGCCAAATGTCCCACTGCAGAACACCTGCCACTGCGTAGCTGTAGAGATGGGCACTGGGAGTTCCAGCTCAAGTGGGAACATCATTCCCTGGGCAGGGAGCAGAGGCACCCTCTCCTGACTCCCCCTTCCCTCATTCTGCTAGAGGTATCCCTGAATCAGTGGGGATCAGAGTTCATCAGAGTGTCCAGGGCTCTAGCCACCACTGTTTCCTCATCCCCTAGGGAAATGTGAAATTAATGCTGCAGCCCACAGGCCCCTGGGCACAGTCCTGGAGCCCACCGGCACCAGCCTCCATGCCAACTCCCGCTCCACTGCCTCTTTCCATCCAAAATGGGGCAGAGCCCATCCTGGGAGAAACCTGCATTGGACGATCTCCCTCCTCTTCTTCTCTTGACCTGTCTGCTTTTCTGTCAAGTCTAGGGTAGCGACAGTGGGAAGGAAGGCTTTGGGTTTTCTTTGGTTGAGCCGCTGCTATCGACCCTTTCCCCTCTTGTCAGCAGTCCTGTGCCTGTAGTCTGGGCTCCTGGTGCTCCAGCTGTCGGCTTTAATCAACAGCAAGAGTAAACACAGGCAGCTGCTGACTGTTCCCAGGATGCTCTATAAAGCTTCTCACACTCAGCTTGAAAAAGAATATTTTCTGGGATTGATTAAGGACATGTGACTTTATAAGCATTCAGACTCCAGCTGAGAGGGGACAAGGAAAGAGCTGGGGTAAGGGACTCTCCCTTAAAGATATGAAGGAAGGAGGGTGTTTTGTGACTTCTTAAGATGCTCTACACCTCAGTGTCCAATAGCAGCATCTGATCCCAATTTCAGTGGCTGAATGATCCCATACAAAAAGTATTGATTCAGAGATTGACATAAGAGTCATAGACCCACCAAGAAGGGACTCTCCGGTGATTTGCCTCTGTCTTTGGCTTTGTCCTGTAAAATATCTACTCCAACAGCTTGAATACAACCTTGACATGTAGGTTTACAGGTGACCCAAAACTAGGGGATAGTATGCTGCAGAGGGAAAATGCTGAGCAACTTTGGGCAATTTGCTTAACCACTCTGAGCTGCAGTTTCTGCATGCGTAATATGGAAACAATTAATCCTGTCTCTTTAAATTGTTCTGAGGATTAACTGAGATGCCCTATGCAAAGTACCTAGCTCGAAATCTGGTATAAAGGACTCACTCAAAAGGTAGTAGTTCCCTCCCCTCAGTTTCACCATCTGTGAAATGGAGACAAGAAAATTACAAATGCCATTAGGACCTAAAACCCAATTGACTCTCAAAAGGAAGATTTAGTTGATGAATAACTACAACAAGCTAAAATAATAGCTCAGAATCGAGACAATGAACATTAATAAGCCATGCAGTTAAAAACTAATAACAGCACAGAGAATACAAGCTTGATAACAACTCCAATGAAAAAGACCCAAGAGTTTTAATTAGCCACAAGCTCAGTTTGAAACAAGAGTGGGACATGTTTACCATGAGAAGCTTATGCAATAGTAGATTACATTGTGATCATAATTAACATATACTGAACACTTACTATGTCCCAAATGGTACTCTAAGTACTGTACTTCACTCATTTAATGTGCCCGACAACCCTACAAGATGCTACCTTTATCACTAGTTTATAGATGACAAAAATGAAGCAGAGAGGAGTAAATTGCCTATGGTCACAGAGTTTGTTAATAGCAGGGCTGGGACAGAACTTAGCTCTGTGCACAGTTCAGCTGGATGACTGGATTAGTTCTGAGTACCATGCCAGGTACACACACATTTTCCCTACCCTTGTGCTACCCCAGTTTTAATCTATTCTATGCCACCAGGTTGAAGAGATTAGGGATGGCACAGCTTGGAAAAGCCACACACCAGATCCAGAATCTAAGGGCCAACCCATGACTTCAGATGCCCACATTGCTCTCCAGATTATCTCATTTCCCATTGGGCAAGAGACTCTGAACCTCAAGGAAGGACCCTGGAAACCCTTATTGCCCCTAAATTGTCATTTTTCTCTTCCCCCCTCCTCTTGCTCAATCAATTCAAATGATCCCCATAAGTTAATGATTAACTACCATTAAAAATGATGATACATTCTGGCACAGTGGCTCCTGCCTATAATCCTCGTACTTTGTGAGGCCAAGATGGAAGAATCACTTGAAGCCAGGAGTTTGAGATCAGCTGGGCAATATAGCAAGACCCTATCTCCACAAAAAATAAAAAAAATTAGCTGGGCATGGTGGCATATACCTGTAGTCCTAGCTACTTGGGAGGCTGAGCCAGGAGGATCACTTGACCCCAGGAGTCTGAGGTTGCAGTGAGATGTGATTGCACCACTGCACTCTAGCCCAGGTGACAGAGTGAAATCCTGTCTAAAAAAAAAAAAAAAAAAAAAAAAAAAAATGATACATCCAGGCATGGTGGCTTGCACCTGTAGTCCTAACTACCTGGTAGACTAAGGCAGGAGTATCTCTTGAGCCCAGGAGTTCAAGACCAGCCTGGGCAACAGAGTGAAACCCTGTCTCTAAAGAAAAAAAAATTGATAGCACAAAAGAATGAGGCAAGCTTGATATTTCCTTAAAGTCTCATATCTTCTAAAAATTCATGCAAATTTTGTACTCTACTGGGTTTGTTTTAATATAAAAATAATATTTTAAGTGACTTAGCACTGAATAAAATTGATGCTCTAGTGTGAAGAACCACAGTTTTCCTGCAGCTTCATAGAACCCCTTGCAAACTGCTATATGTCCCCATTTGAAAAGCTCAGAACTGTAGTTGCATATTTCATAACACGGGAAGATGTCCAGGGCATATCATTAAAGCAATAAAAAAAAAAGGTTACCAAACAGTATGGTATCTTTTGTATACCATCTGGAAAGCTATATATGTACACCGAAATGTTAACAGAGGTTATCTCTGGGCTGTAGGAAACTGGGTGATTTTTATATTGCTCTTTTTGCTTCTTATAAAACATAATTTTTCTGCAATGAGCATATGTATTATTTGTGGAGATGGAATATAGGGTTTTGTGATGGTGGGTTTCTTTGGAGAGGGTGTGGTTAGTTTTGCTTTTTTAAGATCTAACAGTTAATGGCTGCCTGACTTTTTCAGACACTCGCTTCAGCAAGATACACCTTTCAGGTGCTGAGAGCTAAGAGCTGAGACCCTCTGAAGCAGGGGGCCAAACCACAAGAAAATGCCTAAGAATTTAATCAGGCCTCCTCCCCAGTTCCTCACCTTGTTTCTTTGTTAATTCTGTCAGCTGCTACCTCAAATTCCTGGGATATTTGCACAACCCCTCACCTTTAGGATTTGCTGTGGGCAAATTCCCAATTCTGCTTAATCTTACAGCAAAAGGTTTTTGTGCACCACCCAAGCTCTCCCAGAAACAAAGTTTGATCAAAGTCTTGCCTTCTCATCTCCAGTCTTAATGCTGATGGCCTGCGTGCATCACACAGGCCAAGAAGCAAAAGATTCCCAAGATTGGACCGGTCTTCCTCTTGCCGGAGGCTGCCTGAATCTTATCACAGCGCACTGCACATTTGGAACTTGTGGCTCAGCTCTCAGCTTATTCTCCAGAGGCTGCCCCAGTACAAGTTCAGTTTCCCATTCTTCTGTCTCTACCTAATCCTCAGGTCTCAGTCCCGGTCCCCTTCCTATCTCACTCATCAAGTCATTTATCACAGTAATTATTTGTTGCATAATTATTGTGTGGCAAACACATGCAAAATACTTTACATGCATTGTCTTTTAATTTTCATAGCAATCTTCTAAGGTAGATGTCAGAATCCACATTTCACAGATGAGGAAACTGAGGCTCAGGCAGCTCAAGTAAAGCCTAAGATCACTGTTCTAGTTATCTGTTGCTGCATACTGAATCACTCCTAAACTTAAGGATTCAAAACAATTATATCATTCTAGAGTTAACTGGGCTCAGCTGGGTGATTCTCACCTCAGGCCACTCATGACGCTGTAATCAGATGGAGGCTAGAGCTGGAGTCATCTCAAAGACTTCTTCAAAACATGCCAGTGGTTAACAGATGAGGACTTCAGCTGGGCTATCAGCCAAAGCACATACCTATGGCAGCTCCATATGTCTCTTCACTTGGGTCAGTTTGGGCTTCCTCACAGCACGGTGACCAAGTTCCAAGAGTACACAACCAAAGAAAACAACATGGAAGTGCCTGGCATTTTTATGACTTAGCCTCAGAAGTCACACAGCGTCACTTATACCATCTTGTATTGGCCATGTATTTGCAAAGGTTGGCCCAGGTTCCCATGCAGGGGACACAGGCCTATGTCCTTATGATTAATGACATCATGAGCCAGAGGCCTATGTCCCCTCCATTCAATGGGAGGAGTGATGTCACATCCCAAGAAGAACACGTGGGCTAAAGCATACGGTGGTAGCCATTTTTGGAAGATGCACTCTGCCACAATCCCACTGCTGGTAGTTGGGCAGAGCCAACTGTTTGAACCCAGATGAGCATTAACTGCAAAGCCTGTGCCATTAAACCGTGACAGTACACTGCCGAGAGACTTGTAACGTCTCAAGCGCTGAGTCTGGGATACAGAATACAGCAAATCAGAGAGACATCACCCAGCAAGTGTGTCCAGAAAAGGGAGGCGGAGATGGTGAGATGCCTGGAAACAATGTCATATCATTTAACCAACAGTTGAGCATATTTAGCCTGAAAAAGACAAAACTAAAAAGTGACATTCTTCAAATACATTAAGGGCAAATGTGGAGGAGGAAAGACATTGTCTATTGCATCCTGCAGTGGGTGGAAGAGACAGCGAGGTAGACGGGCATGTCAGCTCTTCCCGCTACAGCAAGTCCCCTGTTTGACAGGCACAAGTGCTACGAAAGCGCCACACTTGTCCTGGAGGCTGCATCAAAAGGCCACATCGGAAGAACAAGGGCAAGTGGTTTGAGAAGGAAAGAGGGGTTTATTAATTTGCCAACAAATGAGAAGAATGGAGACTCCTGTCTATAATGCCATCGCCCTCCTAATAAGCAGAAATACAGAGCTTTTAAAGGGTGGGTTTTCAGCGTTAGGCAATTGCTGTTCAACTACAGTTGATGTTCTGATGTCCCATCTCCACTGTCCCTAAGACATCTGTGCCTAAGACAATCCAGTGACCTCTGCCCAGGACCCCTGTCTGCTGTGGGCAGTTCCTCTGAGCCATCTCCTGTAGTAGCACAAAGAACAAAAGACATTCCTCAGTCCCTCCTGGCTGCTGGCCTGAGACAGGGATGTAGGTTCTTAGGAGTGGGGGATGCTTTAAAGAAACATAAAACATTTTTGCTACTTCCTCTGTAACACAAGGACTTAGCACCCACCAGGTGGTGGGTACCAGCTTAGAGCTGCAAGAGCGATTGATTCCATTCGCTGTAGCTGAAATCTAGGAGCCAAAGTTCTGGCCTGCCTTGGGCAGAATGGACCCACAGGACGAATGGGTCTGTCAGATTTCAGGACCATGGCAGGATCTCAATGCCCTGACAAAGACAATGACCCCAGGGCAGGACAACAGTTCCCTCCCCTGACCAACCTCATCTCCCCCACAAATGCAGCCATGCCTGGGTTGGTGTCATAGTGATAAATTCCAGTCTCTGATGGCAAAACTCCTGGGCCCCATCCCTGTCTGCCTGTTAAGCTGCAAGACCTTTCCCCGGCTCACCAGGGAAAATCTCCGAGAAAAAGGAAAAAGACTGGGTTTCCAGAACATTAAACTTCCATTGCCACTACTGCCTGCCAATCTCCCTGCTAATCACTTGGAGAAAAGAAAGCCAATGTACCTTGCAGGGAACTGGGGGTGGGGGCAGCTCACTGCAGCAGTGCCTGCTGACAAACCCTTATCTTTTCAGCAGGAGGGGACCTTGGAAGACCAATTCTTCCCTTCTGCTGCCCTGTCCCAGACTCAGCTCATGCAGAGAAAGAAGACTGGCCCAGCCAAAGGGACAGTTCTCCCTCCATACTTGGTGACAAATATATAAACTAGAGTTTATTCAAAAGCCAGCAGATATTTAGGGAGTACTTTCCATGTGCCAGACACCAAGCTGATTAAACAGACCTCCACCCCGCTGTCTCCAAAGTTTACAATCAGGGGCTTAAATAGCAGGGGCCAACAAAGGGAATGGTTCTCAGGTTTGAGGATATAAATACTGAAAATTTTTCTTCCCTGCCCCCATTCTACCTCCAGAACCCTGCAGTGTGCACCTTCTTCCTCCTTTCTTTTCTGATATGGCTGGACAGGGAAAGATTTCCATGTGCAGGAGCACACTGTTCCAACACACAGGCTCCACAGAGTTTGGCGGGATATAGCAAAAAGACCACTGACCTGAACACAGAGTTAAGAGACTGGGTCACAATGTGGTCCTGGACAAGTCATTCAACCTCAGTGAGTCTCGGTTTCCCTATCTATAAAATGGGATTAATTATACCACCTACTTCATAAATCATTCATCACATTCTAGTTCTCTTCAAATAAGCCTAGCTCACCTTGCTGGCACGTGCGATAGGACGAAGTTTTAGAAAACATGCACAAAAAGGGATGGGGAAACAGGTCCCGTTATGCACTGTTAGTAGAAAGGTAACTTGGTGCATCTTTGCGAGGGTGGCAGTAAGTTTTAAAGTAAACTTGTTTTCCTTAAAACTTGCCCTTTTCCGGCATTATTTGAAACCTTAAAATTTGTACCCCCATAATATGCTGAAATGAAAAGAAAAGAAAAGAAAAACTTGCCCTTTTCCTTAAAATCTTTCTAGGAATTCACTTTGTGTGTGAAATAACACATGCTGCAGCAATGGTTGTCACAGCATCATTTATTATACCATACATACAAAAAGCACATGTAGCCGGACGCAGTGGCGCGCGCCTGTAGTCCCAGCTACTCGGGAGGCTGAGATGGGAGGATCGCTTGAGCCCAGGAGTTCTGGGCTGTAGTGCGCTATGCCGATCGGGTGTCCGCACTAAGTTCGGCATCAATACGGTGACCTCCCGGGAGCGGGGGACCACCAGGTTGCCTAAGGAGGGGTGAACCGGCCCAGGTCGGAAACGGAGCAGGTCAAAACTCCCGTCCTGATCAGTAGTGGGATCGCGCCTGTGAATAGCCACTGCACTCCAGCCTGGGCAACATAGCAAGACCCCGTCTCTTAAAAAAATAAAAAATAAAAAATAAAAAGCACATGTAATAGAATTTACATTTTAAAGAATAGCCATAATCAAAAATTAGCAGCCAAGTACTCAGCACCCACCTTAAGAAGTAGAATGTTTATAATACCTTCAGAGCCAGGCCCTCTGTGTGCCCTGTCCTCTCCCATCCTTCCCCCACTCCAGTCACCCACTACCCTGAATTTTGTGCTCATCATTTTCTTTCTTTCCTTTATAGTCTTATCACACATCTATGTATATCTAAAAAAGACAGAAAAGTTTCATTTTTCCTATTTCAATCTCTATGCAAAGATAGCCAATTTGTGTAGTTTTATCCATGATTTTACT
This sequence comes from Microcebus murinus, assembly GCF_040939455.1. NCBI lineage: Eukaryota > Metazoa > Chordata > Mammalia > Primates > Cheirogaleidae > Microcebus > Microcebus murinus. The sequence goes on from NC_134105.1 coordinate 90,861,756, forward strand.
TATGACATGATTTTTACTTTAATGATAATCTTTAGTTTAATAATAAATTTGCTTATTATCTTATATGTTCTATATATATATATATATATAAACATTGACCATTTTCTTTTTTTACCACTTATTCGTGCATTTCAAACCTCCTTCTAGGAACATTTTTCTTCTCCCTGGTGTGTATAAGTTCCTTTAGTAAATGTCTCGTAGTAGTCAACCGTGTCAATTTTGTTTTTAAAAATATTTCAAATTGTCCCTATTTTGCCTTCATGTTTGAGAGATAATTCTGGTGGGAGTAGAATTCTAGTATAATAGTTATTTCACTTAATACTTCAAAGCTACCATTTGTTTGTCTTCTGGCTTCCATTGTTGCTGTCGAGAAATGAGCTATGGATAGAATTCTCATTGCTCTGTAGGTCATCTGTCTTTTCTCTCTGACTCCTCATAGGATCCTATCTTTATCTGTAATGTTTTCAGTTTTTCTGCAATATATATGTTTCTTTTCCTTTATCCAGCTTGGGATTCACCAGGCTTATTAAAGCTGAGAGTTGGCTGGGCGCGGTGGTTCATGCCTGTAATTCTAGCACTATGGGAGGCTGAGGCAGGAGGATTGCTTGAGCTCAGAAGTTCAACACCAGCCGGAGCAAGAATGGGACCCCGTCTCTACTAAAAACAGAAAAATCAACCAGCCACCATGGTGCACACCTGTAGTCCCAGCTACTCAAGAGGCTGAGGCAGGAAGATTGCTTGAGCCCAGAGTTTGAGGTTGCAGTGAGCTACAATGATGTCACTGCACTCTACCCAGGGCAACAGAGCAAAACCCTGTCTCAAGAAAAACAAAAAAATAAGTAAAATAAAGCTGAGCACTGATGTCTTTCATCAGGACTGGAAATTTTGCAGTCATTACCTTTGTAAGCGCTTTACTCCGACTCTCTCTGCCATTCTTTGAAATTCCAATTATATATATATGTTTTATCTCCTTACTCTATCCCTCATATCTCCTAACTCTTTTATCTCTTTGTCTCTCTTTATTGTATTCCAGGTCATTCTTCAGGGCAACTTCCATATCACCAATTCTCTCTTCAGCTGTGTCTAAATTATTATCATATCTATTTAGTTATTAATTTCAATAGTTATATTTTTCTTCAAAAAGTTTTTTTCTTTTTTACATTGAACTAGGTTATTCTGATAGTCTTTTGTTCTTCTAATACTTGTAATTAGAAGTATTATACTTCTAATACTCTCTTTTATTTCCTAAACAAATTAAATATATTTATTTTGTATTCTACATTAGATAAGTCCAGATCAGTACATATTTCAGAAATTTGTTGTTCTCAAGGTAATTTATTTCCTCAAGTGTTTGTTGAATTTTGATTGTGAAGTCTATGTCCTTTAACATGTCTCTGTAAGAATTCTCTGAGACCATGGCTTAAGGAACGTTCTATTGGGGGGATTTGTTGTTGTTGTTTTCAAGCCCTGAGGATATCAGCAATCCAGGATACTTCAAATTTTCATAATGGGGTTCAAATATAAGGTTGGGAATTCTCCAAGAAAATCTTTCTTTGTTTTTTTTTTCTATTCTGTCAAAAGCTAAAGATGACAACCAAGTATCTATTCTCTCTCTCTTTCTCTACCCCCCACCCCATGGAGTGTGTTTTTTCTGGTTCATCTACCGAGAGTTTCACCTTTCATGGGTAACCAGTTTTGCATGTGGATCCAACCTATTTGATCCCTGAGCTATGTCTCCCAGCTCTCATGTGTATGATCCATATTACTTATTAAAATCCAATTAGGCCCTAAGACAAAAACTAGCTCTATATGTCACTTATTCTTTTCAATTCATGTTTCCTTGTTGTTCCTTATTTCTAACAAATTCCCCTTATTTTGTACCAACTCAGCCATGCATTCATGCATTTTTAAAGGGGGAAGGAATATATATACTATACATTATATGTAATAATATACAATTTTATATGTAATATATATATATATATATATATATATCTGTGTGTGTGTGTCTTTTTCTCTCTGTATACCATCATTTGGGGGCATACTGTCCCTGGAGGAGTTTTATGGAACATATAGTCTACTATATTTGATGGAAAGATAAGTTTAACTACATTTATTGGCAAGAGTAGATGTCAATGTAAAGAGTGAGCATAAAAAATATCAAGCTATACAACAGTGTTCTCTCTGTACTACCGGTTGTTGAGTGATGCTTGCTTTGATTTTTGTGTTGTTCCATATTGTTTTAACTCTTCTAATGGAAATTTATTATTTTAACAAACACAGTTGTCTCAATTTTACTCACATTGTTATGCAGATATGCAAAACATTTGTGGCTTCTTTGTTTCTCTCTGACATGCTTTATTGTGCTCCTGGCGACTTCATCTTAGTGGAAAATGTAGGACTATGGAATAAGAGTCTAGTGTATCAGACCCAGTATATGAATCTCACCAGATCTGCCCCACTTGCCTTTCCCCTCAGCCACGTGCTCAATGGGTAGCTCCAGCAACTGCCACCATTGCCTCATCTCCTAAGACTAGCTATCTCAGCCTTCTCCAGGGTGAGGGCTTCAGCAGATACCCCACTGTGCCTTCCATGGCAAGACACAAGGCTCTGGTGTTCAGGTCTGACTTTACAGGACCCATGAAGGTTCAAGTTCCTCTCACTACTCCCAGATTCAGATAAAGGTGTGTTATTACCTATTGTTTTATAACAAATTACTCCAAAACATGTAGCTTAAGCAATAAACATTTATTATCTTACAGGTTTTGTAGGTCAAGGATGTGGGAGGGACTTAGTGGGGGGGTTCTGGCCAAGGTTCTCTCCTGAGATGGCTGTCAGGATGTTGACAGGAACTGCAATCATCTGAAGGCTTGACAGGGCCTGGAAGATCCGCCGTCAAAATGGTTCACTCTCATGGCTGTTGGTGAGAGGCTTTAGATCCTCACCATGTAGGCCTCTCCATAAGTTGCTTGAACATCCTCACAATGGAAACTGGTTTCTGTCAAAGCAAGTACAATTGACCCTTGAACAACGGGGATTTGAACTGCATAGGTCCACTTATGCGTGAATTTTCTTCCACTTCTGTCGCCCTTGAAATGATAAGATCAACCCCTCTTTTTCCTCCTCCTCCTTAGCCTACTCAACATGAAGATGAGGATGAAGACCTTCATAATGATCTACTTCTACTTAGTTAATATTAAATATAGTTTCTCTTCTTTATGATTTTATTAATAGTATTTTCTTTCTTTTCTGTAGCTTACTTTATTATAAGAATATAGTATCTAATACATATCACATACAAAATATGTGTTAATTGACTGTTGATGTTATCAGTAGGGCTTTCAGTCAACAGTAGGCTATTGGTAGTCAAATTTCTGGGGACTCAAAAGTTATATGTGGGCCAGGCATACTGGCTCACACCTGTAATCCTAGCACTCTGGGAGGCCGAGGAGGGTGGATCGCTCAAGGTCAGGAGTTTGAAGCCAGCCTGAGTAAGAGTGAGACTCTGTCTCTACTAAAAAATAGAAAGAAATTAATTGGTCAACTAAAAATATGTAGAAAAAATTAGCTGGGCATGGTGGCGCATGCCTGTAGTCCCAGCTACTCGGGAGGCTGAGGCAGAAGGATTGCTTGAGCCCAGGAGTTTGAGGTTGCTGTGAGCTAGGCTGACACCACAGCACTATAGCCTGGATAACAGAGTGAGACTCTGTCTCAAATAAATAAATAAAAATAAAAAATAAAAGTTATATATGGATTTTTTACTGTATAGGGGTCATCTCTAACCCACATATTTAAGAGTCAACAGTAATTTAAAAACAAGGAGGAAGACACAGTGCCTTTTATGACCTAATCTCTGCAATCATGCAATGTCATTTTCATTCTATCCTATTCGTTAGAAGCAAGTCCCTAAGACCAGTCCACATTCAAGTGGAGGGGAATTAGTCTCTAGCTCTTGAAGAAAAGAGTAGGGGAAAGCATTGGTGGACATATTTTAAGCTACCAAAAGGCCTATGGCATAGGCATTGTTCACTAACTTCCTCAAAATCTTCCCAGAAGGACCTGGTAACACTACCTCACAGTGTAGTAGAGTTAATATACCATGGGGCAAATGTTGACCATTGGAAGGCAGGAAAGAACCAAGCAGGAGATAAATTCAAACAGCAGGAGATATCTTCAAAGCAGGAGATAAATTCAAACCATTTCCCAACACACAGACAGAATATTTTGAGGTGTGATGGTTTCTCATGGCCCATCTGGAATAAGTCTCACGTCTGAACCACCAAATGGATTCTTTTGTGAGGCTGTGACTCACTTCTGTCTTTCCCTGCCTCATTTTCCTTTATTTCCCTCATTCATGCTGCCCATTCAGGAAAGCTTTAGCATATAATCTCAGTCTCAAATCTTATGTTGTAGACACCTGAGTTAAGACAAGAAGTTAATCTTGGAAACTAGTGGTTAGAGGTATAGACATCTTTTGGGATGGTTGTTTCTTCAGAGTAAATGTTCACATTTCCAGATTTTCTCCCTAGACACTCCACCACTACCCTGACCCTTTCTTAATGGTAGCTAGGTAAAAAACAAATAAATAAGTAAATAAATAAAAGGACACTGCACTCTGACTCTATTGTCCTTCCTCCACCTCTCTCTTCTTCCCCCACACCCCTCAGGCGAGAAGGGGTGAGCTTCTCAAGTGATTTCCATCACACTGCAGTCTGAATTCTCTCTACCCTATTGTTTATAGGGAAATTCTATGGTCATGTTGTTGGGAGGTTAATGAATTTAGAAATTTCTTTTCTACACAAAATCTTACCTTCAAGACTTTTTTGTCCTGATGGACTCAAAAACAAGAAGTTGGCTTTTAGATTTAAAATTAAACGATGACCTCTTTGTTTGAGGTGGCTCCTGCCCTTCCTGAAGCCCTGAAACCCATTGCTTTCATGGGTAGAAGCCCCAGGAAAACAACTGTACAGGATATGGATACATGTCCAAAATACATTTTAAACATGTTACCTATCCCCTTTAAGAAATTATTTTCTCAATAAGTACCATTGTTGTCATCAACTCTTTATTGAGACCACCTCTGACTTGCCTATTCAGGATACCTCCCTCTCTTCCTCCAGTCCCTAATCCAAAATACCCAATCCCTCTTTATAGACAGATCAGTTTAGACCCATTTTCCTAGTTTTGAACTTAGCAAGTCTCCAAGAGCATGAGTTCTAGTACTTACCCTTCTTGACTCAGGGTAAGAAAGAACTCTCTTCAGCCCCATTTCCTCACCTCACAGTCAAGAAGGAGAAATCAAACATAGTGATGTCTTCAGACATATAAAGTAAAGGGGTATGTGAAGTCATTTTGCAAACTCTAAACACACTGTATAAATATCACTTATTATCTCATGAAAGAAGCCTTCTCAAGAAGCTGAGAATAGTACTTCTCTTAATGTTTTCTCTCTAGATACTTATCTTTTGAATGATAAGACTTGTCCCCAGGGACCAGGAAGGATAAAGTTAGTGTCAGAGGGAGGCTTCTTCAAATCATTAAAGAAAAAGAGTGGAGGAAGAAGAGGCATCTGTTGAAAGTCATTTTCAGATGCATCTCATCTGCCCACACAACCACTGGCTGCAGGCATGTGCTAGCAGAACAGTATCAGAAAACACAGCTTAGGGATGACATCTAGGGAGGTCTGAGTCACCATGTTGAGATGGTGACAAACCAGAACCCCAAAATCTTTAGGCTGGCCTCTTCTACAGCCATGGGCAGAGATCTACTCCGGCCGCTGTCCAAATTCGCTCTGCTGGGCAGAAAGGGAACTGATTTATGTCTCCAGCAGGTATGCCAGAGAAAATTCAAATTGATCAAAAATTAAATATTCATAGGACATTATTCATTAAGATTCATCTCACCGAGTGGATGAAATGAGGCAAGGGAAGAAATTAGCTTGCTTGAGAGTGTCAAAGTGATTATGTGATTAAATTGCAATTTATAATTCCTCCTTCAAAAAAAGCATTACTTCTTGATTTGTGTTTCTCCTCCTTGCTGTGCCCCCTTGTTGTCTAGGCCTGAGCCAAGGACACTCAGGGTTAATCAGAAATAGGAAGGCTCCAAACACAGTGCCTGGTCTCCCTCTGTCCATCCTTCCTCCCCATCCACCACTGACTCCAAGAGAGGTCCTTCCACCCAGCCTCAGGGCTCTGCTCTTGGTGCTGAGAATAGGCCTTTCGGAAGCAAGTGACAACCTCCCCAGAGAAGACCAGACAAAGCCCCACAGCACCACCCATCTGGGTGGTTTCCAGCCTCAGACTACTGCCTCTCCTTCCCCTATAAGAAAAAAATGTACGATTTCCCTGTAGATCATTAGTCATCCCTACAGGGCATACACGAAGGTCTACAGGGCAGTCCCCTTCTGGACACCTTCCATACTCTTACAGAGAAGGGAGATATCCTTCCCATCCTCTTGGCGTCACCTCCTAACTTGATGTGGATCTATGCAAAGCTATGTGGGTCAGGCGGTTGACTCACGAGGCTCATGCACTGAGACTCCATCATTACCTGAAGGTGAACAAGCCAGTTCCCCGGCTCTTGCCAACAGAGGACCCCATGGAAAGTACATGTCAGAGTTCAGGAACTCGACGAGTTCAGGGGCGAGAGAGTGGGTGCCCCCTCAGGTAACCCACCTCTTTCGCCAGCTGGCATATCCCTTCTACCACACTGCCTCTCTGGGTGGCCCCCAAATTAGCCCAAGCCTGAACCCAGTGAAGAACCAGGCACACGCCCCAAGCCTTGCACACAGAGGCAGCTCTGGTTCTCCAACTGGGCCCCCAGAGCCCAGAGGAGCCTGAAGAAACAGGGCCCGCCCTGCAGAGGGAGAAGGGAGGAGACTGGAGGAGCCACAGGCTCCAACTGGGGCAGCTCCGCTTTTATCTGCTTTATACATGGCGCTGCTGCTTATGATTTCATTTCAGGAAAAGGTTTTGCTGCTAAAAATAATTTAAAAACCACTGAATTAGATGACCTCTCACAAGCCCTTTCCAGTTCAGGAGCCTCTGATTCCCTGACTTCAGTGGTATAGAAACAAAATGTGCTTTCAGATAGACAAAGGCTCTATTTTCTCCTCTTACCTCTCACTCTAAAGAGGAAACACAATCTGCCGGTCTGTCAGTCTGTCTGTCTAGGACCCAGAGTCTAGCTAAGACGATATGTATGGGTACGGAGGCAGATGGATAACTGTGTTTATCTTCCTCTGTCTCTCTGTCTTCCATGTTGGCCTCTCACTGTCTCTATAACTCTCTGTGTCTCTCTCTTGCTACTGCCCAATAAAAGATTTAGAGGCTGGTTCCAGCAGCTGAGAAGGGCGATATTAATTCCAAGCTTGTTTCCAAACACCACGGAGGCCTGCCTGGGTTAATTAGTTGTGCAGGCTTTTCTTCAAGTGAGCAAGCCGGCAGGGTTTTTTTTAACAGCTCTGTGACTGCGTTTATTTGTTCATTTTCTGTTTTATTTGCAAATACGTTTATCTGACAATAAATAACATCCGCCATGACTAGGGGTGATAAAGGCAACGAACAGCCTCTTCAGGGGGCTGGGGTCTCAATCAAAAGGCTGCAAGGCCCAGTCCCCCTACTTCAAGGGGGACCTCCAGCCCTTGGGAGAGATGAGAGGATGTCAATGAAGAGATGGGAAGAGGCCAGTGGGAGAGACAAGTCCAAGGGGCGGAGACATGGCTGAAAGTGAAGAAAGGAAATGCCCACTGGTGAACAGAGCCCATGGTAAGGGTGCCGAGCCTGAGGGTCTTGGTGAAGGGTATTAAGGATGCACCTGCAGCATGAAAGGTGGAGGCAAAACATCTGGGTCCAGGTCCCAGTTCCAGCACGCACAAGTTGTGTGACCTCAGACAAGTCGCTAACCTCCATGCCTCAGTTCCCTCACCCATAAAAGGAGAATGATTATAACACCTTTCTGCTCAGAGTGGTTGCAAATATATCTAGGAGACAATAGAAATATATATATATATATATATTATACAAATAATAGAGAGTCTCATTTTTTGAATGAAAAGAATTGCTCAGGTGGACTCTCCTAGAGTATGTGGTCAGGATTCTAGACCTCTCTTAGAAAAATCCATTTAAAATGTTAGAGGAGGATTTGATGAGAGAGCTCCAGGCCTTTTGTTCAAAGGCTCTGTGCTAATGACTTCAACATGAGCACACAGTTGGGCCCATTTACATGGCAACCACAGTCTCACCAGAGCTAGTTCAGCTCTCGCACAAGCCCCAGCTGAGTCAATTCTGTTAGTCTGTACAAAAAGTTATTATGGGAAGCGCTTCACTCTGAGCTACAAATACTTATTTAAGGCTTCAGGGGTGATGGGGCAAGAAGGCACAAGACCACAGCGTAAAACCCAGTAGGCAAAGCAGAATATTGGCAGACTGCATGAGCTTGGGATTCGGATCACCATTTTACACCACTTTCTGGCTACAAAACTTAAGAAGCACTATTGAACATTCATGTCTCAGTTTGGTTTCCTCATCTGTAAAACGAGGGTAATGATGGTGGCTAGCTCGCTGGATTGTGCTGTGAGAATGAACGAGATGGCGTGTGTGACATGCTTAGGACAGTAGATCACGCGTGGAAGAGCTCAATAAACACTAGCTATTCTCGAGATGCAGGGACACCACTCAAGAGACGGTTCACTCACAGGCACACAAACCCACCACCGACTGGGAGCCTGTGTGCAGAGGGTGCACAACAAAGGGGAATGTCAGACTGGTGGGATTTCATCAAGGGATCCTTGCAGGAGGAAGAGCAGCTTACACGGTTTGAAAGAGAAGAGACAGGAAATCATTGTACACTGCTGGATGTGCCCTAATGTGTTTTCTCATCACGCTAGAATTGCAGCCAAGAAGAGCCAAGTGACCCCAAAGAGTTACCAGCAAATAGCCAGCAGATGGAGCCAGCCACCTCCATACACAGCTGACAGAGGCACCAGCACCCCCAAAATGGACCCAGCGCCCAGCCCACCTCCAGTCAGGATGGGAGCAGAACTGAGAGAGATGAAGGGAGAGTCACCAGGCTTGCAAGGAGTGCAGTGTTTGTGGGGATAGCCTAGGCCCTCCTCTCCCCTGTGGAGAAGAGAATGGGGGTGCTTTCTGCCCCAAGGTGAAAGGAGAGGGAATCCAGACTCACCACGATGATGAGTGATTGCATCGTGATGCAGCACAATGCTCTGTGCTGCAGCGGCACAGAGCATCGTCAAAGAGTCCTTGCCATACTGGGAGCCTGGGACTGCAGCCCAGTATCCTTTTTGTTCTGTCCCCCCATGGTGGGAGAGAAAGCAGAGTACTCAGTGTACATACTTTAAGTTCTGGCATTACACTTGAATGCAGAGACTGGTACCCGCTTGAGGCCTGGAGTCTCTGAGAGCAGGAGGCCCACCATTGTAGCCCACCCAGCAGGGCTTGAAGGGCCCTGCTGCAGCACGACTGGGAAGAAGGTGGGGCAGCGCTCCCATCTCAGGTCTGTGTGGCCCTCGAAGGGTATGGGAGAGGATGCCAGCAGGCCCTGTGGCTCCAAGAGGAGATGCATGGAAGTCAGTGAAGGGCAGGAGCTGAGGGTTTGCCCAGGTGGCTGTTGAATTAAGAGTTCCATAGCCAAGCCAAAGAAGGGGTCACTGGGCCAAAGGGAAGTGGTGAAGCCAAAGGGAGGTGCAGCTGGGTGGAGGGAGGAGGGCTGAGCTGTCCTCAGTGATAGAGGAGGGCTGGGTGAGATCTCCAGCGTCTTACAGGGCAGAAAGACCAGGAAGGGGTGACAGACGCCCCTGTGAAGAGGCCTTTTCCTCCCCTTCCCACCTCTGCCCAAACAGAGATGCTGAGGCCTCAAAGAAGAAGACGAGGCACCTTCAAGCCAGCCCCCGGTCCCTCCACTGCTCCAAACAGCCAGGGCCCAACTCTGGCTTGTGCTGGAGGGAAGGGGGGCGAAGAGCATTGAATTGAGTTTGTGATGAAACTTTTAAAAATATAAGAGACTGAATCTTAATTACTGGAATGGGACTGTTGTAGTAACCGAAAGTGGCTGCAAAGTTATGGAACCAGACCAAGACGCCATTAAGGGAGCTGCTCCTCGGCCGGAAAGGGAGATCTGGCACGGCACAGCCGGGGGCAGTTACTGGAAGAAATAAAATTGTTTCACGTTTGTGTCCCAACGAGTTGAGACTCCCCAGTAAATCAGACACACGGGAGGTAACTGGCCTTGGAGATGGGAGTCCCCATGGTCAGAGGACCCCGACGAAGGAACGTGACTCACACAGCGCACGCCCTCCTCTTTCCCATTCAGGCGCTGCCTCCCCTCCCAGGGTAAGTGAAGCAGGGGGACTCTGTCCTCAGGCTTTTAACAAGGCACTTGGAAAGAGGAACACGATGGTCTCTTCTTACTGGAATCCTCACTGGAATGCACTCACAGGCAGCTGAAAGAGATGGTGCAATTCGCTCACTTGTGCTGTATTCCAGGAAACATCGCCCCACCCCGTCCTAACAGCAGCCAGTGGACTCTGCCTGGGAGGGCCAACAGCCAAGGAGGTCTTTGCGTCTCAAAGCTGAGAACGTCAGGAGAGAAACAAGTCAGGGGATACCACAGGCCCTGGGACCCCGAGGCAGCATGTCCAGAGGATCAGGAAACTGCCATAGAGGATTGGTCCCCTACTGGAAAATGAAAGAAAATGAAGTTTATAAAGAGCAGGGTGGGAACTGGTGTGGAGAACAGAATGTTCCCTTGGCTTATTTCCATCTGGGGGAAAGGGAAAAGCACTTACCGAATGCTTGTGGCTTGTACTGTATCAGGCACTACATTCATCCTTATCTTATTTCGTCCTCCCACAACCCTGTAAGGAAGGCATTTTCTCCATTTTACAGATGAAGAAACTGAGGCACAGTGCTTGCCTAAGATCACACATTGCTGGAATTTGAACCTTGGGTCTGTCTGTAGGGAGACATGGAGATTCCATGCTCATATTGTCCCTTCAATAAAGGTCTCACTTCCCTGATGCCAGGAATATTGGTTTTAATTGTTCCCAGCAGTTAGTTCCATCAGGGACAACTTTAGCTTGAGCCACACTCATGCTCTTCTTAGGGGCAGCCCCCAGCCAAAGGCAGAGAAAGATGGTGGTGCTAGGGCCTGTCCCTTTTCTCCCAATGTGGAACTCTTCTAGCAAGCAATTTTTGCCCAACTACCCTGTTGAACTGGCAGAGGCTTTGCCAGGTCTGCATCACGGGTGAGAGCACCTCCTCGCCAAACTTCCTCCTTTTCCATTCACAGATGTTATTCTCCTTTGTACTCCTAACTCTGTCTCAGCATCTGGTTCCAGAGAACCCCACTGATACTCCCAACAGTCTGACTCCAAAGCGCTCCCTCTTTCTGACACTTTATCCTCATACTCACTTCTGGTATATTACCTTGAGGTAACATTGCTGCAGTCCAGAGAGTAAGCTCCCTGTTGGTAGCTGTGGCTTCACCCCTTCCAGAGAACAGCTACTAAAGCCTTAAGGATTAGGGCAGTTCCCAAAGAGTTAGTTATCCTTGATGATTAAGCACTCAATGCTCAAGGCAGTGGCTAACATTCAACCATACTTTGAAGTCAAAAGCCAAGTAAAAAGTCTCCCCCACTCTCTCCGTTTCTTCTATATCAATTTTACCCCTTAAATTGCTACAATGTGGAATTGAGATATGTAGTTTTATTATTTGTTGTACTTAATGGAAAAGCTTTATGATTTCTGTGTTTAATTTAAAAAGCAGATGGTCATGAGCAACAAAAGAGAAATACATAAATTGGACTTTTCAGCAAAATTAAAAACTTTTATGCTTCAAAGGACACTATTAAGAAAGTGAAAAGACAACCCACAGAATAGGAGAGATATGTGCAAATCATATATCTGGAAAGAGACTAGTATTCATGATATATAAAGAGTGCCTACAACTCAACAATAAAAAGATAACTCAATTAAAAATAGGCAAAGAATCTGCAATAGATATTTTTGCAAAGAAAATATATAAGTTGCCACCATGCACATGAAAAGATATCCAACATCATTAGTCATTAGAGTAATGCAAATCAAAACCACAGTGACATAGTACTTCACATACACTAGCATGGCTGTAATTTTAAAAATGGACAATAACAAGTGTCAGAGAGGATATAAAGAAATTGGAATTCTTATGCATTGCTGGTAAAATTGTAAAATACTGCAGCTGCTTTGGAAAACAGTTTAGCAGTTTCTCAGAAAGTTAAACAGTTACCATATAAACCAGCAACTCCACTCCTAGGTATATATTCAAGAGATTTGAAAACGTGTGTCTACATAAAAACACATACTCAAATGTTCATAGAAAAATTATTCATAATTTCCAAAAAGTGGAAAGAACCCAAATGTCCATGAGTTGATGAATGAATAAAGCAAATGCAGTATATTCATACCATGGAATATTATTCAGCCATAAAGAAGAGTGAAGTACTGATACCAGCAACAGTATTGATGAACATAGAAAACATTATATTAAATGAAGAAGCAAGGCACAATAGGCCACATATTGTATAATTCCACTTATATTAAATGTCCAGAATAGGCAAATGCATAGGGACAGAAAGTAGATTAGTGGTTGCCTGGGGCTGGAGAAGGGAAAAGTGGAGAGTGGCTGCTTAATGGGTATTTGGTTTCTTTTAGGGTGATGAAAATGTTCTGGAATTAGATAGTGGTAATGGTTTCACAACTTTGTGAATATACTAAAAACCACTGATATGTGTAATTTTAAAGGGTAAATTTTATGTTATGTGAATTATATCTCAATGAAAAAAATTTAAGCTACTGAAATGAATCTTTTATACTTCTGTAAGGAAACCAAATCACTTCAATTAAGGTGGTTTATTAGGTGACCTTTGACTGATTTCCTCCCACCAGGTCTATAGTCTTTGATAAAATGAGATCGCCCATCCTTGGTCTAAGAAGCTCATATTTCTGGTACCTCAGGACAGGAGCTAGATTGACCAAAAGTCATTAAGGCTTTAGTTTAGGGGAGAAAAGAAGGAAGCTAGCTGGGACCCACTGAAAAGCCAGATGTGGCATTAAGGATAATTAGGAGAACAGATCAGTCAATTGGAAAACAGAAATTCCTCTGTCCTTCCTGTCCTAGAAAGTGAGCTCAATATCAAGGTTTAGAGTACAGTCCAGAACACAAAGGTCCTCTGGCCTTACAGAAGTAATTCCATCCTGATCCTAAGTCAATGCCTCATTCATGTTGTGAATCTGGACTCAACCACAAATCCCAAGACAGCATCCAAGGCTATGAAGGATCAAGTCCTCACAATGAACAATTGATCTGATTCATTGGGTTTAGAGATGGTTGTGTCTTCTAAAAAAATAACTAATTTTAAAAAAGAAAACTAAATAAATAAATAAAATAAAAATAAAAAAAGAACTAATGATGCAAATATGGACAACTGATATTTGACAAAAGTACAAAGGCAACTCAGTGGAGAAAGGATAGCTTTTCAACAAATGGTGCTGAAATCATCGGCTATCCATATCAAAAACAAAAATAAACTTTTTTACTACATACAAAAACTAACTCAAAGTAGATTATAGATCTAAATGTAAAGCCTAAAACTATAAAACCTCTAAAAGAAAACATAAAAGAAAAATGTTGTGAACTTGGGTTAGACAAAGATTTCTTAGATATAGTACCAAAAGTATAATCCATAAAAGAAGAAATTGATAAGTTGGACTTCATCAAAATTAAAAAGTTTACTGTTTGATAGACACTGCTAAGAAAATGAAAAGATAAGCCACATACTTTGAGAGACTCTTTGCAAAACATGTTTCTGATAAGGGCCTTGTGTCTAGAATATATAAAAAACTTTAAAAACTCAACAGAAGGAAAAAACCCAATTTTTAAAATGTGCTAAAAATTTGAACAGATGCGTTAATAAAGAAGAGATGGAAAATAAATACATGCAAAGGGATGCTCAAAATAGTCAGTCACTAGGAAAATGCAGATTAAAACCACAATGAGGTATCATGAATACCTTGGAATAGCTAAAAAACTTTTTTAATGGCCATACAAATGTTGGCAAGGATATGGAACAACTGGAAATTTCACAGTACAACCACTTTGGGAAACAGTTGGGCAGTTTCTTTAAAAGTTAAACATATATCTACCATATTTGACAATATTTACCAAAAAGAAAAGGTAGCATAAGTCCAGAAAAAGACTTACATAAGAATGTTGATAGCAGGCCCGGCTCAGTGGCTTACGCCTATAATCCTAGCACTCTGGGAGGCTGAGGCGGGTGGATTGCTGGAGGTCAGGAGTTCGAAACCAGCCTGAGCAAGATCGAGACCCCATCTCTACTATAAATAGAAAGAAATTAATTGACCAACTAGTATATATGGAAAAAATTAGCCAGGCATGGTGGCGCATTCCTGTAGTCCCAGCTACTTGGGAGGCTGAGGCAGGAGGATTGCTTGAGCCCAGGCGTTTGAGGTTGCTGTGAACTAGGCTGATGCCTCGGGACTCACTCTAGCCTGGGCAACAAAGCATGACTCTGTCTCAAAAAAAAAAAAAAAAAAAAAAAAGAATGTTCATAGCCACTTTCCTTGTAATCGCCAAAAACTAGAAACAATCCATAAGCCTGTTATCAAAAAAGGAGAAATAAATTTTGTTATATCTATAAAATGGAGTATTATTCAGAAATAGAAAGAATAAACTGTTGATACTCAGAACAATATGAATGAGTCTCAAATAATTATACTAAATGAAAGAAGCTTGTCAAAAAGGAATACATACTGTATGATCCCATTTATATAAAATTTTAGATAATGCAAACTCATTTAAAGTGTCAGAAAGCAGACCAATGGTTGCCTGAGGCCAGAGGGAAGTAGCAAAAGAGGGTGGAAAAGACGAATTGCAAAGGGATACAAGGAAACTCCAGGGAGCGATGGGTGCGTTCATTGTCTTAATTTTGGAGATGATTTCCAGAGTATGTTTAAAACTTATGAAATTATAAACTTTAAATATGTGTAGTTTACTGTATGTCAATTATACCTCAATAAATCTGGAGAGAGACAGATAATGAGAGGGAGAGAGAGAGAGAGAATTCATGAGTGAAAATATAATTTATTATTATATCCTACAAAATGGGAAAAGTGTGACAGAGGCTGCAGCTCAGATTCTGCCCTACCTGCAAGATTTCGTGTTTTAGGATGGAATGATCCCAGAAGGACTTACCCTTCCCCAGACCCTTTACACAAACTTTTCCTTTACCAGGACTTCCTTCCTTCCCCTTACTGCCTCTTGAATGCCAATGTGTCTTCCAAGCCCAGCTTAAATCTAACCTACTCTTTGAAGCTTTCCTTCTATTCTCTCCAGCCAGAGTTAGTTTGTGGCTCAGGCTGTGCTCTCCTAGCACCTGATAATCCAGTAATATAACCCCTTGGCATTCTAGGATGTAAGATTTGTGGCTTCTAATGTTCCCAAAAGACCCCAAAGTTCCCCAACTACTGATTGGACATTTTACTGAGACACAAATTTGATCCCAGACAGCTCTGAGGTCCCCACAGAGAAGAAATAGCTGAGATAGAGAGTGAGCTGAGCCCAACTCACCCCCAAGCCTTCACAGCCCAACCCAGCTTGGTTGGCTTCTACTTGATATATTTTTATTTTTCCTTTATGAAGAATGGACTGCCCCCAACAAAACCCTATTAGCTAGTGATGGAAGTGATGAGTGAGTGAAGCAGTCCAAGAAAGGGATGGTTTTTGCCAGAAAATAGCTTTATAAATTACTTTAATCTTTTATTAAGAATCTGGAAACATCACTTAAAAACCTTAGTTGTACTTCACAGCATTTTATGGGGAGAAGTTATATACTACAGTGGCATTAACAGGACTCGAAATTTGAAAAGGCTTTGGGCCTTGGCCCTCAATAATGTCCAAGGCTCCCAGTAGCTCTAGTGAATACTTATCACACTGCATTATAATTACGTGTTTAGCTATCTCCCTTCTTGTCTAAGGAGCCGAGTCATCTAGACCCCAGAGCTAGATTATCTGGGCTCAGATCTCAGTTCACTTAATAGCTAAAGTAAACTTGAATAGGTTGCTTAACCTCTGTGTGCCTTGATTTCTTCATCTTTAAAATGGTAAGGTAATACCTACCTAATAACATTAATTTTTAAGTAGTAAATATGGAAAGGGGCCAGGTACAGTGGCTCACACCTATAATCTCAGCACTTTGGGAGGCCAAGGTGGAAACATCACTTGAGGCCAGGAGTTCAACACAAGCCTGAGCAGCATAGCATGACTCTGTCTCTACAAAAAATAGAAAAATTAGCCTGTAGTCCCAGGTACTGGGGAGGCAGAGGCAAGAGTTTGAGGTTGCAGTGAGCTATGATGATATCACCGTACACCAGGCAACAGAACGAGACTCTCTGTCTCAAAAAAAAAAAAAAATGGCAATATATAAAAAGCACTTAAATCAGTGTCTGACCCATTAGAAGTGATTGATAAATGCTAGTAATTACTTCAAGAGTTCCCTCTAGGACAGAGTTTATGTCTTAGTGACCTTTATTAGAATTTCTAGTTCTCCAGTGCTTGGTACAATGGTATGTGCTCAACAAAAGTTAAAAGAATGAGTGAATGAGTCAGTGAGTAAATGAGTGGCTCTGCCACTTTGTTCCTAAAGTCAAAATTGCTTTATTCTGGCATTTTGACTTGGCTGATCTGGTATCCAGACACTGCAACTGTGGCCAACGTCCCCACCACTACCATATCCACCATTGCCACTACTGAGAGTCATGGTGCTATGACAGAGAGTGAACAGGAGGACTGGAGGGACTGCTGGAGGCTCATAGCTTGACCTCTCTTCACTTGGCCACCATAGTAGAGGGATGAGGGGTAGAATCTTACAAAACTGTTTGAGAGACACAGACAGACAGAGCTGCCTTGGGATTCAAGTAGCACCTTGTCTCCTGGGGTCTATTCACTCAGTGTGATCCTCTAAAACCTAAATTGGATCATGTTGCTTCCCTGCATAAAACCCTCCAGCGGCTTCTTGTCTTACTTGGAACAAACCCAGAATTCTCACAGCAGCCTAGAAGGCCATGATCCAGCCAGTGGTACCTTTCCCATCTCATCTCCTACCTCAGTCCTCCTTGCACACTGCACGCCAGGCTTTTTGCTGGAAACAGGCCTTCTCGCTGTTTCTTTGATACTCCCAGGAAACTCCCACCTGGAGTCTTTGCACTTGCTATTCCCTCTGCCTACTATGCTTTTCCCAAGAAATTCATGGTTCACTCTGTCACTTCACTTAAGTCTCTGCACAAATGACCTCTCACCAGAAAGGCCTTCTCTGTCCACTTACCTAAAGTTCCGTGAGAACAGGGGCTTTATTTTATGCATTGCTGCAGCCCTAACACCTAGCCCAGTGCCTGGCACAGATTAGTCAATAATTACTTATTGACTGATTAGGTAAATATAATCCCAGGAATCCACCTGCTTTCTGCTTCTATCTCTCTCCTAGAACTAAGTCCTCCTCAAGTGGAGGCTTCTCCCTAGTAGTGAACTGTCTGCATCCAAAGATAGCTCTTGTACCCCAGCGAAATAAGGGAGATAAAGGTGTGTTATTGGAACAAAAAGGAGCTGCTGATTACATAATACTCTGTTAGAGAAACTTAAGGATCCCTGGTTTGACAAAATGAATTTGCATTTGCTGGTATTTTCAAGTAAAGGAATAAGGCATAAGCTGTTTGAGAAATGGAAATACTGATTACTGGGACTCTGTTGAACAACTAAAGTAATGGAGGGGGACGCAGAATGAAAAGAGAAAAAGAAAAGGAAAAACCTAAATCATTGGTGAGGCTCCCCCTGCAGTAGGGCTCAAGAATATACATTTTAACAAGTTCCTTGAGTGATTCTGAAGTAACCAGCACAAGACAGGTCCTTGGAAAGGGTCTTAGAGATTTAGTGAAGTAGGAGGCTACACATTACAGTGGGAAAGACATGGGCTATTATAGCCAAACAGACATGGGTTTAAATCCTGCTGTCACTACTTACTATCTGTGTAACACTCTGCTATTACTTACCTCTCAGATCCTGAGGTTCCATTTCCAGTTAGAGTAGATCATTATACTGTCCTAAGGGGCTGTTGTGATGATTAAATTAAATAGCATATGTAATGTGCCTGGTACATAGTAGGTACTTAAAACAGATGGTGGTTTATGACTACCATTTTTATGATAGTCATATTTCTGAGTGCTATTTTCTGAGCGCCTACAACCTCCTTGGAATGTTCCATGGCAAATTGGTAGTCTTACCCTCCACCCTACTGTGTGACCTCACAGAGGTGAAAACATGTAGTCAAAAGGGCCCATTCTTCCACAAACAAGAAAATCTTCACCCTATACCTTCCCTAGAGTTCCTCTTCCCTCCTCTAGAATAGATCAAGAAACATATTTTTGCTGTTAACTACCCATTAATCATTAATAATAAATGCTTATATTTTTAGAGTCTTCACTCTGCCAAGTTTTTCACATATATTTCAGGACAAAAGCTTGAGAAGCTGGTGGGGCGGGCACCATTATTACCCACTCGCAGAGGCCTGGTGAGTGGCCTGTGTGTGCACGGCTAGAAGGTGGGTGCCCAGGGACTTGGAGCCCACTAACCCAGCCACGTTCCATTAGGCAACATTCCCCGTTATCAAGACTTTAGGATGCAGAGCTGGAGGCAAAGAGGAGAAAGGGGCAGGGGCCATCCATCTGCTGTTGCTACCTGCATTTCCCAGGGCTCTGGAGTCACGGTTGGAGACTGAGAGGGTAGCCTGGCTCAGCATAAGGCAAACATGATCCCGTCCACATCCGAGGGTGGCAGCAACACAGGGTCCCAGACTTCCCGTTCAGCGCGCGGTTGCCAGCCTTCTGCAACTCCACACCCCCACCTGCTGGAGGCTGCCTTGCACACAGCCTAACCATCCGCCGCCCACCCTGGACTGCAGCTCTCCCTGAGTCCCACGTGCCACCCTGCTGGGGCTGCTCTGGGAGCCACAGTACAGGCTGGTGGCTTCAAACTGGAATCGGAGACGGTACCCCTATTTCTTTCTTAGCCTTATGGTAAATCTGAATCTACGATGCTGTGTGAATTCTTTGCCCTTTCTGAACTTCAGTTTCTCCCAAGTTGTAACCAGAGGGAGATGAAGCCCTGACTTTCCCTGCCCTGCTTGGGTGAAATGAGACAGAGTAATAAAACACCCACCCTGCCAGATGAACAGAACAGGGACTTTGGAGAGAAAACTGCTGTAAATTTCAGAATTAGGAAGACAAAAGTAGCAGTATTCCCAGTAAACAGATGGAAAAATGAAGTCCCAGAGAGTCAAAGTAAGCAGCCACTGGGAACAGAATTTATTTATTCAATTAGTCTCTCTGATATATTAATTGAGCACCTACTGTGTGCCTGACACTGTGATACATGGATGAAAACTCTGTCTCTGCACTTTCAGTCCCTTCGCTGGCATTTTCACTTTCACTGGGACATCACTTTTATCTACCTTCCTGTCAGTTTTCCTGCTGAATATTTTCCCCTGTGTCCTTGGTAACCTCACTCCACTAAAAACAAATTCTTCTACATCAACGGCACCCTCCAAGAACTTTCACTGTGTCATCCTCCTCCAAACCATAACTAAAGCCTGGCTTTACCCCAAGGACACTGGTTCTCTTGAAGCCCTCTTAAGTGGAGACTGCTCTTCCTCCCACATGAGTTCCATTTCCCAGCCAGGAGCAGGGCACTTGGGGTTAGCAGGCTCCCAGCTTCCCCCACCGGCTCCACATCATTACTCCTGTATCTCTGTTCAAAGCCCTCCCCATACTGAATGGTTCACTGCCCGCTACCTCTTCTTGTTGCGGTCATTGGCCCTGGCCCATAGCAGATGAGGACTCACCCCATTCACCTCTACACATTAACTCCCACTGTCATCCTGAGACAAACTGCTGAAGCCAATCCATCTGACACCCTCCCCCCAACTGTCCCGATCACTTCACATAACCTTCTACTCTACTTTCAGTGACACTTTTCAAGGCTGCAATTGGACTATGACCAGCACGCTTCCACCACTTCTCAAAAATTAAACTTGGGCCGGGCACGGTGGCTCACGCCTGTAATCCTAGCACTCTGGGAGGCTGAGGTGGGCAGATTGCTCAAGATCAGGAGTTCGAAACCAGCCTGAGCAAGAGGGAGACCCCGTCTCTACTATAAATAGAAAGAAATTAATTGGCCAACTAATATATATAGAAAAAATCAGCCGGGCATGGTGGCGCATGCCTGTAGTCCCAGCTACTCAGGAGGCTGAGGCAGGAGGATTGCTTGAGCCCATGAGTTTGAGGTTGCTGTGAGCTAGGCTAACGCCATGGCACTCACTCTAGCCTGGGCAACAAAGCGAGACTCTCTCAAAAGTAAAAAAAAAAAAAATTAAACTTGGACCACAATCCTTCCAACTCTATTCTCTTCCTCCCACTTCACCGTCCCTTGGCCTCACTGAGTTCCAGCACTTTGATCCTTCATTGCCTCACGGTTTATCCTGCCTCTCCCCTCAACCTCAGGCCTCAGTCTTTTAAACCCCGAGCTAGACCTCTGGGCAATAACCTGAATGATTTCCCACCAGCCCCCTTTTCCTTCCACTCACAAGTCCTAGAAAACCCTGACCCTGAGTCAGTTCTACAACTGCCTGCCCTGCTCTTCTGCCTGGGCTTCTGAATCTTGGTAGAGAAAACCGTACACTCTGACACAAATTGGTCTGTTGAAAGGGTCACAAAGGACTATTACAAATCTGCTGTCAGCAGATAGCCCATCCTCATCTTCACTGAGAAAATCAAAGCCAAGAGCTCCCTCAACTTCTCATCCCCTTCTTTCATAAATATGTGTCTTCCATGTCCTCCACATCTCTGAATTTTCTATTCGTTTCTCTTACTGGTGAATCTCTCAGGGTCCACTCATGAGGCAGGAATCCTACCCTAATTTGAACAGGGAAATTTTAATATAAAAAGTTATTAATCATAACAAGGGATTATTTCTAATGGGAAAGAAATATTTCTATAAAATACACAAATATGCACTATAAGGAGCAGTCCCTACCTCTAGGGCTGGGACAGAGCACCCAAGGAAGAGATAAATCTAGAAGGGACCCTGCCCCCTAGCCTGATTGATATCCAGTCCACATCAGAAAGGGTATGGCCTTGACCTACTGGATGGCAGAGTTTTGCTGAGATGCTGTGCCAACAGAACTCATGAGAAAGCCACCCTCTGGGGTACCTGAGAAAACCATCCACATGGGAGTTCTGTGCTATGGAACTTGCTGAGGCCATTTCTGCAGCACACTACCCAGAAGATTACCTGGGCTGCCAGAGGACATCCTTGAGATCTTGCCCTGGAAAGCCTGCTGGGAAAATGCCTATAAGCATGCTGCATTGGGAATCCATATTCTGGTGTGCCAGGAGAAGCTGCCCGTAGGGAAGGGCCATGTGCTGCTGCCTACCATGTGTCTGGCTGGTCACCACATGCTGCTGGTGCTCAGCTGCAGGAGTCTGCCAAGAGGAACACACCGCAACCAGGAATAAAACCTCTTTCCTCCCAGTGTCCCTTCAGTGCCCTCCACTGACAAAGATTAACATTGTGCCAGCTGGCAACAGAGAAATGTTCACCGGGTCTGGGTCCAGCTCCACTCCCATAGAACAGGCAATGAATACTGTATTTGGAGATGAGAGGCAGTAAATTGATAACTGGCATAATTGGTATCTTCAACTTCCCTTTCTTTTTTTTTTTTTTTTGAGACAGAATCTCACTTTGTTGCCCAGGCTAGAGTGAGTGCCATGGCGTCAGCCTAGCTCACAGCAACCTCAAACTCCTGGGCTCAAGCAATTCTCCTGCCTCAGCCTCCCAAGTAGCTGGGACTACAGGCATGTGCCACCATGCCCAGCTAATTTTTATAAATATATTAGTTGGCCAATTAATTTCTTTCTATTTTTTTATAGTAGAGATGGGGTCTCACTCAGGCTGGTTCCTGACCTTGAGCAATCCGCTCACCTCGGCCTCCCAGAGTGCTAGGATTACAGGCATGAGCCACCGCACCAAGCCCAACTTCCCTTTCTTTATGAGCTTCTCTGATTTAGCCTGTGAACATGTGCAAGTATTACTAACTGAACACAGACACACACACACACACATTTGCAGGCCCTATGCTCCCCACTAATTATGACAGTACCTTTCTTGTTTCCTTTTAAGCCAAGCTTTTAGAAAATGTAGTCCTCATTCTTTGTTTTCTCTCTTCCATTTTCCTGTCACCCCTTTTTCTACTTTAGCATGGCTCCAACCACCACTATCAATATAAATCTCTATAATCAAACTCATCAGTGAAAAGAAAGGATAATTTTTTTTTTTTTTTTTTTTTTTTTTTTTTTTTTGAGACAGAGTCTCACTCTGTTGCCTGGGCTATAGTGCCATGGCATCAGCCTAGCAACTCCTGGGCTCAAGCAATCCTTCTACCTCAGCCTCCCAAGGAGCTGGGACTACAGGCATGCGCCACCATGCCTGGCTAATTTTTTCTATATATTTTTAGTTGGCCAATTAATTTCTTTCTCTTTTTAGTAGAGACGGGGTCTTGCTCTTGCTCAGGCTGGTTTTGAACTCCTGACCTCAAGCAATCCGCCCTAGGATTACAGGCGTGGGCCACCGTGCCCGGCCTAGAAAGGATAATTTTTATCCTTATCTTTTTTGTTTTATTTGATACCTAAGAAGCATTTTACACTGAGAACAACCACTTCCTTTTTTCTTGGATTCTGTGGCATTCCTTGTGGTAGATCATATTATTTGTTCAAAGTTCTCCTTCCCTTCCTGGCTTGGCATGCTTTGCTACAGACAAATTATACTTCCGAGTCCCCACTGGCTTTTTGCTAAGCTATGGGACTTGCATTAGTTGATGACATATGAATTGAAGTGACAATGTAATTAGTTTTAAAAAGAGACTCTAAGGGACCTTGCAAGTTTCTACTTGCCTTCTTGTACTCCAGCATTCAGCCATGTGAAGCAAATGCCCAAGGTAGCTGCTTCTCCATAGGCCTGAGTCTCAGAATGAGAGACTCATGGAACAGACCTGAACACAACCTACAGCCTAGAATAGAGCTGCCAGAGTCAACCCACAAAAGCCATAAACATGAAATAAATGTTTATTGTTGTAAGTCGTTGAGATTGTAGGGTTTTACAATGCAGCAAAATTAACTAACGTCTAGCTAGACAAATTAATAAAAAGAAAGAAACACAAGTTGCCAATATCAGGAATAAAGAAGGGAACCACTGCAGATTCTATAGATATTAAAAGAACATGAGGAGCAAATTCCTTGAAAGATGAATTGCCAAAGCTGACACAAGAGAAGTAGAAAATCTGAATAGCCCGTTATCTATTAAATAAACTGAATTTTCAAATTTAAAAACTTTCCACAAGGAAAACTCCATGCCAAACAGGGTCACTGATGAATTCCACATATAACTGAAGGAAGAAATACTACCAATCAAACTCAAATTCTTTTAGAAAGTAGAGGAGGGAACTCTTATCAATTTGCTTCATGAGTCCTGCTATTCAAACTGACAACACATTACAAGAAAATAAAATTGGACCAAAACCTCTCATGAACATTGATCCTTAATACAACATTATTAACTAGAAAAATCCTTAATACAACATTATTAACTAGAATACTCAATATATAAAAAGAATTTTTGAAAGGATAATATATCATAATCAAGTAGAGTTTCTCAGGAGTGTAAGATTGATTTAGTGATAATCAATCACTGTAATTTACCACATTATGATAATAAAGGAGAAAAATCATATGATCATCTCAATAGGCTGGGAGAAAGCATTTGATACAATACATTTATGGTAAGGCTGTCAGCAAAGTAAAAATAGAGAAGACTTTCTTGAACCTGTAAAAACCAGTGCTCACATCATACTTAACAGTGAAAGACTAAATGTTTTGCCTCCCAAGAGCATGAACAAAGCAAGAAGATTTGCGCTTTCCACTTCTATCCAACATTGTATAGTTTCTAGCACAGAAGAGAGAGAGAGAGAGAATACAAGTTGCAAAGGAAGAAGTAAAATTTTCATATTCACAGATAACATGATTGTGCTTATAGAAACTCCTAAGGAATCTACAATAAAAATGTGAAAACTAATAAGTAAATTTAGCAAAGTCAAATATCAAAAATCAAGTATTTTTCCATAGACCATGAATGAATAATTGAAAAAAATTTTAAACTTTAATACCATTTAAAATAGCATCAAGACTTCTATTAATAATTCTGATCAAGATGGAGTAACAGGGCCCAATTAAAACTCTAGACAAAATATATAAAACAACAGTTTTCAGACAGCAGGCAGCAGGCAGCACAGGCAGTTAATCCTAAGAAAAAGGAATCAAACAAGGTGAGCCCTATGATTGTCTCGGACTGGAATGGGAAAAGGTTTCCAGGCATCAGCACAGGAAAGCGAAACGCGGGCAGAATCCAAAAGTCTCCCTTAGTTCAGTAGATCATGCTGGGAATCTGAAGAGTCTAAATTAGCTAGAGTCCACATGGCAGAGCATCACAGATGAGACAGGTTCACAGAGAAAGAGCGCCAGGTATCTGCAGAGGGTTTTGAGCTGAACACTGATCTGAACACTCATGTGAGGAAACTACCTAAGGCTGAGGAAGAATCACACTTGAAGAGAGCAGAGGGGAAAAGCCTCAGGGTTCACCTAGTAGCCAGAGTAGAAAACCCCATAATTTACAGGTCATCAGGTAGAATATTCAGAAAGGTATTGCCTTATGGGACAGTATTAGCCATAACGTAAAGGTGATTCTGGTCAAGCCTAACAAAGCAAGCCTCAAAAGGACCAAATAGTTCCCAAGTAACTTAACTATATCACAGAACAAAGCTCAAGAATGTAAGACTAAAAACAAATAAATAGATAGATAAAATAGAATGTAAGAATACAAAAGTATCCAGTGTCCAACGAGGTAAAAAACACAGTATCTGGAATTAAATAAAAAATTACAAGACACACAAATAAGCAAGAAAATACAATCCATAATGAAGAGAAAAATCAGTCAATGAAAACTGACCTAGGAATGACATAGATGATAGAATTAGTAGACAAAGACATTAAAACAGTTATTAAAACTATATCCCATATGTTCAAAAAGGTAAAGGAAAGATTGGATCTGCTAAGTAAAAACATGAAAGATATTTTTTAAAAGACCCAAATTAAACTTGTAGATAAAAATCAGAATAATTGGGATTAATAATAACAGCATATTGGACATTGAAAAAATTAGTAAAGTTCAAGACATAGCAATAGAAAGTATCCAAAATGAAAAACAAAGACTGAAAAAAATGGCCAGAGTATTAGTGAGCTGTGAGATAATTTCAAATAATCCATTAAATTTCCTAATTTTTTGAAAATCATAAGCCCACAGATCTAAGAAACTTCGTGAGCACAAGAAACATGAAAAACCAAGGTACACCATAAAATTGCATCAAAAACATAAAATGCTTAGGGATAAATTAAACAAAATATGTGCAAAATGCATACACAGAAAACTAGAAAACATTGCTGAGAGAAATTAAAGAACATCTAAATAAATGGGGAGATGTGTTTTATCCATGAGTTGGAAGACACAATATTGTTAAGATGACAACATTTCCCAAAATGATTGATATGTTCAACACAATTCCAGTAAAAAACCCACAGGATTTATTTCATTGAAATTGACAAACTGATTTTAAAATTTATATGGATATTTAAAGGGTCTAGAATAGCTAAAACAGTTTTAAAATAAAGAAAAACAAAGTTGGAGGACTAATATCACCTGACTTCAAGACTCATTATAAATTACCATAACCAATACAATGTGATATTAAAGTAAGGATGGACAAATAGAACCAAATAGACCAGAAATAAACCCAGCAAATAGCCAATAAGCATATGACGAGATGTTCACTCATTAGTTACCAGGTAAATGCAAAATAAATTCACAATTAGGTATAACTACACACCTACTAGAATGATTACAAATTAAAAATAGTAACAATATCAAGTTCAGTGAGAATATAGAGCATCTTGAAATTTCATATATTACTGATGAGAGTATAAAATGGTACAACCACCTTGGCGAAAAGTTCTGCAATTTTTTTTAAAGTTAAACATACATTTAGCATTTGGCCAAGCAATTTTATTCCTAGGTATTTAATTAATACAAAATCTATAAATACATATACACAAAAGACTTGTGGATTTTTGTGCGTGTGTGGTTTTTTTGTTTATTTGTTTGGGTTTTTGTTTCTTTCTTTACAGACAGGGTCTCTCTCTCTCTCTGTTGACCAGGCTGAAGTGCAGTGACATGATCATAGCCCACTGTGACCTCTAACTTTTGGGCTCAAGCAATCCTCCTGCCTCAGCCTCCTGAATAGCTAGCACTACAGGTACGCACCAGCACGCCCAGCTCACAAAGACTCATATACAAATGTTCATAGCAGGTTCATTCATATTCATCCTAAAGTAGAAATAACCCAAATGTCCATAAACAGGTGAGTTGATAAGCAAATCATGGTATATTCACATAGGGAAAGTTTACCCAGAAATAAAAAGAAACAAATTACTGACCCATGCAATGATGTTGATGAAGCAGTTTACAAAAGAATATATACTGTGTAATTCCATTGATATGAAATTCTAGAATAGGCAAAACTAATCTATCGTGATAGAAATCAGATTGGTGGTTGCCTGGAGCAGGCAGTATGGAGGGATGACTAGGGAGAGGCACAGGAAATATTTTATTGATACATAATAACTGTACATATTTATGGGACACATGTGATACTTTGATGCATGCATACAATGTGTAATGATAAAAATCAAAGTAATTAGCATATCTGTCACCTCAAACATTTGTCATTTCTTTGTGTTGAGAACATTCCAAACTTTCTCTTCTAGCTATATTGAAACATACAATAAATTATTGATAACTTGGCTCACGCCTGTAATCCTAGCACTCTGGGAGGCCGAGGCGGGCGGATTGCTCCAGGTCAGGAGTTCGAAACCAGCCTGAGCAAGAGCAAGACTCCCGTCTCTACTATAAATAGAAAGAAATTAATTGGCTAACTAATATATATAGAAAAATGAGGGAAGTGGGCATTTATTGAAACCTTAAAATCTGTACCCCCATAATATGCCGAAATAAAAAAAATAAATAAATAAAAATAAAATAAAATCAAGGATTTTATCCATCAATGCAA